>NC_052637.1:32765579-33408271 GCF_016161935.1 Mauremys reevesii | reverse complement strand
TCCTCCCTTCCCCCACCGATGCCCACCCCCCCCCGCACCCCCCACCCCCGCCCCGACCCCCACCCCCACCCCCACCCCCCCCACAACCACAGCCACCCACCACACACCCACAAACCCACTCCAAAACCCACACCTTAACCACATTAACTGCCCCACAGAAACAACACCACAATTTCCAGTGCACAAATGCCCACAGCCTAGAATTAAAAAATAAACAGAGTAAAAGAAAGTCATGTTTCACTTCAATTAAAAGTTTATTAAAAAAAACATGTAAAAAGTTTTAAAACATCCTTGGGAATGGAGTCTTAAAAACTCCCTGGGAAGGCTCTCCTCACCCTAAACTCAAGTGGACAGTCACTGGTTACCCTGGGCTCGAGGGATCTCATCGCCTCTCTATATCGATCCTCCCTCGCAGCGCCATTCTCCGTTCTGATCAGCAGCTCGCCATAAACAGCAGCATAGCAACCAGAGCACCATTTCGGCTCACAGCAAGCTCACTCAGAGATCTCTCCCTGCACTCCATCAGAGCAAGAGCACACAGCAACCTCCATCTTTCGCTGAGCTCCGAGCCGAGCTCCACGAAGATTCTCCGTTGGGGTCACCCGAGATCTTGTAGCACACCACCATGTCATTCTAGTTGAAGAGTTCCTTAGTGAAAGAGGAGGTTCAGTGGGAAGTCCTGTCCCCAAGGGATCATGATAGGCATTAGCGGAAGGGGCGGGTGTTCTGCATGCCTGAAGAAAGTCACTGTAGGGATCTGCGTTATTTGTGGTCCTAACAAACACGCCCCCTGGTGGCGCTGAACAAACCCGACTGATGTCCGTCCACTCATGAACACACCCACCGGTCCCCCGTCCCCTTGCTCGCCCAATGCGGCCTGGTGGCTGGGTGCATAGTGGCTGGGCTCCCATGTTGGTGCCATCTATCGCCCCACCGCAGCGGTTAAATCCCATCGCATGTGGGTGGGATCGGATGTGAGTCACATGTGAGTCCCATCTATTGGCCCCACCGCCATCTATGATGACCATCGGCTCGCCCTACGACAGCAGACCCTGAGCAGATAGAGTGCGCCACCTTGAGTCGCAGCTGACTGCTAGCTGTCTGGCCTGGCATGACAGCTGCCAGCACAACAGATCTGCTGGTCGTACTGTGCTTCTTTCAGCCGCAGCGCTGGGCGCTCAGCTGGGCAGTCAGGCTCGCTTGCACAGGCGTGTCCTGTCAGGCTGTCAGGGGTGGGCGCTCAGCAAGTCATGAGTGGCGCTTCAGGCAGGGGACAGCAAGTCAGTCAGTCTGTGCGCTGTTCCCACCCAGACCTGCCCCACTATGCGAACTCCTGTCACTGGCACCACTCCACCCACCCCACGTTCCTGCTCCCCTGCATGAGAGCTGCCATTCACCCACCGACTTGCCCCAGCCATGAACTTGACCCATTGATCTCTGCTTTCTGAAGGTCTGCGCCACTCTCGATGTCGCGCGACACTCCTCGCCTGCCCCAGCGCATCAGGCTGTGGAGGAGGTGGGCGAAGGCTGGAAGGAGTGGCGCCCGAGCGGCAGCAGCCGATGAGAGCAGGAGCGATCGTGAAAGAAATTCCATGGGCATGAGTCGCAAGGCGAACACATTTCGATGGCCACCAGGCGCTCGCGAGAAGGATACGGGAAATGGGGGAATCGCCAATGGGCAGCGGGGAGCGGGGAGGGGCATTGGGGGATTTCAAAATCAATGGGGAAGTAAAGCAATGGGACTGGAAATAGGAACAGTAGTCGCAGCGCTTTGTATAGGGATAGCGCTGGGATACACAATAAGTCAAAGTTCCAATTTGTATATAGTATGACAAATTTCTAGGCTAATAGTATGCAATTCAGATGTGCAGTTACACATCTGCATGTAACAATAAAAGGGTAGTAGTATGCATGCTTGCTGTTAAAAAAAATTGGACATGTATTTCTGTGTAGAGAGACCCTGCAGACAGTATGTTAAAAGAAGACTGAGTCATCGAGATCAGACGTAGCGTTATCTGTGTGCTGTCCATATTACTAAGAAGTATCATGTCATTCTTGCATCCTTTTTACTCAGGTGGGCCCATATTTTACATTACTAAGAATGCATTGGCAGCTGTTCGGAGAAATGCAAATGTCAAAGCTAAATTAATAATTTGGGTAACTGGCACACCCTCTTTGGAGAATGAATCATTAGAATTTTCAACCACCTGAGTAAACCAGCGTGCTGCACACCTGTAGGTGCTTTAAGACTGAGATTTTCAATTTGCATAAATCTCTTTAATTGTAATGGGAACTAGGCTTCCAAATCACTTTAGGTGACTGAAAAATCTCAGCCTCAATTATAAAACTGGTATAACATACCCTACTGATAAATTGTGCCATTGTATTGGTTTTGGCCTACTGCATGTGAGCACAATCTTGCAAACCTACATACGTTGATGTATGTTGCCCTTAAATGCATAGATATTTACAGTAGGGTTAGAGCCTATATCTGCAATGCCACTAGTTACAATTTAAATTTATTGTTCACTCAACTCCTGAAAAATAATCTAATTCTTTTCAAGCCAAAACAAAATTGTGTGAATTATTCACCAGGGTCCACTATTATGAAATAGTTTATGGTGACAGCAGAGAAGTCATTGAAACATATTGGATCATCTTATATCAAATATTTGCTCTTTTATCTTTTTGTAGATATCTTCAAACTGTAATGTAAATCTTGACTCATCCATTGCCAATTGCCAAACCATGATAAATTGCCATATTATCAGTACTGTGGTGTTTCTCTCAAAACTACCTTAGCTTTTATTTTAGAAATGGTTTTGATATGATTTTTAAGTGCCTCACTTCATCATAAAGTTGTATATCCTGCATAAAGTTTAGATACATGTGGAACAAAAAGTAGGACTGTAGCCTTCTGTCTTTGAAAGACAATGCGTTAAAATTAACACATCCTGTTAAAATGGGAGGGAATTCTCATTTACTTGTCTGAAATGACCCAGCAGAGGGAGTGTTTAATGATATATCCCTGTAATAAATTTATGGGTGAAATTATAACTTCACCAGTCAGACTTTGGGAGGATCGATTTAAAGGTTATGTGAGAAGGTGCTTTTTAAGTACCATACCAAACTTTTGCTTCTGGAGTTGTAACTGAACTTCAGTCAGGGACACTTAGAAACAAGTCAAGTTTCCAACTCTTTGTCAACAGGAGCAATCTTTATCGGTTACGTTATTACACTTGTAAGTATTTTAGCACAGCATGTCATTCTATCCTTAGCTAAAGATAGTTGTCAGTGAGTATAAAGAACGAATGATCTGGCGCCACCAGAGAAGATGTTCCCATCATATCAGAGTTCACATTGTTACCACACATCTCTGAAGTAATAAATGCTGTGCAGTCACTCAGATCTATAGAGATTAAGAGATGACTTGGATTGACAAGTAGCATGCACTGTAAAGAGGTGTTGCTGACTTACCGTTTATAGTTGATTAGCGTATCATTTTGCATTGGCCTTTTCAGGTCATGTTTATGTGGGCAAAGTTAAAACATGCATATGCATCTTATGAGTGTTAGAAAATAGCTTGCACCACAATATTCATTTCCCCTGAGCAAATGTTTCTCAGCCTCTCTCTGCTGGAACCCATCCTTGTGTTAGATTAGGAGATGAATCCCCCACCAACCCCATGTGGCCTAGAGTATGAGAGGTTACTGGTTCAAACTCAATAAAAGGCCCTTTTGCTAAAGTGAAGATCTTTTCAGGTCAGAGTAGATAATCACAAGAGTCTCTGGATAAATCCTGCCCCTATTAAAATCTCTGGAGTTGCCTGTCTTCAGTGGAGCCAGGATTTCACCATCAGAAGCTATGTACCTTCGTGTTACACCCCAGTACAATTAACAGTACACTTTTCCTGCCCTTTTCTTCCTCTCTCCTTTTCTGCCTCTTCTCTCTTTCCCCTTTATTTCTTCCCTCTGCTTGGGAAATGATTTTGAAGTCAGTGAAGTTGTAAGAAGAGAATTTGGCACATTCCATAGTTGGGAACTCTTTATTATGATCAAACCTTTATATCATATTAAAACACAGACATTTCTATATTGTTCAAAAATAGGTGGTTTATTTTATGGTGTTTTTGGAGAGTACTACATAGCCCATGTTGATATATATATTTTATACTGCAGGCTGTTGATATAGTGAAGTAGAATTCATAGGCAGTGAATGTAGTGGATTGTATGCTGAAAAAGAAGAAAAAAGCATTGTCTCCCTCATTAGCATGGTGAGCCAAATGCTGTCTTCATTTATACCTGTGCCAATCCAGAGTAGCGCCATTTAAATCAATGTTGTTCTGGCTTTACACCAGTGTACTTGAGAGCACAGTCTGGCAAACCATCGGCACTTCAGCTGTGCGTGAACTAAGCATTCTGAAAACAAAAGTCACAGGACGGAAAGAAGAGCAGAATTAGGTTCATATTAGAAAGGCAAAAGATTTTTGTGCAGTAAATTATGAGGTGATGTCTTGGTGTTTTAGTCTCTGAGGCACGTTGAAATTGTAGCTTTATGTTCTGTATTGACAGGTTCATGTAAAATTCAGTACAGCCTGTTACCCCTTGGCAGCTATTCTCTGCAAGAATGGATGTGTCAGCCCTCATCAGCAGAGGTGGTGGCTAATAGAAGCCTTGCCTCAATGCTTCTGGAGTTTCCTCTTTAACAGGCTGCTGTGTGGGCACTTTAACATTGTTGTCAGACAGGCAGGCAGCTGTTCTGGGTGAAAAGGCCTTCCCATTGGTGCTAAAACTGGCAGATGTTTTCAGTGTTCCTCACAACATAGTGACAGTTTAACTGAAACAGGCTGCACAGTAAACAGTGAAGTGCACTCTTGGATACCTATGCAGATGACCTTGCAGGTCTTGCTTAGTTACCTTCTATCGACAGCATCTTTAGGTACGGTATATACTGTAAAATCAATACTTGTCCTGACAGAACAGAAAGGAATCTGTACAGCACAGACCAGCCTGTTTTCACGGCTGCTAACGCTATATTCTCATTTACTAATGGAACTCTTAAGTGTGAATAGGGAGAACAGGAGAACAAGACATTTAAACGTTCTTTTTAAGATTTCCTCCTTGGGCACTGAAAACTCTTTAAAGGGTCCATGTCTTCTAATTGTGAATTATTTTTTAAAGATGGAGTAAAAATATCTGACCACTCCAGTTATCTTCCAGAAATCAATAGCAAGAAAACAAACTACTGTTTCTTTCTCTTCTGCCTGTGCAGTTGTGGTTTCAATGAAGTAAAATCACTCCATAGTTAATTAGATTAAAAAAAATAGCATAGCTTCTGCATAATTCCCATGGTATTTCTCTCCCTCCCAAGCATTTAAAATCCATTTCCTGGAGATGAAGCATTTAGGTAGGGAGATTTACTAACCCACAGGTGAAATAGCTGATCACCTGACAGGCCCTAGAGTGTAAAAATTAGGAATTTCACCCAATTCTAACTGGAGCCATTAACAAGGATCATCACAGGCTTTCCTGAGCGAGGTTGAAGACTCTAGGGAGCAACGAACTCTGTTAATGAAACAATTACTCAGAAAAGTACATCAGGATTCCTGCTATGATGAACTTTCTTTGTGATGCTGTAGGGGAGGAACACCTTACTTTTTCACTCTAGAAGCTCTTTGTCCTTTTAATTACATGTCAGTGTGGATCTCGCTGTAGCTGTGTATGTGCCTCATGTGCACAAGATGGGATCTTTTTGAGTAGCAGTGTGTATTGGGGCCGCACATGCCTGTGACTCCTTGTGCGCCCATGCAAGGGGGTAAAGGGCAGAGCAGCCATGACCCTCCCTTAGTTCCCTCCTAGCACCTGTAGCAGCAAGACGGAGCCCTTCTAGTTTCCAAACCCTCTTCTGATTTTTCTATCTTAGTACTTACATTCTCAATGAAGAAACTTCTGCTCATCCGCCCCTTCTCTTTAGATTTGGTCGTTCTTAGAGAGTCCCTCCTGGACAGCAGGGTAAGGCGCTTCACACCAACCAACATGCAGGACTCATATCCTCTGGGTTTAACCCTGCCCAACTTGTTACAGACTCACTCCCCTGATCTCTGGACATAACCATTGGTTATTCTATCTGGGGGGAGAGCGCCACATCCCAGATCGGTGTTCAGTGTGTAAATCCTTCTGCCTGAGAACTCATAAATCTAGGGATGTGTGACTGAATCAGTATCTACTCAAACAATTGATGCCTATCACTTCAGACCCAGAGGAGGCAAACAACTCCAAAGAGTGACTGAAAAAGGTCATCCTAAATAAGTGCTCCCTTGAACACACATCACCACATCCTGGGGTCCAGCAAAAGGAAGACAAAAAAGAAGACATCATCAAAATTGGCACTGTGTTGAGACTGCCTCAGTGCTGCTCATCTCAGCGCTCACACCGGCAACAACAGTCTCTGCATCATCCTTGGTTTGGTCCAATGTCACTTTGGAGAAATAGGTGTTGGACATAGTTGCTTGAGGCTATCCCATTCACTTCTGCACCCCCTCTCTCTGCCCCCTTCATCTTTATGGCTTGCACAGTAGAACAGTGTACATATGTAGCCCTGATGGACATAGCTATTAAAAAAAAATCCAATCTCACTTGCATGAAGCTCATGCACACCTGCAGCGGAATCCACACTGAGTACCAGTGTCTCAAAGAACCCCAGTTATTGTAGGGTAAGTAACTGTTCTTTTTTCCTCTTCTCTTTAATCTTCTTGTGGCACTTGCCCTCTAGATAGAGGACTCATAGAATATTAGGGTTGGAAGAGACCTCCTTCAGGTAGTTTGAAGGCTGCTATCAAATCCCCACTCACTCTTCTGCAGGCTAAACAAGCCCAGAATAAACACCTGTACCCCCCGGGGCTACATTCAATTTGGCTTCATACATCATCCAGCGGGAGGAGCTTTGGAGAGAGGATATTGTGTGCCCTCCACTTCTGGCCGGCAATGTGGGGTTCCAGAGTTTTCACCCCAGGGGGTCCTGTATTGCTAGTCTCGGTGTTGTGCTGCCAATATTTTGACAAGGGTCTCCCACAACACTTTCCTTCTTAGCTTGTGAGAAACCACTTGTAAGTGGGGAGCCCGTGGGCTGCAGACAGAAGTGGTGAAGAACATTTGCTAGAAATGTTTGTACTTTGTTCCACCCAAAAGACATTTAAGAAATAACATTATTGTATTCAAGTGCTGAAGTGTGGAGTTGGAAAGTGAAGAGCTCATAAGGGACCTTAAGAAACCTCCCTGAGAAGTTTCATTAAAATACCTGCCATTTTCTGCAGTCTAGTGCATTCCAAAGGCAGAACATTTGCTCTTCAGACATACTTTAATCTCCAGAGAGGTCTTCTCTGGCAGGGTTGATTGAATAACATCTGGAATGGCAGTGACCCCCTCAGAGTGAGGGAAATCATCCTAACCTTCCCTTCAGTTTGGTGGTAGAATTTTTACAAGGCATTTTCCTTCCAACAGATCACTGGCTGAGCTTGGCACAACTGGGAATCAAACAGATCAGTAGCAGATTTGTGCATGGTAGAGTCAGGTTCTTCTCTCAGTAAATCACATAACTTCAGGGGGGATTGCACAGGATTTACCACCGAGTAACTGAGATCAGAGTCTCACCTTGGATCATTGCTTTTCCAAGACAGCATGATATTTATAAACAGAAACCTAGGCAAACAACTGCTAATTGAATTTCGCTGTTTGACTATAGGTTGTTTCCCCCTCAAAGAACCAGACGTTATCATTAATTAACACTACTTAATCAAGGTATTTTCCTTAGCAATTATTTGAATGAAAGAACGTTAGCATTTACCTAGGATGATTTCAAAAGCCATTTCTGTATCCTCATGTTTCACTTTAAATGTAAGATATAGTCATTAGTCCTTTTTCCTTCATCCTTTGGTTTAATTTCCTTCTCTGGAGTGTTTTGCTTTGTTTTGTTTTTTAAGTCGGAGCTGTGCATGACTATTCAAGATTTTTTCCCCACTCTGCTTTATTGCAATGTTGGTATGAACACCGTGAATTAATTATTCCCATTCTGTACCAAATGTTTATAAAACATGATTAAATTTGTAATGAATATTTTTCTTCATAATATTTGTATTAAAGTTTTAAATTTGTCCTGTTCCTTGGTTAGTCCTGTATTCCAAGGGCCTGATTTTTAGAGGTGCTAATTCCTGTGTTTCCAATTCTTGTGTTTTTATTAGGGCTGTCCATTTTAAAAAAATAGTCACAAGTAATGGTGAAATAAAAAGTTGCAATTAATCGCAGTTTTAATCGCACTGTTAAACAATAATAGAAAACCAATTTAAATTTATTATAAATATTTTTGGATGTTTTTCTACATTTTCAAATATATTGATTTCAATTACAATACAGAATACAAAGGGTAGACTGTTCACTTTATAATATTTATATTACAGATATTTGCACTGTAAAAAAGATAAAAAATGTATGAGCTGAATTGAAAAAATACTAAGTACTGTAGTGCAATCTCTGTCATGAAAGTACAACTTACAAATGTAGAATTATTTTTTACATAACTGTGCTCAAAAACAAAACTGTGTAAAACTTAGCGCCTCCAAGTCCATTCAGTCCTACTTCCTGTGCAGCGAATCACTAAGACAAATAAGTTTGTTTACATTTGCGGGAGATGCTGCTGCTGATATTGTAGTGTTTGTTGCTTGCGATATACATTTCCATCCATTCACCTAAAGTGCTCAGTAAAGAAGTTTGCATGCATGTACAGTAGCATATTTCAACCTAGTTTATAAAACCAATCAGTTCATGCAAGTTCATCTTTCATTTTCTAAGTATAATATCTGTGTGTGGTGGGGTGATTGGCAGGCGAGCACATGGGCTAGGAAGGTACATACACCTCGATAGGAAATCAAGAAAATCAAAATATAAAAATAGATTGTGGTTCTGATATCATTCAGATCTTTGTTTCTCTTTCATTCCATTCCTTAAGCCTCCAGCAGACTTACCAGAGCCTGCCTTGCCCCTCTCAGGAAGTCCCCCACTCCCAAAGCTCTCTGTCTATACTGTGCTGTGAGATGTGAGCGATCTCTGACTCTGATGGGCCCAGCCGAGCCCATCTGCTGAAATCATGTGCACTTCAAGGCGTCTCCGAGTTTTACAAGCCTCAGACTTCACAGAAGAAAAATGTATCCTCCCCCTCCACCCACTCACAGGCACAACTGGAAAATTCATAGATTCCAAAGCTAGAAGAAACCTTTGTGATCATGTATCATTAAAATGGATGACCCAGGGGCCACATCCTGTCCCCGTTGAGCCCACTGGGCGCAGGACTGGGTCCTGTATTTGCTTACATTTAAAAAATATATATATAAATATCATCATGGAGTTTAGACCAAATATGAAAAGTTTCGGCCCCAAAAGAATTTGTTTGAGAAACAAGAATGCTTGTTATGGGTGAAGGCTGTACAATATATTGGCATAAGCTCATGCATACACACACATTTTACTCTTTCCATCACCCACCTCTCTTGTGTATAACAGTATTGTACAAACAATTCCATGTTTATAGGCTGCACTAATGTTATTGCTCCTCTTGTATTCCTGTGCACATAAGACTAATTAACAGCTATCAGTCAATTTGCTCATGATTTTATCATAATTAACGATATACTTAAGTAATGATTTTGCACATCTCTAGCAACCAAAGCCAAACTTGTCAAACTATTGCTTCCAGTAATTCAATTCTTCCTCTTTATTTAGGGGAATTAAATTACTCTAATGCAGTTAGTCCTACAGACATTTGTTGTCCGTTTTCTTCAGGTGCCTGAATATTTCTGCACTATTGACTGGGTTACTGTAATTCATTGCCTAGGGAGTGTGTAACCAAAGTACAATACCTTTTTAATTGTCGTGTACATGACTGTCTTACAAAAACTCTACACCTCTAAATATATTGTCGTGATTTGGGGAAAGAGATCAACAAAATCTGAACAGTTTCTTCTACAAAACTCTCTTCCTCTCCAATATCTTGTTACAGATAGGAGAAAACAGAAGGTCCAAATAGCCATCATGATTTGTATGGTCTTATGCTGTTTGGGCTTCCAAGGGCCAGATTCGCCCCTAGTGTCATGCCAGTTCTGCCAGGATGAGAAGTCCTTGGCAGTGAGAAGTCTCCAGAGGGATATTACAAAAAAGGGATATTAGAAAGTGGCCACAGCGTCCCTTCTGCGGAGGGCAGTGTTGGCTGGGAAGAAGGCATGGCCGTGGGCTGTGCTGCTTCAGTATACACAGTCCATCAATGATAGCAGATTAAACCTGCTATCCCCTGGCCCAAGCCTTGCAGGATGGCAGCAGCAGGAATCCTGCCTTACCCCCAAAAGATGCTTGGTGTTGCTGACTGCACCTGCATGTGTCAAACGGGGCAAAATAAGCCCCAGGAGTTAAAAGCTTCATGTTACCTGATGCTATAGCATCTCAGCCACAGAAAAATACATAGCAAACGGGCACAAACTGAAGGGCTCACAGTGCAGGTCCATAAATCCCTAAGAAAAATGTCTATAGGACAGTCCAAAAATGTCCTGTTTTGTTTTCCACTCCTGCCTTACTCTAAAACAACAGGGGAACTCAAGGATTCTGGCTATGCAACTGTTTTAAATGATCAGGCTTAATACATAGTAATTAGATTGCAAAACCATTAATGTTTAATCACTTTTTGTGATTTTTTGCTCTGAAGGTTTGATATTTGTATAATTAGTATCATGATGGGTTTTCTTCCTAAGCCGGTGGGTTCCCAAGCCTACATGATTTATGGTGAATTAAGGCATAACAGTATCACCAGCCCCTGGAGCAACAGTATTGTGAAGAAAAGCATTGGTTGGTCATGTAGAGTTTTTTCAAGGAGCTCTAATCTGGATGCTTCTCGGGCTAATTTGCACACCTGTCTATTTTAGAAGTTTTCCAGTTTTATCCCTTGCGGGAAAAGGTAATTTGCTAATTGGAGCTGAAAACACCTGTTTTTAAATCAGTATTAATTCATTTTGCTGTCTTAGAAATCCCAATAATTAGTTTTGCTATGCAGTGCAAACAAAGCTACGTACAATAAATACCTACTGATCTGCAGTACTGCCACCTCAGGCTGTGATCTTGATAGATCTTAGGCAATGGATATCACAGAGCTAAGCTGGGTTAAGCTTGGTTAACACATGCAAGGGAGACCATCTAGAAGCCAGGTCCTATATAGGAAGTCGTGTTTCTGTGTTTCAGAAGGTGAAACTCTCTTTCCTCAGCGTCAATAAAGAATCAGTGTCCTGCAGCGTGTTATCATTCAAAGGTAATAAAACCAAGATCCTATCACTTTCTATCTTTAAAGTAGGATTTCTATCTTGTTATGTAGGATATCAGTCATTTTAGTGTCTAGGTGCAGAGGAAGACTCTGAGATTGCATGCTGTACCATTTTGCAGTTGAGTAACTGATGCCCCTCAGTTACTGGTAAAATTATGTTTTTGTCCAGCTTTTCAAAATATTTCCGTCTTGCCTGGTTCAAGTGTCAGACAGTTGTTCATCTAGGTTCTGGTATCCTTCAGGGTCCTGGAAGGATTGCCAGTGACACTACCTATGTTTGTCGTAGAAGCCCAAGGCATCTCTAGAGGTTTAACATATAAATTGAATAAGCTAGAGCATAGGAAAGTATTTTGTGGGACTCCACATGCAAAAGTTCTCTCCATAGGGCAGCAGCTTCTTGTCACAGGCCTCTGCCATCAGTCAGAGAGTCTTCTGGTCCACATGGGGCAAGTTCATCCACTCCCACTAGGACTCGCCAGCAGCTCAGCAACAGCTCATTTTACTCAACAGGGAGGCAAGGGGATGGCATTTCATGAGTGGCTAAGCCTTGTAAGAACTCGCATGGCAAATTAAATTACTGCATGCGCTAACACTTCTGTAAACAAACAAACAAAAAGTGAAATCCATTAAATCAGAGATGACACTCCCATTCATTTCAATAGGGCCCTGGAGTCTTAGGGCCTTATAGTCTTAAATCTGGCTGATACTGATTTAGCTCAAGTTTATTGTTGACCAGTTTAAAGTAAATCAATATAAAATTAAATTAATTTGAGTGCCCACACACAGGAGGCTTGCATGGTTTAACTAATCAATTTAAAAACACACCTTCAGTAAAACCAGAACACCTTGTGACATAGATGAGGCCTTTGAACCTCCATGCATTCAAAAAATCATAAGTCCGGCCCAAAAAAAAGGAGAGATTTTTACCAAATTAAAAAATATTAGGTGCATTTGGGTTTTCAAGCTGTTCTCCCCACAACTGAGGGCTAGAAACATACTTTTGATGTCTGTTTACTTGTTTATAAATGAAAGCTGAGACTCTGAAATATCACCAGAATCAGGGAGAAATACCAAATATCAGGAAACTTGGCAACAATGAATACTATCGGTTGCGTAACCAGGGACAAAATGAGTGGTTTGTTTTACCCATCTTTTGTATGCTGCAATCTTCTTCCACATAAGATAAACCTAGAAATAAGAACAGATACGTTTATAAAGTATATTTCATTTTTTAGACTCTGGATAGTGGTGTCCTGTTCCCCAGAAAACTCCCTTTCCCACTCCAGGTCTCCTGCCAAGCTGGCTCTTTGTTCTTTTCTTTACTGCACAGCAGGAAGCAGACTTCATTTCTGCTTCCCACTGATGAGTGGCTGGCAGGAGCAGCAAGTCTGTGCTGTTGGTCAACAAGGGAGGTACGAAGTGTCAGAGATGGGGGACCAGTTTCTCCTTAAAGGGGGTAGGGGGAGAAGAAGAGACAATTATAACTTTCTTGCGTTATGTTGAAAAAAAGCTAGTTCGGTGTCAGTTTGAAGGAGCTTTTAACAGAAGTTGTGTGTTTCCATTGTGAAAGGTGGAGTTTGGAAGTTTCAGTTCCTAGTCATTGTAGTTGTGCAGTAGGATGCGTCTAAACATCTAATATTCAAGGTATCGCGTCGAGGTTAGGTGAAATGGTGCTGCTTCCCAAGACAGAAGTTGGAGGGGGTCTGATTTGAGGGAGAGTGCTCAGAAATCACTGTGCTTCAGAAGTGACTGACATACATCCTCTTAGTGACTGCCTAAAATATGTAAGGGCTGTAGAGGAGACAGCTGAAAGGACAGATCTCTACCAACATCACAGGGATAAGCTTTGATTTGCTCTGCACTGTGAGTGACTTCTGAACTTCTAAGAAAAAGGGGGAAGAAACAAAGGGAAAGAGAAGACAAAAGAATGGCATGCCAAAGAGAGAGAGATGGAGATGATCGCTAGAGAGGTGTTAGGAAGATAAGAAAGATGAGTGCTAAATGGAAAGTACATGGAGAAGAAGGGAAAAAACCAACACAGAAAAAGTTTTGAATTAGGGAGAGATGCAGAAGATGAGTGTGTTAGGCTGGGGGAAATCAGACTGTTGAAAGGGACTGCTTTCACTCTGGCAGTAAGTGTTGACGAGATGATACATGGTGTAGTACTAGATAAGCATTCAAGGATAAATTCACGAGAGATGGAGTAGTTGTTTTTTTTAGGAGGCACCATGAAAAGCAATTTACCAGACCACTGCCAATACCGTCATGTTACCCACAGACTGAATGGCACAAAACAATGTCACTGCGAGTCCATGGAGATGGCATTTTGTTACAAAGGTGACATGATGTCACTTAATCTACAGAAAGATGTTCTTGTGTCAAACCTGAACATGATCACTTCATTAATGTAACATGGGTTGGACTGAGAGGTGTGGGGGCATGCATGGCCTTCCTTGAAAATGTTAATATTAACTGTGTTATGGGTCAGTGGCATAGAACTTCTTGAGATCTAGACCCTTTGGGCTATAGCCAGGAAGTGCACACAACTCTTTCAGAACAGGACTCTTTTGAAGTTACACTTTTTGGACAGTGTAACCTGATGTCTTTGCATTACCTCACCTGGCCCTTCACAGCATTTTGGATCCTATTCCTTTTCTAGACCAATAAAAAACTCAAAGGGGGCTGGGGCAGCAGGGGTCCCCTCTCCCCATGCATTTTAGAAACCTATTTCAATGGCAGTAATTGATGCCAACTAATCTCGCTCAGATTTGGAGCCCAGCTATACCTGCCAAAGGATGAACTACACATGAATTAGCTCACTGCCATTAAGACATTGCACGGAACTGTAAAGCCCACTGTTGTGGGAGTAATCGTTGAATCTCTCAGGCTGATTGCATGTTTGCTGAGATTCATGTTGTTTGATGGAATCAGTTTGTCATTTCATCTCCTAATAACTTACCAGGGAATTCTGGAATGTTTATGGAAAGCAAATCAGCATATTTTAATACAATAGATTATTATTTCCTTTGAAAAACATCTCCAGATATAGGATCGAATTTCCAAATGGCCCCCACAGTTTTCACGTATATGTATTTGCACACAAGCTCATATGTGTATTTGCATATGCAAATGACAAAGTTGGGCACATGACCACCTGAGCTGTATATGTAAGTGCAGAAGTTTACTATGGTTAGAGAGAGAGATCCACAGTTTCTCAGCCATGGTAGTTGAGGCAGACTGAAATTTTACCTCAAACCTGACTCTTCACATATTTTCACTTTTAATATTTGATAAACTTGGTTTAGACTAGCCTGCCGCAAATGATCATTGAATAAGTGTTCAAAATAGGAAACAGAGTGAAATATCCTGTTCAAAAGAATGATTGCTTAGCTTTGGAAGGCGTGTTTAACTATGCTTATTGAGCACTTTGTCTTTTCAATGGCCATTTTAAAATACACCATTAAAATACACCAAATTTGGGGATGATTTCCCTCTGACATGTAAATCCAGTCCAACTGAACAATGGATCAATCTCCAGTTGACATCCAGTGGAGAAAGGAACAGACTCCAGCTGTGTGCAAACAAACAGCACAAACGTCCTGGAGTCTCTTCCACTTAGAAGTTATTTGATAAATGTACTTTAACTACTCCCTTTCCAGATGTGTCATTTTCACCTGATGTTTATATGGTAATTCCCACAAACTTGTTTACTGCATGAAACATGAGGTATTGTGCTATAGTCACCTGTATGTCTATGAGAGAAAAGGAGGTAGGGTGTACCACATAGAGTGAAAATGTACAGTTTGAGATTTCCAAATGGCATCTTTAAACATTAGCTTCAAGATTTAAACAAGCTGAGTAGCTCTGATGATAAAGAAGAAACATAAATGTAATTAAAACTAAAGATAAATGAATAACATACATTCTTTTTATTTATACACAACATAAGTGCTACATAACAGTCAAAAGACTGCAATATGACAGCTGCTAGGTGTATTTTCCATGATAAATAAGGTGGTCACAGGCAGTTAAATCTTGTAGTAAAGCGATACTGGATTTGAATTATTTCTTGTATTTAAAATACATTATTTTGGGTATCATTAGCCATTCCTAAAATTATCATTTTGCATATAGTTTGCCTAATAATTTTATTCCATTTTAAAAGTGTCTGGATTCTCATAGGCCTGTGAAATAGCTAAGAATGTAGATTTCTGCTTTTAAGAAAGATAAAGCAGACAAGTATCTGGTTACCAGTTGCCCATTCAAAGCATTGCACAGAGCCCGCAAATATTTCTGATAATACAGTTGTCAGCAAAAAGCACTATTTAAAAACATTTTAAAGAGCAGCCTTCCTGCGTGTCCACACCTTGTTATATTTTTATTTATTTTTGTAACTGACTGTAACATGCTATCTCAATGCATGAATAGAACATTCTGTGGGCTTGGTATTTACCTGAACCATTACTCTGCCTCCATTAATGCATCTGGAATTTTGTACCTGCAAATAATTGGGCCTACACTTCTGCCCACAATGAATTTGCAAGTGCAAAATATTAATTAGGGGCCTAATTTTCAAAGGTGTTGCTAATCTACAGCTTCTGCTGATTTCAGTAAGATTTGATGGCCCTCAGCATCTCTAGAAATCAGGCCACTGGTTGTCTTGTCTAGTTGATTTGTGGGCATACAGCTGTAGCATATTGACAGTATAATTCTTAAGAGATAGAGAAGAAGATTCTAAGTAAAGTGTATTGGCCCCTTATGCATGAAACACCTGTCCCATACTAGTCTTGTGAGGACCTTCAAATCCCTAGAAGACTCACTCCTACCATGTGTTACCCAATTGTTCATGAGTCTTCAGTGTGCATTTATACAGAATTCATATAAATATTGTACTTATTTTGATATCCTTCCCCTACTTGTGTCTCCTTTTCTGGGACTAAAGGGGAAAAAAACAGCTGGAATTACCAAAACAAATGCCTGTCATGCCCCCATTACCTATTCATAGATTCTAGGACTGGAAGGGACCTCGAGAGGTCATCGAGTCCAGTCTCCTGCCCTCATGGCAGGACCAAATACTGTCTAGACCATCCCTGATAGACATTTATCTAACCTACTCTTAAATATCTCCAGAGATGGAGATTCCACAACCTCCATAGGCAATTTATTGTCAGTATATTGTATTCCATTTATTCTCCCTTCATTTTTTAAAAAATTCATAGGTCTTGATCCACGTGGTTGACCTAAGTGTGGTCAAACCACACTGAAGAAAATGGGTGATGGATCATCCACTCAGAGCAACTTGCAGGATCAGGGTATTAGACTTTATGGTCTTCAGGGTAGGAGCAGTCTCTTCCTTTGCCTAGCAGAGTGATCATGTTTTGAGGATCTTCATCAATATCCACAACAAAACCTTCCCCTTCAAGTAGGGTCCCTGTGGGTACTTCACTTCAGGTACGTATGCATCCCCATGTGTCTTTGATCAGAGATTTTTGGTAGCATTCTGCTTTCAGTCCACATCTGCACCCTACACATCCTTGGACCCTGTAATGAGGATAAATAGGGTTGCGCTGGCAAACCATTCTTAGTTACTTCTCAACTGCCTTCATCCTGAAATGGAGCATTGAGTGTGCCTGTTTCACTTATATTTAGATAGATAATTTAGCTTAGTTGTAAATACTAGTTTTGGGGTCTGTTGTTTCCTCTTTCCCTAACTGAGGGGTTCTTCTCGACTTTTTCATTTTCTGGGCTATGCTGGGATCTCCAGGCTATAAGTGCTGTCTTTCCTTGTCGGGAAACCATCCTGGTTAGTGACAGACACTCTCTGTGTCTCCATTGTTTGGGAGACCCTATGTACCAGCCAAGTGTAAGATCTGCTCATTCTTCAAGAGCAGATCTCGTAAAAACAGAAATAAAATTTAAACTGTTGATGATGGAGCAAGCCCCAGGACTGGCTTCCAACTCTGGCTCCAAGAACTCCCCTGTACACTTGCCTCAGAGCACATTTAGTGCCCCACGTACCACGGGATCTCAGTAACAAAGAGCCCCGTGGATTACAATTGCTGGGACCCTGTCCACCTCCGGGTCTTGTTCACTGAAAACCTCAAGGGATGCGGCACCTAAATCCTTGCCCATGGTACTGAGACCTTCAAATGCTAACTCTCTGGGTACCAACAATGGAGAAGGAGTGCTCTATAAGCTGGTCTAAGGCTTCTAAGAAGTCTCGGTCACGAACTGAGAATGTCGCTTCTTGTGAAGGAAGAGATTATTCACTTTGTGCAGTAACTGGAGTTCTTCCAATGTGTCCCCTTACCTGCTCTCCTTTCAGTCTGCTGCAGATTTTCCTCTGTGGGACTTTCTGGTAGAGAAGGAACTAAGGGCAGTTCCTCTGCACAGCCCTATATATCCTTACCGGGCATGGGAATGCACAGGGTGTATGCATGAGCCAAATAGGTGCTGCTACCAAAAATCTCCAGTCAAAAGCTCATGTGGACTCATGCACACCTCAAGTGGAGCACTCTTAGGGGGACACACATCTCAAAGAACTCCAGTTACTGCACATGGTGAGTAATCTCTCCTTTGCCACAAGAGGTATGGACTGGGATTTTCAAAAGCACTCCTTGTTGGTCTAATTTTTCTCCCATAGAAGCTTTACTGTTTACTTAGAGCAATGTTAAGCAAACACTTATGAAAATCCTGCCTGAAGGCTTCAGTGGTCTGGCACTGAGGGTGAGGCAGCAACAGCAGTCTGTGTGTATTAATGGGGGAGCACAGGAAGGGAAGCAAGAATAACTGGCTTTATGGGGTTCTGAGAATGTCAGTGTTCAGAAAAGGAAATGTGAGTCTGTAATACTGTGAATTGTAGCATAACACAGAAGTTGGATTGGGAAGACTTCACATTTTTGCTGAGCCAACCAATGGCTGTAATGAAAAATGTAGTAACTTACAGCTGTAAATTGGTGTTTATACCATCTAATAAACTCCTGTGGCAAACTATAGCTGTGAGATAGGCAGTGGAAAAGAATATGCTAGGTACCATATAGCTGGGGCATGCCAATTACTTTTAGTTTCCTAGTTTATTTGAGTTTAGCAATAATAAGAAAGTAAGTACTTGATTTGGTCTGAATACTGTGGAAATGATTCAAGTAACCTGATAAAAAAGCAGAATCCAGTATTTTTGTACAATAGTAAGATACCTACCTTTTTATATAAATCTTTGCATCAATAGGTCTCAAAGCACCTTAGAAAGGAGGTCAGTATCATTATTCCCAATTTACAGATGGGAAAAGTGAGGCACAGAGAGAAGTGACTTGCCTGAGGTCACCCAGCAGGCCAGAGGTCAAGCTGGGAATAGAACTCTGGTCTCCTGAGTCCTCATCCAGTGCACTATGCATTAAGCCATGCTGCCTCCCATAGATATAAGGAATATTTAATTTTCAAAAATACAATGCAAATTTATAGCAACCCTGAGGTCACATTTGGCATTTGCTTTATTTTGTTTTGTGGAATGTCAAAGCCCTGATTTGAGCAATCATTTTCTTGCTAGAACATACATTAGCAATAAACAACCTGTTCCGTTTAGCAAGTCAGCAGTGATACACCTTGCCTGAATCTGGGTTTTTAATTGAAACCAAATCATTTTATCTTTCTCAAAAAAAATTCTTTACCAATTCTTTGTCACTGTTAATTTTCGTAAGTGCTGCCATTGCACGTGATACTCTGCTACTTCAAAACCTGCTCACAGCTGTATATTCCCAAAGGTGATAAAAGACATTTGCTTTCCATTGAAAAAAGCTTGAGGGTCCTGCTTATTGGATATCTTTTACAGACAGGTCATGTTAATTCTATTTGTATGCATGTTAAACTATGAATTCCACACACAATATTAGTAGTTCTGCCTTAACAGCGTAAAGGCTGAATTTTAGAGTGGAATTAAGTTCCAGGTACAGGAATCGCAATTTTCTAACCTGGTAAACATCTAGGATTCAAGTCTTCCCTGACTTACTCCCTGAACTTGCAAACTGCTCCACACAGTGCTTAAAGTGACCTGAAAAAAACAGGATTGTCTATCATAATCTGAGATCAACAGCTTTGGCAAGACGGTGCTTGAAAGTGCACCCCTCAGCGACCTGGCTCAGTTAAAAGAATCTGTTGACAGGTCTGCAACCCCTTGTGACAGCCCCTGCACATGCAATTTGTGCACTGGCTCCACCCAGGTGGACCCCCTGCAGAACAGTTTTTCCAAATGGGGCATTGCGTGGGGTAGAGTGGAGTTTTCTAGAATGTAAGTCATATGGTTTTCAAATTAATTTTTTTCCTAGGAACAAAAATGCAGAACATCTCTATATGCTGGACAGGTACCATAAGCTGCTAAATGCTCCCACAACTATCTTGAGAAGTAATCCAGTTGTTCTTCATTTATATTTATACTGTAACTTTAGGAGATATTAAGGAACCCACGTTGTATAAAAATGTATATTCCCCCTTCTCCAGCTGTTACGAGCCAGAGAGGTGATAAGTATGGGCTCAATGGTGATTTTTGGCAATTGTCCCCCCCCCACCCACCCTTTGAGGTTAGTATGGAGTTGCACTGCCTCAGCAGGGTAATGCCTTCTCAAGGTGGGAAGCCAACTCCCTGTTACATTCCTTAAGCGATGCAGCAGAGGCAGTCAGACCCCTTTGTTGAGGCCAGCACTGGTAGCAGTATTAGCCCCACACAGTCTTTGTCCTCATTTGTGCCTAGGGACTGCAGTTGTTCCATTGAGTGTTACAACACATCTGATGGATGCAGCTGTCAGCTTCAGGATATTAGAGAGACAAGGTGGGTGAAGTAATATCTTTTATTGGACCAACTTCTGTTGGAGAGAGAGACCAGCTTTCGAGCCATGCAGAACTCTTCTTCAGGTCTGGGAAAGGTAATGCTTTGTGTGGCTCAAAAGCTTGCCTCTCTTATCAACACAAGTCGGTCCAGTAAAAGATATTACCTCACCCACCCCATCTCTCTAACTCACCTGATCATCAAGAACTAGAAAATACACCCCAAATATCCAACCATCAGAGTGGAAAGTGTGATAAGCATCTGCAGAGTTTGCACTTTGAAAGATCACTAACAAAATCTCATTAGTAGCAGAGACCCTGGTCACAGATCAAAAGGATATTAGGAAACATGAAGGAGCTTCTTAATTGATTTCTGATCCTTTTAATCTTCCTTTTTGTAGTAAGATCTGGCATCACATGCTCTCTATACACATGCTTTGTACATGATGTATATTGTGTCTTAGATCTATGATTTGTTAGAAACAGCATGTCAGCTATTACTAAAAATATAGTTGCAAATCCAATCCAAGACACAAAATTACCATTATGTAGAAGTCCTATAGACTTAAATAGGAAATTATAACTTTATTATGAGGGTTTTTTAAATCATCCTATACAATTCAATACAAGGATAGAAATTTCTTTTACATTCTCTTGGATGGTTGAAAAATACCTAGGATAGACTTCTATCCCTGCTACAGAATTATAAAGAATGGATTAAAAGTCCTGTAGAAAGGGTATCACTGTCTATTAAATTCTGTAATTATTTACAGTAATCATTGATTCTAAGGCTAGAAGGGATCATGATCATCTAGTCTGACCTCCTGTACAATACAGACCATAGAACTTCCACACAATAATTCCTAGAATGGATCTTTTAGAAAAATGTCCAAGCTTGATTTTAAAATTGCCAGTGATGGAGAATCTAGCACAAAGCCCAAACCTTGGTAAATTGTTCCAGTGGTTAATTACTCTCGCTGTTAAAAATATACATCTTATTTCCAGTCTGAATTTGTCTAGCTCCAGCTTCAGCCATTGGATCATGTTATACCTTTCTTTGTTAGATTGAAGAGCCCATTATCAAATATTTGTTCCCCATAGAGGTACTTATAGACTTTAATCCAGTCACCCTTTTATCTTCTCTTTGTTACACTAAATTAATTATTATAATTGCAAAGAATGCTATAGGAACCCTATTGGTTTTGTCCCTGTTAAATTCTATAGGAGTTTTCCATAGGGCATTTTATAAGCAAAGTGTATCTAGCACTATATAGACAGCTACTACCTGATTTTGTTTCCATTAACTTCACTGGGAGCAGAATCAGGCCCACAACTGAGTGTATGTACAGTGCAATATGCTCGTCCATTTAAACTCAGAAACAAAGCTAGCTGACTATGCCATATATGCTGTGCAGCACCATCAGATCCACATCCTTAAAAGAGAAGAATTTGTTATCTGTTCTGCTGCTTCAATCAGCGTAGAGATTTGTTGGTGTGTTTGGCTGTTAATTTAGAGAAAGTGCTCTTATCAGCTTGTGTGTGTGTCTGTATCGGCATTCAGACTGCAGGGAAACTCCTATAGATGTCACACAAAATGCAGAAACAATTCACATAAATACAACTAAAACTGGCATTATGTCGAAGACCAGAAAATTCCATGAAATCACTAGGGACATCACCATACAAATGTAATTTACCTGGAAAGTGGATGGGCACCATGGTCCTGAGTGCAATAAAAATCACTAACATGACTAACTGATAAATATAACTATGCTGACTGTACATCTATAGAAAACAGCAACAAGGAAGCTAAACAAATTACAGTAACTTTAGGGTAAAGGAAAAACCACCGCACAAATCACAGAGTTAGAGATTCTAAAATGTTCATACCTAAGCTTCTAAAGGCAGGCTTCTAGATGAGAGTGGTATGATTTTCAGAGTTGTGGCTGCTCAGCATCTCTTAAAATCAGGCCACTTCTATTAAGGTGCCTCACTGTGAAAATGTTGACCTAGACTCTCTGTCTAACAAGATATGGAAGTTGTTTAGGGGGGAGTAGGCTGGGGGGGGGGGGGTTAGATGGGATTTTGTAAAGAAATACTCATTTTTATATATAAATTAAAGAAAAAAACAAGAATGTTTGGGTCAAAGGTGGTTTTGGATGTAAGATTTGGATTCAGGCCCTTCTTTGTCTGCATTACTATTCTTTAGGAAAACCCATTATTTTTAATTGCTTGTCTCTACTGTATAGAGTGCAACAAGTGACTTCAGCTCACTGCAGTTACACATGCAGAGAAAGAAAAGGCAGGTGCATGTATCCCAACCAACCATAACTTATAGGAAAACAGTAAACATTATGGAGTTGTATTTTTCACCTATCAAACTCATTGTGAATGAAGATTAATTGAATACGTTCTCGCCAATCAGTTGCTTTTTCCTGGGCAGCCACAACTTCCATTGACTTGAGATTTGCTTGAGTCTAAAACTGATGTAGTTTAAAATATAGAACCATTCTGCTTAAGGAAACAAGATTGCATTTTTTCAGAAGGGTAGCCATGTTAGTCTCTGATACTTGGTACCATGCAAGGCACTGAATTTAGCCATATGAAGTGGAAATCCATCAGTTTCATGAAAAAACTTGCACAGATACAGACACAAGGTGCCACCAGACTCCTCGTTGTTTTTGAAGATTGCATTTATAAACTGTTCATTACCATGTTGTCAAGTTATCAGTCTCTTATAAAAAGTGCTTACCATTAACTTCAGTGGGAGTTATGGGTAGTAATGTGATGAACCATTAATCTGAAAATTAATTTCTTCAGTTTATTCTGTAAGCACAGCATTTTGCTGAGAAGTCATTAGATGGGTCCATTATTTTAATTTTACATGCTTTTGCCCATATAAAGTTAAGTTGCAAGTCATTTTGTGTTGGGGGAACACTGGTCAGTGGACAAAAACAAAGGGCTGAATTTCCAAAAGAGTCTGCCATACATGTACATATACCTACTTTATCATGCAAATAGACATTTGGATATTTGGGTAATTGTTCATGTTTTGCACATATAAATTGTCCATTTTGTATGCAAATGTAGATTTTTTTTGAGTACACCTGTAGCATTCATTTCTGAAACTCTAGCCTAGAAGAGCAAAACCTACCAGTTTTTCTCAAGTTAAAGCTTTTATACATGTTACCATCACATGTATGTGATGATAGTCCAATATCTGCACAGGCATCTTATTGTTTTCAGTGTAAATGTTTGCTTTAATAGTACCCATGTTATCATAATATAAGCCTTCTGTCCATTTAATCAAGGAATGATCTAAATAATCATTCAAGCACTGGTTTCTCTTTGAGTCACATCAGGAAGAGTACGAACAGATGGCATTTGAAGACAATTTAACATTCTATAAAATGTGTCAACGTTTCTTACATTCACAGAAAAGCAAAATGATTTCCAACACAATACTTAAACTATTGTTGAAATGATAAATGATTGCTTCTTAACTCTTATGTCTATATATCATCTGTTCTTTAATCAGCCTTTTTCATTTAAGTAATGTGATGAACCATAAAAATAATTTGGAAATTTTACACGTTCTGTATCTAAATACTCTGTGCCAGAGGTAAAAATATTTCTCCCTGTTGTACATTATGGATGTTTCCAGTGATTCCTTCACACTGGAAGGGAACAATTATTGGAGAATATGTGTTTGTAACTGAGGAAAATAGGATGCTCCTTCTGTTTCCACAATTGCAAGCTCTGTGAATTGAAGGTAAATACTCTCTCCCTCCCAAGTGTAAAGCACCTGTGAAAACTCACTTAGGGGCCTACTGCAAGCTCCTTACTCACTTCTTACCCTGGCAAAGCTCCCATTGCAGTCGTAAGTGTGAGCCTATTCAGCAGGGTACTTAGGTGTGTGCCTACATTTAGCATGTGAGTTATTTCACAGAAGTCAGTGGGACTACACAGGTGCTTAACCTCGCTGACTTGGGGCCTGGTGAATAAGGAGTTGTGGGTTGGACCTTCATTCAACTGATCAATTATTTTTAAGATACTAAATCTCCTTTTTTTTTTTTTAACGGAACTATCACTGTAACAATTGCCGTTGGGCCATATTTTGTAATTGAAATGATTGGGAGTTTTGCTGAACTAAGTACAGCAGAATTTGGACTGTTGACCTAATTCCACAAGAATGTCAACAACAAAAGGATTACAGATTACCATTTTAGTAAAAACTAGTCTTGTCAATTCAGCCAGCTAGTCAGTCAGTGTCCTACTTTCAGGATTGTCATAGCAAACAATTCTACATAGTCTCTGCTTATTAAAAACATAGTGCCAAGATCAATATAGCAGTATTTTGTAGGAGAAAACTCAGTTTATCAAACAGGTTTGTCATTTTAAATATGATTAAATGTCTTGTTTATTGGGTATCATAGAGTCTTTGGGAATATTTGGAGTGAAACATGAACCATAACAAACTTTCAGGCCTTTAAATCACATCAGCCTTTGCTCTTTTTTTTTAAGTGAATCTAAAAATCTAAATCCTGCTATCCCAAGTTATACTAAATCAGGTATTGATTAAATTGTTGTTGCTGCTCCTGCTGCCATTGGTTTCAATGGTCCAGGATCAAAACCTATAATCTAAATACTCAAGAAATTGTTCCAGTTGGCAAATTGGCAGATTTGTGTGATTTCATAATTTATTTTTAAGATTTACCTAGGTCTGGTCTGTAGGAGTTTGTATTTCAAAGCTCTGATGCAGGAAAGACTTAAATACATTCATAAGTGCTGTACTGGATAAAGAAGTTTTCCTAAATTATGCTGCAGATTGGCTCCCATTAAATAATGTTGAGTTCTTGTTTTTAAAAAAAAATAGATACATACTGCCTACCTGCAGGACAGGTAAAATTTTCACGTTCCAAGACTGTACATTAAAAAGAATAATATAATGTACATCTTCTAGGGCAGTGTTTCTCATCCTTTTCAGTTTGATACTCGTTCAAAGTCTATATGTTTTCCCAATCCCCTTTATGATAAATGTAAAAGTAAGAAGAGTAAATTGTATCAGTGATGATGATGACAAACCTGCATACTCTGTGTGTGTGTTTCAAGTGGTTGACAGAAAATACTTGAATTTGAAAGATACAAGAATATGGGGATAGGAGAGGGCAAGATTTTCTTTGCATTAGATTGTAATAAAATTTTCAACTCCTCCTGACACTCCCCCTGAATGCCTTGTGGTTCCCTGGTTGACAAACATTTCTATAGTGTAGCTTTAAAAGGATGTTTTTTTCAATCCTGGTTTATCTAGCACTCATCACAATGGAGAGGGGAGATATAATCTCAAAAGGTGTTTAAAAAAAAATAGAGGAGGAGAAAGGAGCTTGTTAGCAGAGGAGTTGCTGAGTCATGACTAACTAGTATACATAACTTAAGAGTTTTTTTCCTGAGAAGCAGACCCTGAATGTGTCAATAAGACGAAATGTTCTGCAATGTTCCTCAGTTTATATCATTAAATATTCCAGGTGGACAAACTTGCCTTTTGTCTTGGGAAACCTAAACTCCTATCCGGTCTGGGCTCATGTCCCAAGTAGGAAAGGCATTTGGTTATCTCATTCTAGTTCCTAGCAGACGTACATTTGTTGTACAACCCTATCACACAGCGATAAGCTCCCTCTTCCAAAGAGCTTCTTCACTGCAACAGAAGGGAAAGATAATAAAACATCTAATAAGGAAAGTGCTGCAAGTCCAGAATGACAGACATTGTCGTGGTTGCATGGGGAAACTTGCATACCACCTCCCCAACTTTTTCCTAGTTGTAGCAAGCTCTCTTTTAGGATACTCAAATGTATTCAGAAATGGAATTCCTTCCTTCTCTAACATGCTAGTCATAGCACTTTTTAAAACTGTAAACATATCACTGGGTGACAAAATGTCCATGTGACCATATTTGAATTCCCATATTTCCCTCTTTTTGTGTAATATTAGTGTGGTGTAACAAAAGAGCAGTCTTTACTAAATCTGTCTGATTATACTGAGTTCCCCTGCAAGGCTCCAGTGTCCTAGAAAACCTAATGCTGTTGCAGAACCTTCTACACCAGTGGATTTGTCTTTGGGACTAGAAATGTACTTCCTTCACCTTGACATGGAAAATTTCAAAATGCACTCATTTATAAGTAAATGAGGCTCCAGTCCTCATAACAATTTTTTAGGCATCTCAAAATTCTATGTCATTCAGTCTGTTCCTTGGTCAATGTAGGATTGTTTCCTATTTCTTTTTCAGTCTAGGTTTAAATACTCCAGGTGCTGGGGCTTTCACCAGTTTCATTGGGAGACTATTTCATAGCCTAACACATCTCTCATTTAGACAGTGTTTTCTTATAACTTAATTTTTCCCCTTTCTTAAAATACTCCCTTGCACCACCCTAAATAATTCCTCTTCATACTTAGTGTTTATACCTTTCTATTATTAGCTCTATCCTCAGCCTCCCTC
The DNA here is from genome assembly GCF_016161935.1 of Mauremys reevesii. Classification (NCBI taxonomy): domain Eukaryota; kingdom Metazoa; phylum Chordata; order Testudines; family Geoemydidae; genus Mauremys; species Mauremys reevesii. The sequence continues at coordinate 33,381,612 of NC_052637.1, read as the reverse complement.
ACCCCCCAATTCTTCTCTTAGCTCTTTCATATGGTTTCTTTTATATTTCCCCATATACATTCATTCCTCTAACTCTCTGCTTTATTTTTGTTGCTCTTCTCCGAACTTCCTCTTTGTTAATATCTTTCTTACAGTGTGTGGCAGAAAACTGTCAACTAAATAAAAGACACAGTAAGAGCACATGTCAGTGCTGAAGTCTTTGCTATAGTTGGGATGTTAGGCATGTGTCACATCAACTGAGAGTTCTCTTGGGGGTGTTGCTTCTTAGTTGATGAATAAGGGGGAAAGTCTGGTGTGTGTTAAAAGTTGTACAATTAACTTTTACTGACTTCTTTGAAATCCATATGTTTGGACAAAGTTGATCCAACTCATTCCAGATACTATCTGGTGCTCATACAATGTCTTTATTTCATTGTTTCTGAACGTGGTGCACACAATTAATGCATATGCCTTCCTGAGAATGAAAACTGTCCCTGTATAGATGAGATGCCAGTCCGTGGTTTTCTCTGTGTACAAGTTTGCAAATAATTTGTTAGTACCACAGATGCTTGAGTGATGCTCTGTCATCCAGAGCCCCTCTAGCTGATTTGGGATTGTCCAGATTGCCCTTGCTCTTGGTCCCAAAGTCTTGAGCTGACTAGAAGCTGGGTTGTGTAGGTCAAAGACCTAGTCAGTTGAATCCATAATGACACTTCCATGTCCCCCAACTGACTCTAAACCTACAATACATGGCTGAATTCAAAGCTGGGTGCAGGAACATCTAATTCAGGTCAGTCCATAAGAGACCATTTTAATCCTCAAAGTCCCTTTCCTTAAATAGTCTTAGGGTGGCTCTCTTCAGCTTTACCGGTATTTCTGTGGCCCATCTGACTCTAATTATTGCACTCTGTGCTGTGACTCAGATGTTTTAAAGAAGGGACATTTTATTCTATTATTTCAGTAAAAGTGAGAGTGAACTGGAAACACAGTTTTTAAGGACTTATCCTTAAACTGAGAGAAAGGGTCAGTTTCCCAAATAGATGAAAATGAAAACAACACACTCTCAAATGATTGATCTTGCAAGTTAAGCATGAAAATGACATGGAGGAAATTCTAAAGCAACAAAGCTGTCCGGAATATTTTTAAGTAGCTCCATTCTTCATCTAAATATCTTGAAAAGCTTAAGAACAATCTGTGTTCTGGTCAAATATGTTGACCATAAGAGAGAGATGCAAATTGACGTAACATGAAAATATCTTTCCTGAGGCCTTTGTCAGATAGTTACATATGGTACCTTTGATTGTCTAATTGTAAGTATCTTTAAAATATGTTCCCCAAAAAATCAGCACTTATATTTTGTGTGCACAGGTGAAAAAAGTGTCTTTGTTCCTCTCTGTTTGGAGAGACATGCTTGGAATGGCTTAAGATAAGAAACAGCATCTTGGTATACTAGGCTTCCACTTCAGTTGATTACTTAGACATTTGTTATTTACACAGCACTGTGTATGGAGTTGTACAGTAGGGTTAGAGGACAGAACAAACAATTTTTTTCCCCAAGGACCTGGCAATCTAAAGCCACAGTGGATAATATACACTGGAACCAAACACAGAATAGCGTTGAGCATGTTGTAGCTGGGATGGTTCACAGAAGTGGGAGTCTTCAGCAATTTTCTGTTGGAGGGAGGAGAGAACTGTGTGTATTCATTTACTAAGAGGATGCTACACGTTTATGGCACCAAGTTCAACAGGAGCAGAGGTGATAAAGGGAATGATCAGAAGAGACAGGTGGACAGCCCGAAGGGAAGATGGCACTGATATATGCACATGCATGCATGCAAAATGGCTTTGAAGAAGAGAAGCCAACAGAGAGAATGAAATAAGTTGTGGTGTTGACAGGCTTTTAGTGATGGAAAAGGGAACATAATCTAGCTGATTACATTGTGGGAGTGAGGAAGGTATGGAGACCACCAAGGTGTGAGCTGCACTAGTGAAGACAAATTTACAGAGAATAGACTAAAGAGAAAACAGCATACCATTTATTTCTCTAAAAGATTTCTGAATCCCAATGTGAGTATAAAAACAGGAAAGGACTTAATGTCTGTGGTATTAGAGAAAAGGGAAAGAGGAGAGGGCTTGGGGGAAAGATTGATATTGTGAGTTTCAGTTAAATTGACTCGGGCTGGTCAAAAAATATTTTATTTAGTCTAAGGAAAACTGTTTATCAAAATTACTTCTCTGTGTCTGTTTTCCTTGAAAAATTGTCATTTTGGCTTTATGACAAAAGAATTTTGTTTTCAGCCAAACTTTTTCAGTTGCTGAAAAATGTTTTCAACAATTTTTTTTGGGGGGGAGGGGTAGTATGGAACCATTTTCTAGCCAGCTGTACTACTGAGTCTGTAGTGATTGTGAAATACCGAAGAAATGGGCAGAGATGCAGGGAAGAGAAGCCAGGGACTGAGATGTATTAGGAATTAAGTCTAAAGATATCAAAATTGAGGGGAACTGGTGAGATTGTACAGGGAGCATGCACATGTGGATGTATAGAAGAAGCTGAAGAGAGGAACCAGGAGGGTGCTGTGGAAGACTCCATGAGAGAACAGGAAAGATAGTGTTAAGTGTTTGTAATCTCAGAAAGATTTGTATTTTTTTTTTAGGCACCTGTCTCCACTGAGTATATGGTTTATGCATGCTAAATTAAACCATGTTTTAGTCTTTCCTCTTCATTTAATATTTTTTTTTTTTGCAGTTTTTCAAAGTAAGTGGAAAAGCTTTTAAATATCCCTTCCACAGCCATCTAGTGTGGATAAGCTTTCCAAAGATCCGTTTCAGGTGAATGGAGGCATTGGAATTTGGAGGAAAGCAAAAATAAGTTCAAAATAGGGAAATTGCTTGTTCAACCTCATGTATACTGGAATTGCCCTATTTTCTCAGAATAAAAGGTGCATGAATGCTTTTGAAGTAGATAAAATGAAAACAATCCAGCTGCCCCCCAAATAGGCAGGATCTCAAATGTTTGTGATTATAGGCTTTCACCTTGTTTAAAGAACTAGAAAAAAGCCAAGCCATATTAAACTGCTCTCTCTCCCCACTAAGAGAACACTGAAACATGCTGATAGGCAGAATAGCTTGTGATTTTTGCATTCAACAAAAGGTTTGTCTTGACACAAAATGAATTTTATTGAAGTCAAATTTCAAATTAGCTAAGCGCTAGTTTACCTCCAGACATAAAGGACTCGGGAAATTATTTTGAGCTAGCTATGCATTTTTTGTTCCATGACAGTAGCATTGGAGCACAGCTTGATATCAGCTGTGTAATTGGCACTCAACATAATATTTCACAATTTTTTCTCTGCATGGGGCAGCTTTTGTCACTGAGCAAAATTCATACATTTCCAAAAATGCTTAGCATAAATAAGAGTGACTTATAAAAAATTTGACTTGTGAATAATGTATTGCAAATGGATCGCTATCAGAAACATGCAGTAGTTTTACCAGAGCATTTTTGCTCCCAGACAAAATTTAGCAAGCTGAGTTTTACAGGTTTTTTCTATTAATTCCCTCATCTCTATTTTCAGGAAAGGGTTGCTGTGCTTAGCTTGCTGGAACTTGGATGATATGGCTCATATTGTGGTGTGTGTAGTGGGGTTTCCTGTAGGGGATTCAATACATTTTACTTGTCTGGGTCTGTTTTTGTGGCCATAGTGGTTAGATACTTTCAGAAAGTAGCAGCCTACCCGTCACTTAATTATTTCAGAGTGCTTATGAAAACTTATGCTGCCTGGATGTTTTTGCATATTAATAATCTGAGAGAGAACTAAATAAAACATTCTGTTTTGTCACATTTTATACAATTGTATCAGTCTTAACCATGTTAGTTTTTGATTGCATCACTAAAGGAAATAAATTTGTATTCACTTCCCTTAAAGCTATATGCTCATTAATTATGCAGTCATAGCTAATGCTCTAGTAACAAAACAGCAGGATGGTTTTGCCATCTTATTATTATAGTGGGGAGGGGTGTGGACAGAAATGTTTTTCTTCCTACAAGAGTGTATTAACCTGCAACAATACTTTTTATTAAGTGGTGATCCTGCATGTAACATGCACTCCTACAACATTGATTGCATCACTGTTTAGAGTTTAAAAGATGCTACTCTGTGGTTAGGGAAGTATAAAAAAAGAATGTTGTTATCCTTGGAAGTCAGCATGTAGCATATAAACACTATGGCCCAGGAACAGTTTCATACCTTTAATTCCTGTGTAATTTACCTCTTGATAAGGAAGACCTTGACGTTCCTCTCTTAAAATTATATTTTTGTTACCAGAATAGAATATACATCATTGAAGCACGTTATTTTGATCACTGAAAATTGACAGACTGTGCTCGTTAGCCAGGAAGTTTGAATTTTTAATTTGAGATTTGTTCCAAGTTTTCTCACAGATCAATCATTTAGAGAAATAAACAGCCAAAAGCGCACTGTAATGAATGGGAAAGATTATTAATGCAAACATTGCTTTAAAATAAAAATGCTGAAACATGATGCATTTCATTTGGCAGGTAAATGGTTTAATTTTCCTCATTAATATCATTTCCTTTTTGAAAACCTTCAAACTAAACAGATGAAAAGATTATTTAAAACCTTGCATTTATCTATCCTATTAATTTTTCACACAGCCCTTTTTTAAAATCAAATATTGATGCTGCTGCCTGTTGTTCTTCAAAGCTAAGCAATTATATTGGCGCTCCCTCCCAGTAAGTGGCAGTTTTTAATGTTTTGTTGAGGGGTGGTTTTTTCCCCTCACAAACACAGCATAAGATCTACTGGATTCTTGCCAGGAAAGGAACTCTGGGTAGATCATTTATCCGATGGCCTTCAAGCAACCTGCTGAGGCTGCACCCTGAAAACACACAGCTGCAGGCTAGTAATGTGTATGATGTGAGTCAGAATTCACTATGGTCTCAGCGATACCACCACCTAAGAAACTGCAAGCCCCGGATTCTAGTAGTGTCACTTACCCAAAATGATTTGCTTTAATTTCTTTCTTGGCTGCAGAAGTAACGATGGTATATGCATAATGGCAGTATGTAATGGGTCCACAGTGCTCTCTGCTGGATTCAATTAAAAGTTGCAGGTATCATATCTGAAATGAGCCTAAACAGTGTGTAATTATACAGAGTGGGAAATCATTTGAATATATACATTTATTTCAATTGCTGAGCTCAAGAAGACTGAGAGCCAAAGATACTGTAAATCATGCTTTTCAATATCTGAAGTAGATGGTGTTGATTAGAATATTTTTTCTATAGCACTTTTCATACTAGTTGTATCCCAAAATGCTCATTCTTAAGGATGGTTAAGAACATCTATAGAAAAGTTACTGTTTTCTCTGTAAGTCTGCTAGTTTTTTTCCATAAGTGTTAAATGGTTAAGATTCTTAAAAACAGACATTTCTTTAACATTTTTTTAAAAAGACAAATTGTTTTCCTATGGAATTCAGAAAATGGACAAGTTCAGCCATTTATATGAACTGAGAGTCTAGTACCATGTCTCAGGCGTACCATCACTAATTCATCTAGAATCCTATTCTGAAATCCTAATTCAAGCATGGCTCCGAATGAAAGCAGTGCCTAGATCCCCAGAAACTATGTGACCTGGTTTTACAGGGTCCCACCATCCCATTGGCAATGGGGAGGAGCAGGTTCCCACCCTAATGATAGACAGGCACCCGGGAAGAGATTGTGTGGGTTGTGCAGCCTTGTATAACTATTGCTTTATATTAGGAAATGTTGCACAAAGCTGAGCAATGGACGTTTGTGTGTTACGTTTGAGACATCAGTTATTATGATGTTTAGATGTTATTCCCAAAGTCAGATTTCAGCTGTTGTAGGCTTTCATGGAAACCTGTATAAGGCATAAAACCTTCAAGCAGTCTACACTTTGTATATAAAGAACCGTTACAGTACAATTAATTCAGATTGACTATCATCTGAGCATTGCAATCTGGACTAAAATCTGTCTGAGGGGCTATAAACAAAAAGTAGTGAATAAAAAAATGATTATTGGTCCAGGGTGCTAGCCTGGAATCTGAGTTCAAGTCCCTGCTTCTCCCCAAACTTCCTGTGTGCCGCAGCCATGTCTCTGTGCCTTTGCTCCTCATCTGTAAAATGGAGATACATCCTACCTTGCAGGGATGTTAAGAAGAGAAATACGTTAGAGGTTGAGAGAAATGCAGGTACTTCAGAACAGGGAGCCAGGTAAGTTCCTTAGGTGGATGGCTGGAACAACAGTCGGACAGAGTTGTGAGGTGATACAGTAGGGTGCTGCAGAAATCTGGGTTAGGCATGAGTTCTTTTAATTAGCATTTGTAAAATACAGTAATCTGAATAAATGCTTGAATAAATGATAAAAATCTTGAATAAATGATGTTCACACCAATAAAGACAGTCGGACAGAGTTGTGAGGTGATACAATAGGGTGCTGCAGAAATCTGGGTTAGGCATGAGTTCTTTTAATTAGCATTTGTAAAATACAGTAATCTGAATAAATGCTTGAATAAATGATAAAAATCTTGAATAAATGATGTTCACACCAATAAAGACAAAAAAAACCCCAAAGGCCTAAAGAAGCCTAGAGAAATATAAACAGGTGTTAGCACAATGAGATGCAGCTTAATATAATATAAGGTAAAAATCTGAGCAGGAGATACTTGGAAAGTAATATTTCTGGATAAGAAGTGAAAATGAATAGCAAATTGAATATAAGCTTCTGGTGTGAACTGGTGACTAAAAACAGTCATTGCAATATGTTGGCAGAAGTCCCATGTCACAGTCCACCTGGAATGGGAAAATTTCTTGCTGTGCTGCAGTGCATCTAGAATACATGGTACAGATCTGGGATCTGATTCAGCAAAGTACTTAAGTGCTTTGTTACACAGTTTGGCTAAGAGGAGATATAACTGCTTACAAGTATGTATATACCAGAGAAGAAAAGGATTGAGTTGGGGTGATCCAAGGAGTAATTGGATGAAATTTAGAACTGGACAATCTAACCTGAATATGAGGAAGAAAATTAAAAACTACATAATTATATTTACCTACTTTGGGGTAGAGGGGAGTGAGAGTCTTAATTGTTTTAATCTTGCAAAGCAATTTGAGACTGCCCCCAGGTGGAAGGACCCAGCTTTATATTAAAGCTATAATTTTAATAGTAAAATACTATCTGAATCACCTCACAAATCCCATTAGGTGCAGCGTTAGGTCTTGCTCCAGCATCAAGTTGCAGAATGCTCTCCACCCTTAGTATCTTACTGATGGTATTCAACACTTTGCCAGATCAAGTGCCCAGTAAAGAATATGGTGGAGGCAGATTGTTTCTCTAGGACAGTACACTTATGCTGCTAAGCTTTTTGAAAGCTTACTATTCTTTCATTGTCTAAAGCGTGAGGACTAAGTTTTCAGAAAAAGTTACTGAAAAAATCTAGTTCAGGACTGGGTAGGGAGGGGAAGAATGTCCTTACAGAAGTTGTAATCCCGTAGAGGTAACTTGTAACTGCTGATAGTGGTTGTGGGGGGTACAATTTAAAGGTTCTGGTGATATGCAGTGAGGTACACGGTGGGTACTCATGACATAAAGGAGTCTTGGAACAATATCCTCTCTTCCATGCAAAAATGTATAGGAGGGGGAAAGTCACACAGAAACTTCTAGATGGAGTTCCGGAGTCGTCAACATTTGGGTAGAAGAGCAGTAGGCATAGCCACCTAATTGCACAGAGCCCTAATTGCATAGAGCCCTGAAAATCCACAGGTAAGCCCATTTGCAGTGGATCTCAAGGCTTCCATGCAGAGTGCCAGCCCTTGCATTCGTCTCCCAGACCCACTGCTAGAGTAGTAAATACATAAAATATTAAGGTCACTCATGATCCATGCTGCCATCAGTGGGCCAGCTGCTGCTGTTATTCACTTCCCCCTCTTTGCCCCCCCCTCCCCCGAGGTGTACTGGCAGAAACCAAAATTAATGATGCTCTAAGTATCATTAATAGTTTAGATGCTGTTAACTGGTGATAAAAGACTTTTACACCCTGGACAGGCAGTGCTGGTTCCTTTTAGTACTGGAGTGTAGAAGACAGAGAGGAAAGGGTGAGCAACAAGGTGGCGGGAGATAGAAAAGTGGGGCTTTACCAAACCTCCAATGGACTTGTCAGTTCTTGGTAGTCTGCTTCCATATGCAGCCTGGGATTTCTCTGGGTCCTTTGCATTTTCAGCTTCTAAAGGAGAAACTCATCTGATCTTGCAGCTAAGAGCCAAAGACATCACAGCAGGCAGGCATTCACAATTGATTGTCCTGGTTCCTTATCTTCACTACTATTCCACTGGCAGGCATTGATACTAGATAAGAAATGCTATTGGAAACTGATCTGGAGCCTGCTGTCTGCCTGAATAAACCCAAAATTTCAATGGAAGCACCATTCTTGTCTTTTGTAAATGTTCCTGGAGAGCAGAGAGCATGTATTGGACCTTGAAGAAGGGTCACAGAGGATGGCGAGATAGGGAATCTTACTTTTTTTTTCTATTCCCCCTCCCCCCGCTTTCTTTTTCTCCTCTCCTTTTCTTTCCTCACACTCCTAGCTTCAAGTTGTTAAAACTGTTATACCTTGGAGCTGGCAGATTGTTTCTCTAGGACAGTACACTTACTTATGCTGCTAAGCTTTTTGAAAGCCTACTATTCTTGCATTGTCTAAAGCATGAGGACTAGCTTTCAGAAAAAGTTACTGAAAAAATCTAGTTCAGGACTGGGTAGGGAGGGGAAGAATGTCCTTACAGAAGTTTTAATCCCTTAGAGGTAACTTGTAACTGCTGATAGTGGTTGGAGGGGGTACAATTTAAAGGTTCTGGTGATATGCAGTGAGGTACAGGGTGGGTACTCATGAGACAAAGGAGTTTTGATTTCTGGAGCTACTTTTGATGTCATGTTTTACAATACTATGTAATAGCAGATAGAGACTGTTCTAAATGAGAGCTACACTTGAAAAAGGTGCATTATATCAGTTTGAAGAACAGAGATATTTGTTAACCAGCCCTTTGATGTCTTTTAGAGCTCTTGTGATAATATCAGCACCCAATAATTATGTCAGGAATAAGTTCTAATATAACCACATACAATTATTTCCCCTCTCCATTTGAATCTGCTCTCTCTTCTGAGTTTACAAGAGGACATTGGCTCTCTTGGGCATCACAAGTACTAGAAAGCTCATGCTAACCCTCCTGCTGGCTATGATTGTCTCTTCTGGTATCTATAGTATCACTAAATGATGCATATGGTGCATCATTACCAAACCTGTGAAAACAGATTTCATGGCAAGAGGACAGTGGTTTGAAAGAATTTTTGGAAAGTAAATTAAAACAGATTCTGTGCTCAATCTCCTGTGCCCAGCCCAGTTAGCAGGGACGTTCAACTCACATTTCTGAGCTTGCCTACAATTCCATTTTCTCTTATAACTAGAAATGGATCCAAACCACTCAGAAACATGAGGAAGATCAGATCTGGGTCCAGATTTCAGTTTCACAGCTCAGGTTTATTTTTATGATGGGGCGGTTCAGTACTCCAGATCCCAACACTCTTGTGAAGTGGCTTGAGTTTGGATCTGAAATTTAGGAATTTGAATTTGGATCAAAGCTTCACAACTGACCCACTTTTGCTATTAACATTACAAAGTTGAATAGCGTGGCTTTGCAGTTTTCAATTATTTATTACAATATATTCTGACATTAAGCCCCTAATCCAGCAAACTCATAAGCATATGTGTAATCCCACTGAAATCAATGGAAATATTCAAGGACTTGGATTTACGCAAGTACTCTGTTGGATTAGGGCCTTTAGAAAAAATGAAATTAAATATTGTCACAGTTTCTGGGGAACTGCACTTGTATTCCCCCCTACCTGTGCATTGACGCTGGCCCCCACTGCCTTCTCCAACCTCCCCAATCCCCCCAGGAGTCCCCTCTGCCACCCTCCACCCATTGTCCTGAGCTCCTTTCTACAGCCTCGCGCACACCTCAGGCAGGCTCCACTGTTGAGCTGTGGTAACTGTGGCTGCTTCCAACCAGGTCTCACTTCCTTGCTCCCACTGCCACCTGGTGGGGGGTTTAGCGGGAGTGCTCCATGCTGGTGCCTTTCTCTGGCATGTTCCCCTCATCTGTGCTTAGCCCAACTCGCATGCCCCTAGAATAGGGAAGAAGCACTTTCAGAACTGCTAAATTATGGAACCATTGGGGGGGAAAGTTGGACAGCAAGATAAAGATAGCAAAATATTTATTAAATTGTTCTGTAATGGCCATAAAGAGCTGTCAAAACTTTACATGCATCTGACGAAGTGGGCATTCACCCACCAAAGTTTATGCTCCAAAACATCTGTTAGTCTTTAAGGTGCCACAGGACTCTTTGTTGCTCAAAACTTTAGCTACAACTGTGGATCAAATGCTAATCATTTACTGCTTATGTATCTCCACTGACTTCATTTGTGCTGCATACTTATAACTAAGAGCAGAATTTGGACCTTTTGTGACTACACAGATGCTGTATGTGTATTAAAGCTTTATTTACAAATGCAATATAAAATGGCAGCATGTGCTAACACTACTGTGTTGCATCAAGATAAATAGAGGTATTATGTGCACAAAGCTCTGTGAAGCAAGAATTAAATTGAATGAGATTAAATAAAAAATAACTATCAGGAAAATGTTAATAATTTAATTAAAACCAATCAAAGCTGGGATATTCCACAATTAAGGTTGAAATCCCCTAGATATGCTCCATTGTACCTGGGGATTTTATCACATGTAAAATTACACCGGTAGGGAAACACTTTGCAATATCTAAATGAAATGAGGTGAATTGAAAATGTGGTTTTATCTTGAACTTTGAAGTTACTGGATTTAGATTTTTTTATTTATTACAGACTTATACAAAGGACATATGAGAGATGCAGGTATTCATTTCATTGAGGAAGCAGTACTCGTCTTTCCTAAGGGCAATTAGTACATATGTATTTTCATACAACTCTGTTGAAGTCAAATAGGAAAGCACAAAATAAAATAATTTTGTTCTATAATATGCCATGAAGTAACACCAAGGCCATGACTGCAGTTGTGAGAGCGAGAATGTTATCTTACATTGTATGCAGTGTTAGTCCGAAGACATTAGAGGGACAAGGTGGTGTTTTTTGTTGAACCAACTTCTGTTGGTGGGAGATGGGTTTTTGAGCTTGCAGAGTTTTTCTTCGAGTCTGGGCGGTGTACAAGATGGAACAGATCACAAAAAGCAGTCACTCTATATTTGATCCCTGTCATCATCCTCAAAGGAAACTGCCCAACATGTCCAAAAGATAAGCCTGTGAGCTTAAATTCATAATTTTGTTAGATACTAAAAATCATGGACTGAATAGAGACACTGAATTTATGTCTTATTACAATAATCTACACTCCATTAAAATCCCCTCCTCCCTATGACTGGAGAGGTCTTAACAGGCCTCTTCACGTTGAATGATCTCTTGAAATATGTGTTAACTACTTATGCTACACAATCTGTTCCACCGTGTATTTAGCTGTGACACTCTTGACTACATTTCCCAGACCTGAAGAACAACTCTGTGTAAGCTAGAAAAGCTTGCGTCTCTCACCAAGAGAATTTGGTCCAATAAAAGATTTTACCTCACCGACCTTGTCTCTCACACTAAGATGTCACTTTTCTCCGTCCTGTGGGGGAAAATGTGTGTCTTATGTTATTAGTGTAACTTGGTTGTGAATTTAGTAATGCGTGTGACTTTGCCTTCCACAAAACAATAGCTCAGTGTGTGAAGTGCTAAAATGAGCCAGTCAGCTTTTACAGTCACTCACTGTTTAAAGGCTGAATCTCAACAATTGCTGAGCTCCTTCATTTCCTAGGCTTCAAATTCATAGTAAATGGGATTAGAGCCTTTTTTTATCATAGCAAAATTCTGCTGAAAACACACCACAAACTAAGTAGATTTCCTCATATCTACAGCCTTCTTTACGGACATTGCAAACCCATTACACTGCAGAGTATCGAGATATGAAACCTAAATTAAAAAATGTTTATGCTAATGATGGTCTTTGCTTACATTCTGTTTTAATCTACAATATAAACTAAATTCTAATGTCAATAGAACAGTATCACTTGGCAATATTCCCAACTATACTAAATACTACAAACAGAAATCATTGTTCTCAAAGTACATTTGTGTCATAGTGCATATTATGTATACATACAATATACATTTTAAAGGATGTAACACCTACAGAGTATTACTTGTGGACAGAGGGTTTTTTTTATTTCACAGAATGATAAGCAATGAAGAAAATTATCATTTCAGTGTAAATTTAGTCTTTTTAATCTGCAGAGGTTTTAAATGAAGATTTTATGGTCTATTACACATATTAAGAAGAATCTTTATAGGTTGACCATACAAGAAGCTATCTTACTACTTTCAGAGTATTCCTCTGAAGCATCAGCCAACTGAACAAGCCATTTTGATCCATAAGAACAGCCATAATGGGTCAAACCAAAGGTCCATCTAGCCCAGTATCCTGTCTTCTGCAGGGGCCAGTGCCTGGTGATTCAGGGGAATGAACAGAACAGATAATCATCAAATGATCCATCCCCTGGTTTGCCCATTCCCAATTTCTGACATCATATATGCAAATTATTGAGAGGATGAAATTTTTGGCCATTTTGATTTACAACCTATCTCGAGACCCTCACATTTGAGAAGATGCCTCAAAGCCCCCACCCCTTCCCTCTGTACCCCAGGCTTTTCTATGCTGTGGTCCATGTCAAAATGAAATGGGGGCGGGGGGACTGGATGTTCTATTCTAAGTATATTTCAAAAGCCTGTCTTTAAAATGTTGTGAAAAAGGATGTCCAAACAGATGTCTCACCTGATGAAAGGCAATATTTTCATTACCAAAATGATAAATATAAGCTTTGCAGCAACCCTATGTAGGCAGAATATTGAAATGAGTTTTAAGATGTCTATTTTAAGCAAGCAAAATGACCCTTCTGCAAGACTATTTTAAATACTTTACACTTTAAGTGTAAACAGAACTGGAGGCTACAGATGCTCATTAATGGTTTCAAACAACCTCGGTCCTGTTCCTGTTTGTTAATTACTGATTTCATTTGTTCACCTCATACAAATGGGCCAAAATACATGCAACTGGTTATTGCTGACTCGTCTGCACCAGTCCTGTCCTTAACCCATACTGCTAAAATAGCAAGTTATTTTATTTTGTGTGTGTGTGTACGTGTACACTAGAAATTCCATCCTATATGTAGAACTCCACAGTTCATTTCTGCAGCATAAGATGGCAGATACCATCAGCCTCTCTCTCCTCGAACAGCTTCAGCCAGACATTCCTATGGCTAGCTTCAGATTTTGCAACCAGCCACCAATTCTGTGGAGGTTTCTGTGACAAAACCGTGGCCTATTGTACAGTGGTTAATTTGGGCGGGGGTGGAGGGAAGGGGACACATGGATTTTTTTTAACCTCTCAATCACTTATTCAGATGTGTTCCAGGTCAGTGGTTGAACATAAATTCTCTCTCTCTCACCCTGTCCAATTGTTGGTGGGCAAGTGCCTGCATCAAAAACTCACTTTGAAAGTTAAGAGTAATAGCAGCACTCTCAAGAAAGAGGACAGGGATTAAATAGGTCTGGGGACTTTTGGTTCAACCTGGTTTGGGGGGTAAATTGAGCCTACTCACCATTTTCAAAAGGGATTTAAGGAACCTAATCCCACTGAGACTAAGGTTCCAAAGTGCGTTAGTCACTTTTGAAAATCTGATACAGGCGTTTTGGAAATGTTACCCACTGCCTGTAAGTGCTACCTCAGTATAAATGCTAAACATAGAAGTATTCCATTGTGTCTCCCTCTTGTGTGGGCCCAGCAAGGATAGGGGCCTGACATACTTAGTAGTTCAAGTGGCAGGAGCATATGTATTTGGAGTTGCAGGTCTCCAGTTCTATCCTTCCTGACAACTATAACGTTTCTGTGTATGTGTCCATGCAGCAGTTTCCTTACTTGATCTTGCCAAGTCAGAATAGAGGCACACTGGAGCATGTAATGAGAGAGGCTTGCTGTGCTACTGGTACGCTGTACCTGTTGTGTGCATAGAGGACTTCTATTCCAAGCACTCACAATGTGGCCTCATTATAAGTGCTGCATTTCTGAAAGGAGGTAGAGAGAGGAAAAAAGAATATTATCCCTTTTCAGGAGTCTGGCCAGCTTACTTCTTTTGCATATATACTTTAGAGAGTTATTTGAGGCATTTTTACCTTGAGAAAGAGAATGGTGGTAACCTAATTTAAGATTTGTATCAAGCAGAGTAAGAAAATGGATTATGAATATTCTGTAGTTACTAAAACTAACTGAATGTTCAATGAAGTGTGAATTTCCAAAATAGAGAACCAGCAAAATGACTTTAAACAATTTTCCCCACCATTTGTATTTGAAACTACACATTACTTGTGATTAGCAATTTTATGTCATTCATAAGCAGTGTACTGTAACTGGATTCAATAAAATTGACCTGCTTCCAAATATTAAACTAAACTTGATATTTAATTATTGTACGTGCTAAAGTTAAACCAGAAAACTAGAGGACATATATTAAAAATTCCAATCAGGTTGAATGTGAAATAAATAGCAATATTCACATTTACTGCTTTGCATGAGAAATGTATTTTTCCCCGTTCTAAATTGAAATAACACCAAATAAATGTAGAACACCTGTATCAAAATAAAAAAAACAGAAACTATTTTATCTTACCCATTTAGTTCTGTCGCACAGTTTGTATAATGTAACTTTTTACAGCATACTGTGCAACAAAACAGATCATGTAAACAATAATTAGTATTAAAGATAAAATGTCACTGCAGCTATGTTAATTACTAGAGTACCAATGTACTATAGGATATAATACATAATTGTCAAGCCTTTAATTTTAAATTAAAGTGCAGCAAAGCATACCATTGCTACACTTCCTTCTAATTAATATTAATTAATGTTATTTAAATGTACTATTTACATCCCTGCAGAATTTTAGGAAATAAGCCCCAGTCCCATTCTGTACTCAAACGAATGTGTTTTGCCCTACAATAGCATAAATTAAAGGCTGTTCTTACACTATTTTTCATATAATTAATAAATTTACAGTATATTTTCATTATTTAAAATTAAGCACTTTTCTGCACTAATTTTTTCCCCTTCCATTGTGTACTAACTGGGTTGTTATTTTAGGGTCACTTTTGTTTATATTTTATTTTACAAACAAAGCGTATCTTTCCATTCTTTTTTAATAAAATAAAGATTAATTTTAAAAGGAGATGGGACATAAGAACTAACAAAGGTTAATTCTGTATCGATATAACTAATGTATCTGGGACATAAAATACAGAACATTCTTGTCAAAATATGGAGCCTTATAACTGAGATCAATGCAGGTTTTACCATTGATTCCAATGGTTCAGAAGGCTTTTGTAGCATCTCTGCTTTGAGACAATTTTCTTATACATTTTTCAGTAAGAAAAAATGAGTTAAATTTCTGATTTGTTTAAATATACTGTGAATTATTTATACAGCAGTTGAAATGTTCCTCTTTTTCAGTGCAGAAATTCTGTAATGAAGTCATTATTCAGGTCTTGCATAAAGAATATGTTGACATATATACTTATTTAGAGGTATAATAATCACATTCATTGTGTTAACCACATGCCTATGCCTAAAATATGTACATAGGGATTTAGCAAAATATTTGAATATAAAGTATAATATTTAAAAGCAGAACTTGAAATACATCCTTCAGTTGGGTATTTAATCTCTGCTCTTTTTAAAGATTTATGGTTGGATTAATCTGAAGGTGCTGAAGTAGAAAAAGCTCTAAGTCTGTATCATTATTTTCTAGGACTCACCACTGGTTTAGAAAAACTTAATTTTATATTGTTTGTTCATTTTGTTTAGGTCAGTGGGACAATGTATAATACAGGGAGACATGTTTCTCTACGATTAGACAAAGAGCATTTGGTGAACATCTCTGGAGGGCCCATGACCTACAGTCACCGCTTGGAAGAGATCCGGTTACACTTTGGAAGTGAAGATAGCCAGGGATCAGAACATCTACTTAATGGACAAGCTTTTTCTGGGGAGGTACGTCAATGTACTTGGAGTTCAAAATGAACCAGTATGAAATACCTGCTCTCCATTTCTGCCTAAGGGTAGTGTCAAACTAATGGCTGCTCATGAAAAACTATCTCCTTTTCTCTATTTTGAAAAGAAGGGAATTTTTTTTTTCAATTGTGCATTGTAATGCTGTGTTTGATATGATACACATGTATGTTCACTGCCAGGTGTGTGGTGCAATATAGGGATTGTTGTGTTAGATACATGCTACTCACATGTTGAAATAACCAAAGTGCAGCTGGGGATTTGGTTTTTCAGGCTGGAGTTTAAGGAGACTAAGGAAATTAAGGATGAAATTCTGGGTTACTGAAGTCAGTGGCAAAACTCCCAATAGCTTAATAGGGCCAGGATTTCACCTTCAGTGCTTAAATCTTATTGAATTTCAATGGGTTTGGGGCACCTACCTTTCTTAAATTGGGATTTTCAAAGGAATTGGATAGCTAGTTAATATTCTATTCAAAGAACATTCTGAAATTGCAGCACAATATTTTTCATTCTTTATGCTGCTGATTGTAAAATTTATTTTTCTGTTTTAAAGATCATAAAAGCTTCCTGTAAATTAGACCCAGACAAAATGCAGATAGAACATGGCACACTCAGATTTTTACCACTCAGAGTCAGTTACAGAAAAAGAATCTGAATGCAGTGCATTTGCCATCTGTGTGGTTATCCATGACAAGTATCATTAGGTTAGTCCATCATATTCCTAAGAAAACTTAAAATTAATTATCCAATTCTAATATTAACGGGGGTAGTTGTTTCTAAAAAAAATTCTACCTTTATTGCTTACCATTGTCCAACATTTCTACTGTACACCATAATCCTGTGAAGAATATGCAGAGCTTAATTTTACACATGGTGAATAGTCCCATTGAAGTCAGTGGGCCTGCTCAAGGGACAGAGAGTTAACCACACAAGTTATATCTTTGCAGTATCAGGACCTGATTTAGAGACCAGATAATAGCAGGTAAAGTAGTGATCCTGCCCTCTGATACATGGCTCTCATTAGTCTCTCAGGCTATGTCTACACTAGAGACCTAACAGCAGCACAGCTATACCAATGCAGCTGATCTATGCCGACTGGAAAGAAATCTCCTGCGGGCATAATTAAACCACCCCCAACAAGTGGCGGTAGCGCATCGCCTGCCAACGTAGTGCTGGCCACATCGGCTTGGTGTAACTTACGTCGGTTGGAGTGTGGGGGTGTTTTTTCACACCCCTTAGTGACAAAAGTTTTACTAACAAGTGCTAGTGTAGATGATGCTTTCAGCAGTTTAAGAGTACATGCATTGGTAACAAGTTTTTCAGGATACATGGTAATGCTGACAGACTATGGCCAGGACTGAGTTCAAAGGGGACAATCATTCAGTCGCATTGTATACAGAAGGGATACAAGAGTTTTAGTCTCCCATCCTTATTTTTTGTTGTATCCAGGGGTGCTGGAACAGGGGGCCATAGTCCATCACTTTTTACCAGGCTGTAAAGGTGACAGATGTGGGGGTGGAGAGGCGTGAGCGGGGGGTGGGGCAGGGGTTCCCCCCACTTTTAGGAAGCTTTCGCCACTCCTGGCTGTACCCATCTCCCATTAGCTTGTTTCTGGTCTGTGAAGCACCTTGCACGCTACAAATTCTAAGTAAATAATTAAAATAATGCTTCAGAAGAATGGCATCTCACTACGGGTATATTAGAGTTACCTTCAAAGACATCTTGAGTACCCTGTTGTCATTCTTTTAGAAGACCAAAAGGAATAGTTTCCAACAACAAAGCACTTATTTATTTTGTTGAAGATGAATAATCACATTACCATCTGTACCATCTATCACAGACTCTGGTGATGAGTCAATTAATGCATGGCATTTTCTTTGGCATTGTGCAACAACAGTTATCTGAAGAGCAGCAGATTAATTGCAGGCTTGTCAAATGATGTTTTTATAATTGATGGTAATCATTTGCTTTGTTTTGTATAAAGCTATGTAGCTGTATAATATAGTCAGTGGCAGTGTTTTCATAAAATTATTCATGTCTTACATAACTGACTAGTGGATACCTTGTTTAAATTCTGTGATAGATGGACACGTACAGTGGATCCAGTGTTTAACTCGTAAGTGAACATTGAGTGTTTTAATAAATACGACCTTGCTTTGTTAATCACATCTAAATAGTAAGAGCGATATTCAATACAAAATAGTTTGCTTTAACAAAGAAGCAAGAAATATGGCTGAAATATAGCCCTGCATTCGATTTGGCATATCAGCATTGTTTCAGAAATTCACAGGAGAGATTGATGGATTAGAAATATATCAGCCATAAATTTTTTGTGTTGAAGGAAAAGTCACACAGAGTATAGATTGCAATGAAAGGTGAAAACGTACAGCACTGCAGCCCCAATATTTAATATCATGCAGCAAAAGCAAAAGAGGGTGGTTTAGAAAAAAATCAACAGCATCTTTGACAAAATAAGAAAGAGCTGGAGGACAGAATACAGCTGACAGATGAGAGAAGGGAAGTAAATTAGGGGGGACTTGGGAGATGGAGCAGTTGGAGAGAGAACCAACAAATGAACACTTCTGACAGGTTAAAAAAACAACCAGAATTGATGAGTATGAGAACCAGAAAACAACACGTGAAACGGAGGGAGGTGAACTGAAAGGGCATGGAAGGAGTGGCCAAGGGTCCAGAACTTTTTTTTTTAAGCTTTGAAACAGGGTTGTCCTGTTATGTCTGTCTTAGTACATAGGTCGCCAGTATTTGCCAACGGATACAACACCTCTTTCCCAAGTAAAAGAAGAAAACTGCTGGCAAAAGTGGTGACCACTGTCAGTCATTGTGAATGACAGGAAATATAATGCAGGAACTAGACATGGGGCTGAACCTTTTGAGATTTGGAAGTGCTTGGAGCTGGCACTTTGCTTGGACTTGGTCCATCTCTTATGTAAAATATCTATTACTGAATAGCTGCATCACATTCCCACATACTGTGCTGTACCCACAATACAAACAGAGGGCCAAGTGGACCCTGTTGTATAGAGTTGGTACAACTCCTCAGCAAAGAACTAGCTTTCACACCACAGCTGAATTTGGCCTGGGGAGTATAATTCCATCCAACAGGCTCCACTTTTAACAACAGGGTGATTTTAGATAAGCTCTCAGGTCTGGGATGGGTTACTTACAATGTTTACAATTCCCAGCAGTAATACTAAGGAAATGATACACTAGTTAATTGCTAGCTGACTTTATGGAGTAACGTATGCTTTCAGGCCTGCTACTGCCCATAGCTGTCACTATAGTGATAGGATAATATTGGTCAAAGAATAAGGAAAAATACAGTACAACTAGAAAATGCACTTCTTAAAATATTTGCAAAACACCTCAGCTAAGAGAGAAAATAAATACAAGCCTAGGACCTGATCATCAAGAGCATTCCATGGTGCCCAGATGCAATCCCAGTGAAATCATCGTGACGGACTGGCGCCAGAATTGGTACATTTCAGCCCATATAAAGGAATTATGGTAACTATTTGCCATGAACTTCAAGTCCTTTTGCACCTTGTTTGTACTAATAGTTTATGAGCATCTTTCCCACCATTGGTCTAACAGTGCTGGAAGTTTTAGTATAAATTGGATACAGGCGTGATTCACAAATCTACATGCACCCTTCCTCAGCTGCACCTGTGCTAGGGAAATTTTTAAAACATTTTCCACCATCATTAGCACTCGCAGAGTTGAATGTGTGTGGCAATGGGGAGATTTTTTTTTTTTTTTTTTTTTTTTTTTGCAAAATTTCTCCAGACCTCCAGGGCTGCCTGATGTAGAGAGTTGCTGATTATTATTGTCTGTATTGCAGGAGCACCTAAGAGCCCTAGTCATGGATCAGGCCCCCCATTGTGCAAGGCACCATACAACCACAGAACAAAGACTTGTTTACCCGTCTAAAGCCTGATTTACACTTAGATATTTTGCTGGTGTATTTGTATTGGTTGGTTGTTGGCAAAAACAAACCACACTTAGCTATGCCAGCAAGAGCCCTCCTGTAGATGCAGTTATACTGGCAAAAAGTCCATTTGCCCATATAGTCTGTTTTGCTCAGGGAACTGATAAAAGCTATACTGACAAAAGGACTCTTGCTGGTATAAACTGCATCTCTGCTAGAAGCATAGATCAGCATATAATAGCAAATCTTTCAAGTCTAGACAAGGCTTGGTCTGCATTAGCAATTTATGTCAGTGTAACTACATCACTCAGTGATGTAGAAAATCCAGTTATGTCAACCTAACTCCCACTGTAGACAGTGCTATGTCAACAGGAGGGCTTCTCCTGTCAACATAGCTACCACCTCTCGGGGAGGTGGAGTACCCACACGATGTAGCATTTTCACTGAAGCGCTGCAGCAGCCATTTAAGTGAAGACAAGTCCTGAGCTGCTTGAACTCCCACTGAATGTGGTATGAGGGTGCTTTACGCGCTAGGGAAAAATTTGTGTTCTTACCACATGGTCCAGACACATCTATTTTTCTAGTCAAGACAACATACAAGTGGGCAGAGACTTAGGGCAAGCTTGACAGCAACAGGATGGTGCAAAATTGTGAAGCCAGAACCCAGTAATGCCAAACTGTTTTAAAATGTATTAGGGTCTGAACACCACTAGGGATTTGTAATGGGTGGCCTAATTCGGTGTTAAAGGATGTCGAAAGAGAGAGATCTCTCTACAGTAATCTGGTTACCTTTTAGCACCTAATCACTTCACAGTGGACTCTGAGCAGATAATTGAGAATTGTAATGCTTAAAGGTCTTGAAACAAGCGGAAGATTTTTAAAATATATATAAAATTATTCTATCAGGAACATGTTTGACTGTTTCCAGCAACATGGAATAAGAAAGGATTTGAAATATGAGTCAGTTAAGCAGTTGATTCTTCATCTGGTAAGTAATTAAGTGGGCTCAACATACTTCTCACAGATTAAAGCATTTAATTGTACTATGAACATTAAAAGAGGATCTCAAAATCAAGGCATAGTGTACACGTAAAAATTAGATTGATGTGGCTACATCACTCAGGGGCGTGGAAATTTTTGCACCCTAAGCATCGTAACTAGGTTCACCTCACCCCCAGTCGAGATGCAGCTACGTTGGAAGTATTCTTCTGTCATCCCCCTAGCTACTGTCTCTTGGAGAGGAGGATTAACCCTTCTGTCGATGTAGAAAGCATCTACACTATGGCAGGACAATGCGCCACCATAGTGCAGGCCCAGGTGAAGTCCCAGACTATGTGTACACTACCACTTAGGTCAGCAAAACTCATGTCGCTCAGGGGTGTGGGGAAAAAGTCATTTTTCAGGCCCTTTGATTCAGTGTCACTTCCTTCTTTGAATCCCTCATCCCTGTCACCACCGCCTACAAACCTCTATGCAGCCCTGCCATTCACATGAAGAACTTGGAGCTACAGATTTTTCCTCAGGAAGGGAGAATTAAATAAGTGAGAGCAGTGAGCATAGGAAAGGAAGGCCTGCTGCCTCCCCTCTAAACATCTTCAGGAGACTAAAATCTTCTTTTTTCAGGCATAGGATCATTGTGTGAAGCAGAGAAGAATGCAAGCAATAATTAGCAGTCTGTTTATACTGTAAGGGGTTAAGTATTTAGGCTTATGTAGCTAAAGAGCCAGCTTGTGCCTTCACTCCTGTAAGAGTAGCTGAAGAGGGCTGCAGAGCTAGAGAGCCCAAGCAGAGGTATTCTGAGACTTTACACCTGTGGAGGGCAGACACAGGCAGAATGCCTCTGCTCTCCATGTGGGATAGCACACCTGCTGGGGAAAAAGGTGTAACATGAGTTCCTCCAGCATCTCCTACCAGACACTAGTAGGCATGCTGAGGGAGAGGGGCTCTGATCCCGCTTCTTGGTTCTGTGGCATCCAGTTAGGCTTGCTAGCTAGCCAACCTGCCCCCAGGAAGCAGGGAGCATTATCATCAGCATTGTGCCTGGGTCCTGCACAGCTGTATGGGAGTGGGGGAGGATGTCTCTCTGCTTTGTTCCCCCATAGTGCACCCATGCAGGACAATTCAGCACTTGGCCAGAAGGCTATATAGTAATAATACTGTAAAAAACAAAGTATAAAATATCCATAAATGTCATAACACACAACAAACTATATCCCGGCAATGTCCAATATTAAAGCTCTAAATGGTGTGTTTTGTTTCCCAAATTTCTCTGATTAATTTGCTTTGACATATCTATAAACCTTTTTCCTAAAAACAAAGTGAATCATCTGAGAAGCACAGATTTAATTGCTAGTCTGTTGATGGATAATAAACAGGTCTGCAGATTAAAATATGAACTAATTACTGTACTCAATTCCATTTACTTGATTTCATGTTACATTAAATTTTGGTGTCATTTGTTGTGGGAGGTTTTAGATTTATTTGCCCTGTAATGAGTTATGCTAGAGGGTTGCAGAGGGATAGATTCCTTCAAATTGGAAAGTAAAAATGAGTGGTAATCGCTGCAGTAAGTGAACTGTCTAAACATCTATCAATATGTGACAGTAATAACAATCCCAAAATAATGTGTTGAAATCCAAATGTTCTACAAGCAGCAAAAGGGCAAATATTTAAGTAGTGCCCAAAGTCATTGTTTCTGAATAAGGAAAATTTTGCTTTTAAGCTTATTGTGTTGTATTAAGAGGCGCTTTTATGTACTTACTTTCCTGGAAATTGGGACAGGAACACTTTGCCACAGAGCAATATGAAATATTATACAGTACAGCAAACTTCTTATGCTGTCTGATTGTAAAGAACTGCATTTTAGTGTCCAATAATATTAGGAAGTGGGATTTTGTTTTTAATATCTTTTTAAAAATGGGATGTTTGGATTCTAACTTAAGTTCCCTCGTATATTCTTTGGCTGAACAGTCACCTTCTGTTGATTGATAGGATAGCCTACTTAAATAACCCAACTCCAGAAATCAATAGCTGTGAGAAATCATATGGTAAAAGTTAAGATGTAATCACTGCATGTCACTGACTATCTTCTCGTCTTCATTCTCCCCTCCCCTCATTTATTTATAAACAGCAAGTCTAAATCTTTTTTACAACTGGTTTTACAGTTTAAGCAGTGCCAGTGTCATCTTGCTGTCAGGGTCTTACATTTAATGCTATTGTGGTCACACTGCCATTTTAGAGGGGAAATTCGATTTTATAACTAGCTTCCTTCATCCCTTCTAAGGTAAAAGCCTTAAATCTACGAATCAAATTATGTAATGTCCAAACTTTAAACTGAAACTTAAGAATTTTACCTCATGTATAATCAGTTTCTAATATTATTATTTTTACCTCTCCAAAAACTTTAGTAGTAGAGAAGAAACAAATGAGAATTTTGTACTAGTAAGAAATATGTTTCATACTGCAGGGCTATGTGTATATTTTATGGTAGAGCTAATGAAACTAGGAAAGGCTTATACCTTCAGTTGTAGCAAATCAAAATGGTACATTTTGCTCAGCCCTTGGTATAAACATAGTCTAGGATCATGTTTTTAGTCTCAAGAGCCACTTATTTATTTGTTGCATGAATAAGGAGTCAGGATTTAATCTAGTTGAAACTTTGGATCTGTGTCACCAGGGATATAAAGTTAAGGGAGTTGGGGGAGAATAGTGGATTTAGCCCTGTTGGTGCTAAGACTAATGGTAACACACACAATTGGAAAGAACGGTCATTTAACTTTACAATCCTGGACTCTCATTCTGTAACATCTTGATTTTGAAAGATGGCTCAGAGTCAGAACAACTAAAAAGCTGTTAAAGGGCTTACAGAATTTCAGACAACGGAATTGGATTTCTAACTCTGTTTTGGGTTTGCTCCTTTTATAGAATTTTTGATGTGCATGTGTAGTCAGAACAACAGGAAAATCCATCACTACATTGAATGAAGGCAACCCCCTCTGAGCACCATTTATCTATTACCTCATGCAGTTACCTGTAATAAGTTGCTTGTGTCTTCAGTGCCTCTAAAGACAGAAGCATGACTTCCAGGGAAGGAATGAGATGTCCGAGAAAGTTTTGCATTAGACGCTGCTGAACCCATTGGACAAAGGTTTTAGTCCTGGTGTAACTTCATTGACTTCAGTGGGAGTTACATCAAGGAATACTATGGCATAGAATCATAGAAATGTAGGAATGGAAGGGGACCTTGAGAGGTCATCTAGTTCAGTCCCCTGTACTCAAGGCAAGACTATGTAATAACTAGGCCATTCCTGACAGATGCTTAAGTACTCTGACACTGAGTTTTTTTCCTTTAGTCAAAACAAAAGTTCCTAAGAGCCTGTGGATACGCTCATTTTGTCATTTTTCTGCCTTTTTGGAACAATTGTTTAGTATATCATCTTGGGCTAAGATATAGCATATAAAAAATGCACCAGAATTACTTACTATAGGCTGTTTGGTGTGGATATTTCTGGAGCATGTGTTACTGTATGTCTTTACACTTAGGATGAGATTTCGGAGCATGGGGGAGATTTTCCAAGAGCAATACATGGCAGTTAGGCACCTAACTCCCTTTGAAAGTTCATTGGCGCTAGGAGACCAAATGCCATTTGTGTTGTTGAAAATCCCCTTACAAGTCCCATTGACACACAATAGGATTTGCACTCCTAAATCACTTAGACCTCTTCTATACATGGAGTTACTCAGCAACAGCTATTTCTGGATAACTCCATGTGTGGCCACTGTTATTCTAGAACAAGAATGCCATCCCTGAGTAACTATGTTTAGACAAACCCTAACATACCTTGAAAACCCCACCCTTTGTATATCCTTTTATCCATACATTTGGGGGGGGGGGGGTAGGGGCAGATACATACTAACCATCAAAAGATGGACTTTGCCATGTGACTACAACAAACTCTACCTTCATACACAATTTAAAATTAATTGAAACATTCTCCGAACTCTGAAAGGGGAAGCACAGTGGTATTTTAGTTAGGTATTTTCCCCCACTTGCTTCACAACTGATACATAGACTGGTGTTCTCTGCTGCAAAACTTTCTTCTGTGTAGACTACTCCCCCTGACTCTCCTGGGAGTATGAGCTCATCCATTAGCAGGATTGGGATTAATACACTGGAAAGCAGTACCAATGAACATAGGGCTCGTGTATGAAACTGCAAAATGCCCTTGAATGGAACAAAAGCTGTTGCATTTACTATTTTGAGTGAATTAGAACAATTCAGCAATAAGTATTTTTTCTATACGTATATTTTTCAGTAACCAACTGTTCTTCAGGGGTGGGGGGGCAAGCAAACCGGTGAGAACAGGACTGTCACAGAATATAATCTAAATTCCTTTTGGTGCCTGAATTTTTTAACTCCATCATCATAAAGCAACAAGGTACAGTTTTTCTGCTCAGGGAAGTAGCTGTGTAGGATTTGCTCTTTTAAACCTTTGGAGCATTAAAACATTCAATATGCTAAACCTCTAGTATCAGAGGGGTAGCCGTGTTAGTCTGGATCTGTAAAAGCAACAAAGAATCCTGTGGCACCTTATAGACTAACAGACGTTTTGCAGCATGAGCTTTCGTGGGTGAATACCCACTTCTTCAGATGCAAGTGTCACTTATGAAGTATTCATTTCACCTGATTTTAGATTTTCATTTGCTTAAAGGTGACTTGACTTGCTGTGGGGTGATGCGTCTTTAATTAAACAGCCAAGTTAGCTCCACAGGCAGAAGACTTTGTTCATTTTTACGTAACTGGAAATTATTTTTCCATAAGTTGTTCTATGAGTTTTAACTTTTTCCTAAGTGCCTTTAATATAACGTTCCAGGGGAAAGAAGAAATCTTTACAGCTAACAGAAGGTAAATAATGCAGTAGTGAGCACATACATACTTTGGTTTTATTTATGCAAAAAGATGATAAACAGTGTAGCAAATCTGGAAGTCCTTTACCCAGGCTAAACTACCATGAAAATCAATGGAGTTTTGACTGAGTTTGACTGGGTGATTTGTCATTTAAATACTAACTAGTTAATTATTACTGCTAAAATTGTAGATCCCTCTTAACTCGGTAACCTTTAACTGATTCTACACAGGGACCATCTGGTGCAATTCTGTCAATCAGACCACTGGCACTGGACTCCAGACTCAGGTAGTGGCTGGTACCTGACACTTCAGAGAAAGCCCAAT
Source organism: Mauremys reevesii (assembly GCF_016161935.1). Classification (NCBI taxonomy): domain Eukaryota; kingdom Metazoa; phylum Chordata; order Testudines; family Geoemydidae; genus Mauremys; species Mauremys reevesii. The sequence continues at coordinate 33,355,214 of NC_052637.1, read as the reverse complement.
CCATTTCCAGAAATCCCATTTACACACCACCCTGCAATGAATCTAATCAGTCATGTAATTCTGCTGATGGCACGGGAACTTCCTTAGTGACCCTCCATAGATAATTAGTTTGCATCCTGATGAATTAACTTTGATTTCCCATGTCATCTTAGCCTGCATGGCTACAAATGTTATTACCAGGCTGTAGAGCAGGTCAAAATTTTTGTGCCAAAAAATGGGGTTTCACTGAAAAAAGTTTTCAAGGGGAAAATGTCATTTTCTACAGAAAATAAACTAAAAAAATCTCAACAAAAAAATTCCTTTTCACATTGAAATTTTTGTTGTTAATCCTTTTCTGCCACTGAACACAAGATAATGATTGTGGCTAGAGTTCAGGGCGAGGGCAGGTGCGAGGTGACCACTTTTTCCTTTCTTTATTCCATTTTTCCACTCTAACTTTTCCAAACTTCCTCTTTTTTTTTTGAAAAGTTACACTCTGGGAAAAGGAAACACTGTACCTTTGCCACGCTGTAACTTTTCTAAATTTTGGGACGTTCAAAAGAGTCACTGAATGGAAAAAGGATAGGTGTTGGGCAGGGGTGGAACTCTGGACATTATTAATTGTGTGGCACTATGGGGGAGAATGAGAATTCAAAACTTTTCCAAAAAGAATTACAAAAATATTTGAATGGAAATAACTTTGAAATGTTACATAACATTGTCTCAAGAACCTGCAGCAGTGAAATCTGTTGGCTGACTACATGCTGCATTGAGCAGTGTTTCCATCACCCGGGCCAAATTTCCTCTGCTCTGGATAATAGCTTTCTTGCTATGAGAAAACAAAACCTAGACACTGTATTGCAGTTAAGGACATATATTTTAATATTCTATCTAACACTGGTATTTCCCTTCATTCAAGTATCCTATGTCTGCTTTTAAACTTCCATTGTGATGCTTCATCAAAGGTGAGCTTCAAAGAACAGAAAAAATTGGGCTTTTGTGATATATAAAGAAGTCCTGAAAAGTTTTTTAATCCCCCTCCCTCACATGGTTTGTTTTTTAGATTAGTAATTCATGTCTTGTCTGCCTTGGAAAACTAGTGAAATGGTGATATTGCCAAGTCAAGGGAGTGGAAGTTGAGCTGTTTAAAATTATTTTACTAATACATTATTTTGGATAAAGGAAGCCTTTGTTAAAGGCTGAAAACCATTTTCTTGCCCCTTAATTTAAAGGTGTTACAGCCCCAAGAGATCCTCCAACAAATTCTGTCTAAGTAAGGTACTTATTATCACATTGTCTGACCATCTTGCCATCTTTAATTATTTATCTGCACAACCTCCCTATGAAGTTGGAAAGGGCTGTTATCCCCATTTTACAGATGGAGAACTGAGGCACTGACAAAGTTAAATAACTTGCCCAAGTCTCAGAAGAAGTGTATGGCAGAGCACAGGCATGAACCCAGGTCTCTCAAATGCTAGGCTAGTGCCCTAACCATCAGACCATCCTTCCTCCCTCTGGCAAAAGACCAGACTTTAATCTTTGCAAATATTATACATCATAAAGTGGACATCAGAAAAGGGAACAAGCCCAAATTAAAAAAATAAAATCCCTATAGTTTTTCTGTAGTGACATTTATTTTTCTTGAAAAAATGAGAAAAGTTAGGATTATTTTTGCTAGTTACTACATGCCACGTAAACCACCCTATTCTCTAAAGTGTTTAAATACATCCAGAATTACTAGCAAAAACTTTTTAAAATCAGTCAACCCCATGATCTCCTCATCTACTTCCTCCTCCAGATTATAATTATTTACTAATAAATAGAAGCCTAGCTTTCGACCCTTACTGTTAACTCTCTAACCTTCAATTTATTTCAAAAGCATTACATTGGTCTTTGTCCCTTACCTTGTGTTTAATAGTTTCTTCTGAGAGATTTTATTAACTTATTAAAAAGCCAAGTAAATCATGTCAGCTGCATCTTCCTTTTCATTACATTTGTCGGAGAACTCTCTCAAGTTACAGAGTTACAATTTTTTTTGTACAGAAGCTGTGCTGGTTTGACCCTACTCAGGCTAGACTTATCCAAGTGTTGTTGTACTCCTCTCTCAATTAAAATCATACAGATACCACATACCATAAAGTCAATATACTTGTAACTTCAAGGCATTTTTATTTTACAACCCAGTTTACTTTTATTGATACTTTCTTTTTTGATGCTCAGTTTCTTTAGGCAAAAATTGTCATAAGAGATTATAGATTAATAAATTCTTTAAACCAATAAAGAGGAGCAAATCTGAGTTTTGGCTAAAGTACAAGAATAAAATCTATCTAAAATTATTACAATAAAGGATCAGTTTTTCAAGATATTCATGCCTTGAAAGAAACAAGCGTCACAATGATAACACTGTAAAAGGATTAGAGTTGCTAGGATAGAACAAATTTCTTCCAAATCACTGTTCTTTCCATTTCTCTCTTAATATCACATCTCCTTTTGTCTCTCTACACTCTTATCTCTCTATAAACTAGTGGAAATTAATACACACATCTGCCAAGACTTGCTGGATTAAAAGCAAAGGTAGGAAGGACTGGACTGAGAGTCACTCTTTAATACTTAATACTTAATACTTAAATACCTTGCATCCGAAGAAGTGGGTATTCACCCACGAAAGCTCATGCTGCAAAATGTCTGTTAGTCTATAAGGTGCCACAGGATTCTTTGTTGCTTTTACAGATCCAGACTAACATGGCTACCCCTCTGATACTCTTTAATACATATCCTTATTTAAAATTCCAACGACAGAAAAAAGTTCTCTGAGAGATGGTTTACTATGGGCACATGAAAAGGATTATATACTTATTACTTGGAAAGTTCTATCAAAGACAAATGAAGTTCTACATTTTAGCTAGAAAGGGGAAACCCATCAATACCAATTTCCTTCTGTCACCCTCTATTGTTGTTTATTTTTTCTATCTAAGGCATGGAAACACCAACACTAACCCATCCTGATAAACCTCTCCCAATGACAGAATCCATAACTCATATTTGAGCTATTCTCCTACATAGTGCTCGACAGAACCAGCTCTAATCACAGTTACGGTGATATTCCCTCAAGTGTATGCAGTGTTGTTGTAACCTTGTCAGTCCCGAGATATTAGAGACACAAGCTGGATGACATAACTATTACTACACCAACTTCTCTCTCACCAACAGAAGTTGGTCCAGTAAAAGATATCACCTCCCCAATCATACCTTCAAGTGGATATTTCTCAGGTTAGGCTTTGCTGTACCCATTTTTTTTTAAATCAGATACAGCATGATTGTTATCCACTGGGCATTCCTTTATAAGGTCAGTTTTGCCCTATTCAGTAAACTCCCCCATTCACTCCCAAACACTAATGGCAAGCTAAGCGGAAAATCCAAGGACTGAGGAATCACTCCTGCAAGCGGCCAAGCACTCTGTTTTCAATCCAGCAAGAATTTAAGTACATGCTTAACTTTAAGCATGTGGGTAAATGCGAGTCTAGAGGTGAGGAGAGGGGCAGCTCAGTCTTCTTGCTTAATCGGGACTTGATCCTGGAGCATTTATGATCATGAAACTAAGCTAACCCTCATCTCTAGACTTCTCTTCCCTACAGGTCAGGAGTGACACACCTTGGCAGATCTCTTGTGGAAGAAGGCTTGTACGGTTGCATCAGTCTCTCAGCCAGCCACTACAGAACCTTTTCACCAGCACTAAAACTCATTAGTTTAAAAAAGAAGGGGAGCGAGTTTCCAGATTCAGTTTTGATCACATGATTTGTGCCACCGCATTCTCCAGCAAAGCAAGAGTCAAACTCTTATTTTTCTTTTTAAATAAGGGAGCAAATTTAAAAAAAAAATCTCTGGCAGTATGTATAAATGATGACTTGCTGCCCTTGTCTGAAAGAAAGAACTCTGATTTAGAAGAAGATAAAAGGCTCACCAATACCAAGAACACAGTGACTAACAAGCGGGTTCAGGAGAGACTTCCTGACATATAATTCTACTCTTCTTCTCATCAAGGAAAAGGAAGGGTCAGTAAAGTTTCATTCAAAGTTCCTTATGGTACTAAAAAAGTGCAATAATTATAGTTATTTACAGAAGTACAAAGCAACACAACATATGTGATTTACAGTCACTCAGGTCACAGGTTGCTCTACCAAGACACATCCCAAAGTTGTACCTTTTATGGTACGGTTCCTACCTTGTCTCAATAAGTTCATTTAAACGTATTCATCTTTGTGTATAGTTTACAGGAAAGGCTTCATCTATTCTAGGATTGGTGGTGGGAGCCACTACTGCCTACAAGAACTATAGCATTTTGTTGCACATCATACCAATTAGCAGACTACAGATGGTTGGTTTTTACTTCTTAATACTATAAAACCTATTTTTAAGGAAGTTCTCTCACTATGTGGGTTAATATTGGTTTAAAAATACTGGGGGGAGGGCAGAATACATCATGTACAAGGACAAAACTTTCACCCAAAAGGTCATCAGGAGGATGAAACCCTCGACTTTCAGATCCATGGCATGCACCAATGAGGCTAAAGGAATAATTATCATCCTTTATGTAGACAAATCAGTAAGGGAGAATTGACAAGCTTTGCAAACGTGCAACACAGCTCTTTGCCCAAAGAGAAGTGGAATGTTGCAGATCAGGAATCCTGGGTTCATGTCATGGCTCTGTCACGTGAGTATGCTCCACTGGTTAGCCAAACCCACAGATTTGGCCTATTAATTTAGAAAAGCAATGTAGCTCAGTGGATGAGACTTGGGTTTGCTATATGAGAGATCTAGGGTCTGTTCCTAGCTCTGTTTGAAGTGACCTTATGCAACTTCTAAGTTATTTCTAAGATAGGAGAGTGACACTTCACTGCCCTTCTAAGGCAGAGTATAAGGTCTTTGCTCCGTGAGGGCTCTTTAAGTGCAGAGAAATATAAACAGAGATGAGACCAGAACTTCTGGCTCCTAGTACTGTGTACTTCCCCCATGCTTCTGGGTGTTTGGATAGGGAGTCTCTCTCTGCAGAATATTGCCTGATTCAGCAGAGCAGCCTGATTTAGCTAACATGCAGATCATCCCACAAAACCTGGTGCACTTGAGAGCTCTACTAGAACCATGTCTACCCTAGCTCTTGCAATGTTGTTGCCTCCAGAAAAACTAATCCACCAGTGACAGCAGTGAGACATTTTCAGGAAAAGAACAAGTGTAGACACCCTGGAAATTATTTTAATCTGCGTTTGGGAATTTGCATTGTAGGCCTTTTTCTGCCCTGGTGCCAGAACATCCTGTGATCCCTGCAGAGCATAGTTCATGTGAAGCCCAAGGATGTGCTTAGTTAAGAAAACTTGCATCCTTTGATTTGCAATTTACAGACTGGTTTCAAAGTGGTAACCGTGTTAGTCTGTATCAGCAAAAACGAGGAGTCCTTGTGGCACCTTATAGAATAAAATTTATTTGGGTATAAGCTTTCATGGGCTAGATGCATCTGATGAAGTGGGCTCTAGCCCACAAAAGCTTATGTCCAAATACATTTGTTAGAATTTACAGACTGAGTGCCTCCAGTTCCTGAGCTGCCCACAGCCCAGTAGAGAAACTATTCTTCCACCTAACTGGTAAATTCCCCAAGGCCCCTAATTTTAAAAATCTACCCATTTGCTCCCAGATTCTAATTAACAGCTATTCCAGTCTCACAGGATTTCTAAAAAAGGAAGCAAGATGATAAAAGGAAAAAATTACAGGGGGCAAAATCAGTATCTAAAGTTCCAAGGATCCTTTATCCTATGGCCTATTTGAAATATAGATGTGTTTGAAATATTTTAGATCTCCAGCCCTGGGTTTGTATTTAAAGAGAGAGAATTACATTGAAAGATTTCAAACTGAGCAAGTTTCCAATAAGCCAATTTAGGGCTTGTTCCCACAAATTTAACAGCCCTATTGAAATGAGTAAAGGTTTGCAGGAAGAGGCCTTTTTTTAGCAAACTGGTTTTCCTGCTGTGTTACAGTAATCATTCTAGAAAGGAATTGAACTGAGGGCATCCACTGCAGCATAGCCAGGCATTAATGGTGGTGATGTTAAAACATGCTGCTCCCGAACCACGTACAGATTTAGGTCAATTTTAAACAGAATTAGAAGCAGACAGACCAAAACAAGCAGCTTGTATCTACCATGTCACACTTATAATATGGCTGCTGCTCCCAGCATGTCTTTCAATGATTATATCCTCTAACCACAAGATCGACGGGATTATATTAAACCAGTAGACAGTCTATATGCTGAATATGGTTATAACGCACTATAACCTTATACTGTCACAAAATTTTCAAGCACAAAGAACACATCTCACTGCAAGTTGCTGCAATCACTTGCCATTGCCTCCTATGGATAGTCATTCTCATTTACACAGGCCACCAGATCTCAGGATGATGTGATGACCATACAACTAATGTGGGCTGTCCCTGTCTGTCTCTGACACCAGTGCAGGCCTGATTGTTAAAAAGCCGCTGACTGTTACTGGTTTCCCAATTTCAGGTTACTCTTTCTAAGCATAGATTATATGAAGTAAAGGAACCCTGCATTCATAAAGCCTGGAGTTCTGGTAACAAAATCAACACAAGCTTTGCTCTTGCGACCTCATCGGAACATCCTAAAAGGTAGCATTCATTGTAAGGCAGACAGCTTCTGCATGCCCTTTTGCTGTACTTAAGCTGTTGGGGCAAATGCATCCCTAGTGTAAATACTCTAAGACTTTTGTCTTAAATCATTCAAATCGTATTAGGGATAAATTTTACTATTAACTGGATTTAAATTGAGTTTATGTGGAGCTGGCGCATTCCCTCCACACTGGAGGGGGTTATACCCAATGTGTATTCTGTATTTAGTGGGATACATCATTTGCTATTGTCCATTTCTACCCTGGCTGCAGGTGAGTACTGTAATGGGATTTGCAATTACAGCAGAACCTTGTTATTCCCCAAACCTCAATAATTTTACTTCACTGCTTGACAGAGACCTAATAGTAGAGCATAGTAGCGAAGTCTCTTGGTACTAAGACTGATAACTTTACAGAATGTACTAAAGCACATTTACTAGCATAATATGAATTATAATAAATAATTCACACTGAACTACACTTGTCAAAAGGAAGTACATCTGATGATGGATGGAGTAGCCTTGATTTCTAATAGTCTTCCCCACCACCACTACCACATACTATTTTTGCAATCTGCAGAAAGTTTCCCATTCATTAGTGAATGCTTTAGAGGTTCTACTCCTTGATGAATTTTGAGAAGATGCATTTCAGTGTCAAGTATCAGAGGGGTAGCCGTGTTAGTCTGGTTCTGTGTAGAGCAGCAAAAGAGTGGCACCTTATAGACTAAACAAGAAGATGCATTTCAGTGTGTTACAATTAAAAACCTGGATATTTACCATCTTAAGTAGTTCCATTTATTGTGTATTTCCTATTCTAAGTATAAGCAATAAAACAAATTTTGTTGTATACAGTGCTGTGAACATCCATTTTTTAAATGAGACGCAGGGTGTAAAATCTGGGATTACATTATAACCATGTATATACATGCTCACGTTATAAGTACTTTTCTTCAAAGTGCTTTACAGTCAATAACAAACTCATTGTCATAACTAGCAGTTACCCTGCATGGTAAGTATTACACCCATTTTCAAAATACGTAGACTGAGTCACAGAAGTTAAGTTATTTGACTGAGGTCAACAACAGATATCAGTATTATAGGCCTGATTAGCACTCATGACTTCCTGCCTTCCCTTAGTGTGCTCAACACAGTAGACTTTGATCAAGTAGTTACTCCAAAACTTTTCCATGTAAATCTATAAAGGGAACTTACATGTGTTACTCTGTGGTCATTCCTTCTGTTGCAAAAATTATACTGTATCTGCGTGTACACACACACACACACACACACACACACACAGTGTAGCAGTATGTGAGTACACACAGCTTCACAGAAAATATTCTTATAAATGACACACACACAAAGACAAACACACTAATTTTATGCTGTCCAGAAAATCTTGTGTTGTTAATATCTGAACCTGTGCCACAGGTGAATGGTATTTTTAACAACACTCTAGAAAAACCGTTTTAAAACGAGCTTTTTAAAGTTCCAAACTTTTCACTCAAATATACCATTATTAATAGAAACTAGATGCTGTTAAACAGGAAAGTCTTAGCATGTCTGTGAAAATATGTTGCATATGCCAAATATGCAGAGTCAAATGTCATAACTATTACTCAAAATAAAAGTGTTTTATGTAACTTAACAATATTAAATTTGATGGAGCAGCTAGAATACATTTCTAAGGCTCATGGATTACTGGTACAGTAATTACCTTTTAAAAATGTCTCTAAGCATCCTTTTAATATCTTGTAATTTTTGAAAGTATATTCTCAAATTTATTGAACCATTTAATTAACTTGGCAATGTTCAAACTTTCAGAGATGTTGACTGAGTCTAATCAGTAGATTCTGCAGCTGTAACAGAAGACTTGTGTGTCAGATCATTGTTAAAGCAAATACGAAAAGGCTGGCCACATAATTTTTCAGTGCCTAAAATGGAATGTTGGATGCTGAGCTCTTTTGAAAGTCTGCCTCGATGTTAATAGCTGGCTAGGTTGCAAATATTTTTGCTTTGTTGCTTAAGGAGTTTCCAAAAATTGAAACACAGTGTTTCAACTCTTTTCAAATCCTCTAATTCTACTTATGGTCATTTTTCTCTCTAAAAATCCTGTCCAGTCTGAACTCTCTTGAAGCACCTTCTCCTGTAGACAAAATGTGTTTGTGAAAGTATGAGTTTGGAATAGCCACAGGCTTTTTTGCTCCAACCGCCTGTAGGCCATTCCTGAACTCCTGACGAACCTCCTCTATTGCCCCCAGAGTGAGGAGCGATTGCACATCCTGGAGAAGGAGCTGCTTGTGAGAAGGAAGGCAAGAGGGAACAGAACTTGACAGAATATCCCTCCTCTATTGTGCTCAGAACCCAGCAATCTGTTGTGATCTGGCGACCAAGTACAGTAGAAGTGGGATAGCCAGTTCACAAAGAGTGGGTAAGGATCCAGATTGAGTCCTGGTGCTCTGTCCTCTGGCGCACCTTCAAAAGTTAGGTTTCAGCCAGCCCTGGGGGCTGTTTGGATGAGCCTGAGGAGGACTGCAACTGGTGCCTCCTATTATTCCTGCCTCTTCTCCTGGCTGAGTCCTGCCTTTGGGGTCCAGAGTAGAAGTGAGAGGGGATTTGGGGAGGCTTCCTTTGTGGTGTGGGAGTGTGGGTCCCCAGGGACTTCAGTGTCGCCCTCAAGTCTTTCAGACTGTGCAAGTGGAAGGCCGTGTTCTCAGCAAACAAGCCTGCAAGGTCACAGGGCAGGTCCTGAATGGGCTGCTGGACCTCCGGGGGTATGCCCGAAACCCATAACCAGGTGCTCCATCTCATGGTGATCACTGTGTCCATGGTCTGAGCCACACAGTAAGCTAAGGCTAGGGCAGCCTGGAGGGAGGCCCTTGACACCACCTTGCTCTCCTCAAGAAACGCTGCAAACTCCAGGCATGAGTCTGACAGGAGCAGTTCCTGGAACTTGGCTAGTGCTATCCAGGAATTGAAGGCGTAGCGGCTGAGCACTGCTTGCTGATTAGCAACGTGAAGCCGGAGCCCCCCAGTCAAGTAGACTTTACGTCCGAAAAGGTCCAGCTCCTTAGCGTCCTGTGACTTTGGGGCAGGACCCAGTTGACTATGCCGCTCTTCATGGTTCACCGCATCCACCAATAATGTCCCATGGTGAGGGTGGGTAAAAAGATGTTTGCACCTCTTCTGCGGTACAAAATACCTCCTTTCTACCCCTTTGGCTGTGGGAGGTATGGAGGCTGGGTCTGCCATAGCAGTTTTATGGTGTTTTGTATGGTCTTTATAAGGGGCAAGGCTGTCCACCATTGGGTCCGAGTCTTCTGGCATCTCCTCACCCTGTAGGTGTACGCTTTGGGCCATCCTCCTATGAAGGTCTTGGTGCGCTCTGTGTGTCCATTGTAGGGTGTGTGGTGGTGGAGGTGCCAGCCACCGCCTCATCCGGCAAAGAGAATGATGAGGTCCGTGGGACGGGGTCCTCCTGACCCTCAGGCTCTCTGGAGGCTGGCTCGGGTACGTCTGCCCTATTCAGGGCAGACTGTGTGGCATTGGTACCACATGGGGTGCTGACTTGAGAGTTGCATCCACTTGCAAAGACCCAGGGTCCTTGTCATGTGGGGGGGTCTTCAGATGCTGTGGGAGTATGGTGCGGCACCAGTGTGACTGAAGGAGCATCACGTGGTGCAGATACCACAGACGTGGCCCTGGAGCCCTGCCCTTGAGCCTGATGGTAGGCCCAAGGAGTCCAAAAGGGCCACTGTTCCAGCGTCTGCCACTGTGGGAGCCAGGATACCACTGGCGCCAGCACGTCCCACAATCTGTGTGCCAGGATCAAGACCAGACCAACTATGTCGGGAGGTCAACGACTCATTATCGGAGTCTGACAAATAGTCTAAGCCAGACTATGGAGGGGCGGAGCCCAACGGTGCTAGGGAATGGCACCATAGCATCATTGGCTTGTCCTGGTGTTGAATGGGTGGCCGTGCCACCATCAGTGCCACAAAAGGTACCGTAGACTGCGCCAGTGCCGTCGCTAGGTCTTGCGCTGCCACTTGGACCATTGCTAGTGGTCTCACCTACATGGCCAGGGACTGTGCCGTCATGGCAATTAAGGTCCCGCGTGGCCTCAAAGTATCCCACGTGGAGGGGAGATTAATCTCATCCTCCAACTCCTCCCAAGTCAGGGAGTCCATAAGCACTGGACTCGGAGCCCCAGGGCTGGAGTCGACAGTGCCAGGATCTGAGGGCCAGGCCGGGGGTGCCCCGATATAGGATGCAACCCACTGGGATCCCTGTGCTGTTTCCTGGCGGGGGATCAAATCTTGTCCACCGCCGCCTTCTTATGTGGCACCAGGGACTGAGAGCAGTGCTACATGCTCGAACCCACTTTGTGAGCCAGGGAGTGGTGTCCATGCTCCCTGGAGGAGTTTTTTTCGGTGCCAAGGCATCCTGCACCAAAGCCGGTGCGCTGCGTACCGATGTCGCCGGTGCCACTTCCAGTGCCGGCTGAGGGCGAAGAGCTGCCTCCATTAAAAGGAGCTTGAGGCAATAGGCCTGCTCCGTCTTCATCCTGGGTCTAAAGCTCCTGCAAATGAAGCACTTAACTTTTTGATGGTCCTCGCCCAGGAACTTAAGGCATGACCCGTGCGGATCGCCCTTGGGCATAGGCTTCCCACAGCTTTCACAGGATTTAAACCCCTGAGACCGAGGCATACCCTGGTCAGGGGAGCTAGCGGGGGGAACCCCCCGAAAGAAGCTAACTATAACTACTACTAAACTACAACTTTCAAGAACTATTTACAACTAACTAGAAGGTAACCATTAGGCAGGCACTTGAGAAGCAAGAGACTGAAGGAAACTCCAACAACCGTCACTGGCAGTAAGAAGGAACTGAGCAGGCGGCGGGTCGGCAGTGTCCTATATACACCGCCATGAGGGCACCACTCCAGGGGGCTCCACTGCCGACCCGACGGGTAATGCTAGGGGAAAATCTTCCAACGATCATGCACACGGCACGTGCACACACCCATTGGAATGGACATAAGCAAGCACTCGAAGAACCACCATACTTGCAACGCTGCTGCAAAAGTCCTTGGCAGTGGCAGAATTCAGCAACACAGTTAAAGCAAGGTTCAGTCCCATCTGCACAGCAAGAATGATCTATGCTTGAACCACATCCAGAGCGACTACAGTGTTTTATCAGGATCTCCTGACACAGCAGGAATGAATTACAGTGGAACACAGGACCTAAATTAGAACTCTTTTGCCAACTGTGAAATTGTTTATTCACAGGACTTTCGTTCAACTGAAAACTGTAACTATCCTGATGTGTCAATAAAACAGGCTCCCCTGCACAGAGGTGTGGGTGAGCTATAGCTGAGTGCCTATGCCTACATAATAACTTGTCACTGTTCCACACATGGAACTCTCATTGATGTCAGCAGGAGTTATGTCTGTAGATCTATGCCAGGATATGGCACTGAACACACCATTTGTAAAGTTGACCATGAGCATGAAAAGGTGCAATAACCAAACTCTATTCAATTATATTGTTCTCTGAAACTCTAGAAGTTCCAGCAAAGATAACACTGATATCAGATGATTTAAACAGAACCACCACAATTGCATGGCCTTTATATTAATTGTTTCAGTCTGGTTAAGGAATAGGTTTGGTCTAGCATCTCATTTCTCCTATGTGTTCAATTAAAGCAATTGCTGTGTCAATAGTTCTACTCTTACTTATGCCCCCAATGCAAGTGGCACAGGTATATTGTGTACTTTCTATTACACACAGAAAACTATGTTAAAAGAACATTATTAAGTTAGCAAAGTTAAGCACACAATTGCTAGGAAAAGCCAAAACAAAGATTGCCCGTGCCCAGGCCAGTCTCCTTGCCCACCCAGCCCCAGCATCTCATCTGATCTCTCTCTTCCACCCTGGCTTCCAGTCACACCTGTAGCAATTTCCTGCAATATCCTTGCAAAATCTTAGTGAATTAAGTATGTTTGGAATCCATTGTATTAAATGCAAAGTTTATGTATTATTGATCTATGCAACTCTTCTACCTCTCCTTCCCTGACACCCTATGGGTTTGACTAGGTCATGGACTCATGCAATGGTGGCAGTGGAGGGGGATTTACTGGAAAGTCTAGTGAAGAACAGGGCATCAGTATGTGACACGTCTAATGGAGTCTGGTCCCTGATATGCACATCTGCTCAGCCAGCCTGTGGTCAATTTCACCAACTCAGCTGGCACTTCCATGGGGTGGCCAGAGGCAGTAGAGGGTTAACAAGGACAGGACAAAGCCCTGATGTTTGTAAAGCTAACAGGTACATCCTCAGTTTTCAGGCACATATGGTTATCATAACCATTGCACGAAAGCATAGGATGAGTGAAGAGGATAATCATGTCTAGTTGAAACAACAGGGGGAAATTCAAGCAGAAAATTCATTATCCAAGTTAGAATTTGACCAGGGTCAACACCGCAGCTTTCAGAAAATGTGCCATGAGATCCTTAATGACCGGAAGTAGTTAGAAACACAATTTTACATCTCATCCCAGGAGACTTATAGATTCTATCTGGAGTTGTCCTAGAAATCTCATTTCTTTTGTTCAAGCTCACAATTATTTGAACAAACCAATTCCCCCGGTGACCTGCCCTCTTTTCTTCCGGGGTGATTCTCTTCTACTTGACTCCTGTTCTACACAAAATAATTTATCATAGAGATTGCATTTTTTTCCTGCTGGAAAGTGTCAGTTTCTGAACTAGATCAAACCACCCTCCTGCTCATCAGTATTGACTCATTTTAATTATTGAACCTTTCTCCCAGAAAAACCTCTTCATGCTGCTTGCTCAGAAACTGGCAGTTTTGAACACAATTTGGAAACTTTTTCCTGGGGAGATCAGAGAACATAACAGATACAAAATTCTATCTCTAAACAGAGCTTACTTCAGTGGAATTTTTAAAAAGTGAAACAAGTTAGCTTTTTCTTCTTTAGTGTTCTTCTGTATCTCTCTCTCTTTATATCTGCAGTGATGGTATTATTAGATTGGCTACTTTAATTTTCTCTTTGTAAGGGCAAGATGATGGTGACATATATTTTGTTACACAGTAAAGGCTTAAATAAATATAGTTAGTTAATTACAATTAGTGAACTATATGCTTTGCATGATACACCAATTAATATCATACCTCCATCAGAAATCAGTCTTTTGTTAGATTTCAGTTCAGTGGCATGCTGTTCCCACTTCCATACTCTTCCGTAGGAGTCTTTCTTCACAACAGGCTGGCAAACAGTTGACATTGTTACAGTGTGAACAGAAGATGTATAATGGCTCCATTCATATTACATTTCATACAGTATGAGTTCTTGTTTGTATCATAGATAAATAATTAGATATTTTATCAAGATAATGGGGCATCTGCACTATTGCTCCATAACTCAAAATGTGTTGTAACAGAAGACAACAGTATCTGAGTTCAAGGAATGACTAATCTATTCCAAGTTTATATACAATCATTACAACCTAGCATGTCTTAACACATAACAACAAATAGGGCAATACACCATAACAAAAGTAAATACCTATATAATGATGTACACATGATATACTAGGTAATACATACTGTCATCCTAATCTGCAATTTGGCATTTGTTATGGTTAAAGATTATTCTAAATACAACATTTCAATAATCTTGAATTTATCTGCCATAACAATCAGTTCTATTTCATCTGTGTACCAACAAGAATGTTCTCCTTCACTGTACCAAACTACAGTGCAACTGAGTAAGAGAGTTGGAGACAGGTGCAGTATCAAAACTAATGAAAGGTTCTAACTATAGATGGGTCAAATAATAAAACATTTATTTGTGAATAATAATTGGATATGGGGAAATGCCAAAATCCACAAGAAATATTGTTAGCAACTAATGTTTTCACTCAGCTCTAAAAATGATACGATATCGTCATTGCTAGTGAATGAAATTGCCAGTGTACTCCAACATATTGATAAATATTTGTCCAGGGCACAATCTCATGAAACTGGCACAAATTCAGAACTGAACTCTGGCATTAAGTCACAGCCCTACATCAACATTGTTGCAGAGCTGCACTACCATTTGTGAGTGCAGTGCCTCCCAGGTGCACAGGGCAAGTGTGACCCAGGCCCCAATCATTAATAGGAGTGGAGAGCACATTCCCACTGCATTCTGGCCAACAGAAAGGGCTGGTGTGGGGCTGGAAGGGCTGGTCTGGCCTTACCTCCTCCCTGCCCCTCTTCGCCACCCTCTTTAGCAAGGCTGCTGACCAGCAGCGTATTATCGCCTAGGCTGACAAATTTGCAGGGGTGGCTTGCGCTCTCTGAAGTCACCCCCCCTCTTCGGCACTTCGGCCCTTCTCAGAGTTTTGGGGGGGGGTTTTGGGGGGAGGGTTGCACTTCGGCACTACTTAGAGTTTTTGTTTGTTTGTTTTTTGCTTCGGGACTTTCGATTTTGGGGCAGCAAAAAACCCTAGGCCTAGGGGTGGCCAAATCATTAATCTGCCACTGCTGCTGTCTCTAGTGGAATAGTCCTTGTGATCAATAGAGTCAAAAGACTCCCTTTGTGACTGGCTCTAGTCGCATGACTATGCCCTCCCATATGCCCACAACAAATGAACCTGCCTCAGCATCTCAATGTCATGCAGAGAACAAAAGAGGACTCCTTGATTAGGTCTCAAAAATGTACTTATTACACATTTCAGTACAAAAATTACTGGACAATTCTTCCTGCTAATTTGGTGATAACTGGGCTAACAAAACAACTCAGCCTTCTGCTTCAATTTATTTAAATCAGGATACACTTTACCTACTTGTACAACAGGAACCTTCTTGAAATTGTTATTTAAACATTAAAAAATTCTGCTTTACCTACTTAAAAAACATCAGCATCTCTTCTCTCCCCCAAGATGCTAGATTTCATGAAAGACAGGGAAAAGCAGAATAAAAGAAAAACAACCCATACTCGGGCCCTCTTCAAGCCAAGTTGCACCATCCAACATATTTCCGTACATATGACTGTGTAAGCTATGAGTTTATGAGAATTGGGAATTGGCAATGAGTTATACTGATGATTTCATCAGAAAAATAAATTGTACTACCTGGCAACCTCAGTGGAGTCCTCCAAGGATTCAGTGGATATATAATCTGTCTCTGACTTTGCAGTTCATACTGAACACAGAAAATAGAAGCAATTGGGCCTGACCCTTATTCATTCAGGACTTTCAAAATGAGGACAGCTTCCTTGAACTAGACCTGAAATTCAACTTGCCGTCATTGCAAAGTGTAAAATGCTAGTGGGGTGCATTTCATGCTGTTCTGCTCTCTTCAGAAAGCTAGCTCAGGTAAAGAAAGTTTCAGTAGTCTAGTCTCAATGTAAGAAATGCACGAGTTACTTTTGGTAAGTCCGCATCTCCATATCCACTCAGTCATTGGTGTCTCTACTGAGATTGGCAGTTAATGCTATTGTTTTTTTGTGATGAGGCCTTCGTGCAACTCATTTCCAATCCCCATCTCCTGACCCATCCAGTCCACCTCTCCCATTAATTCATAGCTCAGACCTACGTATGTAAATACATCAGATAGCACAACTTTGTTTGATGAAAACTGAAGTTCTTGGTTAGTTTTAATTATTTGTTGCTGGCCCTCTTTCGTTGAGCTTTACATCATAGGCCCAAAAGAAGAGACAAAGTACTCCTGATTTTTTTTTAAAGGCAAAGAAATTATTTTTATCCTTCTCAGAGTATTTAGAGGATCATTTCAGGATGGTTCCTGTTTACAAGCATGTAAATGTATCCTGAGCTAAATAAACTCTGAAGCAGAAGGCTTTGGTGTTTGGTTAGCCAAGGAATCAGTTATCACTGAATCAGCAGGAAGGTTACTTTTGTACTGAAATGGGTAATGAATCCATTTTTGGAGCCATTATCAAGGGATTTCTTTGTTATATAGATGAAACTGAGAAGTTGAGGCAGCCTCATTATTGTGGGCATATGGAGCAGAGTTCTGAGGGATGATATGAAACAGTCTGCAGGAGTTTGCATACAATACGGTTACTAAAAATTACAGCTACAGCTGTGAGTTAGAATCGATACAGTATCCTTGTGCTCTGACTGGCTGAGGTGATGCCACTGAAGTATAATTAATTATATTGGGAAGCTTTTGGTAGCAAAATGACCTTCCTCCTCCCCTTTCTTTTTTTAATTAGTAAGATAAAATGTGCAGGTATGTGCTGTAGTGAATGGCTCTTCCCACCTTCTCTCTCAGGTGGTCAGAAGGCATTTGTCAGTCCCCTTTGCAGTGAATTCTGAAGCGTGTGTTCTTACAATAAGCAAACACTTCTGTGTGTTTTATATAGTTTTACTTCCTTTAACTGATACTGTACTGCATTCCTCCAGCAGTGGATATCAACCTCCTACTTCCTTTCTTCACTGAAACTACCTTAAGGCTTTTAGACTCATATGTTTTATTTTTCTTTAAGTGCCAGTTCTCTTCCCTGATTAGTATAATGCAACTCAGTTCATTCAGCAACTGCTTCCTCCCTCCCTCCTCCCCCCCATTTGGTTCTTTGCTGTAAGACACATTCTACCTTTGCCTACACATTCTGCCTTCAACTAAATTTTCTCATCTGTTATCTCAAGTTCTTAAATGATTCATGTCCGTTTGGTTTCATGGTGTTAATTATTTTTTGTGCCTTCACAATTACTTTCATTCTACAAATTTGCAAATCTCTCTTTTATTCAAAACAATTTATTCAAAAGTTTGTTGTACCTGTAAACTTCTTGTAAGCTAGAAAAGATACCATTTAGGGATATCCATTGTTTTCTGCCCTGTAGGCAGATCTAACCCACTGTGCCATCTCTCCTCTTAATTTCTGACTCTCCACCTTACACACAAAATCCCAATGTGAAATTTTCTCAAACAATTGCCAGACATCTAACTCTGTAATATATCATCTCATCTACCACAATATTAATATCCTAAAGGAACTTCAATAATTTAATAAAACATTAATTCCAGAACGCTGTTGGCTATTTTTAATCAAGCTGTGCTTCAAATGTTTATTCATTGGCGCTCTCAGCCTATTTTCGAAGACTTGATGCTGAAGTCACCAACATTTATATTCATTTCCTATTGTTTCCCACCTTTATTAGTCTTTTAAAGGTTTCCCTATTATCACTCCATCTTTTTGAGATCCAAGTGCTCTGCAATGCTGTTGCCCAGGCCATTTATCCTCTAGGGGCCTTGCAACACCTTCAAAACAAGCCTTTGCACAACCCTAGGAGACCCGTGCTCTGTGACAGAAGTCAGACTTTGTAATAGCATTGGGTATGCTGTCTATCGTAGGAGCTTGTATGGATCCCCTTTAATGTAGTATCTGCCTGACCACCTCAGTAATCTTCCAAGTATTCATATTCACAACAACACCTGTGAGGTGGGTAGTAATATTTATCCCCATTTTACAGATGAGAAACTGAGGCACAGAAACTGAATGACTTGCTGAACATCACACAGGAAATCTGTGGCACAGCAGGGACTGCTACATCCTAGACTAGTGCCCAAACCACTGGACTATCTGAAGAGTAAAGCATTTAAGAGAGAGAACCATTTGTCAATAAGCCAAGCAGCAAACATGCATGTGGTTATATTTCCTAAGTTTGCAAAGAAGTTACACTTTCTCAGTAAAAATCTGCTTTTCAAGGAAGATTTTACCTGTGTTACAACATCTATAGATTATTAAAATTGGAAGAAATATTTTAATCTAGTATATTTTTCTTTATGCGAGTTTTCTTTTTACTAGTTTATCTAGTTTTACAGTGAAAATAAACAGGTCAAGCATTAGTTTCATTTTCCAGTTGTCTCATGCACTAACATTATGGTAATTTAAATTTTGAGAACCTTTGCCCATTTATTTCACCTTTTTTTTTTTTTTGGTCACTGGAAAATATTCTTAATTCAAACATATACTTGTCATAGGCAAAACTATTGAATTCTTTTCTCCTTTTTTGTTTATTCCTAATTTATTTGACCATCAAGTCAACACTGAGTTTAATGACTTTTTGCAGATTGGTGTAGGGGATTTTTTTGTCAACGTGAAGGTTTTCACCAGCCTGATTCAATGACTAATGTCAGTGTGTAAGTCCTCTTCTCATTCTTTTATCCTTTGATCTGTGTTTGCTGTTGCACATCACTTATACTGTACAGGAATATCTGTATATGGTACTTTTCCATTGACAGGGTAAACAGACAGCTACACTGGTTTACACATACTAAGTGAGAGAATGGCATTGTTAATGCAATTCCATCACACAATGACCAAGCACCAGTCTCCTTTTGAAACAGTCTCATGGTAACACAGTGACCAAAAAATTACTCCGGGCCATCACTGCATCATTTTTCTTATTTGTAGAAACCATATGTAGCACCTCATGGATTGACAGCTAGGACATGCACAATTCTTCCAGAAAATTAGAGCCCTGTAATGCAACTGGATACATAAAAGCTACATCCTATCTAGGCATGGTATCTGAGCATCTAGTGTACTTGACATGAAAGAGTAGTTAAAATTACATGTAGCATTCTTTGGTCAAAAATCCCTGCACATGCTGATGGGAGATGCAGCAATGAGTGTCTCAGGGAGTAACATAAAAAGTTTGTGGTTGATCTTTATCTAAAATACCATGAAACAGCCATTCCCATTTGTTTGGAACAGATGCACCAGAAAGTTTAAGACACTCACTCACCTTTCATTCGTATGTCTCAATATAATAGGAGTCAATTACTTGTAACCTAAGCAGCAACTGTTAATTAATTGAAAAAGGTCATATGATGAGAGTAACTCATGAGGTTAGCTCCTTGCGGGGGAATCACAGACAAAGCTTACTTGTCATTACTTGGCGGTAATATCACCATTTGGTCATAATGAAGTTTTTTCTATCATCTGCAGCGTAAGTATTAATTCCCAGTACATAACTCTTTTATGTAGGTTTCACAACCAGGTACAGAGCTGACTATTGCATTTCATATCAAATACCTTTATATAGGTATCTTTTCACAAGCTAATAAAAGAGAGCTCCTCTTTTAACTGCATTTTCCTAGGCCTATTCTATTTGAAAGGAAAAACTAGAATCCTATATTTTTTATTTATTTAGGGTAATTGGTGGCATACTGTTATGTATTTAGATGATGAGACGACTATTAACCTAGTGTTAATGATGCCCGTATTGTTGGGCTGCTTTTTCCCCCCTCTTTTTTAAGACATACAATAACTGGCTAAAGCAATAAAAAGCAAAAAGCAATTTGTCACTAAGAGGCTAAACAACTTTATTTTTAATACAGTGAGGATGCCAAAGGTACTAGAGATTTATAAAATAAAATGATGTGAAACAGATGTTTTTGGCATTCTGCTTCTTTGCTGTATTAAATTTAATTAATCTTTTTTAATCTACTTTAATCTTGAAACCACACAGTAGTGTGATAAAATGTTAAGTAAACTGCTGGAAGTCTAGGTGGTCATGTAAAATTTATTTCACCAATATACGAACATATAAAAGCATACCAACTGCTGTGATTTTAGCAAAATAAAATAACAAAAGACAAGTAGATGTATGGATTAATTAATAAGGAGTGTGTGGATAATAGCATCTTGGGCAACATTAATATTTCTTGGTGGATCACCCTGAGAGAGAGAGACGGATGTTTCAGTTTTGCAAAAACACAACTAACATGCATCATAACTCTTAACTATTTAAAGTGCGTCAGCAATGTTTTCTAGTACCCAGTCTTCCAACCTTTAGTCTCCTTGAGAGGAGTGTTTGGAGAGACTGCAGGATTGGACCCCAAGGGTGAAATTGTGGCTCCACTGAAGTCAGTTTGAGTTTTGCCCTTGGCTTCAATAGAGCCAGGATTTCACCCAATGAGAGGATTTAAAAAAAGGTGTATGTAATTTTTGTAATTATTTATTTTATCTTTTTTTTTAAAGTAATAGCAATATTGTTTCATAGCAGGATCAAGAAGGCGGCAATATGGCACAAAAATATTAGTTAGGGTATAGCTCCAGGCTTTAACAGACTATGGCAAACTATAATCTACCTTCTCCTTTCTGAAGTAGCTCATACTGTTTTGGTAACTTCAGAAAGTATCTTCATCATTTGACAAGGTGCTGCAAGTTGTTCCTTGAGAAACAATTAAGGCTGTTCATCAAGGAGGACCATGGGTCTAAGGTGGAAGAATAATCTATTGGCTAATAGGCTCAGATAATATTTCTGAGAACAGTATAAACAAATACATTGCTTTTGTGTGTTTTTAAGGACTTGTTCAAGCTTATACCAACCCGGGTGGATTCTTTGATCTAATGGAAAATGCAGCTGAAATATTGTCTCTTTTCTTTTACATGTCTTCAAAAAGCTAGCTATTTATGATACTCTAGACTGCAAGTTCTCTTGGGCAAGAACTGTCCTGGTATCTGTGCCTTATGCAGTGCCAAGCACACTGTAAGGAAGAGCTTAACAAAATAATAAATGAGAAGTTGTCCAAAGAATACAGTGCATGAAATAAACTCAAAAAACTTTTAAGACCTGGAATTTACCAATAGTGACTTTGTCTTTTATATAGTAAAGAATCAGAGAGACAGAGAGACAGACATATTCTTGTACACACATGGATATCCCTACAGGTGTCAGGAACGCTCAGAGCATGTAATCTGTAGATCATTTCACCAAATTTTGTTAATAAACATAATAGTGGCTCAAACCCTGTTTTGAAAAAAATGCACATTTTTAGAAATAAGTGACATCAGCAGTCCCAAAAATACACAGTCCCAAATACAGTACTAGCTCAGCTACTGAAACAGCATCTACTGACTTGGAGTGCTATGTTTTTATGTTTTGCAACAGAAGTGCTTTCAGATGGTCATTGTAGACCTGATCCTAAAAGGAAATGAACTGTCCATCTTCACGTGTGAAGTGATGGGTGGTACTGGCAAGAAGGAACAGCAGCAAACAAGATCAAATGTGCTAAGAAACCCGATCTATCACTCACAGCGGCCAAATGCCATAACGTCTTGCAGGACACACACTTTCTTTAACTTATTTAGACCAGCGGTTCTCAAACTGTGGGTCAGTACCCCATTTTAATGGGGTCGCCAGGGCTGGTGTTAGACGGCTTCAGCTGTGGGTGGCAGGGCTCAGATTACAGGCCCCCCTCCTGGGGCTGAAGCCCTTTGGCTTTGTCCCCTCCACCCCCCCATCTGGGGCGATGGGGCTCAAGCTTTGGCTTTCGACCCCCCGCCAGAGCAGTGGGGCTTGGATTTTGGTCCCCCCAGCCCAGGCCAGTGGGGCTTAGACTTTGGTTCCCACTCTTGGGGTCATGTAGTAATTTTTGTTGTCAAAAGGGGGTCGCGGTGCAATGAAGTTTGAGAATCCCTGATTTAGACCATATCTAAAAATGACTTAAAAAAAAAAAGAAAGTAGATGGTAATGTCTGTGGACATCACAGAAATTTCAGAATCTCTCTCACAAAGTGAGGACAATAAACTAATAGAAAATCCAGAGAATGAATGTGACAAAAGAATTCTGACCTCTCTCCTCTTCCTGAGCTCTGTTTTAAAAGAACTGTAGCAACATCTGTATTTTAAGATACAACAGTCAAATACTTTATTTCTTGGTTTTAATTCATTACACTTTCATTACTGAATGGACGCTGATTACATTCAAATTTAAATCTATTTCTTTAACTGTTACTAATAAACCTTGTATATACAAAAAATTATCTATTTTTTCCTTAATGAGATCTTAGTCACTTGCTACAAAGACTTTGCATCAAAACCCTTAACTCGTCTACCAGAGCAATTCAGTTTGCTTCTCCTTTCCCGCTGGGCTGGAAATGTGCTCAGTACTCTGTGTTCACTCTAAATCAGGTGTCACAACAGTTTATTGGGCAGCATAGTATAATAAAAAATGTTACAGTTACAGATTAGCTGTTCCCTGCTGTCATTCCCTTCCCTTGAGGTCCTTGTCATTTACAAATCAAGATGGTTATATGCTCAATTATAACACTTGCAGGTAGGACAAAGGTTATTTCCATTACTCCCAACAGCAGTAAGGAGAACGTTCTGTGTAATGGACTGTGGGATTTTAAATGCCATCAGTCTAATAATTCTCCATATCTCAGTGCTAAAGAACCTTGTATTGTCCCCTTGCAGCAATCTAACGTTTATCATGGTATTACGTAGGCACACTAGATTAAACAGCCATATTTCCAGGTATTTTTAAAAGATTGCTGAATAGATGCCATAGAATTTGTAGTCCCCAGGAAAGCTAGCACAGGAGTCTCATCTTACTTGGACAAATGGTTTTGATGAAATGCCACAATGGAAGCATTCCATATGACCAGATAGGCAGCATGCTTTACTGGGGTATGGGATCAAGAGAAAACTCAAGTAGAGTATCTCTTGGCATCCAGAAAGAACTGCACCTGACATATGAACATCTGAGCAATGTAATTTAAATATTTCAAGCTGGTCTCAGGCAAAATATACGTGCATAATAATTAAGCTTTATAATGCTATACACCCGCATATATACATACATGCTTCTTAGGGGAGGGAATTAAGCCCTTTCCCCCACATTAGCCAGAAACTGTTCTATAATGTCCACATACTGCAAAGAGGAAGCCTTACCAGGGCAGTGCATGTAAACAACTCAATACATGGGATATGGGGTAGTAGACTACTCCTAGTATACTGTAGTCAGCTCATACGGATACTCCCAATGCTGCCAACCTCAGATATCTAAAAACTTGTGTGTGCACTTCTGGTCCGGTGCACATTCTTGGGAGAGATGGAACAAGGACACATTTTGGATTTCCATTGACTAAAATGACAGTGATTAATCTTAATACCCTCCCTCTCCCTGAAAAAAAAACCTTCTGTTGCTCAAGAAAAACAAAGAACTATCTGTTGTTCTATGGCAAATTGATCTTAGTGGGAGAATCTTCCAAAGGAAATCAATAGCATATAACAAAATTCTATATTGTTTAAGAGCCCTGAAACGCAAAGCAGAACTGAAAGGGATTTTCCTCACTATATTGACTGTGAGTTGGTTAAAGAAAAAAGAACAATGCCATAACTTGAAAGGTGAGATTTGTCTAAGGAACAAGCTTAACTCTATAGGGCCTAAGCACCACACTTTACGGAAAAGTCTTACTGAATATTATAGGGATTAAACCAATAGAGCGCAATAGGTATTTCACAAGTTTCTATAGAAGTTACTCTGAAGATTTATAGACTTTAATAAAGAATTATATCTTTTTAAACCATCCTATAGAATTCTGCACTGGGATTTTCTACATAGGCTTGCTGCATACGGGACGCTTTGAAAGTGACCACTCTGTATATAGAAACGACCTGTGTGCCTAACACTAAAGAACATCCTAATAAATAAATTATATGAAGTTCTTCTGTGGGGAAAACAAAATACCCTTGTAGCACTGCCATGTTCATAGTACTGTGACCTTAAGTGATCGACTGTGCAATTCTTTAATTTATCCACCGTTTTATAATTAATATTTAAATGTATTAATTATATCTCCAGTCCCAAAGCGCTGTACAAATATAAAACATACAACCTAAGGATAAATATCTTTAAGAGAAAAAAACAACAGACTAATACGCCACCTATAGGACAACCTACAAAGCTGTTTGTCCATAACACAGAGAGTTACCACAGATAATACAGTCATCTTAAATACCTCACCTCATTCTTCCAGGAAAAGTCCCAGAGTATTGATAGGCCTTCCAGGTTACCCTGAAGGTTAAAAAAATCTGGGCTCTTTTGGAACAATGGGGAAAAGGATCCCTCCTCAAACAGAAAACACGGCCCTGCCAGAACTCTCCCCAAGGATTTCCACTGGTTACAACTGCAGCAGTAACAATCTATGAGATAATCAATATCAAAACCCTTTTTATGTGGTGTGATCTAGCAGGGCAGTGTCTCCACGAGCTCCTGGCTGAATCCTTTTGAGATTCTCATTTCAACTGCTAATTTTTTTTGCTCCTGTGAAAAACTTTTCGAGCACTAAGACAATACTATAAAAAGGCCTGGGAGAGGCAGCTGGATCAAGAGGACAGCCAAGGTAGTGGAGCCACACAAACTGCACAATACAGAATGCACATACAAGAAGTTACCTTAAATCCAACTACAGTACTGGATAGTAGGAGCCTGCCTACCCTGGGAATTTGGCTTGATTCCAGCCACTAGTGGCCAGCCACAGGTATGCAAACTAACTCCTGCTACTGAGAGGGTAAACTGAAAATTGCACTGGTGGATCTTGCCGCTACTTGAAAGCAAGGCAAACTGCACTGGTACAAACTGTGCTTTATAGCAGTTTATAGTAGAAGTTTGCACTGGTACAGCTACACTGGTGGATGAGATTGGTACAAATTCGAATCTAGACAACATCTCTGCTTCAGAACTCAGTGTCTCTGCAATTCCTCCTCAGACTGAATAATTGAAAGGAGCAGACTACAGTATTTCAAAACCAGCTAGCAGCAATAGAACAAAGAAACCAGCATCTGATTCAGCTCAGACTACATACCCTCCTCTGCAGCTGTGGGGAAACAGTTGTTTACTTAGTGGATAAAGCTAAAGATGCTTGAAAATAGAAGCTGAGGAGTCTGTAATCTGAGGTCTCTGGGTCTCCCTGAATTAGATTAACAAGCATTTTGTGCCTTCAAAAATTCTATAGAAAGTTTTAACGCTCCATATTAAATTCTGTAGGTCTTTTCCTTAAAGGCAAAACCTGCAAAATTAATGCAGTCATTCACTCTCTGTCTCTTTCACCACCACACACCCCATTTCTTTATGCAATTTTTATGTTTCTGCATATTTAGGGAATAGTTTTCAAAAACTAATTCCTCAACCAGTTTAGTAACCTGTAGGTCAATACCCAATTATTGGAGACAAGCACATTTGGGGATCCTCAGCATAAAGCTTCTTTTTACCAAAAAAAAAAAAGAAAAAAAGAAAAAGAAAGAAAGAAAGAAAAGAAAACACATTTGTAATACAATGAACTTCTTGTGCTGGAATTAAATTGAAGTAGCTGCAATCCCCCATCTGCTCAGTTGATTTAGAGTAGTTGGGTTGTCATTATAAATGGAGTTTAATCTAGTTGCCTTAAAAATTAAGCCAATCTGGTTATTAAAATGTCTGATGTAATCAAATAATGTCATGAGAACCAAGATCAGTGTGTCTACTCAATGCCAGTCCCATGGGAGTTTTGCCACTGTATGCAATGGGAGCAGAATCAGGGTTATTTAGCAACGCATTTTAACTAATTTATCAGCTTAATTTTGATGGAGGAAATTGCTTGTTTGGAGATTGTATTTGGTGTACATTACCAATATGACTACATATTCAGCAATTACTAACATAAATTGATTCTTGTTAATTAACATGTTATGAACAAAGGGAATGAAATGAATGAAACCTTTAGAAGGTTTTAATCTTGATCATATACTCATCCAAAGGGACTTTTTGATTAACAGGTAGTTGGAAGCAGTTGTTGATATGCAAATTACTTGTTTATAAAATTTAAGTTCCAGGGGGAGGGGGCAGAAGAGAAGGAGAGTTGATACAATCTGAATTTTTAACTGTTTTTGATGTATTGATTGCAGTGTTGCTGCAGCAGCCAGAGTTGGTCCCAAGATACAAAAAAGACAGGGTGTGTGAAGTAATATCTGCTATTGGACCAACTTCAATTGGTGAGAGAGACAAGCTACCAAGCTTCACAGACAAGTGGAGCTCAAAAGCTTGTCATTCACCAACAGAAGCTGGTCCAATAAAAGATATTACCTCACCCACCTTGTCTCTCCCGCGATTTATTAGGTCATTTTTTTCTTTTTGGCCGAGTGACTAATCATGGTACGATAATGATACAAAAGCCTAAGTCATTCCTGCCGTGGCCTCTCACTGTTCATTCTTTTACCTCATTGGAGAGGTGGATTAATCAAGGCCCAACGTAGCAGAGCTGGTCAGAAAAAAACTGAATCTCGGTGTTTTTACTGTGGAAAAAGAAACATTTTTCGGCAACAATTTTCATAGAAAGAATTTCCCATTTTTCAACCAGCTCTTTTTAGGCCTGGTCTACACTGGGTGGGGGGCAGGGGGTCGAACTAAGGTACACAAGTTCAGCTACGCGAATAGCGTAGCTGAACTCGAACTACCTTAGTTCGAACTACTCACCCGTCCAGACGCCGCAGGATCGAAGTCCGCGGCTCCCCCGTCGACTCCGCCACCGCCGTTCGCGGTGGTGGAGTTCCGGAGTCGACGGGAGCGCGTTCGGAGTTCGATATATCGCATCTAGATGAGACACGATATATCGAACTCCGAGAAGTCAAACGCTACCCGCCGACCCAGGCGGGTAGTATAGACGTAGCCTTAGTAACAGTAGCTCATTCCACACTATGGTAGTTAGCAAGGTTGGAAGTTCGGCCTCAACCTACGTTGAAACATTTTTCTTTTTTTAAACATACTATTTGGGACTAGCCCTGGAGCAATTTGAGCAGTTGTGGGAGGAGGGATAGTCTGTGTGTGTGCAGGGCTATCGGAACAGGGAGCTGGGAACAGGCACCAGTTGGAAACACTGGTACAGGTGAGGGAGTTTCAAGCAAATAGTACAAAGAGGGTGACCAGATGCCCCGATACTAGGGGCTTTGTCTTATATAGGCAATTATACCCCCGACTCCACCCCCGAAAAAAAGTGTCCCAATTTTTCACACTTGCTGTCTGGTCACCCTAAGTACAAATGTTCCTCTGGCTCAAAGTGTATTATAGGAAAGAGAGATTCATTATAGAACAGTGGATAAATTAACTAGTCATCCAATTTTCCATCAGGTCAAGCCTGTTAATTCACACATGCATAGATGCCACTAATCACCTGCAATTTGAGCCCACGCGTTTGGCATGGATTGTAGCGCCCTATTCCAGCATTATGATTTCCCTTCACTCCACCTATTAGTCTTGATCCTACAAATTCTGTCTCTGGAATGGGAGCTGAGTGTTTTCTCACGGTTTCTGCAAGTTGTCCTCAATAGGGATTGCACTTACAAAGAAAGATGAAGTTAGATCAACAAAGCTTACCTAGGTAACTGAGGGACTTACTATACAAGAAAATCCCATCTAAAGCAGATTTCATGACCTATTTCCTCACAAATTCACTGATTGACTTTGGCTGCTGGAGTGAATGCTAGTAAATAAAATCAGAATGTATGCTGCTGAGCTTAAAAGTGTCAACAAGGGCACAGTCCCTATGGCTAAGATGTTATAAAAATTCAGTAACATCACAAGCTGATGACTAATGAGCCTAGAACCTCTGGTTGCAGTTTAGTGAAAACTCTCATTAATTCTTTACAAGACCTTTAGAAGACATGCTACAATAGGATAGTTAATGCTTCCTCCAACTCTGCTGACTCTCGAAGCTCAGAATATGACTTCATTGCCTACTTTGACATTTTTTCTTCCTGCTTCCAGGTTGTTTTTGTCTTGCTTAAAAATTTCCTACTGTGCCAGTTGTAAAAAGGTCAACTGATAGTTCACAATCCAGCAGAGGAGAAAAACAGTCAAAAATTAACACATTGTCAACCATTTTGACCCTCACAATCAGATTTTTTTTTGTTTTGTTTTGGGTCGTTAAATGAGAGTTGTAAAAGGTAAAGCTGAATGCTAAGCGTCCAGGCCTGCTCAACGTACTAAAGCAAACATTCTCTTGTGTCCTTCGGGAATTTATAAACTCATCCAATATCCTTGTGGCTGAGCATTATGATGCCTTTATTGAACATGTATGTACAGGTTGGGTGTTTTTCTTTATGTGATTCAGGGCAGCAAAATCAGGCACTTGCACATAACATGCCAGATGCATTTTGCAGTCAAGGCACTGTATAGGAAAATACTGAATACTCCCAATGTTTATAAGGCATCATTTATTTCTCAAGTTATGATTAATGAGGCAGTAATCATGTAGGTTATGCTTGATTTACAAATGTATGCCATAACTTTGATTGCTGCTGGCTCACATATTGATGGACATACATATTTTGGTGGTAAACAAAGGCCTTAACATTATTATTTTTAATAAATACATCACAAAAAAGTCAGGACACTCTTGCTACACCAATCTTTGCTACTGTATCCTTGCACAACTGGGGCACTAAGCATTCCATCTGTTGTAGGGACAGAGTCATTGCGATTATTAAAACTCATTTTAGCGAGATTTTTCTCCATGACCATGATCATTTCATGGGAGGAAAGCCTTCTATGGTGCAGCTTCTTTGCTGGCTATAAAAGACTTTAGCCATTTGGAGGGTAAAAGAGAACCTTTGGTCTGATATTGATCTGATGATGTGAGCTAAGCAGAACATAAACTTTGTGAGTTCAAGTAGTATGACTGGAACAAAACTTTTTCAAAGTTTCTTTAAATTCAAAATTCCAAGTTTAATTTTGCTAACATTATTTAATATTAATATACAAAAGTCAGTTTGTGTTCTCATTTCAGCTGGTGAAACTCGTTTGACTTCAATGGAGTCACTCCAGATTTTCACCAGTGTAACAGACAGCACAATGTAACATAGTGGTTTTTACTTTTAAATCTGAGTTTAAATCAGCATCCCAAGTTTGGGAAATATTGCCCACTTTCAGTGCTGATCTTAGGTCCAAGTATTCAGATATTCTGAATTCAGAGACATACTAAAATGTAAATGGTTAGCTCAGTCCTTTTCCATCTGCCCATGTGGTCTGTAGCTATATGCATATACTACCCAAAGTTCCTACTTTAAGTCAGCAGTGGCCAGTATGATAGTCTGAGATATAGAAGTGCCTAGGGAGAATGCTTCAAGGTCTGATGTTGGGGGAGGATCATTTCTCCCAATCGCTGGTGAGCTCCCCCTTCATAAATCCCATTTTCTATGGGTTTGCAAAAGGAACAGAAATGTAGACCCTAATGAGATGTGACCATTTTTTAAAATATATTATTATTACATAACATACATGATGCTCTGTACCTGGCATAATATCACACCAATTAGCAAACAATGAATCACAGTAAGTTCAGTCAGGATCATAAAAATGCTTTTTATGCCATGAAGGTTGTTTTTTTTGTTTTGTTTTGTTTTTTATTGCCAGTGGATTTTTTTTCTCCCATTAAGTTTAAATCATGATGACCCTCTGAGGATCTGGGGTTTAAATTCCAAATGCCATGCTGCTAGGCTTTTAAAAATGCTGAAACAGTGGCACTAATTTTTCAGTCTTGGTTGCCTAAAGCGAGGCACCTTGGTAAGTTGCCTAATTGTCAGAGATGCTGAATACCCACAGTTCCCTCTGTCTACATTGGGAGTAAAGGGCATTCATCACCCCTGAAAAATCAGGCTATTTATTACTATTATTTATATTACGGTAGTATCCAAAGGCCCCAATCAGATCTGAACCCCTTGTGCTGTGCACTTTACAGACATACAGGAAGAGAAACAATCGCTGCTCCAAGGACCTAACAATCTAAAATATAGATTTTAAATTAAGATAAGATGCAGCCAAATAACAAGCAGGAGGAACAAGGGAAGACAAGTGTTAACGACAGGTGCTTAACTCCGGGCAACCAATTTGGAAAATTTTGGCAAATGACATTAGTCTCTTGAATTTTAAACATCTACAAAGCACAACAACATTTTTTGTCTTATATGTTTGTCAACCCCTGACAGCTCTGAGTTTGAGCTGATGCTGAAGAGTACATATTACTTGATGCCTATGGCAACTGTTGTTGCAGCAGAGAAATTATGCCAACCCCTGCAGTGCACTTCATATGTGGTAAATTCACTTAACAGCAATTCAGAAGATGACACCCTGGTGCTGTGCCAGTTTGAGCCAGATGGTCACTGAGATTATTAAAATAATGCATGTTGCAAAAACCTCTGAAAAATTGCACAGTTACAAAGTTTACTAGCATGGTGGGGATCCTAATAAAAACAATCACCATAGATATAGATATATATCAAAATAGTATTTGCAGACAATACACAGTATGATTCTCCACTGTTTAATGATCATTTCCTCTCCTGCATCTTTTAGGTTCAACTAATCCATTATAACCATGAGTTGTATACAAATGTCACAGAGGCTGCAAAAAGTCCCAATGGCTTGGTGGTGGTTTCTATATTTATGAAAGTAAGTATTTCAATTTCATAAATATCATCTAATGTTTAAATTACTGAGATTTTGCCATGAACAGAATTTTAGAATTAACACAAGTCATCCTCATTTGTATTCTGTCAGCGCCTGTTGCTTCAGTCAGAAGTCAAGAGACCCCATTGCGCTAGGCAGTGTACCCTCATAATGAAAGAGACTGTCCCTGCTCCACAGAGCCTGCAGTCTAATGGGGAAAACATACCGAGTGGGAGAAAAACAGTTTTGTGGGGAGGACAAGGTGCAGTTAAACGAATATATTTGATACAGTAAACAGCAGCTATAGCTCTGTTAAAAGCTCATGTTAAAATGCTCAGGGAAGTTATTAATTCTGCAGATTTGAGGTGTCTGAAGAGATGCAAAAGTGAGTATATAATTAAAATGAACCCCTTTCTCGTGGGGGTGAGGAGAGAGGACAATTGCATTTTAGAGGAGTGGTGACTGGTTATAAATCAAGAAATGCGTTTCCCTACCAATGTCATTTAAAACACCTTAGATTATCAAGACAAAGAATGTTGAAAATCTAGTTGTCTTTTACTTTTTTGCATTTCACGCAGGTAGAAGACCATATGATTATTATCTATTAACCTTCATACCAGACATACCCTCTGCACTCCTCTACATCTATCGTTAATACTCAGAGCTCACAGTTTATTCAAATACTTTAGAATCCTCTTCTCCTCTTACTGCCTCCTTGCAGCAATACATGTGTTATACCATTGTGTATCCTCCACCTTTCCTTAGTAACTGTTATTGCAAAACATTAGCTGCTCCTTCTAGGGGAACAATGCTCTGATTTACTCTGCACCTCAAAATATCTAGCCAATGTCCCCAGAAATTAGATAGTCAGTTTTTTAAAAGAAAAATCCCTTTTAGTATACTCTGATCTAAATTTATAAGGATCAAACTTTCTGTCAAAACAGTAACCTCATAACTAAAATATCTATTTCACCAGTTATCTTGGAAAGTTGGACCTCCTTGCTGCCTTTTGTACAGCTCTAATATTTGAGGTATTTGTCAGAAAGATCTTCAGGTTCTCTCTTTCCTCCCTGATACATTGTACTGTGAGGCAAGCCCAGTGAGTTAACTGTAGTTCATGCAAAGGGATACAATTGAAGCATCTTCTGGATACTGCCCACAATTTTCAGTTGTGTGTGAATAACTTCATAATTCCTGTGTACTACTTTAGGTGCACTCCTAATGTAATGAATAACCCGAAGTGTAGAACCTGATTTGTTGTTTCCTTTCACACAGATACTTGGGTCTTTGTCTTCCATATATAGTGACAGTGCATGTTTTGTTTGGAATGTCTGAGTCCGTGTAAATCATTCCCTGAAATAATTATGCATCAAAATAGACAAAGTGTTTGATGACCACTGAACATAGCTGTTACGTACTGCCAAATATTTCAGTATGTTTAAATGTTGAGGGATGAAAAAAAAATTCACAGATAAAAGTGCTGAATGCACCAGATCCTGTTCCATATACCAGTCGATCAGTCATGGCCCTGGCCACCTCCCGATATTGGGGGATGAGCTGATTCTGGGGAGAATCCCTGCTTGTTCCATGGGGAGGAGAGAGAACAATCTGGGGAAACAACTAGAAGGATTTCAGAGGTTTCCTGTCCCTCAAATGGTGAGGATCCAGAACAGAACCTTGGCAATGCCTGGGGGCCATTTGGAGGTGGGATTCTGGTTCAGCCCCATAATGGTTATATTACACATTTTATGACATTTCCAAGCCTCACAATAAAAGAGTTTTGAAACCTGCATATGTCACAGCAGTATCCATCCAATTGCTAAGAAACATACTGTAACCCGGACAGGACAGAACAGAGAGAGTACCAGGAGGCCAGGTACAGAACCAACCAAGCTACATAAATGTGTTGTACACATAGGACTTTAGAGGGCATGGCCTAAGTGACAACACCACTTGTTAGCTCTGCCACTCACAGTGCAATAAAATATCCCAGGATGAATAGCAAAAATAAAATGCTAATACATGTAATATTCTGCATACAACCTTCCACAGTATGCAATTGACTCAGTCAGACTTCTCTTGCAGCCTGCATAGCCTGTTGTTGGGAATCTCACAGATAACATATAATTCTAAATAAAGATAAAAAGTGACTTGAAATAGATACAACAGAGAGGAGGAGGAGGTCTGAAATAGG
Organism: Mauremys reevesii; assembly: GCF_016161935.1. Taxonomy (NCBI): domain Eukaryota; kingdom Metazoa; phylum Chordata; order Testudines; family Geoemydidae; genus Mauremys; species Mauremys reevesii. Next base: position 33,322,128 of record NC_052637.1, on the reverse strand, counting down.
AGATGTAAAAAAGATGTCACATGATGACAGTGAATATTCTATGAGAGAATATCAAGTAGAGTGCTAATCACCCATAAATCCACCCAATTCAATTATGATGAGATCGAGACCCTATTTCACATTTTTAACCATATGTCAATTTTTCCTTCTATTTTCCATTGAATTTATATTTAGAGGCAAACTTTCTGACCACTTCTGTTAGAGACATACCCATCTATAGTTGATTATGCCTCTCCCTGCAAAAGTCCTGCAAAGCAATCACATATATCTGCCTTTTTTTCCATACTTTTCTCTCTCTCTTTCTATACACATACACACACACCCAAGCTATATTTTCCTGAAAGGTGAAGCTTGTAGTAACAAAGTTTTTGACATTATTCATTTTTCTCCTTTAGGTGTCTGAATCATCAAATCCATTTCTAAATCGCATGCTAAACAGAGACACCATAACAAGAATAACGTATAAAAGTAAGTTTATTTTTATTCACCATGACTATCAGCTGCATGTAGTTAATGTCAAAGTATATATTTAGTGACCCACAGGATGTGAGGGACATCTAGTAATGAACAAAAGCTACAAGGTTTGTATCGCCAGTTATCATTTCCAGCTGACCTGGTGATAAATTTGGGGACATAATATAATCAGAAGAACCTAGTAGAGCCATCAGTCCATATAGTATTAACTTGGAAGTTCAAAGCATATATTGTGTTTGAAAGAGCAATAAATTAAACTAAATCCAACAAATGTACATATGCTATTCTTACATGGGGGAAATGCATTTGTGTTAATAATGGAAGTTACATGTGGAACAGTGTGAATTATATCAAATCAGAACATATTTTAATTCACAAAATATTACTTAGTTCCGTGTTTCATGCTCATGTATTTTAACATGCAAGAGGGTATTTCCCATTTTATTCAATATTAAGCAATGGTTCCTTCTTATTAATTGTGTGTAAAAAGATGCTATTTCTACTGAATTGCTACTGCATATAATGGTAGTAGTATGAAGATGTCATGAAAATAAGTATTGTACATTTGCTGTATGCGGAATGCATTTAAGTGAGAATGTTCAGTAATTCCATACCATTGAATGGAAAACTAAAGCTTAAATGTCAGCTAACAATAAAGGTAACTTTAAGGGAGGAAAATATAAAGATCTTGATTGAGCAAATGAAATCTCGTCTCTTGGAAATCCTAGCCCCATTTTGCTTTTGAAAACTGGGAGCATATGTAGTTCAGTGGTTAGCTAGGGGACTGGCAATCAGGACTCTTCTGTTCTATTCCCAGTTCTGTGACCTTGGGCAAGTTACTTAAGGTATCTGTGCCTCAGCTTACCCATCTATAAAATTGAGTTTACCACCATCTACCTCACAAGGGGTTAGGGTTAATTTTAAACCTTAAAGTCTGGCAAACCTCATTTGCTTTGGACTGAGCCTGAAACTCTCCAAGGCTCTCTGAAAGATCCATTAAACCATGACAAATTTCATATTTGTAACAAAACTTGCCTGATCTCAGGTTTCTCTGTGAAAGGCTTGGAGAATTTCCTTTAAATACATATTTACTATATGCATGCTGCCTATTATGGGACAGAGCATGCCCTCCTATGCAAACCTGCTTTTTCCCTCCCCCACAGTGGTTGCAACATTGAGAGAAAAAGATAAATATATTATGTTCCAGTAGTTAATTACTCTGTATTAAAAATGTGCAACTTATTTCTTCTCCCGATATAGGTACTTATGAGAAGGAAAGAATCACAGGGCTCCCCTCACAAACTTTTCCCTCCAATCTTTCCCTCACTGGGTAGGGTTTTCTCCCCACCCTTAGAGAAGTAGTAGGGGTTTGGGCCCAGTTTATAGATGGTCCGCTTTCCTTCCCCCAAATACCCCGGCAGACAGTACAGCTTCATGGTAGCTAAATTGCTAGGGTTTCTCTCACCAGCCACTGCCCCTAGAATACCCTGAAGGGATGAATCACAGCACAGTAGTAGTTAAGGTATTAACTTTTCTGAGGATTCCCTGTGGACTGATAAGGAAGAGATGTGTGTTCCCCTTGCGGATTCTCCAAATCCCGGAGTACGGATTCCTGGGCCAGCAAAGTGCTCTTCAGGGGCCAGACAGACATCTGGACTATGCCACAGAGGGAGCTCTTCCTCCTCTGTCCTGCAAAATACTCCGCCACCCAAATCTATGGGAGGGAAGCTGCTTCTGTCTAGAGTGTAGATACATGTTCTTTAACCTTTCATGGATTGTTTTTCCTTTTCTTTTAAACCAAACCTTGAACTATGAAATCTGTTCCAGTCACACTGAATATAGGTCATGAGATGAGCCATGAATTTAGGCATTAAGGTGAAAATGTAAAATGTAGGTAGTTTTAGATTTCATAGTCAAATGTTATTGGACCCATTTTAAAATTTTAATTATGGTTAACATTGACCCACATAGCTGTTAAAATCAAGCCCTAAATAGATACACACAGTGCACAGTGTGCCACTGCAGTACATTGAGCTTACTTTCCGCAGTAACAAGTATTGATTAGAAGTGGTTTTAGTGCAAATTGGGAATGTGAAAAAGTTATTGAAAGTAATTCTAAAGTTGCCTTGGGTGATGGATTATAGTGTCATTGCTGAAAAAATAATTTTACTTCATCTATTACAAGGATTTCTATACTGCATTTAACAGCTGGGATTTTTTTTAAACTTGCGCTTTAGGGATCCTCAGTGAATTCTCGTTGTACTCATAACAAAATGGCCAGTCTCAATTACTTCAGTGAGAGCATGGCCTGAATGACAAGTATAGATTGGGTCCAAAGTCAGGCACAGTAAGTAGGGCAGTTCAAGCAATGATTAAAAACACAGTAAGAGATGTTTAGTCTGTTACATAATAAGCCCAAGGACAAAATGTGTCAAAAAGGGGAATTTGAAATATAAGAAAATATTTAATGGTTAAAATGGACGTAACTCCTCCCCTCCCCCTTGGAATTCCAAAGTGGATTTTAAATGCCTGTTTTATTCTTCTGCCAGTGGCTCAGCACAAAGAATTGGATTTGAGCAAGTTGAAATGACTGTTCTTTTAAATAGACTTAGTCAGGAACTATATGAATATCTCTAAAGAAAAATTGCTTTAATATTCATGTTTAAAGTAGGGCAACTGAGGGGCTGAAGGTGGTTTTCTTTTATTTTAAAACAGCAATATTATTTTTTAAAACTGAAATATGCCATGTTGGTTTAAGCTTTTGCTGGTAGAGGAGCCCACACTTCTCTTAATGTTGGATAAAACCAGCACTTTAGCTTCCAAGGAATCTGTGCAGAAATTTGGGTTTCATGTGTTGCACCAGAATTGCTGCCAAGAAGCCATCTGAAAGGCAAAAGATGTTGAATTTTGGACTTACTTCCTTAAATTTAATGCTTAACATTTAACTGCCTCACAGGGGAACATACGAATAAGTATCCCAATCTCAGATTCGGCCAAGAGAATTTATAGCCAAATGTATGGACTTAGTCTCAAATTTCAGAGGCTTCCATTTTTGGATGCCCAACTTTAGACATCAAGGACCTGACTATCAGAAGTGCTGAGCTCTCAAAGCTCCAGGCATAAGCGGTGGGAGCTATGGATGCTTGGCATCTCTGAAAATCAGGTCCTCAGTGTCTAAAGATGGGCATCCAAAATTAGAGGCCACTTTTCTCAATCTGGACATAAGTAATTGGTCCAAGGCAACAGGTGGAGACACGAAGAGCTAGAATTAAAACTTGGAACCACTTATGATTCCATATTATGAACCTAGAAGATGCAATGTGATAGTGATATTTTACAGGGAATATAGTGTTTAAAAACTACTCTATGTATTTGAACCCTAATTATCCAGACTCAGAAGCCCAATCTTGCTCCCACTGAAGTCAATGGGAGTTTGCCACTGACAGCACTGGGATTAGGTTCCACCATTTTAGGATGTTGCATTTTTAATTTCATAAAGGAAAGTATGTGGCTTAAGTAGTTTCTTAAAGAGGGCTAATTTTGTTATGTGTGGTTCTTGCTATGAAGGGGGGGGGGGAATTAGGAAAATCAGTTAACAAATGCAGAGAAAAGAATGAGAATTTCAACATCCGTAAAGAAAATTGTCAGAGTCGAGACCTTTATGTAAATTAATGTGAAAGCTAATGAAATGTAATTTGTGTAGAGAAAAGTTCACGAGTTCAGAAATTATCCTGAGACATAGGCAGCTCAAGATAAACAGAATGTGGATTGCAGATAGGAATGATGCTTAGAGTTTAGCAAAATCTGAAAACGGTTATTAAAGAAGGATATTGACAAAGGATGCAGAGAAGCCTCCCCCAGAATAACTTTGAATATTATGAAGTTTATACCTTCAATAGAAATCATACATTTAAAAAGACATCACATTAAAGGGTGGCAGTCTATTACTATTGAAAACACAAGATTACAGTTCTACTAGAAAAAAACTTGACTAAGATATGGAAAAATGGGAGTGGGTGGGAAAAGATAGTGGTGGTTCAAGGCAAATGTTGGTAATAAGGTGCCGCATCCTATAGGCTTTTCTCAGTGGAGTCTGCCTGTTTTCAGTATGAGTTTGGACTAAATAAGGACCCAGCTCAATATTTGCTTTTATTGGGCTACAACTCAAACCCCAAGGTTTCCCCCCCCCCCCCCCGGGCCCGACAACCTGGTAGACAGCTAACTTCTAATCCTGTTTACATGAATTCAGGGTGTCACCCAGGTCAGGCTTCATCTGTGCTGGAGTGTTTAGGCTCTTACTTCCATTCTATATAGAAACTCCATATTCCTACCCACCTCTGTGCCTGGTTTTTGATGGTCTAAACCCAATCCTCACATGCTCAGTTGGTTGCTCCTGCTAATCTCAGCCTTGTGACTTCCACCTAAAGCTCTGTTGTTTATTTCTTGGATGGGATATGCAGAGCACTATTATTTTATAACTGCAGTTCAAATCTGTGGAGTTATTAGTAACCCAAATGGTACTTACTGATTGCATTACATCACAGTAAGCAAACAGATCTAAGAGTGGAAGAGAAGCACACCAGGAGATACATTGCAAATGATTTAGGGAATGAATGGTGCTTGACTCCTGCATAGGTACACAAGGGAGGCAGAAAGCCCAAGGATCTTCTGTTCCCCATTCAGAGGTGTATCACAGAGGGAGTCCTTGCATTGAGGAAATGCAATGACTCTACAGCTAGTTCTGCCCTATGCAAAGGGGGCCAGGTCTAGTCCCTACAATTCTACCCCGGAGAGGTGAGTAACTGCTGCACTCTCCCCAAGGGTATTGCATCATCAGCCAGGCTCTTCTTGTGTTCCCAGAGGGTCTGCCAGACCTCGCACTAGAGTTGGGGTGCCCCCACAATGGCTCAGTACAGTCATTTGTTACATGCCTGAGTCCTGCCCTGTCTGAGGGGACTGAACAGGGCCACTTAGGTTAAAAATCCACATTAAGAATAATGGGCTAAATTCACCATTGGTATAAACAGGGACAATTCACTGAAACAAGTAGAGTTTCCTGCATTTATACCAACAATGAAGTTGACTGCATGTCTTCCATGTGATACCTTGGCTCTATTGCTTCTACCCTAATTTTCGTAGTACCCATCTATAGTAGAGCAGGTGAAAGAAAAGAGATGTGACCCAAAACAGCCATAAATTATCAACATCCCAGATCTTCACTAATTTCTTAGGTTGGCTTTTAGTCTCCTGGTAGACACATCAGAGAAAATTCTGCTCTCATTTAAACCGTTGCAAACCCATTGAAGTTAATATGAATGTCAGTAAGAGAATTTGGCCCTTGGAGTTTGAAACTATCTATTCTTACCGATTCCATGCCATTTAGAATGAACACACCAGGCTGTCTGGTTTATAAATAATTTAAAGGATGTTCATGTCGGGAAAAGAGGTGTGTAATGACTCATACAAAACAATCACTGGCATGAAAAAATGCATTCCATGTTCGCTAATTCCAGCAAAATTATTGCTGCAATGCTTTTTTTTTTTATTAATAGGGCTTAGCTGTATTCAGTCTTCTCTAGCTGTTAAAATTTAACACCATTCTGGCTCAGTAATGCAACAGCAATGGTTTAGCACTTTCATCTGGAACATTTTTTGGCTTGGAAACACATTCAGAATCCCAGGCCTTAGGCCAATGGAGGTTGAACATGTTAACAAAGTCGAAAGACTCGGTCACCTAGGTGAGAGTAACAATGTATTCCACTCTATTAGTAAACCCCACAATTGATATATAGAACTGCATTCAGATTGACTTCAAGTACAAAAAGGGGTGGGACCTTCAGATTTCTCACAGCCAAGAAAGTACACTGAGACATCTTTCCTGAAATAATGAAGATTAAGTCTGAACAGATTTTAGATAGATAACCTGATTCCTGTGTAACCCACTGGTGAGTGTGTCCAGTCTCTGCCCTGTCACCGGTGGTTATGAATTATATAGTCCCAGCTAGGGGAGACATGACTGTTTAGTTAATGCTGTAGCAACTCATGCAGTTAGCTCCCTAAATCCCCAGTGTGCTGGTCAAGATAGCAGCCATCACACTTGTATTCCCTGGGTACTCCACCCAGAACCATCTACTGCCTGAGACAGGCGTTTGTGATGCAAAAAGGTCTTCTTTTCCCCCTCACACACAACATAGAACATATCAAGTATCAGAGGGGTAGCCGTGTTAGTCTGGATCTGTAAAAGCAGCAAAGAGTCCTGTGGCACCTTATAGACTAATAGACGTCTATTAGTCTATAAGGTGCCACAGGACTCTTTGCTGCTCTAACGTAGAACATGTATTTTTCCTTATCTTTTAGCAACAATCTCTCAAATGGAGATGAAATATCACATTTTTAAGCGCTTGCATGCTTCCTTGATCATTGCAACTTTTCTGCTTTCTTTTTGGAAGGTAGAAGAGGGAAATAGAGGAGGAAGGAGTGGAGATAGTTTAACTGTGCAATACCATGAATGTTGATCAATGACATTTTATGTAAACATTGTTGTAAATGAGGATATTGAAACAATAGGTACTGACTTTATTATAGTAGTGACAAAGTAGAGCATGAATAAAGTAAGTGGATATACTTCATGAGTGACACCTGGAGAAATGTGGCTTCTATGACACACACGTACTGCAACTGAATCAGTCAAAGACTCAAGTCATTTACTTCCGTTGAGTCTTCACATGCTTGACCATACTTTCATGGCTATTTCTGCTGCTGTCATAGAAAAGAGTGTAACTGGTGAAACGAAGTAACTGCCTGACTTGTCAGCTGTTTAAGGGGAAGCGGTCTACACTGAACAATTTGGCTAACAAAAGCTAAAATTTATCATGAATTTCATAACTTTCTTAAAAGTGAACAAAAAATATATTTACAATTTCAAAAACTCTTTCCCCCCTTTTTCTTTTTTCAATAGCTTGTCTAAAAGATGTATTGATTGTAAATTAATTGCTCATTAACATGCGGTTTTTATTCTAGTTAAGTTTACAATAAATGTTGCATGGGAAACTTCAGATAAACTCTGTGGAAAGTCGTGACTGTTCTGAAACAGATTAGAAGTGATATGCTTTAGACTGAGGTCTCTAGTCTATGAGCAGGAATCTTAGCATTTCATTTCCACTGCACTTGCTTCCGTATCTCCCCATCAATGTCAATAGGAGGGCCTTTCATTTACTGAAAGGAGAAGAAATGTGCTTAGTTGGCAGGATGGTAGCACACCTTCCTTGCCCACATAGTATTTGCTTAACTAATGAACCATACCAAACACACTACATGCAATTGAAAGCAACCAGTGAGATTTCACCATTCATCTTACCAGCCCAGCTTCCTCTGTGATGCATCATATTGGTAGAGGAGACAGCTGAAGAGTTTAAATGTAAAGTACCCCAGCACAATATCCAGTAAGGAATTGTTGGAGTCTGAAATTCTGCAGAGAATCCTGGAAAATCAGCGTTACAGCTTTGAAAGACTTGCAGAAAGCACTGCAGGGTTAGTGTTATGTAACAGCAATAATACATACAATTTAGCAAAGGCTGAGCAGCTTCAATGACTCTTAGAAGTTATATCCATTGATATGCTGGCACATGTCCACACTCTGCAGTCGTCTACAAAGGGACACCTCATTAATACCAGAGAGGATATGAAAAAAGTGGGAAGCCCAGTAAGTTTCTTTACAGCATATTTTCTCACCTCTGACTTGAGCATTCTGAGTTTATATTGCATCCACTCCCACTGTGCCCACTAAAGGACAGCAGGCTTCATTGAGCAGCTTTATCATCAGACATTAACCTTAACAAGGCAGAACAATCTTTTCTCTCAAACAAGGGTAATTAAGCTTTAACACTCTTGGCCTTCCCAAGGTCTTGTTGAGCAAAAATTGTTCATCACTCCAAAAATACGGTATGTTGGCATTCTCCAAAGACTGCTGCATCCAAATCAATAAATACAACTTCAACCAGCTTTAAACCCAAATACCTAAAACAAGGCCCAATTCTCATTGCAAATGCTTGTGCTAAACTCCTAGTGAAGTCAACAGAACCTGTGAGCAAGCATCTAAGGGCAAAGTTACTATATTAAAATCATAATATCTGTTAATGTCCATGTGTTGAACAATCAATTTGTACAGAGCACAATGTATATTCATTTGACTTTCTATTTCAGTAAAAGTAAGGTTGAGGTTGTAGAGTAAAAGGGATGTGCAACAAAGTTTGTCTTGTGAAAGTATTGCTTGATCTAGATCATTTTCCCCCTTTATTCTCTAGATGATGCATACTTACTGCAGGGACTTAATATTGAGGAACTTTATCCCGAGACCTCTAGTTTCATTACATATGATGGGTCCATGACCATTCCACCCTGCTATGAAACAGCAAGTTGGATAATAATGAACAAGCCTGTCTACATAACAAGGATGCAGGTAACTAAAATGAACATAATGGATCCAGTAAATGTCATCAGAAGAATAAATATTTTAAATGTATATCTTTGTAGCATCATATTTGAAATTATGTTTCTCTCTTTGGTTTAGTGCAGTACTGTATCTTAAACCATGTTTGTGTTGTCATTTCTACACAAGGGGGTGCTAGAATAACTAAAAAATACCCACGTGCAGAAGCATAATTGGGACCCTCCTACACTAGGTTAGAAAAGACTAAGAACTTTAGAAGAGTGAGGATTGTGGTCTCATGAGGGATTGTGGCAGCCAGTTTATGCAGTGGGACTGGAGCTAGGACAAAGACCCTTTGTGGAAGGCTCCAGTCTACATTGTCTGGTGCAGAAAAAAGGTGGCAGGATTGATGCCAGCACATGTGTGTCAAAAATTTGGAAGATAGGCCTTTGGTTCCAGAGTGACGTATTGAGGGCTACTGTTAGGTAGCTGCAGCAGAGAGCAAGCAGTAGGAGCTAGATTCATTCCATTGTGTTGGCCACCTGGGGACCACATTGGTGGAAAAGCCACAACAATGGGGTCTTTGCAGCACAGTTCAGTTGCTTTCAACCCCCACTGAGAGTGTCACAGACAGCAGATCCTCAAGTGTGGGTGCCTGGGAAATGGGGCATCAAAGGGTGGCACCCTCTGGCAGCAGGCCGCAGCACTACCCGTGCACCTCTGGCACTTTCCCTTCTCAGGGTAACCCAAGAGCTCCACTTCAGGCTCTCTTGCTTAAATAATATCCCATAGTTCTAATAGTCTGTAACAAAAATCCCAAAACATAGTCCATAGCATCCCCAGTCCACGTTGTCCTTAAAATCCCATTCTTCCCAGCAGGAAAACCACCAATGCCACCCCCAGCCTCTCTGCTTGGAGTGCATCCTCATCATATTCTGGTGTCTTCCACCACACCTAGGCTCCTTGTTGGTCCCCTTCTATCCCTTTGCCAGGACAGCCACTCCAGCCCTCCCAACTCGAGTGCAACCCCTCTCTTCCCATTGGGAACTCCCACAGCCTCTCTTTAGGAGACCATCCTGGCCAGAGGAGCATCCCTCACTGTCCCAGCCCTCTCAGTGATCCCCTGGACCCTGCTCTCTGGTGATGTCAGTGGTTAAGCACTTATACTGCACCCCTGCCTTCAGCCCTCTCTGATCCTTAGCATCAGCTCTCTGGCTTAGAGACAGCAGGCACCTCCCTCTGCTCCCTCCTCCTCGCTTTCGCCTTCCAGCTCTGGCTCTCTGGCTTGGAGAGGTCAGCTGGTGAACCCCATTTTCTGCCCTCCTGCCTTCAGTCCCTCCCCCGTCCCGCAGGAAACACCTTCCGACTCTGGCAGCTCTCACTCAGGCAGCTGTGATTCACTGGGTCTCCCTCTCTCAGATTCTGCCTGGTCCTTTCTATCCCCCAGATACTGCCTTGACCTCTTAATTGGCCAAATGGGAGCCTATTCTGGCACACAGCACTGGACCTATTTAATTTAGTGGGGCCAGCCACGGGATGCATTGATTCACCTCATCTCCGGTATATCCTCCATTAGTGAGAATCCTAAGAGCCCTAAGCAGATCTTAGAGCCGTTTTCTCACCTCAACCCAGAGTAGAGCAGCTCTAGCTAACACAGTAGAAGTTATCTAGTCCAAGGAATGAAATAAAGGATGAGAAATCAGGGCTCAAAAAAATCACATTGGGGCTTCAAGTCCTGTCATCTTTGTCAATAAGATGCTATAGAAAGCATGCAATGTATTTTAACTGCATTGTATTAATTTTGTCCAACTGTGCATGGGTTTGGGGAATACAGTTTGTTGTTCGGTGGGAGGGATAGCTTAGTGGTTTGAGCATTGGCCTGCTAAACCCAGGGTTGTGAGTTCAATTCTTGAGGAGGCCACTTAGGGATCTGGGGCAAAAAATTGGTCCTGCTAGTGAAGGCAGGGGGCTGGACTCGATGACCTTTCAAGGTCCCTTCCAGTTCTAGGAGATTGGTATATCTCCAATTATTACCTATTTTTTTTCCTATTCTAAATGGGTAGAGTAATTTAGGGGACACAGTTGAGAGAAAACGGGTACATTTCATACATACTATACGTCCCAATGAACGTGCATGTTTTCTACAAGAAATATTTGTTACATTATTACAACAATAATGCAAATTGTTTAGTAGAAAACGAAGTTCAGAATGTTTCTATAGTCTACACTGGTACTCAAAGGACATCATCTCATGATAGCTGCTCCTTGTCAGCCTTTACTGGTTAGATGCATACTTCCATATTAGTACTGCAAATTGATTTAATGGAATACATACTAATTATACAGTATACACAGAAAGACGGAAGATGTCCCTTGTAGTCATTAGCACTTCTACAACATGCAAAACACACCTACTGGTATAGTTCTCTTCAAAACTCTCCAAGCTCATTCCCCCACTTTCCCACTACTCTAACTAATGAGGTAGCCACCAGGAGGAAATGGATAAATGCCCTTTAACCTTTAGATTGCCACTTCAAAAGACATCGTAGCTGTTTGGTTGTTTGCAATCCAGCTGCTAGTGGACATTTGCTCACCCTACAAATACCACCTTCACAATTGGCAACTTTGTTAGTAGTCATGATAGGTAAAGACTGTCCCATAAAGTCTGTATTTGTGGCACCTTAGAGGCTAAATAAATACATTGTTAGTCTCTAAGGTGCCACAAGTTACTCCTGTTCTTTTTGTCCCATAAAGGAGTCCCAGGTCAGGGCCAAAGCCCAGTAGGAAGGCAGTGTAGGGATGACTGCACTGGTGTTGACCCAGGTAGATCTTTCAGTGAACAGAGAAGATTTCAGTCTCCAAGACTGTCAGGTCCCATGCCTTCCAGAAGCACTAACTTCTTTAAAAATACAGATGTGGTGCCAATCAGTCTCTGCATTCAGATTTCTGTGGCATAACCAGTACTTGGGCACTTTCACCCAGAGCTGTCTTCTCAATAGCAAGCCAGAGTAGTTACCATAACATCTTTGGGCAATTTTCTCTCGTCATTCATCAAATTCCCTTTCTCTGCACCTGCTGCCACTATCTAGTACAATGGATTCCATTTACTTCCTGGTCAGCCAAAGCTCCCTTGTGCCATTTCCATTTATTCTGCACAAAACTGGAGGCTTTGTTTACAACAGGGCTTAGAGAAACAGGATCATGACCACAAAAGGAATGGTTGTGTCTTTACTTAAGGTATCCCAGTTGCCCATGGGTCTAAAACTATGTTTAGTATAGACTAGGGTGACCAGATGTCCCGATTTTATAGGGACAGTCCCGATTTTTGGGTCTTTTTCTTATATAGGCTTCTATTATCCCCCCCCCCTCATCCCGATTATTCACATTTGCTGTCTGGTCACCCTAGTATGGACTGAACCTCTGTCAACCCTCCCCAAATTCCAAATCACAAAAGTATTGTTAGAATACTTTGCATATGATGATTAATCTAAATAGTTTTCAATATTGTTTACTTAGAGTGAAGAATAATACTACAGGTCCTTGTTTTGTGTTTTGTACAGATGCATTCTTTACGACTGCTAAGCCAGAATCAGCCATCACAGATATTTCTGAGCATGAGTGACAATTTCAGACCAGTCCAGCCTCTCAACAATCGATGTATCCGAACTAATATCAATTTTAGTTTACAGGGTAAAGATTGTCCAAACAACAGAGCACAGAAACTACAGTATAGAGGTAGGTTTTACACAAGGCACTCTCCAGAACAATAATTTCTACACCTATGTAGAGCTCCTTTCCTCTGAAGATCCTTGTTTGATTTACATAATGTTGTTAGTAGCGGTGTACAATGGGACATATATTCAGATCCTATCCCACCTATTTATATATTGATTCGCTTTTATAAGTGTCAGATTTCAGCTAGCAAGTTTAGAATACCTGAAATCTGAGAAGTTTTACAATGATACACAGCATCATAACATCTCACTCCAGTTTATGACAATAGGATAATTTGTAGCTGTAAGTTGTTTTCTTGAAAAAGAGGTATGGCAAGTGCAAATGAGAATCAAAACATAATTGTAATAGGAATAGCCCCACACTGCAGATTCTGATATAAAGTGGAGTAAAATAATAGGCCATATGACAATTGAAGGAAATGTTATAAGGAAATAAAATGTATTTCTACTCTGAAAGGTAACTCCATAAAATTAGTAATGTAAGGTTCCACGCTGATTATCTCTTAGCTATTTCCAGAACACATCTTCTCGCTTCATAATTATGATTTTTCCAGTTGCAAACTGATGATCTAGCTGGGTTCTCTTTAGTTTTCACAACATCAGCAGATGCTGTGCATTTGGAACTCAGTTAACAATTTCTGTTCCTGCTGTTGCATCCAGAATGGCATCCAACTCTCTCTCCCAGAGCTGTGTTGGCTCCACTGAGATCATGGGAATAAACATTGGTAGAAATGGGATAGTATTGAAAGTGAGGAGGTATGCTTTCACATATACTTAAGCAGCTCAACTGAGCAGTCAGGTGCCATTGTGGAGTTGAATCACACTAAATAATTTGATAAAAACACTATTTGAAAATATCAGGAAGGATGATAGTAGAGCTGGTCTGAAATGGGAAATTCAGGTTTCAGACCTGAATGATTTCTCGGATATTCCAAATTTTTCAGTTCATATTCCTCCCCCTGCCTTTTTTCTGTTTTCCACTGAAAAATTCTGAAAAAAAGGCAAAAACATGACTAAATATTTTATTTTCCAATTTAAAATTTTTTAATAATTTTCTATTGAAAAAGATATTTTCAACTAAATATTTTTCATTTAAAATGTTTTGACCAACTCTAGTCTAGTGTTAAGACTAAGAGCCACATTCTCAATTCATAATTTTGAAATTACTCAACTATTTTCTACACAATACAAACATTGAAGGCATTTAATTTTTAAAAACAGCAATTTGGTGTTTGGTAAAGTATAACTGTTATTACTTTTCTTTCAGTAAATGAATGGCTCCTCAAGTAATTAAGACAAACAGGAAAAACTCCTAACCTCAGTGGAATGCTACTACTGTGAATTGACATAATCTAGAATGCACCCAGCCTCATTCACTCTTTGGATTCATGACAGTATGTGCAAACGTGCTGCAAGAAAAAAGCTGCCAAGATGGAAACTTAACTAAAAATTCATTCATATGATTGATCATAATAAAAAAGAGACAATAACTACAGTAAATGTGATTACAATTTTGATACAGTTTTCCTGAACTAATTTAGCTTCACAAAGAAAGACTTTTCAGCCTTTGTACATATGAAATTCTTTCTTTCCTCCCCTTCAAAAGAAAAAAAAATAAAAAAGAAAGGTGGCTCCGTACAGCATCAAAGTGGAGTTGTGTTCTGTGTGCCAAGTAATCCTTGGAAAGCTCTCATTATATCCCTATCATTAATGGATACTGACAAGACAGAATAAGAAGATTGTAGAGGAAACTTATTTCTAGGTTATGATCCTTCTGTTTATTTAATTAAAAAAGGACAGACATTGAGAGATAAGTATTGTAAATATATCACCGCAGAATGTAAAAGAAATTGAAATATATCCCCCTTTGTCACATATCTGTAGTAGGATTTGCCAAGATCAGAAATGATCCATTTTCTGTTTCTTGTTTTACAAAGGTCATACATTGTGTTTGGTTACTGTTAACAACTCAATAAATGTGTTGAACAAATTAATTTAGTACACTCGCTTTGGTTTATTTTTCCTTTCTGAAATGATAAGCCTCTAGCACTTGAGGCTTCTGTTCTTTTCTTTTTTACTTTATTTGTTTGCAGCCAGTTTAACTGAGTTAATGGCAATTAGGAATGTATTTAACAAAGCTAGTGTAACTTTAATTCCATTTTATGGTTCATCATTAAGAAGAATTAGGCTCCAGAAGCAGAAGGCAACTGAAAAATGGGTTAGTTTAAAATTACCATTTCCCCGGTTTGAGTCCATTATTGAGACATACAAATTCAACCTTGTAAATTGCTAGAAGGGATATATTTCTTTACAGATGTAGCAGGAGCTGACCAAGTTAAAGCTAATGCCTTTTTTCTTGTTTATAATGGTCATTCACTGTGTTTGGTTACTGTCAAGAACTCAATAAATGTGTTTAACAAGTTCATGTGTGCATTTTTTTTTAATATTACCAATGTTAAAGTTGTCAAATCAATTGGGTCCCAACTAACCAGGAATCATCCCTCTCTCTGTGATCTACCATGACAGCTGTGATTATAATGGGGATGTTGCACTTGATAGATCCAAAGGTGAAACTATCAGGGGCCAAGTATTCTTAGTTGGCTGAAGCTGGGGTGTGGAATTCTCTATCACCAAAGATCTGGATGAGCCCAATTTTGCAGTCAGGGCACAGTGTAAGGTATCTCTTTACACAGACCTCCCCTCAATAACAACAGGGCAGAACAGCTAGCAGCATTTCTCCTGGAGACAAACAAGCAAGAAAAAAAGCTGCTTTAAGTATCATAAGTAGTTGAATGGTGAGGAGTATGGAGTGGATGGAACGGATGTAATTGTTTATAGCGTGCATGGCACCCAGTTGGTGAAAGGTGCATTATAAATACATAGGCTAGAAACACATTATTGCCTAGCTACACTCAATTATATGGCGGTCAACATTGTCTTAGCTGTAGATTTGTGTGTATGTTCTTATCCTAAATTGAAAATATACACTACAGTGTCAAAGTTTGAGAATACTGAAACCAGCTAAAAATGTGAACACCTAGACTCAATTTCACCAATCATCATCGCTTTTGCAACCCCACTGACTTTAAATGTGAGAAATGTATCCTGAGGCGGAAAAGGGCGGTGCCAATTGCAAGTGGCATTGGACAGGGAGCTACACACACAGCTGCGTGTGGCACTGAGTGGCAGTTCCACCTATTGTAAGTCACAGGCTGCTGCTGTCAGTACGTCTGTGAAATGAACTGAAAGGACACTGTGGAGGTGAATGTTTCCTGTTAGTACTCATGGTCATTAGGAATCCAGCATGGGCTAGATTCTGGCGGCTCCTGAGCAGGAAGCTGTCTCATCTCCTTGGCACACTTGCACAAAGAGCATCCAGAATTCTGGTACTTGATATTAGGTGCAGGGAAATCAATCTCAAAGGAGTTGGGGGAGCTGGGCACAATGGCACGTGGCCTAATAATGGCATGCTGCCTACTTGCAAGGTTAGGGGCAAACAAGAATGACTACCTCATCCAGCTGGTGGTGCTGGTGCAGCATCTGAAGGGCCTAATCATCCGTAGTCTATTCAAGTCAAGGAGAGTCTATCACCTTCTATGTGCTTTGCACCTAGCCACTAATGCAAAGACTGATCAATCCACAGTCCAGCCATATAAATGCCAATTAAAGTTAGATTTTTACTGTGTATTAATAAGGTCAAGTTCAACTGTTGAAATAAAAGCAAGATTACAGTATTAGTCCTTTGTAATTAGTAGTAATTGACAGTGCAATACAAAGCATAGATAATCTACTGCTGTTTCCTAGGCACTTCACTAAAAGTCACTGCACAGATAGATCTCCAATGTCAGTGTAAAAACTTTAATGGGATCAGTTTTGTGTTTGCTCTTTGAAGCCTAATCTTGGAACTGTTCTCCAGTTGCGGAGCAAAGTTTCTGAGAGTACAAAGTCCAAAAGGTTTCAATCTATATTTTGGGCAAATAGCTGGCAGCTGTTCATCTGAGTTTGTCTGGTGACAGAAGGTAGGAAAGATAAGCCAGGTCTCCATTATGAAACTTTTAATAAGTAATAAAACCTTTTTGGTATTTCACCGAAAGCTAGTTGAGGGGATTTAAGAAAGAAGGAATGATATGATAGAAAAGGCTAGTCCCAGTGAGGATTCGTGCTGTGCTTTGGATTAAGTGAAGCTGGTATATAGAAGCCTTGCAAATAGAGAAATGCAGTAATCACACTGGGATATCGCAAATGCATTTGTCAACATTTCCAAATCCATTTTGCAAACTAATGAACTCCATCTCGGCAAGATTTTTTTTTAATGATAGAAATAGTAGAGATAAGTCCAAACTATGGCACATGATCATTTGTGAACTTTCATAACTGGATTCAAAAATCAGAGCAGCCCCTTATTATCAGGGGCCAAATCGAAACACTGAACTCCAATACCCACGAACATTGGGAACATATAGATCATGATTCCAATTTTGCAGCTTCTCTGTTCAAAGTCAAACAGAGCTGAGCATAGATACAGAATGTCATCATAGAGGCATAACCTGGCATGGAGTATAACCCCCAATATCTATGGCCAATCAACAAGACCTGTAGATAGCAGTGCATTCTCAGGCCACGGTGATAAGAGAGTGAAAGTGCTACATGAAAAACTGAATTGGCAGAGTGCTAAGCCAAAGCTCTGAGTTATATAAAATAACCATCCTACGCAGATCAGATGCAGACTTGCTGATAGAACCCACAGGGCAATGCTGAGAGAAGCAGGAATGCGACTTGGGTTGGGAAGCACCATTGCAGGTGAGCCAAGTGGAGTCACTTCATTGGCAGTTCAGCGAAAGGGTCACACAAGATCAGCAGCAAAAAAAACAAAACAAAAAAAACATCAGCCAGAGTTGGCATCATAGATCTTGGCAAGCATAGTCTCAGTGCTAGAGTATGGACAAGAGTCTGAATGGAACTGTACACCTTTTCATTGAATTAGCTTTTTCTCATCAGGATTTTAAAACTCAACCCACACAGCTTGGTTTTTCTAGCATTTTGGATGAACAGTGAGGTTTCAGACTGGGAGACAGCTGATGTCTTCAATAACGTCTGCCAAAGCAGTTCATGCCCACTGTAAACTAAAATGTCTTTATATCCTTCCTGTCCCTATTAGCATAGATAGGGCTCTCTCTGACCGGAATGCAGTGTCTAACGTTATTCCCCTTCACATTAATGAGACCTCTCATCAATGCTGCTTCAATTAAAACTTAATGGAGTCTGTCCCTTTATGTGAGACATAAGACAAGCAGCAATGTCACTCTTATGTAAATCAGAATCATGCACATGCTGCAAAATTCTAAACCTTCCATATTTTGTGAAGGTTTGGATCTGGGGTCTTGGGTGTATCCATTACAGATAATCTAATTTCTCTCTTTTTAAAAATCAGTTTAATCTAATCATGAACCTTAAAAGGCTTTAATCATAACCATACTTTTTTTGTATACCACTACAGGGCAAAGTTACGGTTGTTTAAATGCCTTAACTTTGCATTTCTTACCTTACCTTACCCTTAAAATAAATCCAAACATGGCAAGGTAACTGTTATTCCAGCTTTCCTGGGTTTATAATGGTTGTTTTGGGGATAATTACAACATCCCAGTAATTTATTTTTACCCATAAATAACTGATCCACTCTTTTACCCTTCCTTCCATCTTAATGTAGTTTTTACGGACATAGATATAAGGGCCAACGGAGACATTCAGCCTTGGATGCCGGTCCAGATTCCAAAGTGAACCAATGTTAAAACCAGGATTAGATATAGAGATGGGCCTGAGCCAAAACCTCATAATAAATTCAGAGTTAAGTAGCTTGTAAAGCTGAGCAAAAAAATATATAAACTGCAGTTCTTAGACACTATAAACTTTTATAAATTTTAAATGCAAGAAAACTACAGAAAAAGTAAGACCCCAACATTTAGTACAGGGAAAGCAGAGAGCAGAGAACTACATTGAAAGATTAGCAGAGTAAGGATGAACTCTGGGAAATTTACATAACAATTGCTTGTAAAGTGTTTGCGTCATCATTAATAGGAAAGAGGAAAGTAATGGGAAAGATACTTAAAACTGAAGTGATATTTCCAAAGCCTAGAGAATGGAGGTGAATCAGAATCCATATGGAAATTTGCTGGTATTGATGTCTAAAGTTGGATTTAAAAATCAACAAGCCTAAGGAAGAAAGTGAGATGGTACCATTTATGTCTCAGGTCTAAGCAAGATTTTCCTCAAGATTTCTTCATGCAGTTGGTCCATTTGAAAAGGGGAAAGATATGTCCTCCTTGCCCTTTGGCAGAAATAGTTTAGATAGCTGGCTTTAAAAACCAAATTCCCCATGCTCCAAAGCCTCCTGGTTAACAGACCAGATTACTATGGATTACAATTGCAAACTGCCCATCAGAAAGAGGTGGTCCTGCGCATTTTCATAACCTGTATAGTCCTAGAGATTAGGTCAACATAAGAAGTTATTGGGAAAATGGCATATTAATTATTAAAATAGTTTTTTAAAAACCTATTCTGAGGATTACATAAAGAGGGAATGAGAAAGAGACAGAAGCATGATGGAAAAGAAATGTTTACAAAATACACTAGAGACTGTGATAGAAACAAAGAGAAAGCAAAGCTCTCCCTTTCCCTCTCTCCTGTATTTCTGTTTTAATGACACAATAATATAGCAGCAAGAGAAGTTGATTTCAGGTCTTGATTTGAAATTTGACAGTAACGAGGAACAACAACATTTGGTCCAAAGTTTTGCCAGACTGATGGTCCCATTCATTAAACATTTATGCTCTATGCCTGTGTTCCATGTACTGAAGACAAAGCCACAGAAATGAAATTTCATCCAAGTGCTGCCCTCGCTCCTCTGATGAAGATGTTCAGTTGAAATGCTTGAATTAAAAACTAAAGCACTGACATTCTGTCAACTGATTTACAAGTGAACATTTCAACAGGGGTGGGTAGAGAGGCAGTTCTGTGAATTCCTCTCTTTAAAGAGTGCAAAATACAATCTCCCTTAAAGGTACCTTTACCAAAGGATAAAGCAGAGTCTGAATTCTGTGGGCAAGGATTTCAAATCATTCAGATGACAAGCTACCAGCAGAATCTTGTAATTGGCATTCAAGATTGTTATGCATTTGTTATGCTTTTGCATTACATTTCGCAGGAGGCTCATCTGCACAGACCAATGCCTGGGGCTTCAAGTCTGAAAGAAAACCAAGTCTCCCACAATCAGACTCTGCTTAGCCTGAGGAAACATGCCATCAAATAAAGCTAAGCTAGATAGATAGGCTGTTACGATGCCCCAGGTCACCAGACTAAAAGCCAGCAAAACAACATGGGCCAGTGAGATTCAGGTCTCACGCTGCTGTAAATCTGGAATAACTTGTCTGACTTCAGTGGAGCTACACCAGTCAATGAAACTAAGATTAGAATCTGGATCCACATCCTGAAAAAATTTTTGATGCCCCTGCTGGCTACCAACCTGAAAAAGGCAGTGATACCCATGAAGACCACTTACAAAGGACCCACACTCTCCTTATCTCCTGCACTAAAACTTTATGACCAAACCCTAATATGAAAATGAAAGACCTGAAAAACTTGCAGAATGTAACAAACTGAACCCCTTAACCCCTGTGGGCAAAGAGCAACTTTTTCTCGTGTTAACAATTTCACCCTCAACATCCTTCCTCTTTTGTCTGGTGCCCTCATGTCCTGCCATGGCACAATGAAACGGATGCTCTAAGCCCAACAGGCACAGCATCGAGGAGCTAAGTGAGGGCCAAACAAGTGGGAGGAAGAGAGGCTGGGAGTTGGTGATCCACATAATGAGCAGTGGGTACTGGGAGCGTGTTGAAAGGAAAAGGGAAGAGACCAGAAGAGTGAGGAAAATGTAGGGACCTGGAGAAGAAAGAGAGTTTAAAATAATTCATGTAAAGAGGAACAGAGCACTGAGTAGAAGGGAAGAGAGGAGGACAGAATAACCTGAATTGAGAGGTTTGATAAGACAGAACAGAGAAATCAAAAATACTGAAAAGATTAAAAAGATGTATTGAAATATATATTAGAACAAAAAAGGGTGAAGGGAAAGAATGGAAGGGTGAAGAAAGAGCAGCAGATGTAGTGGTTATTCTTGTAGCATTTAGTTGTTTCACAAAGTTTGTTTCCAGAATATTGCAAAGAATACAGAAATGAGTGATTTTATGGATTCGGATATTTTAAGGCACAATTAGACTGATGCACAAGTTTTTCCCTGCAATTGCTTGTGGGTGGGTGCAGTTCTTTGTGCAAAGTTGTATCTGCACAAATCCAGGGTGCAGTTCACATTCTACACACACACACACACACACACACACACACACACACACACACACCTATCTACATCGAGAGGTACAAGCATTCTCCAAAACACTCAACGTGACTATGTAGTTGGAAGTAGCTTGGGAGACCTTGGGCCAAATATATTCAACAGCACCCAAGTCAATGGTGCTGCATCCCCTTCTAACAAGTTTGAACTTGGCCCCTGGTTGTGGCTGGGAAGTGGGCATGGAATCTAGTAACCTGGGAAGATACTAGAACAAATTATTAAATAATCGGCTTGTAAGAACCTGATAACAGGGTTATAAGGAATAACCAGCATGGATTTGTCAAGAACAAATCATGCCAAACCGACTTAATTCCCTTCTTTGATAGAGTTACTGAAGGGGAAGCAGCAGATGTGATGTATCTTGATTTTAGCAAGACTTTTCACAGTCCCATATGACATTTTCACAAGCAAACTAGGGAAATGTGATTTAGATGAAATTACTATAAGGTAGATGCACAGCTGATTAAAAGATAGAGCTCAAGAGTAGTTACCACTGGTTCACTACTAAACTGGAAGGGCGTATCTAGTGGGGTCCTGCAGAGGTCAGTCCTGCGGGTAGTACTACTCAATATGTTCATTAATGACTTTAATAATGGAGTGGAGAATATACCTATAAAATTTGCAGATGACACTAGGCTGGGAGGAGTTGTAAGCACCTTGGAGGACAGGATGAGAATTCAAAATAACAAATTAGAGACTTGTTCTGAAATCAACAATATGAAATAATAAAGACAAGTGCAAAGTACTTCAATTAAGAAGGAAAAATCAAATCCACAACTACAAAATGAAATTGAATATGAGTCAACAAAGTGATGCAGTTGCAAAAAAGGCTAATATCATTCTGGGGTGTATTAACAGGAATGTTGTATGTAAAACATGGGAGATAATTGTCCTGCCCTACTTGGCACTGGTGAGGCCTGTGTCCAATTCTGATCACTATATTTTAGGAAAAAGAGTCCAGAGGAGAGTGACAAATGTAATAAAAATGTTTAGAAAACCTGATTTATGAGGGAAGATTAAAAAAACTGGACATATGTTTAGTCTTGAGAAAGACAACTGAGAGGGGCAGTCTTCAAATATGTTAAGGGCGGTTATGAAGAGGATCAATTGTTCTTCATGTCCACTGAAAGTAGGGCAAGAAGTAATGGGCTTAATCTGAAGCAAGGGGAGATTTAGGTTAGATATTAAGAAAAAATGTCTAACTATAAAGGTGGTTACGCTCAGAAACAGGCTTCCAAGGGAGGTTGTGGAATCCCCATCATGGGAGGGTTTTTGTTTTTGTTTTTAACAGGTTGGACAAACACCTGTCAGGGATGTTATGGTTACACTTGGTCCTGTCTCAGCGCAAGGGGCTGAACTTGACGATCTGTCAAGGTCCCTTTCAGCCCTACAGTTCTATGATTCTATATTTTACTTCCTTTATTTTTTTGAATTTAGTTTTAATATGTCAGATGAAAAATACCAAAGTGCATTTTTAGAACAGCATAGAACCTGACAAATTACACCTCCTTGGGCCATCTTGAAGGAATCTATTTAGTGGAAATTAGATTAAAGTAATTCATGTAATGTAAACCTTAAGTGTTCTACCAAGACAACGGGCTTAAGAAGTAGGGTGCATATTCAATAACACTTTCTTTGAGTTTCCATGGGTAGAAACTTCCACAGAGCCCTCAAAAAACTTCTCAGGGCTTTTCAACATTAGAGTTTGTTTTCTTTTAACAGAAGTAAGTGATTACAAAATATAGCACAGGATTAATGTTCTTTGCAAGTAGTTTCATAAATATTGTAAAATGACTGTCACAACTCAGGCCAATAGCGCTTGGGGTCCCTTAAAGGCACCCACTCGAGGCTCCCAGCTGTTCTGTCATGTTTCATGGGAGCGACTTGTGTCTCTCTCCCTCCTGACCATGGCTGTTCCAGGCTGCATAGTTCCCTGCCTATGCTGTGATATATCTAGTAAGCCAGACTGCCTAAACAGGCCAGGATCTGAGCTTTGCTTTCTCTCCAGAGATTAACTGCCAACAGTTACAAGTTATCACACAGTTCTTTCTAAGCAAGCACATTTATTCTTAAGGTGAAAGCAGTAAAGAGAAAACATATTTAAAAAAAATAAAAAGAACCTATATGCATGCTAATAAGCTTACCAGAGATCACTCCCAACTCCAACAGGTATTGTGATCAGAGTCCGTTCTTCAAACCCAACCAATGGGTTTTTCTGTGGTAACAAGTTCACAATAGCTTTAGCTCATAACTAACACACCCATGAATAGGTTAATTTTCCCTTTTTGCAGTTTGGGCTTTGATTTTGAGACTCTGGGAACAGGGAATCAGCAGATAATGATCCTCTCCTCAGAGAGAAGCTACAAAAGGCTAGGTTTTTTCATAAGTGTTTGTGTGTCTGTGGGGGGGCGGTTTGCATATTTTGATCTGTGGTGTGTCTCTAGTGCTTTGGAACTGGAAGAACCTAATGTGTATGGTTCTTGGTTTTAATAATCATTTATCACAGACTTCTGGTTTGTCTGGTTGGTGCATGAGGAGCTACAGTGCCTGAAGGAGACTGTCTGTGGCCTCATAATAACTAGTAGAGTGTTTTGGAGGCACACATTTGTTATTGGCTTGGTGAAATCTTACAATAGAATATACCACCAGTTTGGGGTACATGCCCTGTTTTATGGCAGTATGACCAGTGATTGGCACTTTTAGCTGTGTCCCATACTAGGCAGTGTGACATCTGGATGAAATAAGAGGGGGCTAGTGGAAACCCTCTGGGTAGATATTGAATGAGCATGGAGTTACCCGAACTGTGCACTTTTATCTGTTGACTAGTCCCAGACATCTAATATTAAGGTTGTGGCCTGATTAAAACCATATCAAGTGTCTCCTGTCCTCCTTTCAGTGTAGCTGGACAATAGAGAGAGGTAAGCAATTGTGAAAGAGTTAGTGAGATAGTAAGATAGTTTAATCATTCCGTTTTAGAGCAGATGCCCATGTGGAAAGTATTCTAAAAATCAGAAAAGATTGACTGCAAATTGTTTTTCATACCTAAACTTTAAAAGTGACAACAGTCATTTCAATGCTAATTTCAACATTATTTGGAACAAGTGGTACCTTGCACCATTCATTAGGGATGTCATAAACATCCCACAACATATGGTGTCTCAAATCCAATTACCTTCCTATTCAAATAATGACCTTGAAGAGTTTCAAAAAACAAAACCACAAAAGTCTTTTAGCTGGTTTTATGGCTATGTGTTATATTGAAGTAATGGAAGAGCTTTATCAAAAGGTGGTCCTGGTAACACTTCTTTTATAGATCCGACGAAGTGGGTATTCATCCACGAAAGCTCATGCTCCAAAACGTCTGTTAGTCTATAAGGTGCCACAGGATTCTTTGCTGCCTTTATAGATCTAAGCATTCAAATACATTGTATCCTCAAGGTGGGTAAGTATGCTCTTAAATCTTGACCAATTTCATGGTGAAATTCCCCCAGTGCAAAACATCTGGTAAAATACAGGTACTTTTTTTTTTTTTTAAACACCCAATACTTTTCCTTAGCAGCTCCCACCATACCCAGGCAAGTGAAAATTAGAGAAGGTGCTTTTCTCCTGTAAGCTACAATGCTTGATTTTGTTTTTATCTTCTGCCAGTGGCAGTGCAATGACTACTTCAGCTCATGGCTGAAATTTATGTATTACATAACTTTGCCTACTTTGCATGTACCCAAACACAAGGTTTGGATCTGACAGCTGTGTTGTTATATTGCTTTCAATTGCATTTCACCACCCCAGAGGCAGCCGCATTTCATTCCCAAGGGGGAGTTTATCTCTATAGCTTATAAAGCATTTTGTGCTTCTTTGAAATGGAGGATGGCATTTAAATGCAAAATATCACTGGGCTGAGAGAGACTGAGTAATTGCAACCTTCAATAGCATAATTGGGCCCAGTCCTCGGGTTTTTCAAATGGAGCAGCAGGTTGTGCTTAGCAGCTCTCAGGATTAGGTCCATAAAATAGACGCAAACATATTACGACAGGTTTCAAACAATGAAAGGACCCGCAGAAACTGGTTACCTTACAAAATTAGTCAAACAAAACTTTACAGGGAATGTTTTAGAGCAGCCACTAAGAGAAGGCACCTTGATAAAGATCCTGGGAGCAAGTTACATTGGATTTCCCTTTTAATAAATTCCTTAATAAGTAGAGATCCATAGGAGTTACGTATTGCTGTAATATTGAAACAACACACAGAGATTGCAAAGGCCAAGTGGTAACTGCCATGCTGAGCTCAAGAAGAGGTTTATGCAAGCATTACAAACACAATCAATGATGCTCTGCTCTACATACTACTTTATACAAAACCTTACATAAAATACAGGACCAGCAGGGTTACTGCTATGCAGAAACATAACACAACACAAAAAAACACAACACAAAAATCAACATGGAATGCCCTCCTCCACAAATCCCATTTTGCTAGGTCCTGTGAACTCTCAGCACCCCCTGAGCCAAATTCTGAGCTCCTTAACCACTTGAATTCCCACTGATCTCTGCAGGAACTGAGGGATGTTCAACACAGTGAAGGATGGGGCTCAGATTTTTTTCTTAAATTGAAACTCAAAATTTAAAAACAACCAGGAATGCCAGAGCAGCACTGTGGTCTGATTTAAAATCCCCCAGAATCAAGACATTTAAAGTTCAGCCTGTCACTGGAGTCTAGTGAGCAGTGGCTACATTTCTGCATGTCTCTAATATTATGCTTCCACCTGCCTTATATTCAAATTTGCTTCTCAATTAACTTGTGCTACAGAAAGTACTTTTCCATGACTTTGCATACCATGCTAATGCATAAGATACGCTGCATTAGCTTATCTCGTTAAGTTATACTATGCTTTACAGTATTATGCAGAATTTCCCTCTGAAAATTGACCACAGATTCCTCTTAAACCTATGCCAGGATTGTTATTCACCTATGTATTTATTTGCTTGCAAAGGAACCAGTGTTTTAAGGAGATGCCAACTCCTCCCCCTCCCCACACCACACACACACACCATCATTATAACACTCTTCATAATGCTAATTACTGTAGTGATGTTTGAAGCGAAAGCATGTGTGGCAGTCACTGATCTTCCTCTAATGGTAGAAAGATTCATATATCACATCCCTGGCATGCAGATGCTACTGTCTTCATCTTGTGTTTTCAGAGCCCTGAGGAGTTTCATTTTTTTAAACTGATATGACAATTTCTCATGCTGTCAGTTACAAACACGTATATTGACAAGAATGTCAAGAAGCTCCCTTTTGTGCATCTATTTTCTCTCCCACAGATATTCAAAGCTTTGCAAATAATGAGAAAGATGATTTACCCTTTAAGGTGAAAACAAATTCAAAGGAGACAATGCATTTAAATTCCTGTAATAGTATAATTAGCAGATCTTCTCCAGGAAGCTTATTTTTATGGCTCCTTGTCATTCAACTAGTATTCAACCTTTAGTTCAGGAACTGGGGAGAGGAAGCTCAATAGATCATTTTATCTGATAGTTGGTGGTGCCATTTCAAACCAGCATGGAGATAAAAAAAAATCTAATTAGATGCTGTAAAGGGTGCTGAAATATATTTGTTTATCAATCTCAGCCATATAGTCTTCATCACAAATATCTTTCCACTATAATGGAGAAGATTCCAGGTCAACTGTCAGAAGTCAAGACACTTTCATTGCTATCACCTATCTTTCAACAGCCAGTAAATAAAGAGAAAAGTTAAAAAATAAAGCTTCCTACACAATAGGAGCTAGATTCACAAAGGGGAC
Organism: Mauremys reevesii; assembly: GCF_016161935.1. NCBI lineage: Eukaryota > Metazoa > Chordata > Testudines > Geoemydidae > Mauremys > Mauremys reevesii. The sequence goes on along the minus strand of NC_052637.1, from coordinate 33,295,285 downwards.
TTAAATGCCTCACTGCCATTTTAGCTACCGTAAATCTAACATTTAGGTGCCACTGACATTCACATTCCTCTGCTGCCAACTAACCCTGGAGGTGTCTGGGTTTCCACTAGTAAAAGCCCTGAGGAACCTAAATTTCTGCCGGTGGGCATGCACAAAGCCACATAAGTCCATGTCAGGCAGCTCAGTGCCTAACTCACAACTAAACCCCAACAGGATTCACAAATTAGGAGTTCCCTCCAAACTCCCCAGCAGGGCCCAATCCAGTAGTCATGCTCAAAGCATGCTTAAACCTCCACAAAAGATGGCAAAAGGAAGAGACGGTGCTGTTGCACCCCTCCTTTATATCCAACAGACCAATGACTGGAGCACTCACCAGTGATGTGGGAGATGTGGGTTCAAATCCATACGCTGCCTGATTCAGCATGATGACTTGAATTCAGGTCTTCCATTGCCCAGCTGTATGCCATAATCCTTGGGCTATAGAGTATTCTGGCATGGGTCTCTATCAACAGCTGTCCCTGTTCCATGTTGTATGAAATACTTATCCAGTCACGGAGCCAGAGAGAGAGGATGACTCCAGGATCTCCCACATCTTGGGTGAGAGTTCTAATCACCGCATGATTGAGTATTAAGGAGGCACCATCTCCTCTTCCTCTGTTTTTCCTGAGAAAGGACTGGCTTAGTCATTAACTTTAGGAGAAGGTTCATGGCTTTGAATCCTGAGCAGAGGTGGGTGTCTCACTCCCTTTGAAGTGTGGGACTTCTGTCACACCCCTCTCTCCACATTTCTTACTGGCACATCCCTGCTCAATGTGCTGACTTCTGTGAATCCCTTTTTTAGGCGCCTAACTCTCTCCATGGATTGTATAGGGAACCCAGGTTCCTCATTTGAGGTGGTGAATACTACTAGTGGGAGGGCTCCCAAAAGTTAACTGCAACAAAGCTGAGCCTGGCAACACCCAAGTTCCACTTCTGAATCTAGCCCTAGAAGCCTGAAATGTAAGAGAGACTTGTAATGGAATAATCAGCCGGAGATGGGCCTCAGCCCATTTGATCCCAAACTTTCCCTAAGTTCAGGAGCATATGGATGCAGAGCATTCAGACAGCACGGGACTGGTGCAGTGTAAGAATATGAATGGAAAAGAATATGGGCCAATATCTAACAACCACCACACACTTACAAAATCTCATTCATGTTCAAACATCACTGGACTTAATGAAAACTAATTTCAATAACCGAGAGTTCTTTTAAAAAAAAAAGTAATTTGCGTTTATCCTGAACCCACAGAATATTAAGATTCTTTTCCAGACTTTTGCAATGTTTCAAAGGGTAATAAACTAAATAGATTATTCAGCAGTGAAAAAATTACACATCTGAGGTGACCCATTAAGTATAACCCAATCTTCCTGTTTCATGGAGAAAACAATAAAGACTTTTTTCGTTTGTTTTGGGGGTTTTGTTTGTTAGTTGTTTTTGCTTGCTCAAGCAAAAAGCAATTTCCATAGGATGTTTTGCTCCAACAGCTTTGAACTAAAAATACATCTTCTGCACAAATATTAACTGCAGATTTTACTTTCCTGGACAACAACCAATATTGAAGGTAAGCTTCTGAAAACAGTTACTACCTAATGATAAGTGAAATCATCATTGTTTTTCCTCTACATTTAGAATAGAACCTATATGTTTCCCAACTGTTGATAAATGTTGACCCGTTAATGAGCAACCACTACAGACCTATACAAACATTCCTTCACAGATACTAATGCAGATGGTCATGTCTGCAACTAACATCTGCTTATATTGCTGAAGAAATTCCCAATACTTCACACTCCACTGGAAACGGTATTTTTTTTGAGCCACTGTAGCACAGATTGACATATACAATATATAAGCACAATATAAGTTTTATGTTGTTAGTATTATACACACTCACACCCGCCCCCAAAATAAAAACATTATTGGACCCAATCTTAAAGTCTCTATTTTGTCAAAACTGAAAATATGTTTCGGGAGTGCACTGCCTGAGTAAGGACTTCAGGATTGTGCCCACTAGTCTTAGTAACCTAAAGAGTATTAAAGTGGGGGGAGGAAAAGGGGGGAGAATGAAAGAGTTAGAAGTATAGTCTACAAAAGACATCAATATTTAATGTGCATTTGTTCATACTCACTAGATTTCTCGAGCCTGAACACACTTTAAAAACATGACCACTACTGTACACTTATATAGCATTTAAACCTGAAGGATCCCAATGATCAACTACTTCATAGATCACCAAAATGAAGTCACCTCTGGGGTTGGGCTTTCCCAGGGCGCCAGCCCAGCCAGAGGCAGTGGGGGAAGGAAGGAGCCTGCCAGCCAGGCTGTTGGTGAGCTGAGCACTCCGACCAGGGGCTGCCCCCTGGCGCCTGCCCGCACTCACTAGCCACCTCAGCTCGCAACGCGCAGCCAGTGCCAGCCAGAAGGGGGACGAGGGCAGGGCCCTGTTGGCCGAGAGCTGACACGCAGCGGAGGCTGTGCTAACAGACCAGCAGAGGGAGTGGCCACCCCTGTGTGCCGCATGTTTGCCCCGCCACCAGCCTTGCACACCCGCCCCCCTCGTCTGCCACTGGACCCTCCCCCTCACTGTTGGAGGGCAGGCGGCTGGCGAGCAGGGATCCACTCAGCAGCAGGACCAGCCAGTACTGATGGGGGGAGACAGAAACTACGGAACAATTTGCCCATTTTTAAGAAAAAGTCAGGACACCTGCAGGCAGGCTTAAATTCAGGAGCATCCCTTTAAAACCGGGAGGTCTGTTCACCCTGCTTTTGGTTCTAATGAATAGGTTTGAATCAAAATGTTCTCAAGCGTTTAGGCTAAGTCGGCCTGTGGTTTTCACTGCAAATATTTACACAGGATTCTACTTAAAACCATAAATCGGTTCTGCTTCACTCATGGGTCAATGCCTTCGCTTTATGTCTCGGCCAAAAAAGTGACACCTCTAGCTAGACTGTTACCCACCACAACCAACAGCATTGTTACTGAACATGGAAGGCATTAGTTCCATGCAGATTTAGAAGGAACAATACCATCTACTGACCCGGATGCCAATTCCTGCAGTTCACAGGTGTTTCTTTGTTGACTCCCATCCAGGTACTGACCTGCGTGTTATCTTTGCACCCACTCTTTGATCTTTTAGTGTAATTTATTGTGCCTGTATGCAACAGAAAAGCCTACAGCAGATGTACTATCCTTATTAAGATAAACCATGGAGTTACAAATAGCTAACAATGGAGTTGGAAGCGCAAACTACCCAAGGGTATTAAGACAACAGTTACCTCCCACAGGGAGGTATTAAAACAACATTGACCCAATGGCCTACTTACCATGCATCACTTGATCCAGTGCAGACATTTACTAATATTCAAGCCGCTGTGAATGCTCATTACAAAGTAAATACCTAGAACAAGAGAAAAACATGAAAAAATGTAGTTTGGGGTTGAGAAAGGTTCGTGCTAGTTTCCCCACATAGTGTATAGGCATTGGGTAGTAACCCTTTAAACAGTTTGTGAGCCCTCTAATGGCCCTCACTGTCTCATATTTCCATTTGTAGATAGTCTTGGGCCAGGTTGGTCTTGGAGAAATGCCTGCTACGAGCTAAGGAGGCAAATATATCGTCTATTCTGGGTAAAGGATCCAGATCTGGATGTAATGCTGGGTTAATGGTAACCTTGGTCAGTCACCACAGATATGGACATCCCCACACTTTTTCATTACTGGCACTACATCAGCATTCCATTTGCTCCAGTTAATCCTGGATATAATTCCAGAGTCCTTTAAATGCTCATCGTCTGCCTCCACCTTTGACTGTATCACAAAAGGTACTGGACAAGCAGTGCAAAATTTAGGAATTTTTCTGTTTTGTCCACATGATGCAGATATGCATGCACTGAATTTTGATCAGGTTTCAGAGGTGAAACATACTGCTAAGAGGAGTAATTAAAAATGTAGGATGAGCAACAGATTTGGGATTCATATTCTACGTCTCTCTTTTTAATATAAAATCAGTCCATTAAATCCTTGTCTGTACTGTCATCTTTCACCTTAGAAGGAAGGCATTAATATTTAAAGAAATTTTAAGATTCATTTTAAGGTGTGTGAAGTACTTGAGATTTTCAGGTTATCAATCTGAGCCTAATCTAAAGTATCACATAAAAACAGTGCCATCTGCTGCAATAAATATGCACTCAGAATAACTTCATTGTCACGAGCAAGAAAGATATGCCTCATTCTCAGATAGTATACCACAGTTGGCTCCTTTTTTCTGATACAAATACTGTTCATTTTATGTGCTGTCTTTGCATGCTAGCATATTTCTCTTGTAAGTGCATTTCAGCTTTGGTATATTATTTTGCACAACTTTCCTCTAGGGTCCCATGCCCACTGCCCAGATGGCATCAAACTTCTAATTCTGTTTTCCCCTACATGCTTTTACCATGCTAGCTTGGGTCTTCCAGGATTTTCCCTTTTTTTTCCCACATGAAGCCTATTCCATTGCCCTCTAGAATGGACCATTCTTTGGTTATGTAGCATATGCAGCCAGAGTCACTTGTCTCAACACTAAGAGCCTCCTCAATAGCACCAAGTCAATGTTATTTCAGTAAACACTGTGTTCCCACAGTCAATCCCAATAGCTGTCATCTATATCAATCTTAAAATATTTATTCTCTCTTCTCTCCCTCTTAGTTCCTCAGGTGCATACTAAATGTGAGCCTAACTGTGCAGCATGCAGTCTTCTAGCCCAGATCATTCTATTCTGATTAACTGTATGCGAGCAGATGACCAGACACTTTTCATCTCTCAGACCATGATTCAGATTTAGATATGTTTTCTATCAATTTTAATGGAAACTTATTCTAATTACACTAGTCTGCTTCGAAGATGGTCAACCTAGATATTTATTCTTCCATGAGAAATGCTTGTTTTCCTTAAAAAACATTTGCCCAGGGAACAATCCTTCCTTCATACGCTCCATGAGTTTTACTTACAGGCTCATGTGTGTGAAAGAATCTTCCTCACTTTTAGCCATCCATATAACTTGTGTCTGCTCTCACATATTTGCACTCTATTATATACAACATGAACAACTGTATTTGGATAATTGGAGGCAGCTGTTAAATCCACTTTTGTGCTTTCAGCAACCAGAACCAAAGCCAATGTAACAACAAAGAACAAATCCAGCAAGAATGATCTCATCATCTGTATATTAGAACCATTTGTCAGACCTATAAATCTTACATTTGGGAAATCCTTGGCCAAGTTCTGTATTCACTTACAAAGAGCTACCTGTCGACAAATTTGCCAAACAATACAACCATATTACAAAATGATGAGGTTATGGGGCTACTGGAAAACCGAGAGAAGAGTTAGTTGAAAGCTAAGATGTACACGTGTCTCCACAGGATGTTAACGAATGGAAATGGCTAATTATCTTTGGTGGAAATTTGTGGTTATATCTGGAAACTTTAAACAAAGTAAAACGCAACTTTTTAGTATAATTCATCTTAAAAACCAGGCCACTGGCCACTCTAAGTGGCAATATCACAAGGACCTGGATCAACAACCAGGTGTCCTACAATATGCCATCATTACTAGGGCAGTAAATGAGTTTTCAAAGCTACAGGATAGCAGAAGACAATATGCTACGAAGAGTTTTATATAACGTTTTCCAACATAAAAACATTATTCTCTGTAACAGTTGAGTTCATGTACAACAGCTACCAGCCCAAATAGTAAAAAACCCAATGAAATCCAATTAAATAATATAAAACATAAAAGACAGCAACAGCTCAACAATTTATAGAAAGCACAGTATTCATCCAGCTCTATTCCAGCATGCGTATCATGCATCACAAACATACGCAAATACTCCACCAAAACGAACTTAACCATAGTGTAAATTTTGGAAAGGCACAAAGTGTTCTTCAAGTGAAACGAAGAGGCTGAATCATACTTTAAGTGAAAAACTAAACAATCTTAACTGTAGCATCTTCATAATACATATAACACAAAAGAGAAAATTGGATTAGTGGAGGTGACAGCTTTGGCTTAAATGGAATTTAACAAAAAATTGAAGTTTAGATCCTCTTCCTAGCAAAAAAATGCACATTTGTTTGTTTCCCTTAATCTGAGAATTCATTGTACACCTCCATTAGCAGAAATGCCAACAGCACTTTTGCAGCAGACCATTTGGTGAAAAGAAATTTACTCAACATTACTCAAATAGCTCAAATAGGTTTCAGTGTCTGCATTAACACTGTATCTTCTTGATGATGAATACTTTTTTCTACACAGAAGCATTTTAAGATTAGGAGCTTAATGAATTATTACCAGAATTCTTGTCTACTCTTCCCCCTCCCCCACCCTTGGAAAATTGATGAGTCTCAAAAATTTTAGCTCCAGGTATGACTCGCACACTAAAATTAATGCAAAAAATCTTGGGTGTTTATAATTAGGCACCTAAAGCTGTATTAAGGCACATATAAAATCAGGTCACTTTCATTTAAGATACTGAGCACTCAGTGGGGCAGGTCTCACTTCACAGTGTTATTGTTTTAGTCTTTCTGCAGATTCATGAAAATAACTCTGTATGTGATCTGATGATGAGAGAGAAAGGACAATCTTCAGATGTTAGTAACATTGCTTAATGCACTACTGAAAGGTGCTATGATACTATGATGAGAAAGGCAGTACAAGGATCTACATAGAATAGAATGAAATCACAGCATAAAGAGAAATCATAAGATCTAACTGTTAATTAAGAAATTGAAGTGGCTGCCTATAGGTCAGACCTTGCTGTGGTTAAGAAGTGTATCAATGTTTAAATTTCAAAAATCTGATTTTTTTCTAGATGGGTCAAAAACATTTGTTGTTGCAAAGAAGCCATTTTAAAATAAGCATTCTCTATAGTGTACCTGACTATAGATTTTGTGTGCTTAATTTCAGCCTGTAGCTAAGGCCTCCAAGATGAGGATAGATAAGGAATACAGGATAATTCCTGGAGTGTCTTGCACTTTGAAGTCTACATTATGCTTGATACAATTTTCCTCCACCTCTTTCTGACAGAGACCATGGAAATCAGAGCTGTTCTTAAGCCTTAGTTGCTGCTCTGTTTTTGCACTGTGTTGCTCTGTGCACTCCATAGGTTACCTCAGTGACCTCAGAAGATCCTTACCAGTACACGGAACACTGCAGTTAGCATGAGGAATTGGGGAGGGTGAAAGAGATGCTACATACTATGATGATTGTTTCTGTCCCTGCCAATAATCATGAGTATATGAGAGAGAGCAAACAATTAGTTACTGTATTAATCACCTAGCTGCTATGGAAGAATGTTCTTTTACCATTGTGACAGATTAGATCCAGGTTTTTGGTAATGTCCCATGGGTTCAGAAACCTCCCACGGCAGCCTTGTGTGTAACAATTCTTTTATGGCCTAATTATATATCTGCCATAGAAATATGACTTTATATTATAACTAAAATAATGGCAGAGTGTTGCCCACAAAAGGAACAGACACCCCCACCCCACCATCACCATTATCTGAACGCAGTACAGGAAGAAAAAATAAAAGTCACATTTGATTTTAAATAAATCACCTCCAAGTATGGGTTGTTCTTGCTTACAAAAGGCCCCTATTAATACATTTTTTAAAAAGCACAAAATTTGACCCCCATCACATTTTCCTTAGATCAATGCCCAGATTCACACCTTGTAAAATTGTCTTTTATATTTGTATGGCCATTCCAGTAAAACAGTTTTTCTAATCTATGCTTCCCGGCCAGGCCTAAGTCCAGGGACCTGTGAAAGCTTAGAAAAAAAAATCACTGCAGAGAAGAAAAAGAAAAAGAAAAAGATATATAATCACTCACATCTTTGAGCAGACATACTAAGTGTTATGACACACTAACGGCCTATGGAGAGTTAACTAATGTCTGGCACACACCTAGAGGACTCTGTGGATCAGGACCTAGGCACATTGATGGAACACAGTGCATATGGGGAAGAGAGGGTGGGACTTGCATTGCCATGGAATAAGTGCTGTATACATGTTCTATGCATAAATGGAGCTTTTCAGGCTGCCAGCACCAGCACCGGAATGACAGCACCTGATGCCAGATCTTGCACCACTGAGTAAAAGTGAGTGTTGCCATTGGTTTCTGAGAGAAGACTGGTCCCTAAATTAACAAACAGTAGGAGGACTGGGAGAAAATTCTCAATAGATTTCCCAAGTCCTGTTTATCTGCTGTAATATTATTTAATTAATATGATCCCTTACTAATAAACAAATTATTCTTAAAATGTACATGAGCAATCCCATTTCTTCTTCACAGTTGTTCCACAAACGATCCATCTTGCTATTTTTATGAACCAAAAATAGTATCATATTTTTAAAACATTGTACACTGGTATCCTCTCGTTTACCTTCAGCAAAAGTTTGTTTTCCTCCCCTGCTCTTCTGAGCTTTCTTTAAATTCCTTTTTAATAAAACAAAACTTCCCTTGCTACCTCTCCCCTTATCTTTCATATGATAAACAGCAGTTCATTGCATCTCTCCTGTCATTTCCTTTTGTGTGTGTTTAACCTCCTGAGTCTATATACTCCTGTACTTATTCTTCTCAGGTAACTTGTTCTTTCATCAGTTTCCAAAAATTCCCATCTGCTCTCCTGTCTGCTTTCCACAATTCACTGTTTTATATTCCAACTGAATTTTGATCATTTAGCCTGATTTCCTTTATATTTTATGACCTATATTTTACTTGCAAAATTTCATTCTAAACTTACTTTTGAGGTCTAACAAACAGGGAAATTTCAGGAAGAAACCATGATTCAATGTTCAACAGGTGCTCTAGGTGCAAAATTCAAATCTGGAGTTTAAACATCTCAAGGGCTAGGACAGAACAAATCACGTTTGGCTGGGGTTCATTGCCCAAGAGCAGTAATCAATGCCCAAAGCTCCCTTTCAATGTGCATCTGCTCACAGCAAGTCTATGTGGGACTTACATGTCCCACATTGCCATAGTAATTGAGAACTTGGCAAAAATTAATGAATTTATCCTCACAACTCTGTGAGATGAGGAGCTCAACTAGAGAAAAATTAAGTGACGTGCCCAAGGTCACATGGGAAGTTTGTGTCAGAGCAGGAAACTGTACTCATCTCTCTTGAATCCCTATTCCACTGCTTTGAACAACATGACCATCCTCCTCCCCATGTTTAAGGCTTCAAAAATCAGGTAGGGGGCAGGGGGGAAATCAAGTCCAAGATTTTCAAAAGTGATCCATGATTTTGAGAGCCCACCCTCAAGTGTCTTATAGGGGCCTTATTTTCAGAGGGCAGGAGGATCAGCATTCTACGAAAAATCAGTCTCTTTTAAGGTATCACAAGTTGGGCTTGCAAAATCACAAGTCACTTTTGAAAATCTCAACCAAGGTCTCTGTAAATATAAAATAAACCTGCCTACTGTACTCAAAATATTACTCATGACCCATAATCACTCCTTGAGAGATGATGCAGGCTGAGTGCTGCTATTAGAAGCAGAGGCTTAGATTAAATTCTGGCAAGACATTTAGTAGGAGGAAGCAGCCCTCCCCCTCTAGCCTCAAGGTCACAGACATGGAACATATCCCACTGTTCACACAGGAGTACAGAAACTGACACTGAACAGCAAGAATAAACTTCACCAAAAGAGAAACATATTGGTATCACGCCCTTAAGACATTGGCTCTGAAAGGCTTAAGTGAGGAGATGGATTTCCCACTAAGGCAAAATTGTTTTCTCGAGCAACAAGAAAATATCCTAAAGGCTTCTGTTTTCAGTCATCTGTGACGTATATGGCGATATCTCACATCACGAGCATTAAGGAAGGTGGCAGGGTTTGGATCCTGTTTTAAGGAGAAGAGGGGGAAAGACTGGGCAGTTTGCCAAATCCAGCATCTGCCAGTACTGTTTTTATTTTTTTAAGGAAATAAAAAGCATCCCTTAAAGTTATAGCAGTTGTTGTCTGAGACTCTTGCTATTGTTATGCATTTCTGTGAAAAGGATTGCCATGCTCCCAGTGTCAAGGCAAGTGCAGATGTTTCAATTAAAGCTTTTAAATCTTGTGTCTCCAGAAAAGTTCAATATTGCTGTCACTAATCTCTCTTCTCCAACACACTCCCAAAGCTTGATAGGTCTGACCTTCCTTTGCTTCTCTCACTTTATCTCCTTATGGTTCTGTATATATTAACTTTGGCAAAAGTTCATGTCCTCAATTTCCCCCCCGAGATTTGACAGCCATAACTTTCTTCAGCATTACAACTCAGACCTCATCACTGTGATACTTTATATTCCTGGCACTGAATCTGGAGGTTGACTAGCTTTCACTGATTTGTTCTGGGATAAGCATTGAACAGCTTCTGTAACAAGGAAGGGGTCTGCTAAGGAAACAAGTCAGAAGGCCATGCACGCCAGCCGTACCACCCTGAGCTCCTGGACGTTTATGTGGAGGTTCAGATCCCGAGCTGACCACAGACCTTGGGTATGAATATTCCCCACATGGGCCCCCCATCCCAGGTCCGACGTGTTGGACACCAGCTCCAGCGACAGGGCCCTATCCCTGAATGGGACCCAATGGAGCACGTTTCTCGGGGAGGACCACCACCATAGGGAGGTGATCTCTGGCTTGGGTACCATGAGGATTTTGTCCATCCTGTGCTGGGAGAACTCTGAGGCCAACCAGAGCTGGAGGGGCATCATCCTGATTCTGGCATGACAGACCACATATGTGCATGCCGGAGGCACGCTGGAGGCACGCTCTGGCTGTTGTCACCGGAAACTTTGTGACTGTGTTGACGACCCCCTTCTGGGTCTTGAACCTCTCCAGTGGGAGGGAGGCTCTGGCCGATGAGGCATCCAGTACTGCACTGATAAACTCTATGCATTGAACCGGGACTAACGTGGACTTCGTGTTGTTTACCAACGGGCCCAAAGTGGTGCACGTGGACAGAAGGAGCGCCACATGATCCCGCATCTGCGACCAGGAGCTGCCCTTGACTAACCAGTCATCCAGACTTGGTAAGATCTAGACCCCCAGTGCCTGAGGTAGGCCACCACCACCACCAACATACATTTCATGAATACCCTGGGGGCAGTGGACAGGCCAAACGGGAAGACCATAAATTGGTAGTGTTCCTTCCCCACCATGAAACAGAGGAAGCATCTGTGCCCCTCGAATATATGAATGTGGAAGTACGCGTCCTGCAGATCGAGGGCGGTGTGCCAGTCCCCGGGATCCAGGAAGGGGATGATGGAGGCCAGGGAGACCATGCGGAACTTGAGCTTCACCATGTACTGGTTCAGGCCTCGCAGGTCCAAGATGGGCCTGAGCCCCGCTTTGGCCTTTGGGATAAGGAACTAGCAGGAGTAGGACTCCCCAGGTACCGCTTCCACCGCTCCTAGGCCCAGGAGCCACCCCACCTCCTGCTCGAGCAGGGCCTCGTGCAAGGGGTCCCCCAAGAGGGACGGGGGCAGGGGGTGGTTGGGTGGGGAGGAAGTAAACTGGAGGGTGTAGTCCCGGGAGATGGTGTTGAGGACCCATCGGTCCGAGGTCAGCCGCGACCACTGTGGGAGGAAAGCACAGAACCGATTGGAGAAAGGAAGCTTTACTGAAGGTGGATCCCTGATGAGAACTGGCAGGGCGCCCCCAAGCATCACGTCAAAACCACCTTTTCCCCACTTGCTTGCCCTTGAAGGACCCAGGCTGGGGGGCAGGGTGAGACTGCCTCTGTGGGCGCCTCTTATAGTGCCACAACTTCTTATAAGCAGTCTCGTATTTTCATGGGTGACCTGAGCAGGAGTCTGCTGTGGCTTGAACTTAGGTTTAGCCGGAGCCGGAACATAGAGACCAAAAGTCTGGAGAGTCGTGTGGGAGTCTTTCAGGCCATGCAGCTTTGTATCCATTTGTTCCACAAACAGAGCTTTGCCGTCTAACGGGAGGTCCTGCAGGGAGGTCTGTGCCTTGCTGGACAGCCCAGAGAGCAGAAGCCCAGAGCCTAATGTCCCTTTCTCTCTTGGTCTAAGGCTTAAACGACTTGCAAATCTTGCAGCGATCGCTGAGATGGGTTTCCCCCAAACAGCACAGACAGTCCGCGTGCGGATCACTCGGTGGCACAGATCACCTACAAGTGTTGCATGACTTAAAATCTGGGCATGGGGCATGCCCTGGCCCGGGCGCTCTAGCTAAACTAAACTAACTACAGGTACCATATACTGGACAAACAAACAGTGTTGGGGACAAGCTACAGCAAAGCAGTTCCAAAGCACCTTCACTGGCTGCAAGAAGGAACTGAGGGTGGCGGGAACGCGCAGCGCCACTTATACCACGCCATGGAGGCGCCACTCCCAGGGTCGCTGCGGCGCTCCCCTACGGGTACTGCTAGGGGAAAAACTTCCAGCACCAGTGCACGTGGCGAGCACCCACACCTATTGTGGGATACACATGAATAATCACTCGAAGAATTCAAAATTGTAAGTAGCAGGCTATGGTGTCCTAAAAGGCAAGCAACAGTTGTACTGTAAATATCATTCATGACCGGTATACTGCCAGCTAAAAAACTCCATGTTTCCAAGTGAACTTCCCTTTCCAACCAGAATATTTTGGCAACTAACCTTCCACCATGTGTTAAAAGAACATGAGTGCTGAAGTGGCAGACCAAATCTTTCTGTTATGTTTGAAAACACCAGGAAGATCAAGCAAAGACTTCCATGGCCTTTTGAGCTTTTAATCTCACATTTAAATCCTTTATCTTTACGCCACGTGACAGCAACCATACAAAAGCTATACACACCTGTCGTCTTAAACTTAAATTTAACTTATTACAGGTGATTATATGTCTTACAAAACTCCAGCTTCCATGCAAGTGTGAAATATAAATGTCTGTTCTGATCCCAAACAAATATACTGTATACAGATGTGACAAACTGGGAAATATCAGTATTATTTATGACTATGGTACATGCCTCTGGGTATTTGTTGATGACAAGTTACTTGCTATGAAGTTAGATCAAAAGGCATTGTTAAAGGAACCAAACAGGAAAGGTAAAACAATGACCTAGATAAAGAACATCCCATAAATACAATAGCCAAGTATGGCTTTGTCTACACTGGAACTTTGTCTGCAAAACTTTTGTCATTCAGGGGTGTTAAAAATACCACAACCCCGAACAAAAGTTTTACTGACGAAAACTGTCCATGTGCACAGTGCTCTGACTGCAGGAGCACTTTCCTGCTGACAAAGCCACTGTGGCACATGGGGGGTGGAAGTTTTTTGTCCGCAGGAGAGCTTTCTCCTGCCGACACACAGCAGCTACACTGCGTGCCTTTTAGCGGCACAGCTGTAGCAGCACAGCCATGTCGCTAAAAGCTGCATAGTGTGGACAAAGCCTATATAACTATGAAGAGAGACTCCTTGACCCCAACTCTAGTGACATAACTGTTTTGCCAAGGCTGAGAAGTGTGAGATCAAAAAGAACACTTAAGCCACGTCTACACCTAAAACTTAGGTTGGCATAGCTATGTCATTAGGGTGTGAAAAATTCACATCCCTGAGACATGTAGCCCTGGTATAGACCTTGGCAGGTGAAGGGAAGAATTTTTCTGCCGGCCTAGCTATCGCCTTTTGAGGAGAGAATTTACTACAGCAATGGGAAAAACCCCTTCCATCACACTAGGAAGTGTCTACGCACTAGTGGTGCCACTGTAGCACCTGTAGTGTAGAAAAGGGAGGGGACTTGGTTAGACAAAGGAAACGCAGTGGATCTAATTTACCTCGGTTTCAGTAAGGCATTTGATATGGTTCCACATGGGGAACTATTAGGTTAATTGGAAAAGATGGGGATCAATATGAAATTGAAAGGTGGATAAGGAACTGGTTAAAGGGGAGACTACAACAGGTCATACTGAAAGGTGAATTGTCAGGCTGGAAGAAGGTTACTAGTGGAGTTCCTCAGGGATCGGTTTGGGGACCAACCTTTTTTAATCTTTTTATTACTGACCTTGGCACAAAAAGTGGCAATGTGCTAATAAAGTTTGCGGATGACACAAAGCTGGGAGGTATTGCCAAAACAGAGAAGGACCAGGATATCATACAGGAAGATCTGGATGACCTTGTAAACTGGAGTAAAAGTAATAGGATTAAATTTAATAGTGAAAAGTGCAAGGTCTTGCATTTAGGGATTAATAACAAGAATTTTGGTTATAAATTGGGGTGCAGCATTTGAGGTAACAGAGGAGGAGAAGGACCTTGGAGTATTGGTTGATCACAGGATGACTATGAGCCACCAATATGATATGGACATTAAAAAAGCTAATGCGGTCTTGGGATGCATCAGGTGAGGTATTTCCAGTAGCAATAAGGAGGTGTTAGTACCGTTATACAAGGCACTGGTGAGATCTCATCTGGAATATTGTGTGCAGTTCTGGTCTCCCATGTTTAAGAAGGATGAATTCAAACTGGAACAAGTACAGAGAAGGGCTACTAGGATGATCCGAGGAACAGAAAACCTGTCATATGAAAGGAGACTCCAAGAGGTTGGCTTGTTTAGCCTAACCAAAAGAAGGCTGAGGGGAGATATGATTGTTCTTTATAAATATATTAGAAGGATAAACATCAGGGAGGGAGTGGAATTATTTAAGCTCAGTACCAATGTGGACACAAGAACAAATGGATATAAACTGGACACTAGGAAGTTTAGACTTGAAATTAGACGAAGGTTTCTAATCATTAGAGGAGTAAAGTTCTGGAACAGCCTTCCAAGGGGAGTAGTGGGGGCAAAAGACATATCTGGCTTCAAGACTAAGCTTGATAAGTTTATGGAGGGGATGGTATGATGGGATAGCCTAATTTTGGCAATTAACTGATCTTTGATTATTAGCGGTAAATATGCTCAATGGTCTGTGATGGGATGTTAGAGGGGGTGGGATCTGAGTTAATACAGATAATTTTTTCCTGGGTCCTGGCTGGTGAGTCTTGCCCACATGCTCAGGGTTTAGCTGATCGCCATATTTGGGGTCGGGAAGAAATTTTCCTCCCGGGAAGATTGGCAGAGGCCCTGGAGGTTTTTCGCCTTCCTCTTCAGCGTGGGGCATGGGTCACTTGCTGGAGGATTCTCTGCACCTTGAGGTCTTTAAACCATGATTTCAGGACTTCAATAGCTCAGACATAGGTTAGGGGTTTGTTACAGGAGTGGGTGGGTGAGATTCTGTGGCCTGCATTGTGCAGGAGGTCAGACTAGATGATCATAATGGTCTCTTCTGACCTTAAAGTCTATGAGTCTATGAGCTAACAGAGATTGCTATGGGAGCATCAGCAAAAGCCGACAGGCTGGCAAAGAGACGTGCAGAGACAGAGAATATGCTGTGAGCAGGACAGTTGGTTTCTCCCAGCCAGACCGGGGTTAGCTGGGCTGAGGCAAAATTACTTCTTAATCTTTCCTTACCAGTTTTTGTAAAACAGATTTATGCTCTTTGCTTGATGTGCTTTCTCCTTTTGGGGGAATGTATAAACAATGCTTGTTTTGAACATGCTGGTTTTGAGTCACAGCGGGACCAGATTAGACTTTTGGGAGTCCCAGTGCCTGGACTGTGGCCCCACCCTCCTGCTCAGTCTCTTCCCAAAGCCCCACCCGCCACTCCCACGGGGAGGAAGGGGCAGAGAGGAATGAGCATCCGGCAGGCAAGGGGGAGAGGGCAGAGAGGAGCAAGTGGGAGGGGAAAGGGGAGGGGGCAGAGAGGAGCAAGCTGCAGGCAGGGCCTTGCGGGGGGAGTAGGGGGAGAGGCTGAGTGGGGGCAGAGTGGAGCAGGGGGACAGGTCCACAGTCTGGGAGCCGGGCCCCTTCTGAGTGTGGGCCCAACGCCACAGCACCATTGTAAACCCAGTACTGAATCTCAGTGATCAACTCACTAGCTGCAGGTCCCCAGAGTGAAAGGGCTTGGGCATGTTTCATTAACACAATTGGGAAACGGGGCTGCAGCCCAGAAATGCAAAGTGTGTTTGGACAGCCTGGTTCCATTCAGAGCTAGGTTCAGGAAAAAGCCTTTTACCTAGAGAGTGCACTTGAAGGGGTGTAAGCACAGGTCACTCCATAACTGTGACAAATAGTTTCAAAAATGAAACAAAGAAGATACATCTAAAGCAGGGGTTCTCAAACTGGGAGTCAGGACCCCTCAGGGGGTCGTGAGGTTATTACATGGGGGGTCGCGAGCTGTCAGCCTCCACCCCAAACCCTGCTTTACCTCCAGCATTTATAATGGTATTAAAGATATAAAAAAGTGTTTTTAATGTATAAAGAGGGGGTCACACTCAGAGGCTTGCTGTGTGAAAGGGGTCACCAGTACAAAAAAGTCTGAGAACCCCGATCTAAAGGGATATCTGACATTGCTGGAAAGATGTATTCCAGCCTTCCTGAAAATGGTATTTAACTCTTTGGAGACTGCTGACATAAAAGCATTCTCTTCGGCATATGTTGGCTGCCTTTTTTTCTTTCTCTCTCTCTCTCTCTCTCTCTCTCTTTTTTTTTTTTAAACTTTGGTTCCCCATCCAGATAAAATGGGAGGGAAGTGTATAAGTGTACATTTTGACTATATGACTTTACATTGTGTAAGGGCATGCCTTTATTTCAGGGGAACAAAGGGGAACCCTTAGGATAATCAGGTGGTTATCTAGTTTCTAGAGTACCACAGTGTGAGGACCACTTATATTGGGATTCCCAGAGTCACTCACTAATAGGTTAATCTCAAACACCAGAGTTTGTGATTATACAGACCCTAACTCCAAAAGGTGTCCCTGTGTCTTGCAAGTTCAGTGGATCCTGGGTAGAGATCTGTATCTAAACTTCTCTCCAGTGTTTGGGATTTGTGCTTACCCCTAGTTCTGGGGCACAGAACAAATACTCACTGAAGGGAACTGATCAAAAATGGCTGTGCCCTTCTTAAAGGGGAAATTACACATAGAAGAAAATCAGCTGGGTTGCTGAGCTTGGAGTGTTGTTATGGAAAGGGAGTGATGGGAGAAGTAGAGGAAAAGGCACTAAATCCTTTCTCCACTTAGGGAATTAGTATCATCGAGGGCTGCCCTTGTCTGATATATATCACAAGTAGACCTACAACTCTTATTCACCTACATAGCCCATTGAACTCTGTTCAAGGACTGTCTGGGCTAGTGAGAGTTCCAAAGTTGAGTCCCCATGCAGGTGTCACATTCCAGTAATTCCAGAACCTGTAATTTGATTCAATGCTTGAAAAGACCACATAACCCCAGTTGCTATGTGCATGCATAGCATGCAGTGAGGATAGCTTTAGGGTTAGATGAAGATGCTGGAGACAAATCTGTCCCATGCTCACTGCTTAGGCTAAAGCTGTCTTAAAATAATCACAATGCAAAAAACAGGGAGTTCAACTATATCTTTGCTGCAGCTGACAGCTCAATATTTTTCCACTGTTGTATGAAAACCACATAGGTCTGAATTCATATATTTTGAATTTGTGACAGAAAATCTTTTATAATTATCTTTTCATTTAAAAAAAAGATAGCGATGGGATTGCAGGGTGAAAGGAGATCTGGGGAATTCCTAGAATGCAGGCAGTGAGTTCACACACATAGCCCTGTTCACCATTTGCTCCCTATGAGAAGGTTGCATTGGTGGCATTTATCATCATACATCTATCCAGCATCTAATCGATGGTAACACAAAATGTTTCATTATATTTATCAATTAACTTTCAGATCCTCTGCCTCCCTCAAGTACTGGATGTAATCACCCTGCTGGACACCAATGTGTGGTAATTCACCTGCTCAACGTGATTAGCACTTCACCTACATTAGCAAGGAAACCTATGGCAAGGCTGGCAGTACTTGCCAGAATCCCCAGCAGCCATTATATACCCATCTACATACCTGCAATGACATCCCAGCCCTATGTGCCCTGTCACCAACCATGAGGAAGTTTCACCTCAGTCACAGCAACATGACGCTAAGTGGCTGAATGCATCCCTGTGATGAAGCACATATGTGCAGTTACTCTTATGTATAATACATGAGGTGCCCAAATTTCCCACTACTGGAAGAAAATCCTTCATTACAGAGAATAGCTATCTTTTTGTTTTCCCAGCAGCAGCCCTAACAAGAACTGAGAACTTCTGGCTCCCAGGTAAGAAAACAGAGATCTCTTACCCTTAACGGTCATGATGAAAAGCTACCATGCCATATTTCCCAGGATATTTCACTCCTGCTCCTCCTGAAGTCTAGTTTTATACTCGACACTCACAGCACTTTCTATATGAGGATCTCAAACACTTTAGAAATATCAATGAATTAAGGTTTACCACTTCTGCAGCATCCTTAAGTGCATCCTTCCACAAAACAGGGGTTTGATATTACTTTAGCAAGTCAGACAGATGTGAACATATCCACATGTTATAACAACTAATAAAGCCTCAGACAGCAATTATAGCAATTGGCTACATCAGGTTCTGTCTGGTTTGCCCTGATGCAATGACGACTTAGTAAATACTTGTCTGCTATTTTGCAGAACTAAGAGGTAAGAAAGAAGAACATTTTGTACCAATCAGCGTATTATGGTCACCTTTGTATTACACACTTATACAAATTTATTGTACTTAAAAATCAGAGTCTAAATAATGGCATGAAAACAGATGTGCACCATTGTCACAATAATCATTCATTCACCTACAGAAAAGCAGAGCCTGTCTTCATGTGGATTTGCCAGAGTAATATTACAGGACCACAGTATATCTCGGCTGCATTGAGAACACTGAGTTGGGCGACAGAATCGTCTGTGTAAATTATATTAGCAAGGTGATGGCATATTGTGCCTACATCTGTCTCATTAGGACTGTAATAAAATTTCAATACAGTAACATATGACATGTCTCAGACAAAATAAATGTTGATATTGTCCACAACTTTCTTCTGCTGTTAAATATGCATCATGCTCATTTTCCAGCAAATAAATCTTGCAAACTGATAAGTGTTATGGTTTGCTGGGATTTTTGATAGCCATCTGGCTTCAGTACAATTGCATTGGTACAGAAAGTTTCTTGCCAAACTATTGTCTATAATCATAATTTAAGGAACATATGCTGGCAATGTAATTGACACTATTCTTTTAGAAAGTCAGTTATACATTTCTACCCTCATTTTTAGTTCATCTCAAATAGCCAGAGGTTAAACTGGCACAAGCAAATCAATAGACATGAACCATGACAAAAACCCACAAACTAGGATAAGATTGCTGTGGCAATGTATTCAGATAAACTGCTGTGCGTGGTATGATCCAGATTACTCTCAAAAAGCTACTTTGTTGCAGTTAACTTAGGGAGTATGAATTGCAGTGTTAATTAATGAACATGCTAGAACTATAGCTATAAAGATGCCTCATTGTTTGGGGGGAAACACTCAGGTACTACAAGGAAATCAATCTGTGGAAATCAACACACTTTAATAATACAAGATATTCATGAGGCACTTGATAGAACAGGAACTGGGGAAAGATTTTAATGCAGAAATGAGTAAACATGTTCAGGAATAATTCACAGACTAGTTTGCCACTATTTGTAGCAATAATTTTAGGAGCTGTTTTACAGAGAGAATGATGAATATGAGGATTAGATTTTGATTCAAGAACTCATAATATAATTGGGTAACTAAGGATTTCAAGCTATTCTTGCTATCAGGAGATAATTTTTTGCAGATCATACTTCTCTATCCCTGTCTATCTATGAGTTGTTCTCTCTTGTATCCAAGTGTCTCAAACAGGACATTCTACTTTTTGTATGGGAGTGTATTTTGCCCTGCTGCTGTACAAAAACAAAACAACAAAAAACAGATAAATCAGAAAGGCCCATGACCTGATTTGCAGTCTTTCCTATGTATTTTGACTAATACTGCATGCAGGGTTTGTCACTGCAATCCTGGCTATCATGTGGTATAATAAGCTGGAGCAGGTACTGATCCTGAACAGCTGTTGAGTATTCACTTCTCTTTAAAAACTGTATTTTTACTGAAATAGTGCCAAATACTGCATAGGAAGAATTGGGAGCTTAGAAGGGAAAAAAAACAAGAAAGGCAAATGAATGTGAGCTAAAAATATGCTTAGAACTTGTAAGGAATCTCTATGGACAGCATCTTTCATATCAACACATGCTAGGAAAAACAAGGATTTCTACAAAGTCCTGATCTAGTATAGTCTTATGATTGTCATCACATTTCCTGCAGAGAATACTAAAGAATGTTTAAGTGGCATTTCAGTGCTACTTGGCACCATGGAGTCAGTTTTGATACTGGCTGGTGACAGCATACAAAAAAAATCACATGATTCTTGCTAAAGTCTTTTGCTGGCTACTGCAGACCACGGGGGGGAATATTTCTAGTCTTGGTTGAAAAACAAGAACAATTTAATTAAAAGCATCAGAACTTCAAAGCAGTTTCCTATTTTGCAGCATTCTCTACGGAGGGGCGTTCAGCACCTCAGGCCTTTGCTGCATGACCTATGGCAAGTCATGTGGTTTTAGTATGCCTCACAACAGCCACCTTTTAAATGGGTGGAATAAGACATACCTGCCTCACCATGGTGGCATGAGACTTTATTAATATCTGTAAAGTGCTCTGAGCTCTGCAAATGAAACGTATAAGTGCAAAGTAAGCTACCTTTTTCAGGGTTTTGCTATTTGAAGTCATGACCTTTGGGTAACATTTTCAAAGCAATGCCTGAGATTTATTCATAGGATTCCCACTGAGTTTACGCCAGGCTAGGCAGCCACAATCTGTCCCCTTCTCTGAAAGTTTATCATCTGTGTTTTCAATACCTTTGTATTTAAATCCCCTTCCAATG
This sequence comes from Mauremys reevesii, assembly GCF_016161935.1. Taxonomy (NCBI): domain Eukaryota; kingdom Metazoa; phylum Chordata; order Testudines; family Geoemydidae; genus Mauremys; species Mauremys reevesii. The sequence goes on along the minus strand of NC_052637.1, from coordinate 33,274,359 downwards.
TATTTGTTTAAATATACAATGTACCTAAGAGGTGCAAAGAACTGTTTGCTGAGCACACATTGAGATGACAGAGTGGCATGGCTGCTTTCACATGGCTACTATATTCAGCCCATTCAGAACTGTATTAGTACTGACAAGGAAGTGATGCAGACAGTTAGGCATTAATGCTAGGAGCAGCAAGACCTTCAATAAACTCGAAGTGCTTTCCAGCATCTCGCCCCCTCAGTTTCAGAAACCGTTAACAACACTGAAAAGGCCAATCAGGCCTACAATATTAAGTGCCTTTCAACATAGCTAGCCTGACTCTTTTCTGTCACTGTGCCCTGGATTTGGCCTATTAGACTTCAAAATGTTACTTCATGCCCCCTATGGAAATCTTATGTCTACTCTGCTAGCGAAGGTGTGAGTGTAGCACAGGTAGGCATACCTATGCTAGCTTTAATCTAGCTAGAATGGGTAACCTTAGACGTTCAGATTTGGCAGCACAGGGTTCAACGTGGGATAAGAACTAGAGTACATGCCTGCCAGGGAACCTGGGTATGTACTCTGGTTGGCAGCCCCTGGCACCACATCTACACTATCATTGTTACCCATATTAACGAGATTAAAATTAGTACAGGTTTACCTACCTATGCTACAATTCCATCTTCACTTGCAGGGTAGACATACCCACAGTATTGAACTACAGTATCATAAAGGTCAAAAAGGATTTACAGTTTTAATTTCACTTTGAATTTCTTTGTTTGGAGGGTTTAAATCCAAATGATACTAGTTTCTTGTAGCTTTTTGGAATAACTTATTTATGTTTTTCTTTATCGTATTTTTAAAATACATATATTTTCAGGGATTTATTAAGTTCCCCATACACTTGATTTACCAGGATTATCAGGTAAATGCATTTTGTGCCCCTTTAAAACATTAATATTGGACCTGATTATTTCAGCTATAAGGTCCATAGGAAGATGTACTTAACTAACAGCATCATGCCTGCCCTCTCACATTCACACATGTACACCAAGCATGAGCCTAACTGTCAAACCCATCAGCACTATCAACGGCAGTACTGAAGGAGCCTTCACTCTGTAGCATAAAATAGTTGATCAGTCTTGCTGTACAACACACAAGTGGCATAATGGGACACATCAAATGATGGGGGAGGAAAGTTGGGCTGGTAGCTGAAAAAGAGCATGTGCTAATAAGGAAAGTGAGGACTGCCAGAGAGAAATGCACACAGCTTCTGAGATATTATTTATTGTAGCCAATAGAGGTTTCTCCACATTTTATTGACAGCATTCCATCCAGTCTGGAAATGTACTAATTTATGGAGCTATTCAGTTCCCTCCTATAGTCAAACACAACTTTAATTGATGTCCATGGAAGATTTGCATGAGCAAGGATTGATAAGGAGAGCCCTTAAGAGATTTGTGTGCCTCCAAATAGGCCAATATTAAGCCTATTAGGTTTGACTCATGAACTTCTTCCACACAGCCACCCCCCTTTGACTTTGCTTTTATACAATTATAGGGCTATCCCTCCCCCAGTGATGAAAATGGCCACGAGAGGGAATAAATCTACTGGAAATGCCACACATTTCATCTTGAGGAATTGTTCCTTCTCAAACATGGAGGGATTTCAGACCTCATGGACAGGAGAGCAGTGTAGCTTGCAAACCCAAAATGGCTAGGGCTCAGCAGGGAAAACAGCCTGTTTCATTCCCAAGGGGATTGTGGGTCTTTCCATGGTGCTGCTTCTTGTATCACAGCTCCCTTAAAAGCCATGCTGCCATTGGCCTCTGCCCTGCATCTGTGTCCTACTCCTTTTTGGTGGAGTTTAAGAGAAGACAGTACTGTTTGAAGCATTTAATTATGTATACATGCCTCAGATAGATAGATATTAAGTATTCAGTTTGCACACACAAATAGTTTGATCTCACACATCTAAGTTTTTGCATATATAAAAATTTACCTATAAAAACTGTGCATGCAAATTTGCAAGTGAGGTTTTAGAGGCTACTTAACAGTTTGGCCCGAAATGTTGAGGAACTCCTATCTTGAGAAAGTTCTTTAAAACACTAAATTTTTATACAACGTATGTACACAAGAGAAGTGCCAAAAAGAGGATAGGTGTTCAGAAATGTGGTCACCCCTTCTAGCATACCTAAAGAAGGAGGTCTCCCCCGCCAGCAAGCCAGAATATTTAGCCAGTTTCTTTGAATATTAATGTAAGTGTGAATAAGTAATATACTAGGTAGTATATGATGGATAGTTCAGTGGTTTGAGCATTGGCCTGTTAAACCCAGGGTTATGAGTTCAGTTCTTGAGGGGGCCACTTAGGGATCTGGGGCAAAATGAGTACTTGGTCCTGCTGGTGAAGGCAGGGGGCTGGACTCAATAATCTTTCAGGGTCCCTTCCAGTTCTGTGAAATATATATATTTCCATATATTATTATTATTATATTATGTTAACATTTTATTGTAACTTTGCTTTAATAAAAAAAGTTATAAAACAAACCAACCCACCGCAAGGTGGCCAACATAATTCCATTATTAAAAGAGGGTTTTGAAGGCAAGCCAATGAATAGCAGCCAACTTGGAGTGACTAGCAGAGAATATGTTGGGAATTATTTTAAGAGATCAGATTAAGAAAATGAAGCATTTCATCTGACACTCATTATAAGACTTTTAAAAAGAATTTGAAAATGGAAATGCTATGGGTATTATAGCCTGTGTTTGAGTTGGCAAAGAATGTTTGACACAAGGAGTTACATGTAAGGTGTAAAAATCACAAAAAGAAAATTGTATTGTTGGATCAGGAACTGCCTGAGACCCTTGAGGAAAATAACCAAGCCACAACTGGAACTTTCCCAACGTTAGAAATAGCTTAATAGTGGAATTGTACTGATTATGGTGATTACTGCTGGAAACCAAGTTTTTTGTTATTTAAAAGGCTTGGATCTGTATGTCAACAGGAAAATATTCCAATTTTGCCAAGGAGGTGCAGTAAAAAATGCATCTGTAACTCCCCAAAAAGACAAATAAAAGGAAGTAAGGAAACATGAATAACTTTAAAGAAAAGCCTACATGACCTTAATACAAGAGAGCAAGGAAAGGACAGATAGCAGAAAAAAGCAAATGGAAATGAGAAGGGGAAACAGCCCCTCCCATTGTTACTTTCAGTACAAACTTCTCATTTTCTTGGTTTTAAATTATGTCACATAATAATTACTCGGCTACAAAATTAAAGGTAGGTAACAATTTCTCCCAGGAAGAAATGAATGGGTGAAATGTTGCACTAGGATTACTATTACCAGTAATTTGCTGACTCTCCTTAAGAAATAGCAGAGCAATCACAGTATTTACATTGGTTCTAATTTTCCATGAATTTGAATGTTACTACATTATGAACCATATTTTGTAAAGACAGAGACTCTTGGGTGTGCACAGATTTGCACACCTGATTTCATGTTCCCATCAACTAACTGTCATGCAAACGGATGCCAGTAGTTTATTTGCACATGCAGTTTCCCAATGTGTACATTCAAAATGCCTGAATAATGAGTGGACGTTTGTCCACATTTCTGCCCATAAATCTTCACTCTTCATAAAAATGTGGTCCTAAAAATATTTATCTTCTACCAGTATCCAGTACAAAAGGAGTGAAAACATAGGTAAGGTAAAAGCTTAATAAGAATTAAATGTAGAGCTCATTAAAGTTTTCAAAATTTCAGCTAAAATCTTTTTGAAGTTTTTCATGAACAATTTTTGCTGTTTTTGAACTCTCTTATACAGTGTCTCATTATTTGATATACAATTGCTGTAAAGAACCTGACAACAGTTATATTTTTAAGAGAGAGGCCACCTAACCAACTTCTCACTAAAATTAACAAGAAGACTCCCATTGAAGTCTATTCTATTCTTCAGTGTGTCAGTAAAGGTACCGGAAATAAAGACTGAAACAACTAAAACAAAATTAGCAACATAGTTAACCACTGGAGAACTCTACCCCTCATAAAAACTTACTTTGCCAAAAAGCAAATATTTACATATTTGAGTCATCTAAAGAGACCAAAGAGAATAAATTATTCCATCAGACATTGACAAATTTACACTTACTCAAATGGCTTCAAATCTGATCGTTTCAAGTGGTAGCACAGGAAGAATTTCTATATTTGACTAAATTTTAGCCATCTGTTCATAAGCAATTTGCCAGTAGGAAGAAACCAAAATTTGTTTAATAAATTACTTGTCATGAGTTGTTCACTCAACTCTGCTATGGATTCTGCATGACTACAAGACAAATCCAACTTGAGACCAGCCTGAAGCAAAACTGGCAATTAATAGGACTCTCACACTTCCTGTACAGAGGACTCCAAACGAAAACAAAATCTATATTAGCAATAATACTAACCTAGAGATTTTATTAAGATTCAGACAAATACTAAGGACTTGATTCATGCAACACTCTCTAACATTGGGACAAATTGTGACCTCTTAACTCACAATGGTGAGGCAGTTACTCATATGAACTACTCAAGAGAAAAACTCACATGCAAGTATGAGTAAGTAAAGTCTCCATAATCTGGCCCATGGAGTAGATTTTTCTCACCTAAGGATTCTCATTGAGCTGAATGAAGGTTTGCAGATTTTGCATTACTTTTTCCATGTGCAGATACAAGTGTGCCAATACACTTTGGCTATGCTAGACTTGCATATGCTCAAGGGGAAAGGAAGGAGTAGCAATAAGAAAAAATAATTTAGAATGTATTGTACAAAAAAGTCTGTTTGAAAAAAGTATATCACTGGTCTGCAGTTTTCCTTGTTTCAGTTATTAGAAGCTGCCAAGGTAGGTCAAATAAAATAAATTAAAAAAAAAAGCCTCTCCAGTGTAAAACATTTTGTCATTTGAAGCACGTTGGATAATTTTACAGCAAATTAACATTTAATCACAACATTTTGCACTGCAGACTTGCACAATCATTCAAGTTCTTCTGAAATCCCATACAGATCTATATCCAGCCATAGACTAAATTAGCTGGGTGCTGATTCAAACAGAATAAAAAAATCCTCAACATTTGCTTCACTCTTTTCTGTACCTTCAAAGTACATTCTGCTGCTTCTCTCGTACGGGCAGATAACAGGCTTCCTGTGTTGCAGGACACCCTGAGGTTCAGCTGTTAAGAGAGAAACTGAACAAAGGTCTGGGTTCTTCTGAACAAGAGGATGTTGATGCCCATGAGAAGGACAAGAATTTTGTTGCCTGCACCAGTACCTACCTAAAGTAAGAAAGGCCATATCTTGTCATCCTTCTTCCAGGACTGACTCCCTCCTTAGTGAATGTGCATTTCCCACTTATCATCAAAGTCAGTGACTCTCACTAGAATTTCTTCCTTGGAAAGTAATATGGCATATCTGGATATGACATCTGGGAATGAGGCTAACAGGATTGGCCATACACCCAAATGCACATCTACCACCAGTCCCATCCCAAAGAGAGCTTTCCAATGAGTCTCCACTACCCCAGATACAGAAGAAATCTGGATTTTCTCTCATGCTAGTCTGTTACACTCTAGTTATACTAGAAAACTGGACAGCTGGTAGGTGAACCAGTTAGACAGCACCTTTGTAGGTATCAATAATGCAATGTATCCACACTAGCCACTCTGTTGGTTTAAGATTTGCCCTGCATGCACATTTTTACTAGGCCACACTAAAAATGTAAGTACCAACCTAAAATAGGTGAAAAAAATCATCTGAATTTTCAGTGGGGCTTTTGGACTTGGTTTGACAAGTTCAGAGCAAGGCATTTGCATAATTTCCTATTCCACCAGCCCCATACACTTTGGACCTAGTTGGCTATAGAAGTACAAAGCCAAAGTTGCCCTGAGATTTACTGACAGCTGGATATGAGTGTGTCCAGCGTGAGCAGCATAGAACTGGATGATCTCCATTCTGCTCTGAATTTTAAGAAATGCCCCAATCACTAAGAAGAGTTGGAACGCTGCTTTTTCTGAGAGTTTTAATAATAGAAATTCACTTTTTGCTAGCTGGTTAATATACTCAACCTTCCAAATAGGTATAACACTTCTAGCAGGTCAATATTTCTAAAATTAAACAACACTGATTATAAAAAGAGTCTTAAATCATAATTCAGCTATGGAACAAATTGTTCAATGTTACCAAAAACTGGATCTAAAAAGGTCCTTTAGGATTTTGGACACAACAACAGACTTTCTCACTCTACTTTATGCTTCTGGTCAGAAAACAGCATAAAGAGCAGCCAGAGAGTTTAATGAGTAAATAGGGGAGAGGTTAACATGTTAGAGAAACCCATGCAAAAAAGGGCTGGCGGCTTTAATTATGTTTGCTGAAATTAAAATAATGAGCACTGGTGGTAATTGCCCCCAAAACTTTAGCCAAATGATTCCATTCAAAGCTGTTTGGAGCATCCTTAAATACAACTAATATTTTCAAAAGCCAGGATGAAATTAAAATGGACTATTTCTTCATTCAGATGAGGAATTATCTTTTTAACATTCTGGTCAGTTTTTACTGCCATGAATAAAAATTAAGGCACTGCAAGAAGTAAATTTTGCAACATAGAAATGGAATTCAGCTCTTAAGATCTCTGGTATGTCATTTTACTTTCACCTTATAGCAATACTACCATACTTCATTATTGTTGGGTACTGAAGAAACAGAAAGCAGAGCACCTACTTTAAACTCTTTAACAAAAGGCTTAACTTTTACAGAACACAGATGAGAGCGTCCCAAATAGCAAGAGATCAAAACAGCATTCTCAACACCATAGCAAGTAGTACTCTTTGGCAGCAGCTCTCAAAAGCCTCTACAGTTTTGTCTCCATACTAATTAATTGAAAACAGCTGCACTCTAAAACAATCACCTTTTGTCTGTCTGAAGGCACCATTAGCCAACAGGAACACAGCAACTCCCATAGACTTCTATTTAGCCCATATACATATACCAACAGATAATTAACCTTTTACTTACTGAATTAAAGTACTATACAATGTACATATTTAATATTTGTTTCAAAGTTGTAGTCTGAGTGTTGATCATTAAACATCTTGAAGATATAAAGCTCTATAAGTGCTTTATATGATTCTAATTTTAAAAAAATCTTAACACAATGCAGAACTCCTGACCAAAACCCATTATTGTCCTATGTAATCTGTATGCATGATAATTTGTAATATCCTATATGCTGCCCTTGGGGGAGGGGGGGGAGAGAGAAGTTAATTCTTTGAACTGATAAAATTCAAAATCTGCTAAATCAGTTACCTTGAAATTTGGTCAAATAAACTGCGCCTACACTGAGACCCTGAAAGATTCAGTCGTGGTGCTGGCTGATCCAATGCCCCATTGCCTCCATAATCCCGGGTACAACAGGACTGAACGTGGCTGATTTGTAGCTCATTGTGAATATTTATCAATGAGCTACACACCCCTAAAAGAAGGGTTGTAATACAGTGGCTTAACTTTAATTATGCTATTTAAATATGCACTGCTATTGAAAATGTATTTACATACATGGTTCAGTTCACGTCCTTGGGCTTTGGAATAAAACATGTAGTGAACATTAATAAGTATTATCTAGAGGACCTATTGTACCCAGATTCAAGTAAAGAAGTGATCCATTGCACACAGTTACCTTATGTCAAATTAATATGTTTAAGCAATATGTATACACACACACACCATTATTTTAAATATACGTTGGCACTTGAATTCAGACAAGTCCCACCAGATGTCACTATGAAATTACAATAGCAGTCAATGCACCTGTCCTAGCAAGTGAGCAGTAATAGAAAAATAAAAATATGTCCGTAAAAGTTAATTTACTACTAAAGTAAAACTGGGCATTATTTGTCTGTCCATTTTATTCCATGTAGCCGATGAGTCCAACCATTACCAATGTCTTAATAACTTGAGGCATCCAACTGTGTTGTATCGTGTGGAGCCAAATAACAGGAAACCCAGAGGGATGGGACTAAATGCAGGGAAAGCCAGGTATAAGGTAGCATTTTGCCACCACATTACTGCCTTTGTCCTCTCCATAGCCACAGCTGGATCTCCACAAGATCAAGCAGGACATGGTCAGAAGTAGGACAGCCACCCAAGACGGCATGTTTGTCTCACAGAATAGAACTTCCTCTGTACTCTGCTGAAACAAATTGCACAGAGTGTGTGGGTGGCTGTGGGGGCAGCCAGTGGCAGCATGGAAGGGTGAGGAAAGGTATTGCTGGCTGTGTAGGGACCTAGGGGGAGGGAGAGGTCAAGATGCATGGAAAGCTCTCTTAATTCCCTAATATCTTGGCCATCTGTAACAACTGTGTGGGCCACTCTGATGCCAGCCCCTCTTTCCAGATCTGGAAAGTTCCCAAATAAAGGTCACAAAATTAGAATGAATTTGGGCATAAGCTTTCGTGGGCTAAAACCCCACGAAAGCTTATGCCCAAATAAATTTGTTAGTCTCTAAGATGCCACAAGGACTCCTCGTTGTTTTTGCTGATACAGACTAACACGGCTGCCACTCTGAAACCTATAACTAGAACGCCTGCTCTTCTGTGCAATTTTGTGCAGGTAGGGGAACTTTGGGCCCATAAGATGGGGGCAGGGAGGAGAGAAAGATTCAGAATGCCTTACAACCCACATTTCAAATGTCACATTATAAGACAGTAACAACAGGGACAAGATTAAGTGAGAGAAAACAAGGGATGCAGCATTTCAGTAATGTGGTTCCTCAGTCCAGACATGCGTTTGTCTTGGTAGTTTAATAAAGTTTCCATATTTTAATATACAAAATAAGAAAGCTGAAGAGACAAGGAAAGGAATATAGTTTTATATATTGTGGGTATCACAGAAGAAAGCAGACTTTTCACTAATTTCAAGAATAAGGGAAATGGCTTGATGGAATATAGTAAAGAGGGCATGTTTACGTAGAGGGCAACATGAGTATTAAAAAAAAAAAAAGAAGACTTGTAAGAGATATGAAAAGTGCATCTACACCAGGTGTCATTAGCAGAATGAAGAGCACCACAACTGAAGGCAGTATCACCAATTGCTGTAGTTTCAGTGTTTCCTGTAGTATTTTCTATAAAGAACCACCTTGTTTATCTGAATGTAATGGAAACCACTGCATGATTTCAGATAATCAAGGTTTCAGATACATCAGGGAAATTTTTGAAGTAATTAACAGAAGGGGAACACAAGACCCATTTTAGAAAACAGAAAGTTTCTGGATAACTGTGATTTGGTCTATACATCATGAACTGTATAGACTCCCACAGAGAGCTACAAGGAGTCCGGACTCCTCATTGGTTTTTGTGGATACAGACTAACACGGCTACCCCTCTAATACCTGGCACAGAGAGCTAGTGATATCATACCACAGTAAAAGTTCACTGCTGTCTAATGGTGCTCACTGTATATATCAATTTTCCATTAACAATAAATCAGAAACTATCATTAGAGCAAGCAGTTATTGAAAACAATTGAGTGCATCACTTATTAATGTTCTATAAACAAAGAGTGTCCATGCACCATTATCTGATGCCTTTATCTAATCCTCTGTCTCAGCAGTCAGATGCCCATTGACAGGTATCGAAATGTAAGTCATGTTCAACAAAACGTTAATACTTCCTCCTCTCTCTTTTTATCTGAGTCTCATTCTCCCACAGCCGGAAGGTTGCCATAGTTGCAGAGATATTAACCAAACAATACTTTATTATGTTGGCCCTAGTTGGTCTAAAGAAAGAACTGACTCTCTTCAGACAATGGCAGTGGCAATTATAGAAGAAATGAGGAAATAAAAGAGCAGCTATTTCACACACTCGACTAAGCTGTCATCTACTTTATTTTGATTACTGTATTTACTAGAGGTGAATAAGAGGTATGTCTGTGGAATTATTACTACTACTCATTACATGCACATGATTTTAAGTCTCATGTATCTGTAACCTACATGTATAATTGCTAACAATTTATCAATTAATTATTTTAAACAGTATATGAGCCATTGATGGGAAGACATTTGATGGTCTCTGGAGTGCAGGAGCTAGCATGGTGAAGCTACAACATTCTTTAAAAGTTTCTTCCCATGCGTACAACGCAGTAAGTTTTGCAGCATTCTCTGTCCTGTTACTCTCTAGAAGTATGTGCAATCTAATTTTCTCCATGATGAAGTGGAAGATACACACCTAATATGATACCCCAATTTCACATATAGTGGTAGCTGTTCATTTGTACTATAATGGTAGTTTTATTATATTTTGTTTTACATACACAATTTTAAAAGTATATGTATTCATTAACTTCCAGTTGGTTAGTTCTAGCCATTCGTAAAGTGCCAGAAATTTCAGGGACAATAAAACACTCCCATCTTTTCAGATGCCAAACAAGACTACCTTGGGCATCTGTCTTAAAGTCAACAGAATTGCTTAACCACATTTTGCTTTAAATAAAGAAACCCCTTTGCTATAGGAATTATTTTCTGTCTTCTGAAAATAATGTTTTAAGAAAAAATTTCAGCCCAATTACTAAATTGCTATAGTAAATAAGATGTAACTGCAATAACATGGCTTCAGTAAATACATATTTTACTAGGACTTGCATTCAACTAAAATACAAATGCAAGTTTTGACATGAAAATGTTCCACAATCAAGTATATTATATAATACATGCAACATTTCCTTTTCATAAATTAGAATGTTCAAGATTTAATTCTGTAGAACTTTAATTAAGGGCCATATTGTTTCATCTATATTTTAAAGAAAACCCCTCACAATTTCAGTGGGCTGGGCAGTTATGCTTAAAAACTGATGTCACTTTGTACAACAGATGTTTAAGAATCAATTTTTATGCACCACAGAAGGCAGAAATACACTATAGGAGCACAATGCAAGTTCTCACAGTATTGTTACTTCATTAACATTCATGTTCTCTATTTCTGTCAGAAAGCAACTATTTAGGTCAGCCTTTGGAAAATTGTTTAATCAGAAATTCTTACTGTTCTTTCAAGGGGCAAACTAAACAGTTGGTATCATTGCTTGAGCTTTGGAAAAGCAAAAAAGAAATCAGAAGTTTTTGGGGGATGGGGTGTTTACAGTTAACCTTAACTCTCATATATTAGCACTTCATACGTTCAGAGTGCTTTACATACATCAGCTAAATAGTGCGCAGTCACATTTTTGGAGGTAACTAAATATAAAATAAGGATTATCACCTCCACTTTTGAATAGGGAAACTGAGGCAGAAATATGTGGCGACGAGGAGACAACGACTGGACCACAGAATGAGTCAGTATCAGAGCCAAAGATTAGAATCTAGGAGACCCTGATGCCAAATACAATGCTGGTTCTTCCAGTCCACATTCCCTCAAATTAACTACTATTGAGGGGACTTGAACAGGATTCAGAAGACTAATATTTTTTCAGGCAGCAAATGCAACTGGAAAAAAATTTTTATACTGACACACAAGATTTGTACATGATTACAGCAGACAAATTAACAAGGCTGCCAATGACTAAGGATATATAAAGCAATCAAACCTCCGTTCTTGCCTGAAGTGTATAAACTGTAGCAAGGACTAGCGAATTTGCATAAGCCGGGTTAAATATTTTAAAGATTTCTTTCATCACCAAATACATAAAATATTAAAGAAGAATTTCATTCCAGTACGGCAGTACTCTAAACAACACTCATTTATACCCCACTTGTTTCACTCCTGCTATTATTTATTGGGTGCCATCGGAACAGGAGGATATGGGTTTCTTTCAGAGATCACAAAAGCCCTTAATAGTTAGCAGTTTCTTTCAAATGATCATAGTGAGACATATGGTTTGGGAAAGAAACACCTGATCTGACACACCATGTTGTAATCAAACTAAGGCCTAAATTCAGGACATCTTTTTTATGATATGGAAGCCCACATAAATTCCTTTGGCAACTTTTGAAAAACAAGCATACATGGCTTTCTGTGGTGTAAACCCTAGATTGTTACAGACCGATGTCCTAACAGCCTTTATGTTCTTGGAACACTGCAGAGAAAGCCTTTTCCCGCTGCCAGAGCCTAAGTCCTTCCCTGTTGCCTCCCCCTACCAGAGACTTTCCTTGCCAGAATGAAAGTTTCTGGTAGGGAGGAGCTGCTGAAGACTTTCCTCATTGCTTCCCCCACTGCTGGAGCCTTTCACTGACAGGTGTCACTACACACTGCAATGTGGAACATAGCCTGCTTTTTTCTGCAGCAAGTAGTAAATGGGACTTGGGAGCCAAAGTGCCTACGTCACTTTTGAAAAAGCAACAGAACATTTTTTGAAAATTATGCCCCTAGTTTTGCTCCGTTTTTGGTTCCTATATGCATATTTCACTAGGAAAAAACAGATTTATCTTCCGTTTTATCTTTAATTGTACCATGAGATTTTGGGCCCTCCTGCAGGTAAAATGCTGAATATAAACTTTTTTTGTTCCTTCGTGTGCTACCACCCTACTGCAAAACTTGTGAGGGGTCTCTTCATAGGGATCTCTTATTTTTGTTAAGTCACCAATTGACATGAAGTGCTTTACAATTTTAGCTATTGTGTGAAGTTATGTTTGTTATCGAGGGTCTACTGTGTGTTCACTTATCTAAATGGGGAAACAGAACATTTCTGGGAGCACAATGGGCTAAATTCTGCTCTCAGTGACCCCAAAATAAATTGTAAGTAGCTCCATTGACTGCTGTAGAATTACTTGGCATTTACACCAGTGTTGATGAGGGCAGAATCAGGCCCAGCATCCACTGAAAGGTCTGGTTATCCTAGAAATTGACTCAATGAATGCTCATTTCTATAGTCAAATATTTCTATTTCTAATCTATTATTATTAAAAATAAAAGGAGGTCCCCCCCCCAGTTAAGTAAATATCCTGGTTTTTGAAAAGAAATGAGTTTCTTCATTTAAAAATAAAAGTCAGCTCTAATTGTCTGCCCAAAGTAGTGGTGCCCAACTTTGGTATTTAATAACACGTATAGGGTGTTTGGATCTGTGGCTTTCGTTCCAGCTAGCATTGCCGCAAAGTTCAATACACCATAGTATTTTCAGCCAATGTTATTAAAAGGGATTTCATGAGATGAAGTGACCTCTCTGAGAAAATAAACCTCACTGCTAAGGCAAGATGATAAATTGCGATGAACCTGGTCAATAAAGAAATATTTACAAAAGGAAAGAATTGAATAGAGTCTCTTTCTCATTAGCTATCATTCTAGTAGATGAGAAATTGGCTTAAGGTTCTTTTCCCCCTTCATCTGGGCACCATTTAATGAGTTCCATGTTGGATCCCTTTCTCTGTAGCTCAGTAAACGTCAGAAACATTAATCACTGCACCAGTTACACTAGTTTTCATTTATTTTACTGATCATGTTAATACCAAAAGGGTGAAAAGATCTCAGATGTCAGTTGGAGAAGGAGAAAGGTACATTTTGCTCTTCTCACTCTCTAATGAAGACTTAACTTTTTTTATTGTTAATCCATGAAGGGACATTGAGTGCATCTGGCACGTAAATATCTTGTGATGCCAGCTACAACAGTGCCATGAGAATACCTGTTCTCACTTTCAGGTGGCATTGTAAACAAGAAGCAGGCAGCATTATCTCCTGCACATGTAAGCAAACTTGTTTATTTGAGTGATTGGCTGAACAAGAAATAGTACTGAGTGGACTTGCAGGCTCTAAAATTTCACATTGTTTTATTATTGAATGCAGCTTTTTTGTACATATTTCTACATTTGTAAGTTCAACTTTCATGATAAAGAGACTGCACTACAGTACTTGTATTAGGTGAATTGAAAAATACTATTTATTTTGTTTTTTTACACTGAAAATATTTGTAATCAAAAATAAATATAAAGTGAGTCCTGTACAGTTTGTATTCTGTGTTGTAACTGAAATAAATATATTTGAAAATGTAGAAAACATAAAAAAAAATTAAATTGTATTCTACTATTAACAGTGCGATTAATCACACAATTATTTTTTTAATCACGATTAGTTTTTTTAATTGCTAGACAGCCCTAGTTATAATACTTTAACTTTTCTGAATTGCAGCATCTACTCTCATTAAATAATTATTGTCTGACCCTCTCAGTTTCCCAATACTGTGAAAATTTAAATTGATAAAAATTGAAAAAATACTTACCAAAAAAACAACCTAGATGGTCTAGATCAGTGGTTCTCAAAGCCGGTCTGCCGCTTGTTCAGGAAAAGCCCCTGGCGGGCGGGGCCGTTTTGTTTACCTGCCACATCCGCAGGTTTGGCCAATCACGGCTCCCTTGGCCTGTGCTGCTTCCCACAGCCCCCATTGGCCTAGAGCAGGGGACCGCGGCCAGTGGGAGCCATAATCAGCCGAACCTGCGATTGCGGCAGGTAAACAAACAGTCCCGGTCCGCCAGGGGCTTTCCCTGAACAAGCGGTGGACCGGCTTTGAGAACCACTGGTCTAGATAATATTTAGTACTGGCGTGAGCTCAGGAGACCGGACTAGATAACTTCAAGGTCCCTTCCAGTCCTACGATTCTATAATATTATCCATCAAAATTGACATCTGCCAAGCCTAGTTAAAGCCATGTTGTTGTCTTAATTAGTCAAGTGTAATATAAATTGTTTGAGAAGTTGAGGGAAAAAAGGAGTATAGGACCAGGACACAGAGAAGCGGTTGTGTGTGTGTGTGTTATATCCACTTGTTTAGTTCTACACCGTCTGTATTTTATTTTTGGAAAAACCATATGCAAAAAACTAATTAATTAACCCCACACGCACACAGATTGGTCCTGTGAAGTGCTGAAACCCTCAACTGCCACTGAGGTCAATGGGAGTCAGGGTCTTCACCATTTAGCAAGAATGGCTCCAGAACGTCAGACAATGTGTCTATGCCACGTGTCCACATGAGGCAGTTTCCTTTTTACAGCAGAATTACAAACCTATGAGAAATGGGCTATGTAATGAAAACACCATAGAACATACCACTTTAATTCTGGAAATTACAACATGCACATAGGGAACCAGTAAAGGTGACTAGTGAGGCTTGGCATAGAGAGTCAGGCAGACACCCATACAAACTAGCCTAGACACCAACAGATTTAGTGTGTCATTTTAACAATACTCAACTGGCATTAATTATAGTTAACAGCTTCACTATATTGCGATCACAGCACATTTTACCGTAGTGACATCCTGACCACAATATATGAGTCACACCACTGTGATGTCTTCGTCACAGATTACTTGTAATACCTGTGCAGTTCTGCCACATCACAGATCAAATTGCCTAATATTCTTATTAGTAATCCAAAGTATTTGCCCAGCATTTTCCTTTGGTATATATAAGAAAAACCTTATTACAAATTTAACTGAGAGCAAGAAATAATCAATAACAGAATTAAGCTAATTGTCACTGACTGGAAGGAAAAGTTATCATTCTTCATTGATTTTATGGTTATATTAAATACAAGGCAGTGAATGAGAAAGCAATGATTCTGTCTGCTGGTTATGCTCAAAGATAAAATGCAGATTTATGCTTGAAAGATACAAGACACTGGCAGAATAATAAGAACATAAGAACAGCTGTACTGGGTCAGACCAAAGGTCCATCTAGCCCAGTATCCTGTCTACTGACAGTGGCCAATACCAGGTGCCCCAGAGGTAGTGAGCCTAACAGGTAATGATCAAGTGATCTCTCTCCTGCCATCCATCTCCACCCTTTGACAAACAGAGGCTAGGGACACCATTCCTTAACCATCCTGGCTAATAGCCATTAATGGACTTAACCTCCGTGAATTTATCCAGTTCTTTTTTAAACGCTGTTATAGTCCTAGCCTTCACAACCTCCTCAGGCAAGGTGTTCCACAAGTTGACTGTGCACTGTGTGAAGAAGAACGTCCTTTTATTTAATATATAATATATAGTATCAGAGGGGTAGCCGCGTTAGTCTGGATCTGTAAAAGCAGCAAAGAGTCCTGTGGCACCTTATAGACTAACAGAAGTTTTGGAGCATGAACTTTCGTGGGTGAATGTCGGATGCAGTGGGTATCCGACGAAGTGGGTATTCACCCACGAAAGCTCGTGCTCCAAAACTTCTGTTAGTCTATAAGGTGCCACAGGACTTTTTGCTGCTTATATAATATATAATAATCCATTGTTAATGACTTCACCATTTATTCTGGAGTTACTGTGCATGATGTAGAACAATACCAATTCTTCATGTATGCAAAGTTTTTGTAGCCATGTTGGTCTCAGAATATTAGACAGACAAAGCAGGTGAGGTAATACCTTGTATTGGACCAACTTCTGTTTGTGAGAAACACAAGCTTTCAAGCTTACAAAGAGCTCTTCTTCAGGTCCTGAAAAAAGCTTGTCACTCTCACCAACAGAAGTTGGTCCAATACAAGATATTACCTCACCCACTCTCTCTCTCTAAATTCTTCAGCCATTTGTATTTCAATACTGTATTTACATTACTATTTCTTTATGTTACAACATAATTAAGATCTCAACAGCCACTGTATATGTCTTCTCATTGATTCCTTAAAAAGACTGTATCAATTTTAAAATATTTTGGTTCTCTGACCTTCTTCTATTTTTAAAATTGACATTGTGACCTTTTTATTAATTAAATATCTACCATTCATCATGTATTTTTACTATGTCATAACCCTTATAGAAAAGCCCTGTGGAATTTTTATATATATATATATATATATATATATATATATATAAAAATTCCACAGGGCTTTTATATATATACACACACACACACACCCCTCTACCCTGATATAACGTAACCCAATATAACACGGATTTGGATATAACACGGTAAAGCAGTGCTCCAGGGGGGCAGGGCTGCACGCTCCGGTGAATCAAAGCAAGTTCAATATAACGTGGTTTCACCTATAACGCAGTAAGATTTTTTGTTTCCCAAGGACAGCATTATAGCAGGGTAGAGATGTATTTTTGGACTAGCCTATAGAATGTATTCAAAGTTAGAACCTCAAAAATATTGTTATATGCAAACCATGAATATTGCTGTATTAGCATTTTAGAATTGGTTCCTATCAAATTCTGATGTTTTAAACTAGTTTGCCATTTCAACAGATTTTTCATTTAAGAGAGATGGATATAGTCCTGTTGCAGGGCTATCTACTCCTTTGTCCTCTTTCTGGTGTCTGAATGTTTCCCCCCAAGATGACAGCCTCTTCCTTTACCTGTCTTCAGGGACCGGGATTTTATGATTCTTCCAGTCCTAGATGAGATCAGGATACACGACCCAATCACTTACCCTACAGGCCTGACTGGGTTTCAGCCCCTGCATTTCTTCCCTTCAGAAACCTCTGACTAGTGATATTGAACAAAAGTCTTCTTAAAGAAAAAATATTTGTATTTAGTAGCTAGAACAAAGTATTAGAGAAAATGGGATTTTAAAACAGACAGACAGCCTACACACCTATTTAGCCCCATCTAATCTTACACTTCCTTACAAACTACATGGGATATGCTTTCCTCTTGAATTACAGGAATGGAACAGAACCAACTTACATTCTCTTAGCATGCCCAGCTCCTCTTGTCTATCTTTGGATATGTCTTCACTAAGAAGTAAATTGGGAGATCAGCACCCAGGTTTGCCATACACGAGTTTTTGTGTCCTCAGTGGTTCTACCCTCATCTGTGGATCTGCTAGGGCTTTTGGGGACATATCCATGGCTTTTTGAGAGGTAATAAACTGAGCCACTTTAAGATTCTTTCCCAGTGAGTTGTGGGGGAACTTGTCTGTCCTTCTGGGCACATGGGGGAAATTGTGGAATGGCACAGGAGGGCTATCAATACCCATTTTAACCCAAAGCGGATGGGTTACCCTTACCAGCCCAGGTAAAAGCAGTACTCAGATTTTAGCCTCTAGTCCCAAGCAATCCAGCTAATCAAGGTTGGAAGAATCACTAAACGCAAGTGTGAGGGTGGTGTGCACACTTGTGGACAGGAGGAGGAGCGGAGCCTAGGGGCAACATCCATGTAAAAACCTGAGTAAACTTTGAATTGCAGACATCTCTCTGGGGGTCTCAATCTGGGCTCCCCTTGTTCAAACTGGTTTGGCTTCTCCCCATGAAAGCAGGCTTGAGCCATTAAGGATAATCACTTTGGCATTCTCTCTTAATGACCCTTAAGTTGACTTTTAAAAAGGGCCTTCTCTTTCTTGCAATTGTTGCACAAGCCCTGTTACCCCGACAGACCTCTAGGTGAAATATCCACCCAATTTATGGTATGCTAGTCACAGATCCAGATACAGTATCAATAATTAAAGCACACCCCCGTATTCCTCTGTCACATCTTTATATTTGATATATCAGAATCAGGCCCACCTCAATGTCAGAAGTGTATGTCAGGAGGGATAAGACTCTTTTTGTAATTGTAAGGTGAAATTCTGGCCCCGCTGAAGTCAATGAAAACTTTGCTGCTGACGTCAATGGGGCCTGAATTTCACCCCTAGTGTTTAGTGACATGTTCTTCTATTCTGAAATCCTTTTAGTCCCTCCTGGCTTCATCTTTGTGACGGCCTAAACCCCCTCAATTAAGAAATTGAGTGTATTTTCCCCAATTTGGTTTTCTGTATATACACCGGTACCATACAGTCTCTACATTACTCCCTTTGGAGTTTATTGTCCTCAATATCTGAACTGGAAAGGGGAAAAAGACTCCAAATGATTAAATCTAATGTTAAAGGTTGTTGCACTGAAGGAAGCCATGAGAAAACATCTATGGCATCCAGAACGAGATGTTAAACTCTGAATAATGTGAAAGCAGAGGCACTGTCAGATTTTTCAACAATATCTAACAAAACAGGCTGTCTGCCTGAAGATTGACTGAGAGGAATAATTCCCTCCATACAGTAGCAGAAAGCCAGCTAAGCAATACTGTGTCAACTATTCAGGCAACATGCTATCTGCTGTGGGGAAAATGTTCCAGTCAATTGTCTTGGATCAGATATTCTAGATCTTGCATTCTGAATGAAAATCCCTAGCAAAGCAAGCTTTACTAAGATACGGCATGACTAATCAAATATGTAACATTTCTCTAACTGTTACAGGAATTGAAAGGCACTGGGATTCTAATGTGCACCATACTTTATCTGTACCTCATGGATTTCAGAGCAGATTCCAATTCCACTGACCTCAACTACCCTAGCTGCTAGTTGAAATATGCTATTTAACTGAAGCCCAAACATTTTGCAGAGATGTATCAGTTTCCACAAAACTTTTATTGGGCAAATTTTTGGGTCCAGGGCAGAGAGAAACTTTATAGCCCAGTGGTTAGGATACTGGCCTGGCATACGGGAGATCCAAATTCAAATCCATGCTCTGCTTGAGTCAGAATGATCCGGGATGAAAAACTGTGCTCTGGATCACGCAAAATAGGGACTTGAGCCTGGTTCTCCCACACCCTGGCCCCATACTAATCACCCACACTACAGAGTATAACACTGACACAGAAACAAAAATAAATTTCAAAATCTTGAAAGATGCTGCAAGACAGAATTGTCATCCTCTGATCAGCTCTAATGACAACTGTGTACAACCGTGAGATTGGATCACTTATGAAAAGTTTTAGGAAGCACGTCCCTGATGCTTGAAGTAACAGAAAATCTGAATGCCATCCTAAGTAAGTTCTCTGATAAGACTTGTTATACTTAACCATTCTGAAATCATCTTTAGACTAGCATGCACTTGTGCAAGGGTGAAACTTTGATTGCAAATAATTAAATGATGCTGCACACTCAGACCTTATTGCACCCAAAGTAGCAACATCCAACTGCCCGACCACTGCACCAAGATTTTCCATGCGGACGTGCCAAGGCATTTTCACCCAAGTTTATGTTGTGGCAAATGGCAGTAAAGGGGCAAGATATTGACAAGTACATGGGTTAAATCCTTAAGATAGGTACAGTCCTACAAAAAGAGAAGATACATTACTGACAGTGGCTCACAATTTAGCTTTCTCTATCTAGTGTCCGATCCTCCAAGGTGCTATGCCCCCTTTTGGAGCACTTAACATATTGCAGAAGGCCTGCTGCAACTGACCCATCAGAAGCCTAATATAAAACTTAATAGGCTTTTTAGTAGGAAATCTTACCACTGCTGATATAAGAAAGATACTTTCAGAGAGTATGTCTTTGTGTTTCATTTGGTCTTCTGTTACTCTCTTTACAAGGTTGTCCCCTTCTTATGATCCCTGTGTGTTTTAGGTTGCACACGTCAATTCATATTTAATAGAGTGAAACACTGAAAGCCTAAGGAGACACTGGAATCAGAATCAGGACATTTTTTAAAAAACACTGGCTTATGTGGGTTATAATTTGTTTGCGCTCTGGGAATTTACTATAGTGGACAAAAATCTCATTGCATCCCTTTAAAGTTGGAGAATAAGCAGCTAATGGAGTTGGAGAGACAATAAAACATCAAGAGCCAGAACTTTCATTTACACTTTTGCAGCCACACTGAATTGCATGAGTGTAAATTTGAAAATGGCCTTTAGAGGCAAATCCTTCAGTGCTTACAGGAACAATGAAATCAGTGAGAGTTTTGCCTGTGTAAGGATGCAGGATTTGACTGTTACATTTTTAATTAATAGTTAACTGATTAATTATAGGTTACACTTTCATGGTTAACAGTGATGTGTTCTCAAGTAAAACTATACATTAATAAATGTACAAAGCTCTCAGTGAAAGCATGCATCCTCCATTCCTACAGGCTTTACTCACTGAAATAATTAAAGTCAATGGGTTTTTTGTTTGAATAAGAACTGCAGTCCTTGTCCCCTGGTAAACATTTCCATTTGCAGCAGCCCTCAATTAAAAAACATGCCTCTGTACCAGAATAAATATTAATAGATCAAGTAAAACAGTAATTTAATTACTGGAAAGCTCTTACTAACAACCATTAAAATAAGTCTTGGAGGGTTTTTTTAGTTTTGAAGCTTAGAAAATGGGCGGGTGAGAGGAGGAATTAATCTTCAAACTAGTGATGCAAATAAGTGATAGGAAACTACACTACTACAATAGAGAAGCCACTTAGAAAACACCACTGCTTGTATTCCTCTGGCCTATCTATATTTGCATATAAAAGATAGAAAAAAAATATTGAATTGTTTTACCATACAACAGAACATGATCCTGTGCTCAATGAACTAACTAGCAAAGGTCCCATTGACTTTAACCATGCGTCATCAGGGATTTAGAAACTAAGTGATAGTGGCTTAGTTTAGATTTCCAGATACAGCATTCACTAGACATTAAAGATGGGGGGGGAGGGGAGGAATTAGTTGTTCGGTGGGAATGCATTTTGATAAAGTATTTGAAGATGTCTGCCTGTCTTTGCAGCTGTAAACTTCTGAGAAAGCCCCAAGATGCTTTGTCATTAGCATCTCAGTCAGCTGCAGTGGGATTTATTTTGGAAGACGTCTGCACAAAAAGTAGCACACTAATTAAAATAGAATTCTTTGCATATGGATTAGCAATGGCATATATATTCTTCTTTGCTCGCTTCATTTTTGCACTAGTTATACAAAATTCTGTACTGTGCTGCCCACAATGTTTTGCTAAAAAACAAGTGCAAAAATGGCAATAAGGATAGACAAAGTGCCAGCGTTAGTGTAATGCAGTTGGGTCTTCAAAGCTTTGTGTGGAGTTTAACAAAGTTGCTGCTGACGCTGTAGTCTCATTGAATTATACATGGTGTCAGAAATATTCCTGAAAAATAGATTACAGTCTCCTTCACATATTAAACTTAATAGGAATGCTGCAGAAAAGTAAAGGAAGTTTATGCAGTGACTTTTGATTTATGTAATAACCACGGTGACTGACTAAAGTCTGAAACTTCACTGTTTGACTGGAAGAAAGCCTTAGAAGTTTATAATGCATTGACATTTACAGTCAAGGATGACTGCTACCATTGTCAGTAACTTTAATAAATATGTTAACTTTCCAACTCTTGAAATAATGAGATCTCTTCCCATCTCTGATATTTTGTTATCAGAACTCCATTACCTATCCTTCCCAGCCCTATATACAATAAAGCATCCACAATGAGACACCTTTTTAAAATGTGATGAAAAATTTCATTCATGGCCTGAATCTGAGCTGTTCAGAGCACCAGAAATTCCCATTGAAGTAAATGCCTAAATTTTCAAGCCTACAGTTCTACCCAATTCTTTACCCCACTGAAGTTGTGTAAGTTACATGGATGTAATTGAGAGCAGAGTTTCAGCCCTATGAGAGTTTTTCCTAAGGGCTGCAGGATTTGATACTTTTGTTTTGGGAGGGAGCATGCAGTAGTGGACAGAACACTGAAATGGGACTCAGGACATCTGGGTTCTATTCCTGCCCCTGCCTTACTGGATGACCACAGGCAAGTCACTTTGCCTCTATTTCTCAGTTTTCCTTTCTGTAAAGTGGGGATAATTATACTGACCTCCTTTATAAATCATTTTGAGATCCCCTGAAGAAAAGTGCTGTGTAACAGCTAGGTATTATTATTAGAGCTGTTTGGGAAATATTCCCACCCACAATCTTTTTTTAATTAATATTTTTGCTATACTTTCTTGGATTTTTGTTGAAAAATCCCCAACTTTTCATCCCAAGACTGACATTAAAATGGAAGTTGCCATGGGAAATTAGAAAACATTTTTCATTGAAAAAACATTTTGACCAATTCTACCGCTAACCCATTTCCCTGATAGAAAAACTTCTCTCTGACTATACTGTATCAACATTCATCTCATAGAACCAGGCATGTCTGGATCACAATTACACTGAAGGGTGATGAATATAAAAAACAGCATCAGCCTGGGACAAGGCTCTTCAGGCCCACCACAGATTAAATGTACAACAATCTTCCTCTGTATATGAATCTGTAACATGGAACTTTGTAAATAATGGACAAATTAATGCATGGCTATTAACCGTACTTTCCTGATGCTTAGAACATTCTGTATTTTCATAGATCATAAATAGGTCCCTAACAAATTCACAGCCATGAAAAACACGTCACAGACTGTGAAATCTGGTCTCCCCGCATGAAATTTGGTCTTTTGTGTGCTTTTACCCAATACTATACGGATTTCATGGGGGACACCAGCTTTCTCAAATTGGGGGCCCTGACAGGGGGGTCGCAATGTTATTTTAGGGGGGTTGCAGTACCCTTACTTCTGCATTGCTGCCTTCCCAGCTGGAGGGTGGTGGCTGCTGACTGAGGGCCCAGCTCTGGAGTCAGCAGCGCAGAAGTAAATGTGGCCATACCATCCTTACTTCTGCACTGCTGCTGGTGGCAGCTCTGCCTTCAGATCTGAGCTCCCAGCCAGCAGCCCCTGCTCTCCAGCTTGAAGGGCAGCGCCGATGACGCCTGCAGCAGCGCAGAAGTAAGGGGAGCAGTACCACAGCCCCCCCTACAATAACCTTGTGACCCCTCGACAACTCCTTTTTGGGTCAGGATCCCTACAATTACAACACTGTGAAATTTCAGATAAAAATCGCTGAAATCATGACGACATTTACGATTTTTAAAATCCGATGACAATGAAATTGACCAAAATGGACCGTGAATTTGGTAGGGCCCTAATAATACATTGTAATTTCTACTAAGCAGCAGTGTTATATAATGTGTGTGTATATATACACACCCGCTCTACAATTATATACTTAAAGTTATATACTTAAAGTTTAATTCTCAGGTTTGATTTATTTTGTATGGAAAAATCATTAAGATTATACAAACACACACCTCACTCTACCCAAGATTCTGATGGTTTTCTTACATGATTTTGGTGCGACTTAGGTCTGGAAAGGCTGTGACAGATATGGCAATTTCCTGCAATATCCTAGACAAACTTTACTGAATTAAGTTAAAGCTCACTGTAGTAGATGTACGTATCACTGTGGACCAAGGATTATATGTAATTACATGGGGTAGGGGGACCACAGCCCTTCAGGAACTATGGACAGGGCAGCCTGGGAGGGTACGATTAGGCAAATTCACTCAGGTTTAACACCTTCCAAAAGGCAATACAACCTGGAGATACTTGAATACTCTGGTTCAAACTGGATTCTCTAAAGACCAATAGGACTTTTGCATAAATAGCCTGAGTTTAAACTGACCCAGGGCCTGCTTTCTGATCCAGTCCATGGACAGGACCTTCTATCCAAGGCAGCCCCCCAATACTTAGGGAAGGGTGGAAAGACTAACGCTGACCAGAGCACTTGTGGAGACAGTGGGGGACGATCTCTGGTAAGCTTATTCGCACGTGTGTAGGTTATTGTTTTTAATATTTTCTTTGTAATGCTTTCATCTTCAGAATAAACGTGCTTGCTTAGAAAAAGCTGTGTGGTAACTTAAAACCATGGGCAATTACCCTGTTCATAGCTTTCAAGGAGAAAACAAAGTGGAGACGCTGGCCTGTTTAGACACTGGGTCTAAAGAGGCCAGCGTCTTCACTTTGCTTTCTCTTACTGTCTTGCTGGGGATATCACATCATAGGCAGAGAACTGTGCAGCCTGAAAATACTCCAGTCAGGAGGGAGAGAGACACATGTGGTGAGACCTGAAGAGCCGGAAGCCTAAGAGAAGGTGCCTTTGCTGGACAACAGAGGGGAAATACAGGTGCAGTTGACCTGAAATGTGGCAAAGGTAACTTCGAATCCTATTTTAACCTACCATGTCAGTTTTGCTACTTTAAAGAAACAACAGACTAAATCCTGTAGTCCTTCCTGTAGTCCGTCCTTCTATGGTCTAGAAAGGAATATCTAAATTCAGCTCTTAGCAATATCTGTATATATTAAGGATTATTCCATCATGGAGAAACACTAGATGCCCACCAGTGTAACTGAGAATAGAATTTGGCCCTCAATCCCAATACAGATTGCAATGAAAATTTTATGGCTCATTTTCAGGCACAAAAGAGAAATTTCTTCTCTCCATTGCAACTGTGAATATCCTTTTAATGCAAGTTACACTGATGTAATTGAGGCTAATTTAGGACAAATCTTTGATTTTTAAATTAACGAGAAGAGGTTTTTTGGATTTAAAAATTCCCCTGCAGTGTCTGCAGCTCAGACACTGCAGCACTGTAATAGCCCACAGAATTAGCAAATGAAATGATCGGTTCAATGGAAAAAAGTAAAACAATTAAACTGTGAAAAGTTGATGAGATTTTTAAGGATCTTTCAATTGCAATAATCTCCTGTTGTTTTAGTAACAAGCAAAAAATTTAATTACTTAGATATACTGTACATGATTTTTAACCTGATAATCCACCACATTTTCAAAATTCCGTAAGTGACTTCAGCTCCTAAATATCTAGGTCACTTTTGAAAATAGGACTTAGACTCCTAAGTCACTTAGGGCAAAATTTCAAAAGTGCCGTATCCCTTGGGGCTATCTCCAAGAGTATCATCAGATTTCTGCACTTGTGGGCAAAACTGTAGCTCCCATCCCTGCCATCTTTCTAGGTGCTTCAGATAGACTAGCTTATTTTGTTCATCACTATAATATAAGAACATGACAAATAAATACCTCCTTTGATTTTATCCTTGTATATCAAACAACAAGGATGAACACAATGAAAGGTTGAAAGGATTAAAAGGTTTTGGCATCAAGAAGGTGGTTTCAGTTTAAACGGCCAACATTTTCTAGGAATTCTAAATACTGCCATGATGGAAACCATTTTAGTAAGAACAGAGAGCAGAGACTGGCCTGAGCAACTAATTCAAATTGCCAATCTGGGTCTTAACTTCCAATGCTTCACAGGTTTGGGGATTTAGATTTTTGGTTTAAGCTTCTCTTATTTAGAAGAATTACAATGAAAATTTAGGAATTAAAATCAGCAGTTAATGGAATCCCTAAAGTAATTAAATTTTAACACCGCATACAGAAGTTCACAATGCAGAAAACAGAGCAGCGCTCCAGAGAGTAATCTTCTTCCATAAAGTACTTTATGTATGGTACACATCAACTATGCTCAACTCTTGTTTACACTTCTATATAAAACTAAAAAGCTCAACATTTCAGCCCAGCCACGCTTTAATCCAGGATTTTCCAAAGGTTGTATTTCTGCTCTTGGTTACACCAATGAAAATGCAAAGTGGTTCCCATGAAGTCTACGGAATTACTCTGGATTTATACCAATGTAACCATGAGCAGAATTTGACCCACATGTTGTGTTCACATACAGTGGGGGTTACCAGTTTTTGTAAGTTATTGTTAAGGGCTTTTTCTGGTCTCCATTTCTATAGTACCTGAGCACCTAGTCTGCTTATTCTTACATAGCATGAAAATTATGCCAAATAAATCGGCTTCTTGTTTGTTTTAAATTACTAGATTAGCCTAATTAGAGAGAGTGTATAATGTTCCACCTTTTATTGAACCTACAAACAATACAAATGTTAAATAGCACATGAAGAGCCTTTGTAAAGCATGAAATAGCTTCAAGGGTTGCCTACGAAGTAGGATGTAGCTTCAATGTTTCTCCACCTATTTATATGGATTCCTGACCCATCTCCAGTTTCCTGGTCTCATAATTCTTTCTTCATTATTTAAACAGAATTAATTTGTTTTCTAGTGGAATACATAGATATTCATACTACATTGTTCTCTAAAAATGTCTACAGAGATAGATTACCCTAAACAATGTGACAGTGATTTAAAAGCCTTAAGCAAGTCTGCTAACAATTCCATTAGCACATTTTTATATTTCCACTAAGGATGTTTCTTTATAAGCCTGTAATAACATTCCCAGCTGGAAATATCTTTTTAGATTCAAATATTTAATGTGGAACCAACCAGGAGTTTGTTTTTTCTGCATTCCGTATCAAAAGGCATTATACAGTGTATTAATGTGATGTGTTGTAATAATAGCATTATCTCCCCTTCAGAATGAAATTGTGTGGGGTTTTTGTTCAAGTGTCTAGAGGCCACCATTGGCATAGTCTCATAAATGGGAAAATAAATATTTTTCCTCCTTTAGCCAAGACAAAGGTTGTTGCTGATGAGAAGAGAGTGTAGTGCCTGAAATAAAAATGTGACCATATGAAAAAGACAACTTTCACTGTTGGCAGAAATACTTCTTACCGTTTACGGTTTAGAAAGGGATAGAAACAGTAGGCGGTCAATACATCTCTATTTAGCAATAAACAGATCAGAGAGCCAGACGCACAAAGCAAGATGTGGAGTAAAGAGACTCTCCAATACAATAAAAAACAAAACAAAACAAAACAACAAAGGGTCATGAGCGTTAAATTGATGGTAAGGAAAATAAACAGTGTGTGTTCTGCAAACAGTATTGCTCCAAGCAGGTGGCACTAATCACATCATGCATATAAAAACCTCACCATTATTGAGAGAGAGGGGAATTTTTCCTAGTTTGTATACCACAGACAAAGCACAAAATAAATGACTGGGCTACTTTAGAGTTAACAGGGAAAGATTTGAGGGGAAAGAAAATGTAGTAGATAAATGGTTTTTCAGAGGAAGATTTGCCTTCAAGCACAAAGAAAGAGGAGATAGGTGTAGAGGGCCTGATTCTCTGTTGCTTTGTACCTTGTGTTTTCACACCAGTACTAAGTTAGTATAAAGTCGTTGTAAAATACTACAATCAAGGATCAGGCCCATAGAATAACCGTAATAGAATCAGAAAATTCAATGCATTTAAGTACTCTTTGCTGAAGAAAATTGGTAAAAGCCATTTTTAAAATATGAAACTGCAGCCTGGAGATCTTCACAGCATTATACTCACAGCCAGTGTGAAGATTTAGCCTTCAACCTCATGCCTGGTAATATCGCCAAGAAATAGAAATATTCCTCTCCTGTTATTTGATAGTTAATTGGCAATTAAGTAACAAAGTATCAGAGCCAGGATGCAAATAAATTGATAGTGATCAGTTATGCTGGAGAATATCTTCAAACATGTGGCTTTTACATCCAGTGTAGTTACCTCAGGCTGCAGCAAACAATAGTATCATGGATTGGCCAAAAGAGCCGTATACCCAGCGTAGGACACATTTGACTACAACAAAATCCATTAAACCATAATTGTCCAGTTCTATACCTAGCATCTTTCACATAAAAAAATTATTGCTAAATGGGAAAGTTCCATCACAGTCCCATTGCTAATGGGCTAAAGACTGAAGAAGGGTAACAAAAGCAGCTCATTTATTCAGAAAATCTCAGGATGGTGCTGATAAAAGGTCATTTTAGAAATGAATTTAGTAATTGTCTATATAGTTACAGAATATAGTTCTGATATGAGTCATGTCTAACAATACAAGATTGGTGCCCTCTCTGAACACAGATGAAGGGACATTTAAAAGTACAAACTTGGAGTCAGTGGAGGCCAGATATCACACTAGCCTCTGAACACTTTTCCAATCTTGTAGCAGCGCTGAACTGGATCAAAAATTTTTCTTATATTTAATGGCAATGGCACAATCTTAATGGAGTTTAATTAAACACTCCAGGGAGCATATCAACATTTTCATACAGTGCAGAATACTGTGATGTACTGGCTTGCATATATACATGTAGCCCTTACTTTTTACTACAGGGAATATCTGAGAGCTGATTGAGTGTTGATTGAGTCTACTAGACGAGTTGCATCTTAAGGGGGGGGGTCACTGGATAATGGCATACAGTTTCCTTACAATGTAAGTGTGTGTGTTTAATTCCCCCATCTCATGTATGTAGTCAGCTGACACAGGGTCTGTATGGAACTAGAGCTGTGTGAATAACTGGTTTTTCAGTTCACTGGCAGTTTTGAAAAAAAAAATAAAAAACATAAAACATTTTGATTTGAAACTAATTTTTTGGGAAAAATCAAAAAAGCTGGGAAAATTTCATTTAAGGTATTTTTTAATTAAAGCAAATAAAATGAAGATCTAGTTTCAAAAAAATGACGGAGGTGAGGGAGCCCTCCTTATGTCCAATAAGCCGGTAGTTACGGCAGTCACCGGGGACGTGGTAGACACAGGTTTGAATCCCTATTCTGGAGCGGGGACTTGAACTCAGATCTGCCCCCTCCCAGATGAGTGCCCTAACAGTCAAGCTATGGGATATACCGGGGGTGGAGTGCTCTCAACCTTTTTCATTTAGTAGAAAAATACTTGATTAATCACTGAGCCACAGAGAGACAGCAAGAATGACCCTATAGCCTGGTGGCTAGGGAACTCTCCTAAGAAGGGCTAGAGACATCTAGGTACTAGTCACATTCCACATTCCAGGGGAGTGCCCTAATCAATGGGCTTGTTGGGTATAAAGGTGGAGGGAAGGAGGCTGCTGCCGCCACAACCAGCTCCTTCTCCTCCTCCTGTTTTGTGAATGAAGTCCTGTCTTCGTGAATCATTTTAGCTTGAAAAATCGAATTGTTTTGGTACTGTTTGAAATGGTTCATTTTGACATTTCAGATTTTTTTTTGTTTGACTGAAATAATTTGTCAAAATCTATGTGAATTCATTCAATGTTTTGGTTGAGCTGAATCTACACCTTTCATTAAAAAAAAAAAAGTTTGAAAATTTTTTGCCCATCTCTATATGGAATTCAAAACAAATCCACAGAATACAGTTCCCATAAGCCACAGAATAGTGTCAAAAAAACTTAACCCTACATATTTTATTTTCACTTTATGACAAAGATACTTTGAGATGCTCCTGGTTGGTAACACAATATGGTCTGAAGCAGAAATATCACACACACACATTTGCAAAGAAGTGTGCATTTGGAATCAGAGACCAGGCATTATTAGAGGGAGAAGAATAATTTTAACATCATCAATAATCTTTCGTACCCTACTTTTGTCGCACCCTGGGGTAAACCAGCTTTCTCCATACCCTACTAATGCAGCCAGTGTCTGATTGTCATGCTGGCAGAAAACTCAAGTATTTTCTCCCAGATTGCCTTTCATAAGAGGTCACATGTTGTTTTCCCTAAAACACACACACACACACACACCCTCCAAAACAATCAGAGATGCTTACAGAAAGAAGTATTGCAAATATGCCGTATTAAACCGGAATATACTTTCCCATGCTTGCTTCTCAGCACCATTACAGTTTCAAGGTTACTTTGGCATGCCTTCCTTAATGTCATACTTTAAGTAGCCACAGCCTAAGACAACCTTAACTAAGGGCTGTACGCCTGTACCAAGATATCCCAGCTGGTGGTGGTATTACAGTGTGTCTCAGGTCATGGACATTGAATGTTTTTCAGAGTCGCTCACGATTATAATTTCTGTCTCTGGGTAAGGTGGTTTGAGTTACTTTCTTCTCTGTACTCCACTTACATCTTATTTTCAAACAGGCCTTGCCCCACATGGTTAGCTTTCTCGTAGCTTCACAACCATGCTTTTGAATGTTAATTTTCCTGACTGGAGGTATCAACCTGACTCTAGTAAACTGTCTTTAAAAATGCAGAGATCGTTTCCCGATCATTCAATTTTAAAATTATGTCTCCACTATCTCACAAGTGAATTATTAACAGATTAAAACTGATATGTCAGACTAACATAAAATCAAGGAAAGTTTGACTCATCTGCACAACCATTAGCTGCTTTCCCCATTTTTCCCCCACAATCCTATTACTTCCACTTCACATCTAATACCGCCAATCCTAGAATAAGAGTGTCCATATGGGCAGCTATACCAGTATAACTATAGTAGTTGTGACGCATGACCAGAAAGGGTTAAACATCCTTCAGAACGAATTACTCAAATTCAACCCTTAAAGACATATGGGGAGATAATGTTTGTGCTTTTGTGTATTTACATATATATGGGTAGTGGTCAACAATGTAATCAACAGTCCCTGTCTATGCTGTATTCTGTTAATTCAGAGATCAAAAGAACATCCTAGCATTTAAATGAACTGTAAACATGGGATAGCATGTATTCATCTCTCTTTGAAATGCACAGCCAATTATCTGTGAATGGTGAAAAACAGGCAATTCCTTATGTTAATTTGTATAACTAAGTACAGTGATGGACCTTCTTCAAAGTCGCCCTGATTACCTGTTGTAAGCCAAGGGACTCCAGCCTGTCAAAGAAGGCTTGAAATTGTATAAAAGATGTTTGGGTCCCACTCCTTTTTATCTCAAATCTGCTTGAGGTTTCATGCAGGGGAAGCCTAAGCCATCAGGACAGAGATCCCAGTTCTGACTGGACTGCCCTGAAGATAAACATTGGACTATAACCTATGGACTAAATTCTAAAAGAACTCTTTGCAACTACAAAGCTTACCATCGCTACTATGAATCTGAATCTCAAGATTGACTCGTGTCTGTATGTATATTGAACTTTTAACCATATTCTCTCTCTCTTTTCTTTTTAAATAAAATGTTAGTTTAGTTAATAAGAATTGGCTGGAAGCGTGTATTTGGGTAAGATCTGGAATATTCGTTAACCCGGGAGGTAATGTGTCCAATCCTTTGGGATTGGTAGAACCTTTTCTTTTATATGGTGAATAAGATTTTCATTAATCCTCATCATATCTGACTTGGGTAACTAGATGGAGGTCTGAGGCTGGGTTACTTCAAGGGAACTGTGGTTTTGGACTTCTAAGTAACCAGTGAGGTATAACAGAAGCTGTTTAGTGCTGGCTTGGTGAATCTAAGTATTGGAATATCCACCAGCTTTGAGGATTGTCTGCCCCATTCTTTGCAGTTCACCTGAATTGAGTGACCTCAGCTGGCTCCCCTGGGATCCTGGTCACGGTAGTGTAAATATATTGGGAAATTTTCCCATGTAAATAAACCCTAAAGCAAACATGAATGCAGCTTGCTTCAGAGGTTATAAGGCAAGAGTGGTAAAAGCTGAACCTTCCCATGCAATGGAGAGAAAAGTTAGTTAGTGACCAAGACAAAATGTGAAAAATTGCTATTGTGCAGGATAATACTGCTGAGCTAAATAGACTCCACAGCCTTGTAAATGACAGAGTAGAAACCAACAGGACATGGCTGGAAAAGCAAGAAACTAGAACAAAAGTGCGTTCAGAAATCCCATTTCATGTGATGGGTCTGAGAAATTGTTTACAAAAAGTTCCAATGATGCAAAGCAGCATTAGTGCGCTCAGGCAACATCCACAGTCTATTAGTTTTTCCAACAATGAAAGTATAGAGAGGTATGAAAGGTAAATAAGCCAACAGAATGCAAAATGCACAAGTATGAGCAATCTACTGGCCTTTCCCTAGCCCCAGGATTTCTTCTGCCCTTATGAAAAATTGAAAATAAACATTGGAGACAGAAAAGCTTAGGAGTTAAGCATGCAATGAAAAACAAACAACTCCCCCACTTTATTTAATAAAAGAAGAGCTTAAACCATAAAGCCAAAACTAGGACAAACCATACAGAGAAAGATTCTCTGTATTTTCAAGCCTCAGGTAGGGACTGCAGGCTGACATCACCCTGAGTATTCCTGTATTCACGACATGACTTGTTTATTTGAAATGAAAACCTCAGTGGCAGATTAGTTTGAAACTATTTGTGTTTCCCATTTAGGTTTAATATTCTGTAACAAAGTTCAAAAACTGGGACAGAACTTGTACTGAAAAAAGTGATAGTTTCAACAAGCAGTAAGTTCCCAGCAGTCCAGGTGGAAATGAGATTTGCATAAATTCCATTATGATTTTAATGTGTATTTTTGATTTTACTTAATGCCATGTTTTGCAGCAATATAAATTGAATTACAGCTGTGCTGTTTGTGCTATTAGGTAAGTAGTTTGGGTTCTCTCCTGGAGCCAGGTAAAATTATAAGTTTTATCTCACCAGGATTTTGAGAAATAGCCAATATAGTTCCTGAAATGGAAAAAAAAAAATTCTCCCTGAAAAAATTCAAAACCTCCTTTAATTGTTTCCTTTCCATAGGACAAAAACCACTGGAGGAATAATACCCTTAGGAGACAAATTCTAGGACCATAAGATAACCTCGCATCAGGGCACTACATAGCATGTAAACAGGTAGGAGTGGGAACTGCCTTGAATAACTCCTTTGACAGACTGAAAAACAGAATGCAGAGGTGGAGGGGTGGCAATTTGCACATATACATGTGTAAAATATATATTATTGTAGTATACAAGCAGAAAAACAAATACATAGTATCAACTATTCATACTCCCCTTTAAGTCCCCACATCTCGTCTCTCCACATTAGAAGATTGCTTTCTTTTATGAGGGAATTGCTGTTGTATTCTGTTGTAATGATCAAAAACACTGCATCTCGTATTACAGATGTTGCAACAATACTATAGCATAACATGGTATTTTAAGGGTCACACGCCCCACTAGGAACACACTTTCTGACTGAATTTTCTTCTCCTTGCCCTAAAGCTTATTTCAATTCCAGTAAAGGAATCAGATCCCACATCCTGAGTCTCCTAGTTTCCTATATGCTCTGTTACCCAAAATGCTATTTGTTCTCTACCCAACATATATACTGATATTTCTTGTATATGATACAGCCATAGTAAAAAATAAATAAATAAAAAATACCACTTGTACAGCAGTCACACTTAAGAAATTCATCAATTTTACCTTAGATATATAACAGTCTCAGTCTTTCCTAGGTATTGCTTATTGTTAATCTCTATATCTACAGTATAAAGTTGTCTTGGTACTTAAATATAAAGGTATATATTTCTAGGCTTTATATGTTCAAGTTTCTGTACCAACATTAACAATTAATGTATCTAATACTAATGTATATATTAATATATTCTCACCTACACAGTTTATTTGCATTCATATGTACCATGCAGACCATCATCTTCAGGGAGTTGCTCATTGGTCCAGTTTCCCTCAGAAGGCTGAGCCAGAACAGACATTCCCTTGTGCACTCAGAGGACTCTCAGGACCCAAGAAAGAGGCACATAGTGCGACAGATATGGCAATTTCCTGCAATATACTTGGAAGACCTTATTGTATTAACTACGTATTATTGTGGGCCAGGATAGTATGTAACCTCTCGGTGGGTGACTGCTGGAAGCCAGAATCTTAAAGTGGCTGTCTTTGGTGGACTCACATAGGGAGTGGCATCAAGAGTAGGGGAGCTCAGATGAGCCATGAGTACTAGTGGGCTATGCTAAGGGCTCAGAGCCAAAAACTCACTTGAGTTTTAAACCTTGCTCCAACACTTACAATTTGTGTAACTTCGGCAGTCACTTGACTTCTCTGAGACTCTGTTCCCTCATTCATGAGAAGGAATAACTTACCTACATACCTCACCTGGGGCTTGTGAGGGTTTGCTGACATTTATAGTGCTTTAAAAATGTAAAGTATTCTAAATATTATTATTTCCTAGTTCCACTGCTCCCTTGAAGACCCTTCCCAAGCATTTATGGAAATGGGAGAGCCAGCTCTTGTTAATGCCCTGGATGGAGAAAGCATACAAGCTTGCCACCTTTTAAAGATGGTGGGAAGGCAGGTTGCAGGATACTATAATCTCCCTGAAAGACAACCAAAGGTAATTTAGTGTGTCTATAACCCAAGAACCTTTTAATGTCAACTAGCAAGAGTGTGCAGAGGGATTACGTTAATTTTCTTGGGTCTGCCAAGTATATTCTAGTTCAGAGTGTCACATGAGGTCTCAAATAAGAAGAGCCAATATCACAACAGTCATCAATACCATTGCAAAATGCATGTGCAGATGTTGCGTAAGGAGTTATGTATATACACTGAAAAATATGTTCTTACAGGCCTGCTGGGTGACTGGTCCCTAGAAACAAAGGTGAAAAACTGTTTTGCTGGCAGACAAGTAAAGTTAATCTAGATGAGTGTTTATATATAAATTAAGTATTTTGTAATTCATACTGGGTCTATCATCTGTCTGAACTGAAAGTTAATGAAGGATTGTGGGAACTTCAAAGAAAGAAACTAACAGGAAGAGGAAAATGAGAGAAGAGAACTATATCTTGAGGTACACTACAAAGATTTTTCTACTATATTTAGGAGACACAGAAGATACCCCTCATGAAGGAAGTAAATGGACAGTGAGTTTTCCCTCACAAAAAAGTGTTATCAACCAAGCTGGGCTGAAAAATGCTGGTGAAAACTTTGAGTGAGATAAGCTTCCCCAGACAGAAGGGTTATGCGAGTTAAATTTAGTCTCTAAAAAGCATGTTTTGGGTTTTTTTATATGTAAGCATTTATTTCCAATATTCTTACTCATTATCACTTTAATCTCTATTCTTGGATAATAAACTTATTCTTTTTTTCACTATAAGTATATCTCAGTGCTGTGATGTTAAGCAAATTACTGGTCCTCAGTTGAATCCTACAAGCTATTATGTACTGATCCTTTGGGAACAGCAGGCCTGGTAATTCTGTAAGCGTTCAGTGGATAAGTGGCTGCACACTGCAGGGAATGCTCCAAGGACTCAGGGGTTGGTATGTGCCTATCTACCTCTACAGAAAGCATGAGGACTGTGGAGGTCTGGAAGGCAATGCTTGTATTGCCAGGTGTCAGTGGTTTCAGGGAGCTGATCCAGAGCAGGCACAGACAAGACTTCCTCATGCTAAGGGCAGGTGGTGGTGAGGTGCATCACAACCCCAGGTGCCCCTTGGAAGCATCACGGTGTCCTGAGATTTGGTAGAAGAATGGTAAGCAAAGTTGAGTGGGAGCAAGGTTTCTGTATCTGTGAGGATGGAGAGGAACAACAGTCCCTGGCTTCCCCCAAGCTAGCTAAAGTTTTCTCTCTGCAGTTTAAATGAGCCTCAGAGAGTTCAGAGTTTGATGTTGAATTTTCACACAGGCTTACTTATTATATACCTTTATCATTACCAGCGTATCACAGTTCATTTCTATGAAAAGCTCTTGGGAGGGTTTTTTGCCAGCAGTACTTCACCCTTGAAGATTTTTTTTAAAAACATATTCTTAACATATATTTAAATACATCTTTAAATATGAGTCTCATTAAAACAACAATTAGAAAGTTATCCATAATACATCAGTGGCCATACTTCAGCTCTTCGTTGTTCAAGTGTGTCACCCCCATAGAGCCTTAGGGTGCGTTAGAAATTATAATGCAGTTTACATCTCATTGTAATACTAATTTAACAACTGGAAAAAGAATATCAAATAACTTATCTGCAACTATTAAGAGATGTTTACACTGTTTGCTAATGCAGCATTAAAATATGATCTGACTACAACAGTGACTCTATAAAAATAAGAATTGCGTATTGCCACATCTTGTCTTTTCCATTGTTACAGGCCACATTGGCTCAGCTTACAAGAAGAAATGTGATTTCACACAATCACAGAAGGCAGAAATTAAAGCCTTATTTGATCCTCTCACCAAAACAGGATGGTTTTCTACAGTACATTTTCTTGTGGTCTTTCTAGTTTTCAGAAGTCTCAAGTGATGGGGCCGACTGCATTTGTGACCTGATGAGGGGCTATGATGTGCAGCATTAGTGATAACTGTGGAGAACTATATGGTTTTGGATTAACTACAATATGAACTTTCAGAATGGCTCGCTGAGGAAGAGAGGGCTAGGTTTATTCAACATGGCATTTGTTATGTACCATGGCAGCTCAGAGGAACACTGCCCTTACCTTCTGCAAGTAAAGGAACTTTCAAAATTGCCAGATCTCTATAACATCCTCTCAACTCCTGCCACTTCGTAGAAGGGTCAGAGCCCCATTGCCTTAGGCCCTAAATGCTCTGAAATTCCCCTCATTTCTGCATGATCAATGTTTTCTACTAGCTGGAACCATTTATTTATTTATTTATTGGGTGAAGAAATTTCATGGGAATAATTGTGGCTTCTCACTTTAAATAGGAACTTTTAAAATATTCATCTGCACTTAAAATATTTTGATACTTCCCCTTTGTCTCCAGGGCTCCGTAAAGTGTAATAAGTTATGTTAGTCTAATTTCAGTTTACCAGATCATTGGTTCCTGTGGGCAAGACAGTTTTCCCAGGAATTTTTAACAATGTGCCAACTCAGTAGTGTATTGCTGTCTTCTAGCCACTAATAATGGCCAGCATACAGAACACTTCGAAATGAATGGTTCTGCTGCCTCCTTAGTATTTAAGCATCTTTGGGAAACTCCTTTTCAGTTTGAAAGCATTAAATACAAAAGTGTCATTGCTTTTCAGTTCATGGTCTCAGTTTTGCACCCACTGAAGTCAATGGAAAAAATCCTGCTAACTTTAACAGACGCACGGTCAGCCCATTGTAATTAATAGTATGAGCCACATAATAGCCTCAATTTCTGCTTTGTCTTGCAATATATTTCTCGACTTGTATGATGAGCATGAAGCCTTTTTTACTCTATGAATATTTTGGGTGTTTGCACTCAAGTATAGTATATCCTATGAGACTTCCCTCACTTATTAATTTACCAGTGGTTCTCCTGAAAAGTCAAGAGGGAAATGAAAGTTCTATTTTCTCTGCTTGCTGCTTCTAAATCAGTCGGTTATATGGCAATTTATTTATTTAGGCATCTCATCAGCATGCACAAAAAGGAAATGAGTTAGTGGCTGCCTTTGACATAGGATGCATCTTCAGGTAAAATGATCGCGCTGAATATTTTTACCCAATTAAAATTTCACATACTTCAGTGGTTTGCAGCAAGGAACAGATGAGCATAGATAGTGTCTTCTGATGGAATATCTGAATATTTGTTCTAACAATGCATTACCGTACCAATTTATATAATCAGGCAGACACTACTTCACAGACATATGTTTCCATACAATTAATGCATTAGCCCAAGAGAGGACTTAATGCAAAAGACTGAGATCACAGTGAAACACAGTACAGTTTGGGGGTCTGTCTTCCCTCCACCCCAGTGGGGATTTGTACTGGGGTCCCTGGAAGAGTGGCAAATCTCTGGGTATAAGAACCTCTTGGAAACACACAAGGAAAGAACCCAGACATGGTAGGAGGAAATTGGCTGTTCAAGGAGAAAGTGACCTGCTCTGGGGTGATAAAATGGTACACAGTATATTCGGGGGGCGGGGAAGGGAAGAGATGGGGATTGGAGATAGTCTCTGGGTTCCTGGTTGTTTGGGAGACAGTTAAGGATGAAAAAGCAGGGCAGAGGTATCCCACGTCACACTTGACAAGTACAAGGAGTAGCAAAAGACTACTTTAGCCCCCCCAGGTAGCTGCCCTGGACTCCTAGACTGAATGCCCCTGATACACACAGCGTGACAGTTGAGAGAGCTCCACCATCATGAACAGACAGGAGAAGAGGAATTGCATCCATGTGCTCACTGATTTGCACAGATGGTTCTTATTTAGAGAACATGGCCCTGTCACTAACTGCATCAGCAGTAGGGCATTTGTGGAAAGTGCTCCCTCTAGTGGTCTGCCAAAGCCAGGCTGAGTCAGGGCATGGCAGGAGGCTCATTTGGGCCAACCTGTATTTTATTTTAAATGGAAGAGGTTAGAGCTTCCTTTGCATCGTGGAGTGACGATTCGGTCACTGGGTTGTTTTAAGGAAGAGGTCTGGATTTTGCTCTTTTGCACAAAGTAGAACGATTCCACTAAAAGCAACTTAAAATGAGAGAGCCTACCTTGAGAGGCATGGTCGTCTTCTGGACAGAAATGAGGGTGCCCTTTATTAAACATTGCTCTGACAGAACTGGTCTCGCATGAAGAACTGGTTAACTTCAGTACAGAGACTCTTTAATAAGGAGGCTGCATGAGTAGCTGCTTAAAAGACAAAGGGTGGAGTATCCCTTTGAGAAGGTCAGGTACCACACCCAGGGTAACAAGATAGAAAAAACTCCTCATAGGTGGGATTCATCTATTTTCTTTGATTATATTAAACCCATTTCATTTTTGTTGAAGATTGTACTTTCAGGAAAAGGCTGCAACCGATATTTTTCTCCTGCTGAGCAAGTGATGCCAGCCTGTCTAAACATTCTGCAGTGACAGGTGTATTAGAAATATAATAGATACCACACATTAATTAGATGGTACCCAGCTGCTTGCAATGGAAATAGCATACATTGCTAAATAAATGCATATATTAGAGATGGGGCAGGAGATGTACCAACAGTGCAGAGGTGGCCAGGAAGGGGAAGGGAAGAGAATAATTTTGCCACTAGATAGCTGAATGATCAAAAGAATCATTTTCAATGAGCCAATCTGCAATGGCTGGTGCAAAATGTTCATGCAATACAACTTTACTTCCTTACGTTTACAAAAGTGCTGTCCTACATAGGTTTCTGAAAAAAAGGAAACCTGCAAAGCAACATAGCACAGAGGGAATAAAGTGCACTTTCTACTGGACACCACCAGCATATATATATAAACTTCTTATATTTACAGCTACAACAGTCTCATAAGCTCTGCAGAGAGGTGTCCCTCTTGCTCACTGTCTTGACTCCAACTAACACCAGATTAAGCAAGCTCTGTCCTCCTAAACTAAGCCTTCCCAGTTTCTATATCCTGGGTACTGTTGGTTGCTAAGCAACACTTCACAGGCCACAGGCTTTCCCAGACTAATTAACAGATTTCACCTGAGCTTCCAACAGTTGCTAGGCAACAATCACTGGTATTTTTCCCTTCCCAAACCGCTTCCAATCCTAAAAAGACAAAAAGAGAAAAATATTTATCACTGAATAAGTGTCAATTATCCCCTTGCTTTTTTTTGTCCCCCACCCTCAAGATTAATCAGAAATAAATCGGTTTTGAATCCCTGTGCTAGTCTTTAGAGCAGCTCTGTTACATAAATCAAACTCATTCCCTCTATAATGGCAGCCATTTTCCTAGGGAGGGAATGGTGACCAAACAAAAGAACAATTATGGATAACTGGGTGTGGAGGTGGACCAGAGATCAGGTGACTCCTGTCTGACCATCTTTAGGCTGCTAAACCTTCTTTGAAAAATCCTTTCCGCTACAAGAATAAACATTCACACCACTAACACCCCGTTGTACTCCTAAACCTCTAGCAACCAACAACAAAAAGTAAATTGATAAAATCTGAACAAGGAAAAAATGTGGAGGAGGAACATTAGCCCCTGCAGAGTTTTAACCCCAAAAAGTAGTACCAGAAACCCTATGAAGTGCTATTGATTTTACATAGACAGTGTGAAAGTAGAATGAATGAATTTTTGTAAAAATAAGAATGGATTAAAGAAATGTTGTATGTACCTTTAAGCAGAAATAAGAAATGTTGAAATACAGGTGCCAGGAAAAGAAACATTAGGCATAAACAATGGTGCTAATGGTGAAACATTAACAGAAGATCGGTAATAGTAAGGAAATACGATATGCATGTCTAGCCCAGGAAAACTTATCAGATTCTGCTTCCTTTGTTATCTTGTTAAGTTCTCGCCCTTTTATCTGTATAAATAAGATAGTTTGTGTCTTGCATGGTGCTCGCATTATCTGGGTGTTATTAGCAGAGCACTGTGCTAATAAAACAGAGTGGTCTGACAAACTGTGAGTCCTGAGTCTAACTTTGACAACAGTATTCGGGTACACAATGATGAGCAGCAGTATGAAACCCTAAGGTAGATTGATAGTTCCTTCCACAAACCTGAGTGGGGTAAACAACTTCTACATGGGCATCTAAAAAAGGGTGACTGAACACGCAAAATAACAATATCAATCAGTTGTGAGGATGGATACGGCTTTTCACATATCATTGGGAAACCCTCCAGGACCAGAAACACCTTGCTCCTGTTTTTAACTCTGAGTAAAAACTCCGAATGTGATACAGGACTTGTATAGGTCAGAGGCCAGCTTAAGTAATACAGCTGATTTCCCTCCTTTAATAGCCAGTCAAGACTGAGGAAAACTAATTATCTTTCAGTAAGTTGGCATGTAATGACTTTTCCTCATATGCCATGAAGAGGAGGTTGATATAGAAGTCCAGGTAAGAATAAGAATACTACTACTTTGGAGTTGTATAGTGACATTAAAGATTCTAAAACACTTTACAACTGGTAGGCAAACAATTCTCTCCACTTCACATATGGGGCAGCTGAGGCATGGGGGAGATTAAGTGTGTGACGGGTTGGATCACAGAACCCCCCTTGGGAGCTGCCACCTGCTCCTGCTTTCCCTGCCAGCTCGGGACCCCAGCACCCTGTCTTGCTAGGGTCTGAATTACTTGTCCCAAAGCTGCAGACTTAACTGAAAGCAGCTTACAGACTGCTTGTCTTTCTTGTCTTTAACACTCAGATGCCCAACATATTCATAAATGATCTAGGAAAGGGGGTAAACAGTGAGGTGGCAAAATTTGCAGATGATACAAAAATTACTGAAGAGAGTTAAGTCCCAAGCAGAGTGTGAAGAGCTACAAAAGGATCTCTCAAAACTGGTTGACTGGGAAACAAAATGACAGATGAAAGTCAATGTTGATAAATGCAAAGTAATGCACACTGGAAAACATAATCCCAACTATACATAGAAAATGATGGGGTCTAAATTAACTGTTATAACTCAAGAAAGATCTTGGAGTCATTGTGGATAGTTCTCTGAAAACATCCACTCACTGTGCAGTGACAGTCAAAAAAGCTAATAGAATGTTGGGAATCATTAAGAAAGGGATAGATAATAAGATAGAAAACATCATATTGCCTCTATATAAATCCATGTTACGCCCATATTTTGAATACTGTGTGCAGATGTGGTCTCCCCGTCTCAAAAAAGATACATTGGAATTGGAAAAGGTTCAGAAAAGGGCAAAAAAATGATTAGGGGTATGGAATGGCTTCCGTATGAGGAGA
Source organism: Mauremys reevesii (assembly GCF_016161935.1). Classification (NCBI taxonomy): domain Eukaryota; kingdom Metazoa; phylum Chordata; order Testudines; family Geoemydidae; genus Mauremys; species Mauremys reevesii. Next base: position 33,232,601 of record NC_052637.1, on the reverse strand, counting down.
GATTAAGAAGACTGGGACTTTTCAGCTTGGAAGAGAGATGACTAAGGGGGGATATGATTGAGGTATATAAAATCATGACTGGTGTGGAGAAAGTAAATAAGGAAGTGTTATTTACTCTTTCTCATAACACAAGAATTAGGGGTCACCAAGTGAAATTAATAGGCAGCTGATTTAAAACAAACAAATGGAAGTATTTTTTCACACAATGCACAATCAACCTGTGGAACACTTTGCCAGAGGATGTTGTGAAGGCCAACACTATAACAGGGTTAAAAAAAGAGCCAGATAAGTTCATGGAGGATAGGTCCATCAATGGCTATTAGCCAGGATGGGCAAGAATGGTGTCCCTAGCCTCTGTTTGCCAGAAGCTGGGAATGAGTGACAGCGAATTGATCACTTGATGGTTATCTGTTCTGTTCATTCACTCTGGGGCACCTGGCATTGGCCACTGTTGGAAGACAGGATACTGGGCTAGATGGATCTTTGGTCTGACTCAGTATGGCCGTTCTTATGTTATCCAATGGGCTTTGGATCAGGGTCTTAATCTCCTAGATGTGATATGTATTTTACAACATTTGGAAATAACAGCAACTGAGATACTATATATTTTAGAGAGAAGAAATGACAGTCCTCACCTAGCTCCTTTATATTTGTGGCTGTAAATAGCATAAACTAGACTGATAGGTTTGAGTGTGGGGAATAGGTTTTAATACAGATAATATCATGAAAGAAAGCACAAGCATGCCTTCACCATCAGTAATATTACTGCTAAGCTTACTGCTGCTCAAGATTACAGGTGCAACCAAAGCTATTACTAGGTGGATAAGAGCTTCCTGGACTAGATAAAATAACATGTGAGGCAAACAATGTAGCCTATAGTGGAGAGAGGTTAAGCTTGGGAACTGATAAGTGTTTTGTAACAAAGTATCTAGAACATGAAATAATGCATGTTAGTCAGTGGGAAGACAACTGCTACCGCATCCTGTTCATGACATAGCAGGTGCTAGAAAATGAGGGTGTGGTTTATGGCTGTTTTCTTACAAATTTAATTTTAATTTTTTGCTTAAAAGTGTCTGTAACGTCTCTTATCCCAAGATCTCAATGTGTTTTACAAGCATGAACTGAGCTTCATAAAATCCTGTGTGGTGGATGTCTCACATGTATAATGGAACAAACCAAAACTACTACAGGCTTAAAATGAGGCTAGAGAGGGTTGGAATTTAGGTCCAGGTCTCAGTATTCCAGCTTGGCCCCATGTCCACTACTTATTAGTCCCAAAGAGATCTGGGAAAATATCATTCTTTCAGACAAGCAGCCAAAGAGAATTGAAGCTCCAAAAGAGAACTGAATGCATAACACATATGGTTTTTAAATCGTTGATTAGCCTCTCTGAAAATAAAAACCCTGCTCTTACTAAGGCAATGTTTTCCCAGCATTACACATCACACTAACTAAAAACTTCAGCATTCAGAGATTCTAAATATATATAAATATTTTTCTAATGCAAAAATTAATATTTCATGTGGATGCAATGGCTTACTGGTAATTCCAGTTACTCAGTTCATTCATACCTGGATATCATTCACTAGAATTTTAAACAAATAACTTCCCCTTTTAAAATGAAACTTTATGGCCTTGGCTAGAGTTATTGCAAAGAAAGCAAAGATGACGCAATATAGCAATCACAGAGTAGTTTAAACCTTCACTCTCACTTAAATAAATTTGAACTGTGAAACAAACTTTAAAAACCCACAGTATCTTTCTATTCTGTGTGTTCTCGTCGTGATGAATTCTTTTGTTTGGTGAGCAGAGTCCTTGACTAATAAAATGTTAAGTGCTAAAGGGATGAGGGAAAGGAGGATGTAGATGTTGATCTGTGAAAACAATTAACTATACAGAGATGCTAATACATTTGTTTTTAGAAAACAGTTATAATACCATGAGACCTTCGCTCACAAAGCGGCCGGCCCTGCAAAATGCGGAGTACCTCTTAGAGGTGCTGATTACCTCCCATTCCTGTTAATTTCAATGAGAGGGGAGAGAATGCAGCACTGCTCAGGATTATGCTAAAAGCATTATATGCATGTTGCATAATATCTATACGGAGTGTGTGCACCTGAATTACGCAGCACAAGGAAGACATAGGTTAGAAACTTTCCACACACTGAAGTCCGATGCTGGAGGAGGGAGGTTGCTCAGTGATGTTTTCAATTTGTTTGCAATGAGCCTTTGTAGGGGAAATTTAAGCTACTGTTCTGCAAGTCTCACCCACTATTAGTGCTTCTCCCCTCAATTTTTAAAATGGTTTATCCATGCATATGAGCTTTTACCAGAAAACAAAAAATTCAATCCCCAAAAGCCATTCCAAACTGTCTGTTGATTAGCTAGATACTTGTCTTGCTATCACAAACACATTAAGTCCGTTATGTTACTTGTCAGCTCTAACAGTGTGAATCTTTTGAAGACACTGTAACGAATAACATAAGTCTGCACATCACAGATCTTTCAGACCTCACAGTAGGATTAACTATGACACAGCTTAAGGACTCCTATAATGTAAATCTCAGTCCCCACCAGTTAAACAGCATTGACAGGTACAGTCTTGGTATGTCTGAACCTCCAAAAAAGTTTTAATCTCTTCCCAAAACAGTCACCTGCCACACATCCTTAATTTGCTCCATCCACCTGGTATCAGTGCACTGGGTTTCTTGAGACAGCTTTTGCTACTGGATGGTGTGAAGCTGGCAGGCCAGATGCCAGATCTTGCCCAGGCTGTGGGCATTAGCTAAGAACTGACAGACTCATAACTGGAGACCATACCAGTTCACCTATATGTTACTCATTTTGAGAAAAACTATTCATCTTATAAGAATGTATTTGGTGTCTAAATTCTATGAAATGCTTATAAATTGTTGCATATATTAGTCTCATTTGTCATGTTGGTATTCCATGCTATCAGAAAATCTGTAAGTTTTGCTTTATAAAACTTTTGAGAATGTTTGCTCTGAATCTGTGAACCCAAACATGGGACTCATTCCCACCCCCCATCCAATCCAGAAGGACCATCAGTCAGATGGGCGATCAAGGAACATCGCAATACAAAGGATTGGTTAATGACCCTGTTGCACCTTGGAAATGCTATGTGCAAGGAAGCTCGTCCTGTGGACTTGGAAGCTGAATGAAGGAAATAAAAAAAAAAGTCACAAGAAAACTGAGCAAGAAAACCCTCATCTGGAAGGCCAGGTGTGAAAAGGTAGGTCAGATTCTATGATGCATTCAGTTCTTGATCTCTCTGCTGTGACTGCCAAAAAGGTGGCCACTCATAGTGATGGTTTTGCTCACTGGGGAATGGACCCAAGCCAAACCCAAGAAAGCCAAATAGCTCTCACATTGGTGGTTACTTTCAGTCACTACTGACCTGAGCGGCAGTCAAACTGGTGATGAAGAGATGAAAGGTTATCAAATTTACAGAATTTTTTACAGATGCATAAAAAAGTAAAAATTTTGCCTTTCAAAAAATATATATGCAAAAATAGGGATAATTGAAAATTTCATAAAACTTTAAATACTTTTTCAATGTTCAACTATCAACAGAAAAAAAATCACTTGTTTGTTCCATTAACTGTTTTTTCCCTCTTCAATTTCTCAGGGGTTTTTTTTTGTTTTGTGTATTTTGTATTGTCTGTATGTGATTTTTTATTTCTATGTAAAACTGCTGAGACATCCTGGTTTTCAAAGGGTGAGTGCTCAGCACTTTCTGAAAATCTGGCTCCTTTATGGTGTCTCAAGATGGATTCTTAAAAACTGAGTGCGGTGGGGGCTCTGTGTGCCATGCCGAGCCAGGCCGCCTCCATTGGCCCAGTTCGGAGGGGTACACCTCATCACCCAGTTGTCGGGATTTCCTGCTAATTCAGGGAGTTGCAGCAAGTGGACCCAAATTTGCCTTGACCACAAGAGACTACTTGTAATCTACCTAGAAGCAAGGGGCCCTTAACAGTCTCTGTAAATCCACCTTCCCCTCAGACTCACAGCATACAATGAAGCTGACAGTTCATCAAAATTTGGCAGGGAGCACTTAGCAGACTGCTCCTGTAGTGGAAGGCAAAAAGTACAGACTCCATTTTCATGAGATTAAAGTTTTATATGTTGAAGGGAGACTTGGGCTCCTTACTAGTGTGAAGAAATAATAAAACATGAATTACTGTTGGAGAGCATTCTGTTCTAGAATGTTATGGAACACTCTGGGATTTACAAGCTACGACGGATGAATAGTGAGGTGTGATTGATTTGTTTTTTTCCCAGGTAGCTTCAAATCATCATTATAAAAGCTCAGTAAAGGCTGCTTTCTTGGGTTAAAGAATCCAAGCAGAGATTTCTTATCAGTCTTATCAGGCTAACTGTGAATGAAAATCTTGCATGCTGTAGCTAGTCTAGTAATTATGCAGTTAAAGAAAAACATAGTCCTTTCAATTATGATGATTTTAATAGTGTGCGCCTGTGGATGTTGCTGATTCTCATTCTCTGCTCTGAAATTCTTCCCCAGGGCTGACATGCTCACAATTTTCAGTACAATACCTAGGACTGTAATCACTTACAGTTTGTAGTTACATTTCGTAATAGCAACAGTTAAATCCTCTCCCTGCTTTAGGAAACCAGCTAAATCTCCCAGCATCCCTGGCAAGGACTACATTCACTTCCCAGTTCCAGGCAGGCATTGCCAGGTGGTTTGTGGAGCGAATAGAAAGTGCTGTACCAAAGATGAAGAGAAGGATTTTGGCCTTTGTGGGGAGCCAGGCCTATAAGAACCTGTAGTGTACCTCATTCTCGGACCAGCACTCCTAACTGAGGCCCGGTCTACATCAAAAAGTTAGGTTGACCTACCTATGTTGCTGAGGAGTGTGAAAAATCCACATTCTTGAGCAACCTGGTTAAGCTGACCTAAAGCCCAATTTAGACAGCACTAGGTTGATGGAAGAACTCTTCAATCAACCCAGCTACTGGCTCTCGGGGAAGTGGATTACCTATGCCAATGGGAGAACCTCTCCAATCAGCATAGGTAGTATCTACGCTGAAGCACTGCAGTTGCATCCCTATAGCGTTTCAAGTGTAAACAAGCCCTTAACCTGCCTCTCCCTTTGCTGTTGATTTCTAAGTGGACTGTGACCACAGGAACCAGGAAAAGCCAAAAACTGAAGGAAAAAAAGTTTTCTGGTTTTCTTGAACATTTTTCAGATTTTGTTTCATGAAAAATTTTCAAACAAAATTTGTTTTGAAAATGTTCCCAAAACAAAATACTTTTTGAACCAGCTCTAAATAGAAGGCTTACAAGAGCTGTGCAGTTCTGGTTAAACAGTCCGCAGAAGGCAGTGGTACACATATACACTAACAAGCAAGAGCAGGGGTTAATAAAATATGTCAGAGCAGTTCTGAAGTATTTTGTGGTCACTTAGCCACAGGGTAGGTCACTCCCCAAAATGGTTAAAGCCAGGTAGTAGCCTAGGTTCACAGCTGCGTATCCTTTCAGTGCAGTACTAATTCCTTTCCTCCCAATAGGAAGATACCGTGTAACACTAAGAGTTACACCATAGCAAGTCTATTAGATTTACAACTTATTTTAATTTCAAATTCCCTGAATCAAAGTTATCATATTACTATGAGGCTAAAAAGCTGCTTAGTAATCGACAGATTGACTTAGTTTAACCTCCTTCCTCATGCATCCTCCCCCCAACAAACAAAAACACCCCCTTTAGCAGATGACTCAGCTCTCTGGACAGTAAATTGGCTCAATTAATAAGAAAACCAGGGAGTCTGCCATGAGGTTTACCCCATTTATCCTGCTGCAGAGAGGAAAAATAGCTTTGACTATCTGGTCATACACCCTTCTCTATTTTGTACAGACCAATGACATTTTGAGAGACAATATGCCCCATAAAATATAAAAGAATTGTATCTAATGAATAAATATATGTGATTATTTTTAAATGACCAACAAAGTAGAGAGAGAAAAACCTTTAGAAGGTCTTTGATTAGGTGAATTTTTTCATAAATTGTAACATCTGGATTGCAGGATTTTTGCCAAGTCATTTATGCATCAAGTCATTATTTTTCCATCATCTGCATAAAGGCTTTTGCTTACATTTTTTTAATTGTGTGTGTCAGAGAGAAAGCCAAAGATTAATAACTAAAAGAGCATAGAGCACTATCAATAATATGAATGACACAGAGCAAAGGAGGCATGCTTCTGCATTAATGCATTTAATCTGAAATCCACATCTTTCATGTGCACTGTTGATATTATTGTGTTTATATAGACCAAAGCTTGTTCATTTATGCTACCAAGACATTTCATGATTGCAGATATGTTAACCATAAACTAGCTATTAGCAATCCAACCCGAGTCAAAAGTCAGCTGGGACTGGTAAGAAGGAAAAATTAGACAGTCTTAAAAAAAAATTAAACTTTCCTAAGACTTCTTGAGGTCCTATATACTGTGTCTGAAGGAGAATTGCCATTTAGCAATATCAAGGCATTCATTAAACATGTCAGTGATTAATAGGAATTTATAACCACTGTTTCAGAGGAAGACTGGACAATAGCTGTCACATCATTTATACTGAAGTGCCTTTCTATGAGTCAAACTTGTTTAAGAATGAGGTTTTCACTACAATGAGATTTCAATAAAGTCATATTTAATTAGGGTTTTTTTCCTCCTTATATTCATAACGATAGATTAGGAGAGAAAGATAGTCCAGTGGTTAGGAGACTAACATGGGACTTTGGAGAGCCGGGTACAATAGCCTGCTCCACCACAGCAGGGGCGCTGGTGCCTGGAGCCACCCCTGCACCACAGACTTTGGGCAAGTCATTTAACCTTTCTATTCCCCATATGTAAAGTGAAGATAATAGCACTTCCTACCTCACAGAGATATTGCTAGGAGAAATTCATTAAAGATTGTGAGTTGCTCAGAGACTATGGTGGCAGTGGCAGGGGCCATGTAAGTACCTAAATAGAGAGCATTAGTTGTTATCTCTCAGATGCCTATACAGCAATTAGGCCACAGACATGTAATTGACACTTGCAAGAAAGTAGTTACAGCTAAAGGATTCTTTAGATGATGGTCTTATGGTTACAAAACTGGGCTGGGAATTATTAGATATGGGTTCAAATCTTGTGTCCATCACAAATTTCTTTTGTGCCTTTGGACAAACACACTCTCTGTATCTCAATTTCCCACCTATAAAATAGGGTGATAATACTTCCTGTCTCAAGAGCGGTGTTTTGAAGATATATTCATTAATGATTGTCAAGCACTCAGCTCTTATCTTTGCAGTCTCACAGACAAGTCTATAAACAGATAAAAATACTTTTTCCACATACATTTGTGCTGTATATTCCAGATTTCTCCATTGGAAGGAGGAGTGTAGGGAAATCCCAATTACTATATGTCTCAATATACCCTAGGTTTGCTGTGAGTCTGCAATGGATGCTGCTTTGATATGCCAGTCTCAAAATGAATATTACCCCATCCTTCCATTTTTATTGAAATGTCTTGGCATGCCTATGCTTTCATTAATATCTCTAATTTTAGTGACAGGAAATTCATAGGGAGAGAGCACTGTTTATTCAACAAGATGGGACTGGACTGTTTGTTCAATAAGAAAAATTAAATTATATAACTGGTACTTTATTTCAGTCATAAGAGACATTGACTTTAAAAAGCTAACCCATCTTTCCTTATTTTTTCACAGCCAAATTAAATCTTATCCAAATCCAAAGGGAACTTTAATAAAACTCCTAAAGTGTGCAAATGTAGACTTAAAAGTGAAAACTGGATTTCTCTATCCTCCTTACAAAGATATAGATGCAGCTGTTAGAGACAAGTATTCTTTGTATATTGTGTCGTATGGATTTTTGTAACTAATTCAGTAATTGATATCATGGCAAAAATGTTCACAGTTCAGTTTTTTCTTTCAAAACCTTGTTTTTAATTAAGAAATGGATGTACAACAAACATGCTCTTTTTTTCTTGTATTTCAATGTTGCCTAAATGTCGCCAAAGTTCTACAACAATAAGACAATTTTTAAAACCCTATTTGCGTTTTTGAAGGCACCTTACCACTGTAGCATGCAGTAGGTCAGTGTTTGTGGTGTTCATAACCCGTCAATATGAAAATTATTTAAAAAAATTAAAATGTGTTTTCGTAAGAAGCTTGCATATAAATTTAACTAATTGTCCTGATGTCACTCTAGAAGGCAAACATAATTTCTATTCCTGAGTTAGTTGCTTCCAGATCACAGCCAGAACTGTCCTTGTATGGCATTAGGACAATATCTTTCATATTGTTTTGCTGCTCAATTTCATTTTAATGATTTTTTTTTTTAGTTAAACTAGGATAAGGATAGGGTATTCTTGCTCAGATACTAGAAGGACTCTACCATAATTAAAGCAACAAACTCATCTTTTGTATTCATAACCTCCAATTGCCCTGAAGAGGAGTATTAAATTTCGAAGCATGCCGATCTCAGACTGATTTCTTTTCAAAACACAGAACTGGAAACTGACTGATAAAGAAGCACATCTTGTACAATGCAGATTCCTATGAGAAGGAAGCTGCCTTTACAATGTGTCCAATAAAGCACCAGAACTGTGTTGATAGAGGACTTTTAGGGACACATTTTCAGTCCGGGAATTACACAAAGTAAAACTATTTCCCCATGCTAATTTTCCCCTACTGTTACTCACACCTTCTTATCAACAGTTGGAAATGGGCCATCCTGATTATCACTACAAAAGTTTATTTTCTCCTGCTGATAATAGGTCACCTTAATTGATTAGTCTCATTATAGCTGGTATGGCAACACCCATTTTTTCATGTTTTCTGTGTGTGTATTATATATATCTTCCTACTGTATTTCCCAGAGCATGCATCCAAAGAAGTGGGTTTTAGCCCACGAAAGCTTATGCCCAAATACATTTGTTAGTCTCTAAGGTGCCACAAGTACTCCTAGTTCTTTTTGCTGATACAGACTAACACGGCTACCACTCTGAAACCTGACTCCCATTTCTGTTAACTATAGGACTGCGACTAACTACTTGTGCTCTATCCTGAAAATTTACCGCTTCATGACTAAGAACAGCCAAGCCACCACAATCAAGCCCTTTTTTTGATGCTCTCAGTGGCTTTAGAGCTATAAAAGTCTAAACCTGAGGAGCAAATTCCTAATAGACATCAGTAATGGCAATAAATGCTGAGCACTGTAATGCCATTAGACAAGTAATTAAATATTTTGCACTTTATAAAGTGGCTTACTATCGGGATCTCCAAGTACTTTAATTGTGCTTCACCCCACTCAGATTAAGTATTATCATCCCTGCTCTACAGATGAATGAATCCAAAAGTATTTAAGAGACTCGACCAATGTTGCACAGAAAGTCCATTTGAGCCAGGAAAAATCCTCAGCCGTTCTGGATCATAGTGCTGTACGCTATGCTAAAGACCACATTTAAGTCTGGTTTGCAAAAGTGACTTTGAGAAGCTATAAATGTATAGATGTATGGCTTTCTATATATTTGATAGCAGTGTTATGGAAGGAGATGGTCCTTTCTGACTTAATTTCTTAAATCTGCTAAAATTAGAGATGGGCTGGAATAAACTTTCTTTTAGCCAGCATTAAGGTTGTATTGTATCAGTACAATTCTTGCAACTTACTATTGTAAAAATAATTTTAAAAGTATTTAAAGGGACAACAACAGGTCAAATGTGGACCCAATAAGCTTTAAAAATAATGAGACCAATTTAAATGCTTTTATTACTTAAATTAAAAAAAAAGTCATCTTAACAAAAAGTTCAATGCAGGCACTGTTAACAGCCCAAAAACTGCAGCACGGTGCTAGCGTAAGAGGACTTGAAAGTGAAATTGCCTAGAAAATGACAAAAGCAAAAGCTGATTATTCAGTTGTTACTTCTCAAGCTGAAAGGAATGTAAAAAGCCAACAGTGTAAAGAGTGAAAAGGGAATTTGATATTTAAAAACTTCTTTCTGATGGTGATAATTCAAGGTGATGTTTGAAGTGCAGGTAAAGAAACTGTTGGGGTTTTTTGGGGTTCCCTTTAACATTTGGAGTTGATTGCGCTGCCCAGTATCATCATTTCCTGACATCCAGGCCAACAGCAAGTTTTGTTGTTGGCTGGCAGTTCACGGAGGCACAGATCTAGAATACTACAGGTCATGATATACATGGAGTATTGGGTACAAATGACCTGTGACTTCCCAAATGCCGTGAAACCACCATGGTTCTGGGCTGCTTTAGAGGTAGGAGGACCAGGATGCAAAGAGGCTGCCCAGGGAACATGTACAGCAGCCAGCGCAGAAGGGCTATACACTAGGGGTCTGCCCTACTTCCACAATGGGCAGAAGAAAGAGCCAATATAGTCTTAGATAGTTAAAGAACCTCTGATACGTTTTAGGGAAGGAGTGGCAGCTGCGCATCCTGAGACGATAGATAGACAGACAGACAGGAACTACCCAAATTTTGGAACTGTTAGGCAGAGACATGTTCTCTGCTGGGTCCATATCTTTCACTCCCTCTTTCACTGTTGGTATGTATGGTGTTTTATGCCAAATAAGATAGACATATTATTACATTATGCAGTCCTGTAATACTTGGAGTATGAGCCAGAGGACAGGTCTGATTCCTTGGTTTGAGGCCAGTGACCATGCTGCTTTAAGTTGCCCAAGGAGTTTAAACATTGCAGAAAAACTGGGCAGGATATCAGTGAACAGTACAACTCTCTTGCTCTGTATAACTTTGGAACTCAGACTCTCTCCTCAACTATCTGGATGATTGATTAGTGACTTGTGCATCTGCCACGTGCTTCACTACAGGACTTGTAGCAGCTACCAAGAAGTATCGTGCTGGCTCCCAAATACAGGCTGTGCATGTTCAGACATGTAGGCTGATCCTCGTGCTCTGAGTCTTCTCTTCACCACTCTTCATCTTATCAAATACTTGTAACATTTTCTGCAATGGGTTTGATGGCTCAGCAAAAAAGGAAAAGGAGGATGCAACACTGGCAAACCAGGTGGCAGCTTTTGCCAGGTTTAGGCCTCAGCCAAGCACTGAAACCAGTCTGTTGCACCTGTATAGTGTTATGGTTAAGGTGGGTATTGAACTTAAAACAATGTGTTTAGTGTTTGAACTTTATGAAATCCTTGTAAGTTGCTGCATGCATTAATCTCACTTATAATATCATTATCATTTGCGCTAAGGTAATATTTAAGTTTTTGCTCTGAAACTGTGAGCCCAGTCAGGAGGGATCCTCTCTTGTCCATCAAGAAGGGCTATCAAAACTAAATGGGCCATTATGGAACATCACAATACAAAGACTGGAATTGCCTCACACCACAAAGAGGCTACCTGCAAAAGGGTTTGTCTTGTCAGCTTGAATTCTGGAAGAAGGAAATGAAAAGTGTTCTTGGTCAGCTATTTTCATCTCTTTCATTGTCTGGACTCTCACAGGGCCCAAGCTCCGAAACAGACGCTGAGCTCTCCAGAGTCAACCTGGGTTGGCCCTAAAAGACATTTAGCTAACAGATTACTACAACTCAGTCACCTTTTGGAACCAGAGACTGCAACTCATTTGTGTATATATGCTTGCCTGCTTTAACCTTATAATAATTCTCATGTCTTTTCTTAGTTATTAAATCCTTAGGTAGTTTACTCTAGGATTGGCTGCAAGCATTGTCTTTGATGTAGGATCTAAGGTACAAATTGACCTGGGGTAAGTGATTGGTCTCCTGGGACTGGGAGCAACCTGAATATTGTTGTGATTTCTGGTGTAGTGACCCATCTATCACGAAGTTCAGCTTGGCTGGGTGGCACGAGAGACGGGGACTGTCTGTGACTCCATGGTAAGACTGTTATAGTGCCTGAGGAGTTCACACTTGTTATTGGGTGGATGAAATCTAATTATAGAACATACCACTAGTCTGGGGTCTCTGCCCTGAGGCTGGCACTCATGGTCATGAGCCACTCCAGACAGCTGGACAGAGGAGACAAATTTCTTATGTGCAGGAGTTAAAGAAGGGCGGGCGGGGGGGGGAGGAGGAAGAAGAGCTTCACTCTGCTAAAAGCAGAAGAACTGATCCTCATCCACCTCCTCTCTCCCTGGCTTTAGGGAGCAGTGCCCCCACACCATCCTCTCTTCCTTGACTAGTGCAATGAGAGGTCCTATCCCATTTCAGTCTACTTCAACCACTGCTTATAATGTTGTGTGGGATGCTTTATTATATGAGCAACTTTTTTCTGAAGTGAAGGGTTTCAGAGAGTGTAGCACCACCACCACCCACCTCGCCACCCTCCCCGCATGCTGCTGAATGTGTGTCCTTCATTGCCTTAAGGATTAGTGTAAGGCAAAATATTACCACCAAAGAATTACATTATTTTGAGCTGTAACCAGTTTTTAAAACCAGTTAAGTTGTTATGGTTATTAGGATTGGTGGTCCTAAGGTGATTTTTGTTTTCCCCACAGTTGCCCACTGAGCTGGTAACATCCAGTGTCAAAAGTAATTCATAAAGCATAATTCCTGCTGTGACAAAGTCAGGCCCGACGGCTGTAAGAAGGTCTTGGAAGGTCGATATGTTGGGCCTTTAACATTCTAGGTCTTTTTTTCCTATAAGCTGAAAAGGGGTTACCTCAGCTCAGTTAGGATCACCTGAATCAAATTAAGGGCTGCCTCAGGCCTTTAAAAAAAACCCTCCTCTGGGCAGAGGAAAAGGGGAGGGAGGGACACAAGTTCCTGTGGGAAATAATCTGCTCCAGGGTGAGAGGCTACATTCCTGCCCATAGGGGAAATAGCCAAACCTGAGTGCCTGCTAGGGGAAGGAGAGATGCCCTGGGGCAACCAACAAGATAACACCCTGCACCAGCGAGGAGGCAGTGAAAGGTAGCCCCTGGGGTTTTTTTGTTTATGAGTCTGTTTCCTTTTTGTTTCATGGAGGATCACCCCTTGGGCCGACCCCGAAAACACAACCAAGGGAGCACAGAAAGGGGGAAGGCAAACCCTGCCCTGAGTGGGGCTGATTACCCCAGGCCCACCATTGCCAGATGGGGAAGTGCTCAGTGTGGTGAGAGGAAGAGGGTGCCATGCCCCACTGCTAAAACTGGGAAACCTAGGTTTTAATTTTGGATACTTAATCCATAGACTTTAATGAATTCCTGGTTAGTTATCCACTCTTTTATTAGACCTATTCAATTCTCTCATCTTAGGAGGTTGTTTCAACAGTTTTTGTTTAGCTGAACTTTTATTAAAGGTCTCATTGCATAATAAACCAGTATGTCTTTCATCAGCTTTTGTAGCACTGACATGTAAATAAGTCAAGTCAGGCCTGGATGGCAGGATGGATTATTGCACTAGTTCTGTCTATATACCTCATTGTAATTTAGTAAAGCTCACCAAAATGAGTTTAGAGGACTCAACCGAGTTGGTGTTTGAGAGAAGTCTGGGATTAAAAAAAGCAAAATTACTTCAGGGTAGGATTGAGGTGCCTGGGTAGAGAGGTACGGAAAGATTGCATAAAATAATGGTCTGCTTTAGGCATTTGAAATCCTGTAGTTAATTATTTCCTTGGACTGCTGGGGAAAGAGGAGAAGACCTCATTCCTACCCTCCTCCTCTATCTAAAACTATACAGAACTAGAACAGAATTGAACCTTTAACTGAATTGAATCTAACTGTTCCAAGTTTTCGGCATTGATGCAGATGTCCTTTTTGCTTTCACGCGCTCTTAATTTTACTTTAATATCTAACAAATAGGAAACTGGAGCAAGACTATTGTTGTGACTGTTGCTCTTTATGCAACAAGAATGTGAAGAAATCACACAGGCACAGTTGGGTTCCAGGTAACGGTTTCCTAACTATACACAAATATGCATCCTGCTGCACTGAGACTTATAAAACAAAGAATGTGGGGTGACCACTACTAGAGGGATCACGAATATTTAAAGAGATACCACCCTATTCCAATACAATACAACTACATATAGTGGATTTATAATATTAGAGATGAGCAGATTGTTTTATGAGATGCCTAGCTTTGCCACCTGACATACACAACACTAGCTTGTGGAGTGAGATATCCCTAGAGTGGAATTTTCAAAAGTGGTTTGAGCATTGGCCTGCTAAACCCAGGGTTGTGAGTTCAATCCTTGAGGGGGCCACTTAGGGATCTGGGGCAAAAATTGGTCCTGCTAGTGAAGGCAGGGGGCTGGACTCGATGACCTTTCAAGGTCCCTTCCAGTTCTAGGAGATTGGTATATCTCCAATTATTACCTTAGCACAATTACCAATAGGCTCTTTTTAAAACCCCACCTCTAAACCTTTGATTGATAGTTCTCTATTCATGGCCATGGAAAGTAGTTTTAACTCCTCCTCCTGGCTCTCCCTTGCCAGGCATAGTTAACAGTGATGCTAATACTTCTATTATGCCTCTCATACACCCCAGGCACTCAACTGAGACAGCCTATGCTATTAGCTTTGCAGCAGGCTTACCATTTATTGCAACATGAGGGATACCCCAAAATATTCCCAGTTATAGAGCTGATTTATAGGAGGGTCCAGAACCTCATTTTGTTTTACTGGTCTTCATAGTTTTGATCAAGAATTTTTGCTAAAATGAAACCTGAAGAGGTTTTTATGCTCAAATATGTGTGCGGGAACAGAAGAAGCTTAAACGAGTACAGAGCACTAGAATGCAGTGCGCAGAACTCATCTTCTGCATTCATAACCTGTGATTACCCTGAAGGGATTTATTAAAATTCAAAGCATGCTGATCTCAGACTGTTTGATTTCAAACACAAAATTGAGAACTGACTTTGATTTTTTTTATATATATATATATATAAACACATGCATCACAACGCAGATCTCTCTTGTGAAGATGCATTAATTTACATTGTCACGTAAAATAACAGATTTGTGTTGATACACGGCTCTTAACTTCAGAGAACAAACAAGAATCCACCCTATATTTTTGGGTTCAGTCTGCTGTTTGATGTTTTTGGTGTGTTTAGAGCTTATGAAAAATAGTAAGACCATTTTCAATAGACATAAACAACAATATAACTTGTGTAGTCCTTCCTCTCCTGTACCTACAAATAGACTGCCATAAATTGAGGAACACAAGCATACTGAGACCATCTCTTCTTGATATGAGCTCAAGATGCATAACTGGAAATAGGATCCAGATTTCCAACACACTATAAAGTTTAGGAGTGTTGGTGAGGGATTTGGATCACTATAGAGATACAGGTCTACTGGCAAAATTTGGATTCAGACTCCTACAGTGACTTGTCTCCCTTCATCTCTTCCTACTTATAAAGTTCAGGGATGTTCATAGCAAGATTTTTGACTTGAAGCAGTCTGTAATATCAAGTATTATCTTTGAAAACACTGATTCAAACCAAATGCATCTGTTGACCAAAGAAGCAGAGAATTGGGGACCATAGAATTATACAGTGACAGCTATTTTGTAACTTAACAGGAGCTCTGCTGTTTTATTATTTAATAACTCCCAGTAGTGTGCCAGGCACTTTGCAGACATCATGGTTGCTGCCTGGATGAGCTCATGGACAGTGTGCTGTGAAACTTGGCAATGATGGGGTCCAATCACTTTCATTCATTTGTTTACAGTTTGGTTTTAATCACAAGTTGTTCTTTTAGTTTTATGTTTGAATAAACCTTCATTGTCTGTTTATAAATATTGAACAAGTCATCCGAATTATTGGCCCATGGAAGACTCAGATGAAACCTCTTGTATTAGAAAGTGCTTACAACAGGAAAGAAGAAAGGTGATTTGTTCATCCATCAGTTCATGAGGATTTAGCTGAGAAAAATCCCATGAACTGATGATTATTGGGTATATATTTCCCTAGAGGTCTAACTTTTAAAGCTAATGAACCATTTTCTTCTATATACATTTGAAGTGGGGAAAGTGGTAGGTATCAAGGTTGGGGAATGGCAGAAGAATGACCATGAGTTGTTTAAAAGAATGTTCCAATTCCATGGAAGAGGTTCATGCAATATCCCTTGAGGCAGAGAAGACTGTTATAATGAATAACAAGGAATTCTTAATCCAGCTCTCTGGCACGCCTAGCTCTCAAATTCTATTGCTTGTTTCGCCTTATGTCACCGTAGAGGTGGATCTTAAGTCCTGGCATAGTCTCAGAAGTCATGGAAGGGTCTGCAAGGTAAACTGCACTCAAAAAAACCTTTTGTAATCAAAATCAGGTGGTCTGAAGAGGGGTGTGTGTGGTCTTTTTGTCCTTTAAGGCCTACCTGGCCCTATACTTGCAAAATAGTTTTACAAACGTACAGGTCAATACAATTCTTTTGGCCTTAATATATCCTCTGTGATGGCTTCCCCTCCACCCCCACTCTCCTTTTTAAATTAAGCCTGGGAGGGCTCCTATGGAGAACATGTTCTATAGTTCTATTTAATATTAATTTCAAAATATTGGTGAAAATACCAACTTTGTGCCACGAGGCCTGATTCTTGAAATAGTCCAGACAGATTTAAAAAGGTATTTTTAAAAAACCGAAGCCTGGCTGCTGATAGCCACCCTCTGGAAGCAGTGATTGCAGATCTGACATTGGATTCACCAGAGGAGGTGGCTATGTTGCTTGATACTGAAATAGTCTTTGATAGACTGGAGAAGAGGTGTTTTTTTTTTATTGTAGTTGAAATTGGGTAAATGCTTTTATAAAAGACACCATTAAAATTCTGTATTTATACCCCAAGGGCAGTGACAATAACCCAGTTTTTTCGTTATCATTTCAAATTGCACATGGGAGGATTAGGTAAACATGCACCTCCCCTCCTCCCTTTTATCATCATTTACTCTGGTCCTTATTTGAGCCCCAACAGAATAGGTTTAGAATATCCACCAAATTCCTGGTGCTGAAGTTGATTTTTCTTTGTGCATTTAATTGTTTTAATACACAGCCAGATTTTCAGAGGTGCTGAGCACCCAGAGCGATCACTGAGCACAGAGTAATTATGAAAATCAGGCCACATATGACTTGTCCGAAGTCACAGAAGAAATTGGTCAAAACCAGGATTGGAACTCAAGATTTCCTGTCTCCTGATCCTAAGTTCAAACCACTAGACCCAAACCTCTTTTTGTTGTAGATGGATGTGCTAATCTGGTGCATTTCACATGTTTTGTGAAGAAGTTGGTTTACACATGAATGACAAACAAGGAGAATCCTTAAGCATTTGGCTTGTGTTTATTGAGGCATGAGCTGTATTTTTAAAATATGCTCTTTTGAACTGTAGTTATTAAAGCTGATTGGAGCATTTCAAAGCTGAAATGTTTAAGAGACTTACTGGTCAGGAAAATACTTCAATTAGAGAGCATGCATATGTGCCCTGGACCCAAGAAACCTTTCTGAATCGAAATGCTCACCTGACACAATTCCGTTCATGAAAACATTTTAAAGGGTTTTGTTTTCATCCCAGTGTAGAACGAATCTTGGGCCTCGATGTCAAAATTGAGGACTTCACAACCCAGCCACCACCTTGGTCAGCCCCTCACCTCATTAAGGCAGTAGTCAAAGACCTTCCAGATCCCAGGCAACAAGAAAGACCAATGATCCTGTTCAACCATGAAGATTCATGGATTCTAACAAATCCAAAAACCTGCTAAAGGACCACAGTACTCCAACTCACACTGTACACTAGCCATGACCATTAACACACTGGCCCCAAACTAGCATTTTCCTCCCCAGAGCCCACTCAGATCTCTTTAGTTTTCTGATGCCATGTAGTAGACAAAGAAAGAGTAATGGAAACTTGAGCATTCATGGTGGGAAAACAAAGGATGAAACACACAGGATGAAACACAAATTTCTGAAAGCCTATGAAGAAGCTGTATTACAGGCTAAGAGAACCTTCCTTTCCCCCTCCTTTTAGGCTGCCAAATCCCATCTCAAGAAGCTATCTAGGGTGGTAAATGGCTTCATCACACCTGAGTGCCTACAGGCTGCATGAAAACTATCATCCTATGTCAGTAAAAAGATCATGCACATTTGAGAGGCCTTCCCAAACAGCATGGATTTGCCCTGCTTACAATGCTCAACCAACACCCCACAGCCCACCTGCATTCCTGGAGTTCTATACATTCACTCCAAGAAGCTTGGACCACCTAAAGAAGGTTTGAACCAAGACTTGTGAATCTGACCCATGCCCTTCCTAGCTTGCGAGAATCATGAACAACTGGTGCCACTCCTGACTGAAACAGCCAACACTCCTTCAGAGAAGGAATCGTCCCTTCCTCCTTCCAAAACCCAATAGTCCAACCAACACTGGAAAAACCTCACCCTGGATATATTGGCTCTAACTGCAGCCGCCCAGCATCAAACATCCAATTCTGACAAAGGCATGGAGAAGCTAGCCAAAAGGTAACCACAAGCTTTTTCTAACTGAAGCTAATATTCTCTAGACCCAGCACATTCTGAATTCAGGCAAGGATATGGACCTGAAACCACTTTTGTGGCACTGAGGGAAGATCTCCTGCTATCGATGGAAAGAGCGCAGACTGGTTCACCTGATTGACTGCTATTTGTGTACAAGGTGACTTATTGTACCAAATTCTGGCATGGCTTCCCGTTACCTCTGTAACAGTACCACGAGAGCTTCCTAAGTACTGATAGATTAGTTCTCAGAACACTCCTTGAGGAAGGCAAGTATTAACCCCATTTTACAGATGACGAGCTAAGGCACCAAAGCAATAAAATGACTTGCTCAAGGTGACAGAAATCTATGGCAAAGCCAGGATTTGCAGGTCTCTTTCATCCCAGTCCAATGCTTTAATCACGAGGCCACCATTGGGCTTCTAACATCTCTGTGTTAATTCCAGGTTACATCATTTATAAATTTCATGTATATTCTTGCCTACCTGTATAATCTCCATTATATTCCATGCAAGTAACTGCTTACTCAACTGTTTACTTTCCTATAACTATCTTTTTGAATCACAGATAAATTGGTGAATTATTTTCCTTTGGATTTTTATTTTAACCAGTAAGATTCATTGTTTTTAATAGAAACATCAATGTTTATTTTACTAGAGAGTGAGATGTTACTGGACTCCAGTACAATATTCAGTGTCTCTGGTTATGGTTTTAAATCACTTTCACTAACAGAGCCCCATCAGTTTTGCAGCTGATGTATAGCTGTTGGAGAGTATTTGACATTTGCTGCTTCAACCTTGACTCTTTAAATAAAATAATAATTCCTTTGACACCACTGGGGTGATTCCTCCAGGTGGCACAGAAATAGATAAAGTCATCTAAATACATTCTCGAGACTTGGCATGACATGATTTAGCCACATTTATAAGAAGGGGGGAAAAAAAAAGGCATGAGATGCCTGATTCTTTTGCCAGGAAAAATGTGGATTTATTATATGACTGTAGGCTAAAGTCATATTAAATTTTGTTCAAAATGAGGTATATGCTGGCACTAGAAGGAATTGCTGCAAAAGGTTCAAATCTTAAATCAAGCGCTGCTTCAAATAAGGTCATTAGTGACAGGCTGAAATGTTGCAAAGATTTGTTACCCTAAATGACATATGCTTGTAATAGCAGGGAAAAAAGTTAATGGGTTGCTGTGACCCTAGGCACCCCTATATTCACACCGTACACACAACTTTAATATGCCTTGTGAAGTATCATAAGAAAGCTAACCACCACACTGGTTATTAATATCATTGTAAAATGACACATTAATGTTATATGTGAAATCATAAATTCCTTCTGTATGAGGTTACCAGAACACGTTTAACATCAGATGGCCTGTCCTAGGTAAAGGTGATAAACAGAGATGTCCTACACAAAGGAAGGTGGGGTTTACCTCAGTTTACATATTAGCAGTACTCAAAGCCATTGAGCTGAACAGTTGGGGGTTGTCCTGATCCTGAACTTGAGACACAGAGAGTTAACATGGCTCCTGCACCCCAGAAGGACACAGAAAATTTCCAAGAGGTCTTTCTGACTTGTAACACAAAGACATCCCTTTGGGGATGTAAGGAACACAGAGAGAAGACTCCATCTTTATCTTTCACCTTAGGAGAGACAGAAACCAAGCTATTTGATCTTTGTGATGGGTCCTGACCAGGCAAAACAGGAAAAGACGGAAAGGAGGCTAAGAGTGAGATAAACCATCTTGAAAAGAGACTGTATCTTGCTAGATGAAGTTTTAGATTTTTAGGTGTGTGTTTTCACTTTTATTTCCTTACAATCATTTCTGCCTTTATCTCTTTTACTTGGTATCACTTAATCTCTGCGCCTCTGTGAATAAACTTGTTTTGCTTTCATTATACATCTTCAGTGCCCTGTAAATTCAGCAAAGTGTGTGCTTCTAGGAAGCCAACAGATTGAAGTATTTTACTGTCTTTGTAAGGACAGCAAACCTAACATTTTCTCTGGGAGGTCCAGTGAGAGGGACCGGTCCCTGCAGGAGGACAATTTGGGGAGTAATTTAGGGCTGGAAGGGTATTAAGGTGAGCCTTCAAGGAGTAACCAGGCTGGAAAGAGCCAGGGTGAGGTTTCTGGGCTGCTGGAGTCAGAGCTCTGAACCGAAGCTGCAAAGCCACAAGATACCTGGTGTTACATTTGAGTTCTGAATGTTTATTACTGAGGATTGCCATGGTAACATAAAGTGCTTGACCTCCCATCCTCATGGCTTTCAAATTCTGTTGTGCTGGATGAAGGGATTCATACGAACTCATATGAACTCCTGAACTGAGCACTCTTTCATACTTTCTTAGACTTGGTAAGGGGCCAGATTCCACACCCACATATGAAATTCTACACACTTATTTCAGATTTATACTGCTATAGCAGAATAGTAACAGGCTCAATGAAGTTACTCCACATTTATGATTGCAAGTATAATATGGTCTACAGAATACTTACATACACTCCAGATTTTAAGTTTCATGTACCACGTGCTGGGTAATAACACGAGAAGACTCCATGTTCCCTAAAACTAAATTGGCTCTTAATTAAAATAACTTTATAGTGATGTTGCAACTGCAGCTAGTATTCAAAACATGTACATGCAGACTGACTTCTTGGTGCCTCTTCCAACTTCTTCTCTCCTGTAGTCTCTGTTCCTCCCTCCAAGTTCCAGGTAGATTGCCACACATAAGAACCTAAAACTAAAAAGCAACTAGCTTTTTATATAGGCAAAGATCACTTCACCTACCCCTGGATTGCAGCTTAGTCTGTTATGGAGAACTGTTCAACCTGCACAGTAACACTGCACAATAGTTTAGGACAGGATATGAAGAATGCTGTGTTCCATTGAAATAGCAAGGGCAAGTTAAATAAATTACATTTTGTCATCCTTGAGTTAAAACAGGATCAGCAGTGTAGTAGGGTCAACAATCCTTCTCTGGTAAAAGTGCCATGAATATGTAATGGCAACAAATGAACAGATGACTAATTTTGATTCATTTACATTTTAGCAATGTGCATAATGAATATTAAAGCAGGTGCCAATGCTTAGAACCTGTGCTGCATTCATATATGTACTGATGTCTGCATCCTCATTTTGGACTTGAGTCCAGCGGAAAATAGCTTCCTGAGCTTGTTAGAACACAAGACAATATTTCATTATAACAAAATTTTCTTGGGCCGTGAAATGAAATGGCCTGAAGTTCATTTTTAAAAGATGAGTCCATCAAAAAGCAAAAGGGAGTATTTGTAACACTCCAGTATTGTACACACACATCTCTGCAAGTTACTGAATCTTCCACCGAGCTACCCAGAAAATCAAAATCATGATGCTGTAGCATAGAAATGAGGTGAAATTGTTAATGTGAAAGAATCATCACTAATATTGTATTAAAGACATATGTTTCAGCAAAAATCATTTAAAAGTCTTTGCAAACTTGAAATGTATGTAATATATTCACACACAGTGAAGTTGCAAGTGTATTATGAAAACTTATTAATGTACAAATTAGTAACATTATCCTTTCTTACTTTGTGCATATATAAGATACATTAAAGAATAGTATGTATACCAAGACTATTGTGCATAAGGATTTGATTTCCTAACTTGAACACTTAATCAGAGTCCAAGTGGTTCTTTAACATTTGCTTGCATAGGAGAACTAAGAGGGAATGTGATCTAGGATTAAAAGAAGGAGAGTAGGGTTTCTAGGTACAATTTATGTCTGTGCCACTTACTAAGTGAACAAGGACAAGATATTTAATCTTACCCAGGTAGGATAAGAAGATTATATAGGAAAAAAATGCTCTTTCACAGGGTTATTCCATTTTCTTGATCAAATGTGTGGGTGTAACTATAAACATGCTGTGCCTAAAATCTGACCCTGGTGACATTTCTCTGACTTCAATGAAGCTTTACACGTGATGAGTCTACCCTAGTGTTCTTCGTATTAGAGGGTTCTATTCTGATCTATGCCCTTTATGCATCACTGAAGGAGTAAGCCTAGTATGATGCTGAGCTTCTGGCTCCTTCTTTGCCTCCCTGTGACTGGGGCATTTAACAGAATAAGTGAGGGTTATATCCCTCCGGATGTTTGGCTTTTTGCCACTTCTCGGGATGAACCAGCATTTAGGGCTCAGTCATCTAACTTCTACCAGCTGAAGTTGCTTCACAGGGGCCATTGACGACATCTAACTTGCTTACCATAGTCCCTGCAGACACTAGTCCCTAAACAACATATGTTTTCTCCCCCAGTGTGTTTGCAAAGGTTTTCCAGGAATGCACTGCAAGACCCCAAACACAGACAGACAGACAGACACACACACACTCACTCTCTCATATTAATAGTTCAAGCATTATATTGCAGCACATTTTGTAAACAGCTGTGATCAAGTGAAACAACATATGTGCTACCAAGGTGGCATCGCTGTCAAAAAGGGAAAACATTCTGCAGAAAAGCTGACACTTCTACCCATATGCAACCTGCCAACCTAAACCATCTCTATCTGGCACCTGTCCCCTAGTGAAACTGGTAATCCACCTTGTGAGTCGGCTCAATGCCATTTTAACATGAGAGCTTTATTGTTCACAGCCAACTGATTATGCATGTGTATCCGTTCTTGGATAGGAAGGATTCCAAACAGTGGAAGCCAGCACAGCTTTCTCTCCTGCACTTTCTGCACTTATGGTTTGTGGGACGGGGGGGTGCTATGCTAATTCAGAGGTAGATTAATTTGGAAAATTCAGTAATATCTTCTACAGCTGCTGAAGGAGGATAACGTGTCCAGTGAAAGGATTACTGCTCCACGAGGGAAGAGACAGAAGTGTCTTTGCAATGGTGCCAAACTTCTGCAAACTAGGTTGTAATGTCCTATTTTGCAGCCTTCTGGGGAGCTCCCTTCCACGTGTGGAAGCAACATAATGTCTGCTGATGAGGGTAAAGTTTGTATTAGTGTAGCCTGAGCCATGGCCACAGGAAACAGGAGAGGTGAGATAAAAAGGAAAAATACAATACTATAACTTATCACTTTAAGGCATATACATCTCTGCATGGAACATTTCTCCCAATAGTATCCTTTAACCAGCTAGTCTTTTCGTTTCCCCATTAATCCTTCCGGCCTCACCCTATGGCTAGCCTGGGGGAGCTCTTAGTCTTCTCCTCAAGGCCTCTCCTTCATTCTTCCATAACTGCTTCTTTATCTCCCGGTTCCAACAAGCTTCTTGGTAATTCCTTCCCCTGCCTGCCTTAACATGTGGTATGAACACTTCCACCCAAAATTACAGTTGTATATTTTTGTAATTCTTCCAATCCCTGCCCTCTCCCCAACTGAAAACAGCATTTTGTATTGAGAACAAAATAAAAACAATTGAAGCTGATAGACCAAACCATTTTAAAGCTATGAGGAGCCAAAAGAATTTGGAAGACTCTTTAAACACTTTAAAACTCTTCTTCTGATGTTTGTCAGACATTCCAGGAATATTCTGTCTTGGCATGAGATATGGCATGCACGATTTCAGGATCATTCATTTTAGGTCAAGTTAGGGGAGGGAATTGAAATTTAGGCTTTTGTTGGAACTAGCTTTAAACTTTAACTATGGAGCAGCTACTGCCATTACAGAACATAATGTGGCAGACTTGGTAAAAGAGCTAACATTTGTATTATCTTAGAGCACCAAAGCAAAAATCCATTAAAAATTTCCTTTTATTAATTCAAATGCTACTGAGAGTCTAGATGCCAGATACCGTAATTAACAATTAAAAAATCCTGCCTCTAAGTCTCCCTTCCCTAACTATGATTGTTTGCTATCACTTCTGTCATATTTCTGATCTAATTTAGACTGAGAGATCATTGATGCAGGGACCGTGTCTATTAATTTGCTTGTAAATTGCCATGCACATCACTGGTGTTATTAAACATAGCTAGTTCAAACCATCCCTTCGGAGTTCATGGGCAGAGGCATCAAAACCCCCACAGGACACAGCCAAGACAAGCAGAAGGGAGGAACATTGCTCCTTTTGCCCAACTCAGAAGCACCTCTGAGGGCTTCAGAGTAGGAGAGTTGAGAGGAGTGGGCCAAAGGCGAGAGAGAACAGAGGCAAGAGAGAAGTATATTGATCTCCATCAACCCCTGCAGGACTGCAGCAAAGTTCCTAACAACGGCAATGGTCACCTACATGCCGTTTGCTTGCCTACCTCCCCCTACTGTGCTGCCTGCTCCAGGGGCAGTAGAAGCCTGTAGGAGGTTCCCTGGCAGAGCAGCTACATTGGAGTCATACTGCTGCTCCTGGGATGAAGTGAGCAAGATTTGACACTCCCTACCCTACATATCAAATCAGATCTCATACCCTATGACTTTTATAGCATGTATATTTAGAACAGATAGATAAGAGGGATGGAGAAGAGAAGGGATGATGACAAAATTAATTTAAATTTATTAAAAAGGTTTCTCATTATATTATTCCAGCAACTTTAATAAAGTTGAAGAAAACTTTGCATTTCATGGAAAACAACATTTCTGGAGATAAGCACATGGACAGCTCTGCAATTCTCCAGAATTAGATATTGTGTGTACACACACCTGCACAAAAATTGGCATTTAGTACAGCCCCTGCCAGTGCAGGTTTGCTCCTCACTTTGGCTGCGTGAAATATTTTGGATAAAAAGCTTCCACCCCCCCAAAAAAATGCAGATTTGGATTAGCCAAAATATTTCATGAATTCATGTAAAAGAAAAAATTCCAAACAAATTGCAACATTTCATTTTGACATTTTAAAAAAAGATTTGATTTTTCCATTTGAAATTA
This sequence comes from Mauremys reevesii, assembly GCF_016161935.1. Taxonomy (NCBI): domain Eukaryota; kingdom Metazoa; phylum Chordata; order Testudines; family Geoemydidae; genus Mauremys; species Mauremys reevesii. Next base: position 33,207,276 of record NC_052637.1, on the reverse strand, counting down.
ACTTCAATTTTAGAAAAGGGTTAAAACCCCAAATGAAACATTTCATTCAACTAGGATTTTTTTTTCCTCCCCACTTTCTTTTGTTTGGAAATCCAGCTGAAAAAAATCAGTTATTTGCACAGCTTGACTCCTTACTGCATATTTTCAGACCTGAAGCTGGGGGTGGGAGGGAGAGAGAAATTTTTCAAACACTTTTGAACTCCTAAAATTGATGCGTGGCTGTATCACATTGGCTCTGGCAAGCACAGCACAGATTAAATTCAGAAATCTCTGCCCACTTCAGCCTCACATGAATCCAGACTGTACGGTGAACAATAAGAACAGGTGCAATCTCAAGAGTGAGCCCAAATGATCTAGACCAGCCTTCCTCGTTAAATAAGCTCCAAGTCCTTTGGGTAACTATACAATTGCTACTATAGCCAGGCAATGTTCTCCTGCAGACCTCTTTAGGATCTGAATAAGCAGAGCCTTGAACCAACAGAATGCAAAAGCACACTGAGAGGTGTTACCCCCATACGTGTCTAGATACAGATGCCCACAATATTAGTATTTGATGATACTTTCTCTCTCCAGCCCACCCCCAAAAATCCAGTCTTCAGCAGCCCCCAACAAAGTCAAAACCAATGAAGCTAATAATCAGCTGTTTCTATTATGTCCTGATAACTAATTAAAAATTTCTTCCTTATAATATACACAGATTCCATATTTCCATTTTAGTAATCACATTTCAAACCATGGATGATCAAAGGGTTTTGCAGAATGTGAAGAATTTAAGATTTCAGCAGAGATCGCTCATATCTTTGGTTTCAGCCAAGTCCACTTATTTGTATCTGTTAACTTGCAAAGTAACGATCTCCAAGTCCATTGAATCAGAAGGGAAATCAAGAATAAATGATGCATCACCTCTAGGGACAGGGCTTCAGTTCAAGCTAGTGACAGATGAAGCTGGCTGGCTTGTGTAGCTTAAAGGGTCAGGGATCAAATGAACTCTTGGCAGCTGAAGTAGAGTCCCACTACAGATTATGTTTTTAACCTCTACTATAAAAGATTCCCGTAGTGTAAATCAGGAAATGATAAAAATGAATATTTAATAAGCAATACCACCTTGATGGCTTAAGCTAGACTTGACACTGCCAAGACAACCACACCAGCCTGAATTTGTGCCAGCTTTATTAGGGAGCACACTCCACATTCCACTCAATGTCAAATATAAAAGACAGAACATAGAGATGTGCTGTGAAGGAGCAACTACAGAGAAAGCTTATAAACAGAGCAGACCCTGGGTTCACATTTGATTCCAGCTTTTCAAACTGCCTAACCTGATTAGAAGCTGGAATCAACTCAGTGGGTTGAAGGCAAATCTAATTTGCCACATTTTAATTGAGAGGTTAAAAGGAGTTACAAAAATATAGACAGACAAATTCTTAAGAACTTAAATCTTTCTGAACCTGCCATATTCCTACCATGAAAAAGTTATTTCTCTTGGGTCCTTCAAGTCTTTTAGGCCCTGATTCAGCAAGGTGTGTAAATATGTGCCTAAAATTAAGCACAAGTCCTTTTGAAGTCAATCGTAATACTTAAAGCTAGACGTGCTTAAAGCACTATGCTAAACTAGGGCCTTACTCCTAAATTTGTTGATATATGCAGAAGAACCCTGTCAAAGAGATTAAGTCTCAGAGTTTGAAACTGTGCACACAGAAATGAATTAGTACGAGTTTGCAGACATGTATAATAATTGCATGTGCAAATGACCCACTAGATGTCCAACTAGACATCTGTATGTGCAATTAGAGTGCCTACATAAGGAATGGCTGCAAATGTGTGCACAAATTATGCAAAAATGCATTTTTGCATGTATAAAAATCTGGCCTCAGATATTTAATAATGAAAAGTACTTGACTGCTTAACAATAGTACTGACAAGCATTACATACAAAATATTTACATACAACTCTATAGCAATATAATCACCTGTAAAAAAAAATATCTTCAGAATTAAACAAGTCTAAAAATCTATAAAGCCTGATGTGTTCAGTTGAAAGGGGAATGAGGTACTACAGCTTTACGGGCATCACAAGAGATGGTCTTGAGGAAAGATGGCATTTGATGCTCTTAAAGACTAGATCCAACAAACTTATGCCATCCTAAGATATAGGCATAAGCATAGGCTGCCAACAGTCCATGTGTGTGTATGAAGACTGGTGCTGCAAGCAGGATTTCCAGCCAAGAACACTGAAGCAGCTGTCCATTCAGAACTGACACACTTCTGCTTAAGAGGATATTGTCATCTGTTATGCAGCTCTAACCTTAATTCATTTCTGCAGCCACACAAAATGAAGTTTGACCTTGTTAAAATCAAGGGAAAGCAGAAACATGCTGGAGAGATCTGTTTGAACACAACCCCTATCCTAGGGCTCTGAGTGTCCCTTCAGAATGGGCTAAAACAAAAATTATTGAAGATATGGTAGTTTCTTCAGAATTGGTCCACACCACCACAGTGGACTTTGATAACACTTCTGTAGCCATTCACAGAGCAGGGAAACAGGGAGAAAGATTGTGGGGGAAGGGGTTTGTTTTGTTACATGTGTAAATGGAGCCTACAGAAAGGAAGTCCTATAGAAGTGGTTATTTTCACTGTAAAAATATTTTCATACTATGCCTCTGACCCATGAAAATAATTTAACAGAACACTCTCAACTGATTTTTACAGTGATTTTTTTTCCCCGACCCCCAGGCCTGAAGCATGAAAATAATCAGAAATGATTATGCAGGTCTTCAGTGAGTGCTAAAATAAAAACACTATTAAACAGTTCTGAAGAATGCTGAAATTATTATACATACACTTGTATAATGAAGATAAACTGGAAAAAATTACTGTTGGTGAATTATTCAATCAGTTAAGATTCTATATTGTGTACACACACACACTTTTGTTAGAAAAAAAATGACTTCTAGGCAAATACATGCATATTTTCATTCTGTATTGCAGAGTACCCTTCCCCAGCTATTAAACCATTTTATAAACATATTTGCAGTTCAAGGAGCAGAGTGTTAATTTATGTCATGAAACCTGCAGAGAGACTGAGACACAGTTTGAAATTTGCTCAGTGACTGCCATCTTGTGGCTACAGAAATCTCTTTTCCATAATATTCGCTGCTCCAAAATCACTCTGGGAACTTATGTACTTTTACTGTTCTTTGAAGGAAAATCCTGGCTTTTGCTGCCTGAGTAATGCTTGGGAGCAGAGCTGGAGCAGCTGAGCAGAGGTTCTCCAAACCGTTTTGTCCATAAAAGGGCAGTCAAAGGCAAAATGACTCCCAGAGCAGTACCCTGTATGGCTGGTCCAAACAAGGAGCAGCACGAGCTACCCTCAAGTATTTCCTTTAGGCGCCAACAGATGTTTAGTGTAGGCTGGATAGTCAACCCCCCAACCAAGCTGGTCATACCCCCCACCCCAAAGAACACACCCCACATGGGATCACATTACCAGTTAAGCCAGGACAGCATTCCTGAACTTAATTTTCATAATTTTAGGTCAAAAACTCAAAGGACAAATTGCAAAATACTAGTGTCATTGTTCTACCTCAAAACCTTCATCTAGTCTAGATCCAACTGCCACATCATTGGACAATGTCTATGTACATCCTTTCATCTCAAGACACATTGGTCCAATATAGCTAGCGAGTCAAAAAGTGTGTGTTTGGGTTGTTTTTTTTTTAAACTATTTAGTAACTCGTCATTGGCTACAACAGAATCATGTGACTATCACAACCAGTTATATAGCATTTAACAAGAACCGAGGCTGAGTTTAGAAAAAAGTTCTGGATAATTTAATGGCCACTAAACATTTGGAGCTATTTGGAGCAAAAGTTTGCATAATAAGGGATTGACCCCGCAGATCCTGCATCAGAGGGCCCCTTGTGCACTAGGTTACAACACCACTCAGTTTTGGGCCCTCAACCCATGTGTCAGGATGGGGGGCAACAGGGCCAAAATTGAGTGGCGTGGCAACCCCCACATGCTGATGCAGCAGCTCTGTCTCCTGCTTCTCTCAGAGCTGGGAAGCAGGATGGATCTGACATTTGCCAGCAGGGAGGAGGTCAGGATCAAGGGACCATGGTAGGGTAGGCAGGAGCTCCCAGGACTGAGGCTCCCAGGAGGGTCAGGATGGTGTGGAGCATACCATGTGAAAAATTTCTGCAGGCTCCCCGATCCCACTTTACTGATGGGGAAACTGAGGCACAGTGAAGTGATTCAACCAAGGTAACAGGGCAGTTCAGTGTTATACACACACCCCTGTTTTGGTTCCAGTTCTGAGCAATGCTTCTCATCTGTTCATAAAAAGCTCTTCTTGTATTTTATGCTAAAAATAAAAAGGTACAAAGTGATGCTGATTTTTTTTAATTTAGTTTTTCTAAATTCAATGCCTGTGGTTCAGAATACACTTTTTAGACCTCATACAGAGCTGTGCTACTAGAGTAGCAAGTATCTTTCACTAAAGTCACTGCTATAGAATTTCATATAATAAGGCGCCGCAAATTTGAAACCAAATGAGACTTTTCCACTGTGGGTATAAAAATTTATCATGCAAAACAATTATATCTATGCCACCCACTAAGCATTTTGATCCCTGCTCACTGACTTATTGTGTAGTTTAGCACATCTCCAGCATGAAATATGAATACATTGTAATTCTGACAACCACAAAACCCAGAGGCAGAAGCCTGGAAAGGTTCCCAGTGTGAACTGTGAGGGAGAGAAATTGCCAAATTCTGTAACGCTCATTAAAGGGACAAAAGTAATTCAAAGCCTTAAATTTCACTAACAGTTTTCGACAGAAAGGTAGCCTTAAGGCTTCATATATAGGAACTGAAAGGCAAATGCTGGGAAGGATTTAAAAAAAAATGCAACTTCTAGTTCTGAAAGAGTCATTCAAGCTAAATGCAATTAGAACCTTAGCAGTTCCATCTAGATTTGCAGTATCATCAGGCAATAGACTTACCAAGGACCACTCTTCTCTCCTTCCCTGCTCCAGCCTCTTCCAAAAAGGTCTTTCTTCCTCCGCCTGTAAAGAATAATTTACATTTACAAAGTGCCCATCCAGTCCTCTGAGTGACGTACTTAAACTTGCCAGGTCTACCCTATTCCAAACTTTTTAATAATAAATTGGAGATATACCTATCTCCTAGAACTGGAAGGGACCTTGAAGGGTCATTGAGTCCAGCCCCCTGCCTTCACTAGCAGGACCAAGTACTGATTTTTGCCCCAGATCCCTAAGTGGCCACCTCAAGGATTGAACTCACAACCCTGGGTTTAGCAGGCCAGTGCTCAAACCACTGAACTATCCCCTCTCCCCTAACATTATTTCCACTCCCATCCACTGCACAGAGTATCTTCTGGTCACCCTCAGTTATTCTTCCTCTCTCCCAGGAAGGGACTACAAAAAATAGATTTGTCTTTCAAAGGCCACCAAACAGAGGTTCTGACAACTCAAGGGGGTGGAGATGAGGGGAAAAAATTCCAAAACCAAATAGCCCGCACTCAGAATATCCAGCAAACAGTCTCCCACATACACCAAGAAGGGGATGGGAAGGTGAGGCAACCCTCCAAATGAGGCAATCCTTTGGAAGTGTTATCTTACATGCAAAGCTGGAGGAAACAGTGTAGCTTCACAGTTTGAGACACCCCTGTTCTGCTCAGAACCATGTCTACATAGAGCTGTTAACTAAGCTTTCACAGCTTAGTTAATGTGAAATCCCGACCATCCTAAAGCTTAGGATGGTCGGGATTCTCAAAGGCACTGAATATGGCCTTAACTTTGTTCCATTGACTGCAACAGGAGCACAGTAAATCCAGCACTGTCCATTATTGTAAATCCCACCTTATATCTAATTTTCATGCGCATTCTATTGAGCAAAAGTTATTGGCAGTCCTTTACTTAATGGTATAGAGTAAAATTTTACCCTCAGCACCTAACCCACTTAGGAGCAGAAGTCTCACTGTAAGCGGGCGGTACTCACCCCTGCCGCGCCTCCTGCTGGTTGGCCGCAGAATGTCCCTCGGTCCAGCCCTGGAGCGCCCTCAGCAGGCTGGTGACCCGCCTGTTCTCTGGCCCCGGCGTCCCTCCCTGGACCCGGTGCCCCCTATCTATGGTTGGGTCTCCCCCTCCCAGGGGAACCCCACGCTACTATCCCCGCCTTGCCTCAGTAGTGGCTACTGACAGTCATGGTCTAGCCCCACACCCTGGGGCAGACTGCAGTATCAGCCTACTCATCACAGGCAATAGGGGGTTTGGACCTGCTGCCTTGTCCTACCCCTGGGCTGCCCTCTGCAACCCCCAGTACCCGTTAGCCCAAAGCTAGGCCGCAGCCTGGGGCTTTCCAGGCTGGAGCTTCCCCAGCTCCTCAGCCTGTTCCCAGCCCTGCTTCACCCAGGTACTCTAGCCTCAAGCCCTAAGCAGCCAGGCCCATCTCTCTTTAGAAGCAGAGAGACTCTGTCTGGGCTCTGGCTTCCCTGCTTCTTATAAGGCCCTGCTCCTCAGTTTGGGGCGTGGCTCCCAGCTGCAGCCACTTCCCTAATCAGCTCAGCTCTGTCAGGCCACATTTTAAACCCCTTAAAACCCCGGAGCAGGGTCCACCCTGCTACACTCACTAATTCAGGCTCTTAGGAACCTATGTTGTATTGAAAGTCAGTGGGATTTCAGCTCCTAAGTGACTTGGGTGCCTTTGAAAAATCTTCCTGTTGCATTAAATGTTGTGTTCCACGTAAGAACTACAGTGTAATCTGTAATAATGGACTGACAAAACCAGCTTTCTTCAACAAAATTGTCTCAACAGGCTAAGATTTTTACTCGAAAAACTCGGAAGTCATGTTGAAAGTTATTTTTAATATACCTATTAAAATACATACAGCTTAGTTTTAATAAAATACTTGACAGACTTAATAAAAACAGGTTTTCATGTGTAAATGGTATTTTCCATAAAAGCAGTTAACATATAGATGAGTCTGCCTTAAATGTACGTGAAACAAACATATCAAGTTTATTATATTTAACTGTCTGGTGTTTCAGTATAAAACTAAGAGCAATAGACAGACATATGGAAAGGGCAAAGTATCCTGTGCACAACCTGTGGTCCAGAGCCTGCAAATACTTATGGATATGAATAACTTTATGTAGGACTAGTTGTTCCATTGAACTCAGTGGGCCCACTCATGTGTACAAGCGTTGCAGAATCAGAACTGCATCGGGTATAAAGCAGTCCAGGTAACCTTCTAGGAAGGGTGTTACTGTATCTGGGTGCTACCAGTTAAGTGGTGAAGTAGTCACTTAATACAAGAAACATTACATTGTAAGACACTTGGCTATCTTGTGGTGGTTAGTTTAAAAGGGTAGAGTCCTCAACACACTGTATAGTCAAAAGTGTTCGATTATTTCATTGAGTTGTCAATTATATTTGCACAGTGCTTTGAAAAAAGGACAAATGCTAGAAGGATTATGTAAAGATAAAAGTGTGTATTAAAACTAAGGGTAATTTCCATCAAAAAAGTTTTGACAGAAAATGTTCAAATTGGGTTTTGACTGAATGAAGTTCTTTTTGTGAAAGAGGGTCTGTTTCTGCAAAATAAAAAAAATGATTTTTTTTAAAACAAAAAACAACCCACAAACACCCAAAACTGAAATATTTTGATTCAGATATGTCTCTGCAGTGCCTCATAGGAAACCTAACCTGTCCAAGAAGTAAAATGGGAGCCTGAGGCACCTAATCTACAACATGAGACATTTTCAGATTGAACAACTTTTTCAACTTCTTTTTTTCGCCAAAAGTCAACATTTTCCACAGAGGCTGGGAAAATTTTCCAACCAATTCTATGTAAAATGTTTCCTAAAGTTCAGAGTTTTTCCTTAATCCAATGTTAAATACATTACATTTATTTAGGCCTTGGCTACACTTGACAGTTACAGCACAATAAAGCCACCCACAGCGCTGTAACTCACTCCCCGTCCACACTGGCAAACTCCCCATAATCCTTGTAACTGAAGCTTCCTCTCTTGTTCCTCTCTTTGTTTTGTTGTGAACTCCAGATGCTCCAGGAGCTGCTTATCAAAAAAACAAACACAGATACTGTTTGCTTTGAATGAGTAGAGACAGGCAGGGGGGCTCCCTTTGGAACTCCCACAGCCAGGGCCGGTGCAACCATTTAGGTGACCTAGGCAGTTGCCTAGGGCACTAGGATTTGGGGGGCGGCATTTTCTTCGGCAGCGACTGCGGCAGCCGGACCTTCGGCCACCCCGGTCACCGCTGGCATTTAGGCGGAGGGAGCTGGGGCAGCGGAGCACAGAGAGGGCCGCCTGCAGCAAGTAAGGGGTGGGGGAGCGACACGCAGAGGAAATCCCCGCCCCAGCTCACCCCCTGCCCCACCTCCTCCTCGAGCATGCCGTGGCTGCTTCACTTCTCCTGCCTCCCAGGCTTGCAGCGCCTAAGCTGATTCGCACCGCAAGCCTGGGAGGCGGGAGAAGTGAAGCGGTGATGGCGTGCTCGGGGTGTTTGTACTCGTGCACGGAGCAGGGGTTAGCTGGGGTGGGGGCGGTGCCTCAGGGTGGGGGATGGGGAGCTGCCGTGGGGGGGGGCACCTCAGGGGGGAGCTGCCACTGGGGGGGGGGGCGCCTCAGGACGGGGACTCAGAGACGGGGGAGGGCGCAAGATAGAAATTTCGCTTAGGGTGCGAAACATCCTTGCACCGGCCCTGCCCACAGCTAATGTTTGATTGAAGAGAGAGAGAGGCCATGCGGGGCGGGGGGGTCCGTTTCCGGGAGCGGCTGCTTATCTGGTCTGTGAGAAAAAAAACAAACAGCTGCTATTTGCTTTCAGTGAGTGAGAGGGGGTGGAGGAGGGAGGGGGTCGGAACTTGCAAGGCAGGGTGCTGGCACAGTGTCGGCACTCCAAAAACCCACTCTCTCTCCCCGCATGCTCCTTGTCACACTCCACCCCACCCCTCTTTTGAAAAGCATGTTGCAACCACTTGAACACTGGGATAGCTGCCCATAATGCACCGCTCCCAATGCCACTGCAAATGCTGCAGATGTGGCCACGACAGTGCGCTGTCAGCGTGGACAGACTGCAGCGCTCTACGAAGGCTGGTTTAACCCAAAGCGCTCTACATCTGCAAGTGTAGCCATACCCTTAGTGTCTTTCTACCAAAAGGATCCTGGAACATTTTACACGCTATGTTGACGAATTAGTTCACCCTCTACTGAAATTCAGATACTGCTGGAATCAAATGTAGCAGCTCTTTAATATTATTAGACAATACTTTAGGACAGAAAGGGAAGTCTACAATAACCAACTGAAAACAGTAATTAATTACCCAAGACACCAAACAGAAAGTCTTCTCTATCAACTACAGGTCTGCATCTGATGTCAACCCTCAAAATCTATTTTAATTAATACACTGTTCTTCCAGCTCTTCATATGTGTTGTGTAGTAAGTGTCACTACAGAAAGAATTACAAAAGAAATCTGAAATTGAAGTATTTGGATGATTAATGCAATAGTTTCCAAACAAGTATAACAGAATACATAAATGTTTAGTCTCTCTCAAAGTGTCAGCAACTGTATCCAGGATTAACAAACTACTGTAAAGTGTTTGGAGGGAAGCCTTCAGCCAGTGAGTTACAATCCCCCACAAGGAAGAGATAAAAGTACAAGTAGTTTCTTGTCAAATATAAATTCACACTTGAATTTTAGAAATCACACGTTTGGTAATGTGGTTAAATGAAAAAAGGCAAAAATTAATGCAAATGTGGGAGGAAAAAAAAAAGTTATTCTGCCAAGAATGCTCCACTCAGACATTCTTTTGCTTAATAGACTTACAGTATCCTAATAAAAAGCCTGATTCAAAGACTGCTGAAATCAACAGAAGTCTTTTCATTGACTCCCATGGGCACTGGATTAAGCATCAAGAGAAGAAATGGATTCAAACACAAAATGTGGATCTTGAACATCTTAAAGTTTTAGCTTTTGAAAAATCCATTCAATGCTGTATTTTTTGTTCTTGCAAAAAGAACCAATAGATCCACGGGTTAGGTTTTGTTATTTTTGGTGGGATAAAAAAAAGTATGTATCTAAAGTTTTACTCGCCAGGGCTCAACTTCTCTTTCAAAGTGGCAGTCCCATCCTCCAATGAGAGGAAGGCAGTAAGAAGATAGGGTGGAACTTGCTGTTAACTCTCTAACCAGTCATGGTTCTGTGGAGCAGAGTGGCCAGCTCCTCCTACCCTAAGGATAGATGAGTGGGAAGGAGCTCTTGGGTCACTGAGTCCAGTCCCCCACTGTGCTGTCATAGGCAACCATGTCATATCATCCTATTCATAGACTTATCAAGCTCCATTTAAAACCAGTTGGATTCCAGTGGTGGCTGGAGACTTTTTTGACAGGCGAGATACAAATCACAAGATAACTATATTAATTACCAGTATACATTGGGCAGGGGGTGGAAATAACTATTAAAAACTTAGCATATTTACAGGCAGACTGTGGGGGCTGGAGCCACCACTGTGGGCCCCTCAAGCGCATGAGTGGGGCCTTTCTGGCATTGTGTTTCACTACTGGAGAGAGGGAGTGGGAGTTATAACGTTTCAATCAAATCACAATTTGTCCTTCAATATTTTTATATTTATCAATTAATTTACAAAAAGATTATGCAAAATGCATTTTGTAGCATTTGGTAATTCTTCATTAGGTTGTGCCTCACTTGCCTGGGCTGATGAGCGACCCCCTGCTAGGTATCTTCTTCCCTTCCTCCCCCACTCCCATAAGGCCTCATGGAGCAAGACTGGCCCCTCCACAGCCATGCAGTTGACATGTGGTGTGGGGGATAGTGAGACTTGAAGTTATTTCCTCCTCTTTCCCAATAGGGGGCTGAGGAATGATGGCCAAGCTGAATCCCAACTCTGTCATGCCGAGTGCAGAAGTGGGTCCCGCAAGGATTTTAAAAATGTATACTTGCCAGTCCAGCTTGTATTAAACTCCTGAGGTTACAGCTTTTCTCTGACCTTGGCTTAGTAAACGCTGCCACCACCCAAATGCAAAAACAAAACAAAACAAAAAACACCACAACCCCAAAAAACCCTTTGAACCCAGGAAGAAGCACTTGGGAATTTCTCCTTGTGGGACACACTCAAGCCCTCCCCCTCTCCCTCCAGGGGAACAGCTAAGAAAGAAAACAATGGAAATTAGCTGTGGCTATGGGTTAATTTATAGCACAAACCTCTTAGGACACCGAAAATCCAATCCTGTTCTTAAAAAAGGTAAATTTTATTAAAAATAAAAAGAAAGAAAAAACATTTGGAACTTAGGCTTTTGTTAGATTTTAAAAAGAGCAATTCCAAAAATCAAGCACCCAAAATAGCTTTCTTGGGGGTTCAGCTTAAAAAGTTACAAGCAAACAAAAGCATCAGGGGTTAGAACAGAAGAGATCCACAAACCAATAAGAAATAAGAGAAATAACCTTAATCACGTCTAGCTAAACATTCTGATCTGCTTACACATTTGGGGATCAGATAAGTAGTTCTAGACATGATCTGATGATTTATGATCATACATGGCTTAAAGCTGCTTATAGCATGGCTGCTTTGTCCCTTTGACCCAGAGAACAACCGACAAAGGGAAAGTTTCTTTCCCAATTTTAAAAAAGTTCTATCTTCCCATTGGCTCTTTTGGTCAGGTGCCCACTTTTATTTTTTTTTTTGGTTCCTTTACCTGGGAAACTTTTTAACCCTTTACAGTTAAAGTAAAGAAAAGAACAGCTACTAAGAGGGATTTTACAGCTAACTGGCTGGCTGGGTGTCCATCAAAGGAGCTATCCCCCCGTTTATTTATCACAGAAGTGTGTTGGCTTTCAATGGGACTTGTGCTCCTAAGTTGAACCGGACAAAAAAAAATTGATCTCCCCTCCCTCTGAAAAATGCATTTGGGGGGCCTGAATTTATTTGCTAAATTTGGGTCAAGTTCAACTAAAAGCTTCAGCTGGGAAAAAAAATCAAAAGTCCACTTAGTTTCAAAACAGCATTTTTATTTCAAATTTGGCTAATTAAAAAACAAAAACAACCAACAAGAACTATCACAAAAAGGGCAAAAAATGCCTGACACAGCTGAATTAAAAGAAAGATGCCTCAAAAAATTGCTATGAGTCAGCCAAAATGTTTTGATTGATTTGAAAAGAATTGGAACATTTGTTTTCAGTTGTCTCAGAACATTTCGGTCATCTCAAAAACAATTTTATTGGTTGTTTGATTTGACAATTTTGAAAGGAAAAAAAAAAGTTTGAGCCAAACCAGATTTTTGTTCCCTGATTTTTCAGTTTCCCTCAACTGAAAAACTATTAGCAGCTCAGCTCTACTCTACTCAAGTCATTTAGATGCTATTAAAAAAAAAATTCACACTATATGATTATTTACTAATAGTTTGATGAGGGGCAAGGAATCAAAGCAGTCCTATTACAATTTAAAAGGAACACAGTCCATTTAAAAATCATACTACTGTCACAGAAGTTTATCTGTTATTGCTACAAGTATCACTAAAACTGAGATTAGAGGGAAAAGTATGCTCTATTTTTTAAATTTCTTTTCTTTGCTTGTTGGACTAGTCAGTCAGTTTCCCTTTGGTTGTGTAGATCTCTGACACAGCAGCAGAGAAGAAAAAAAACGCACATACGACTTGAAATATAGGAAATTGTGATAGCAAAGTCACAAAAACTGAGTGGGTAGGCAGACTCAGGGGCAGATGTAGTGCCTGAAACTACTTAACACTTTTTTAGACTGACTGTAATTCAAGTTTGCAGTTTTGTTGTAGGTAGGGTGACCAGACAGCAAATATAAAAATCAGGACTGGGGGAGGGGGGAAATAGGAGCCTATATAAGAAAAAGACCCCAAAATCGGGACCGTCCCTATAAAATCAGGACATCTGGTCACCCTAGTTGTAGCCATGTTGATCCCAGGATATATGACACAGACAAGGTGGAAAAGGTAATAATTTTAACTGGACCAATTTCTGTTGAAAGAGAGGAGCTTTCAAGCGCCACAGAATTATTGTTCAGGTCAAGGTGACACTCTCCCCTTTGATCAGTTTATTAACTGATGTATTCAGATTAGACCACATTCATCCCTCACGTAACTCTGTTTACTTGATGAAGCTACACCATGAATATCGTGCACTGTGGTTGAAAGTGTGTGTTACTGAATATCTTTGGGTATTACAAAATACAGATTAAAAATCTAATACCAAAGGCAGATGTAATTATCAACCTCAAGTTGTTTAGCTCAGCAGCAACTTAAAAAAAAACCTAGAATTTTCATATTAGACAAATTCTTTACACAGAGTAAAGATCAGAATTTTGCTGATTTTTAACAAAAGATACAGATTAAGTGTACTCAGAAACAACACTGAACCCATGTCTAATGTAGCGAGAGGAAGATATTGCATATATTATTCTACAGCTGTTAACAATTTAGGATACAAAACCATTAAAGCAGATAATATGATGCATCAGACAAAATGAGAAAGACCAAACAGAACCATAAATGCCACTGCAAATGAGGAAGAAAGGAGAAGTGAAAAAATAGAAGAAAATTAACTGCCTCTATTATGAGTCTCCATTTACAGTTTCAACCTTTTGTTATACATTGTCTGGGAGATTAATATTTAGTATGACCATGTTATGTGCACTATATTTGGCAACACTTCACATATTTGCCATGAAATTGTTGTCGACACATGAAGAGCTAGACTGATTTCTCATTGTGAAAGACCCAAGATTACTTTTATTAGCATAACACTATTTGAAGTGGACTGAGTTGTCTTAAAAAGACTATTATTAAGTCCTGAAAACACTCATCCCATGCTAAATTCAGATTGCTAGGATTTGCAAAATTGGATTATGGATTGTTTGGGGAGTAGGGGCTGATCCTGACTGGGGCAGCTGGGCTTGTACTGTAATACAAATAGTTTCCAGTATCTTTAAGACACTTGATAAAATGGGCACAAACAGAATGGGATTATTACTCTCTCTTTGCAGGAATGTACAATTTCATAAAATTCACTTTAGCTTTTCCTATAGCTCTGTATTTTATGTATTATACACACACCCATAAATTGTTTTGATTAATTGAACTGTAATTAAAATACACATTGCAATACATTCAGAACATATTTCTTAAAAACACTGAGAGATGGCTATTAAAAATAAGCCCTGGAGGTCCTTAGAATTAGAGGTGTAGTAAACTAGATCCAAAAACCCAAGCCCAAAATGCAACTTCTCTCATTTAATGAATTCAGCCTGAAGCTCTTTAAATTAGTACCTTACAGAAGAACAGGAGATCAAGCTGAAAATTCCAGGCTACTTTGAGTTTGTTTTACATAAAATATTAGTTGTTTAAATAGAGTATAATTTAGATCCAAGCATAATTTCCCCCCCCCCAAATTATTAATTATTGGAAGCAACTGGCCCAATATTTTGGGACAATTTATAGACAGAAATAGTAATTTCAGGAGGCTATTGATCCAGACAGAAAAGAAAATGATACTCCAGAAAACACCAATGTAATCCAGTGAAAGAAAAATCAGCTATATCACAAATCAGTGTAAAGCCAAACCAGACAGGAAAAGACTTCATGTTTCCTAGGTGGAAATGTCAATAAAAAAAGTTGATGCCCCTAAAATACCTTACTTAAATAAGGCTAATCGACCTTAAAGAGAAACTCCTGATTATCTGCTGTCTAATATCTGAACGCAATGAGGGCTCTGTGCGCACTGTGACTTTTAGCATCATTAGAGTTGGTCCTGAGAGAAACTGTGAATTCAGTCATCCCAGTCCACACATCATGATGCCAGGTTATATGCACTCATTATCACCATTAATACTGGAAGAAATTGGCTTCTACTACAAATAGTGTGAAGGTGACCATTGTTTAGATGACCAGCTGTTTTTAATGTCTCAGACTTCACACAACATTCACTCACTTGCTCCTCAACGTGTGCTTTTTACATTTGAGCAATCACCTCTCACTGTATGTTCTTGTCCAGCACTGACAACCAGTCAGGATGGGTCTGGCTTATTATTTATCATTGGTAGTATAGTAGCAACCAAGAGTACTCATCATGGCTTAGTTTGGTCAGGATCAAGTCCTTCTTGACAGACGGTTCTTTCCTGAACACTCTTCAGAGGAGGAAGTCCTCCATTTGCTACCCTTATGGCATGGTGCAAGAACCATCTGTTTCAAGCCTTGTGTTCTTGGCCTTATAGTGTATGTCTACACTGCAATGGAAGCCAGAGTTCAAACTCAGGCTCAAGCCAACCCCACTTCTGTCTACACACAAATTGTGCTAACATAGGACTCAGGATTTCAGAACCCCTCAGGGATGGAAAGTCCAAACCTGAGTCAAGCCTAGACCAAGCATTCAAGCTTTATTGTTCTGCAGTGTAGACATAGCCTCGCTTGACTAGTGCTCTGGGAATCTACCAAAAGTAACCCAAAATCCCATGGGCTGACTTTCTTTGTCCTTTGGATAGTCACGTTCAGTGGACAGTCAAGTTTTTCCACTCTGCCCCACGACCAAAGGGCTAGAGCGGCCACATTTTGGGAGAACACTAGGAAGTCTGGGATACTGATGCTTGGACTCAGGCCCACATAATGCAGTGTAGACCCTGAAGCCCCAGGTTGGGACTCAGGGTTCAACTATTCCTAACCTGGGGTTACAAAAGAGTGTAGATGCTCAAGCCCTAGATTAACAAATCCAGTGTCTGCTAACACGAGTTCTGCTAACTCTGGTCTTACACTGCAGTGTAGACAAGCCCTTATTGAGGCTACTATTTTATTAGTTGCCAGTCATATTTATTTGGAAACAGATCCTTTTCTTAGCCTTGGAGATGAGTTGGTTTCCCCATGCCAGCTGTGTTTAATCAGGATGAGAATTCAGCCTGGCAGTTTTGTACTTGCTTTATATTGTCCTTTGTGTTAGGTGTCCAATAAATCAGTTGTTAATAAACTTTAACCTCACTCTTGGTTAACATGGGTTAAAGTAAATTAAGAGGACTCATTAACAGGCTTTTTCCCCCATAGTAGCTAATTAATACAACCCCCCCTGTAAGATCGTCACATTCACATTGTCATCCCTGTTCAACAGAGGAGTATATTGAGAGGTAACTTGCCTAGAACTACTAAGAGAACCTGTATGGGAGTCAGGATGACCCTGTCATGAAGCCAAGACAGAATCAGGTGATCAGAGTTCCATTCCTGATTCTTGTGTGACATTTGTCAAGCCACTACTGAATCTTGATGTCTCTGTTTTCTTATCTGTAAAATGGGGATAATACTTATGTCTGAGTGATGCTATGAGGTTAAAAAAACTAACTCAGATACCACCGTGCCTACACATATAAATAAAATAGCTGTCTGTACACATACACAAGGAACAAAACTACCATATATATATACACACACACACACACAGCTATGTTACATAGGAATTTATGTTCCAAAACCCCCTCCAAACAAAACAAAAACAAAAAAAAACACATTCAGAAATGTTGATCCTTAGTGACTATTGCATGCAAGAAAATATGTTTACAGCTACAATTATCTCAGTCACAAACAGAATTAAATCAGTGAGCATGGTCATAAATATAAAACATTGAGCATGGGTCAAGAGTAACTAGTGATTTTGGATGCTCAGCTTGAAACACATTCAAGAGAACCAGATTTGGAGAAAGTGCTGAGCCCCTTGTCCTTTGAAAATCTGGGTGTGTCAGATTAATATTTTTGGATACTCAGTCACTTTCAGAATTGCTGGCCACTGTGAATTTTAGTAATTACTGGTCATCAGCTAGATGAAATGCAGAACAAATCCAATTCCCAAATAATCCTGAATGCTACTTTCTAATATTGGTATTATAAGCAACTTTAGCCAACAGGCCTAATGATAGCATTTTCATGAATAATCATTCAGCATAATGGAAATGGGTCCATGCGGGGCAGGAAAGTGTCAAGGGATGAAGGTCTCACTTTAAAATTGAACATCTTGGCTCTGCTTCCACGTTCATTTTCAATAAATGCCTTCAATTCCACTCAGGCGTTTATGTAACAGCAGGAGACCATTACACTGTGACAATGTGAAATTTCATTCGTTTTCTCTTGTATGCCCCCTATATCACAGTCAACCGAACATCACCAACGTACTGGGTAGGGAGGGACATACCCATCCACATGTGAAGGTTTTTCCCAGCTCTGAAATGTCTCTCTTCCTGTTTTTATAAGGGTGGGTGCACTACAGTATATGCACAAAATATTCGTTTTAGGGCTGTCAAGCGATTTAAAAAAAAATCATGCTGTTTTCTACATTTTCAAATATATTGATTTCAGTTACAATATAGAATACAAAGTGTACAGTGCTCACTTTATATGTAATTTTTATTACAAATATTGTCACTGTAAAAAAAAGCAATAGTATTTTTCAATTCACCTCATACAGGTACGATAGAGATTGCACTATCATGAAAGTGCAACTTACAAATGTAGAATTATGTACAAAAAACTGCATTCAAAAACAAAAAATGTAAAACTTGAGAGCCTACAAGTCCAATCAGTCCTACTTGTTCAGCCAATCACACAAACAAGTTTGTTTATATTTACTGATGATCATGCTGCCCACTTCTTGTTTACAACGTCACCTGAAAGTGAGAACAGACATTTGCATTGCACTGTTGTAGCTGGCATCGCAAAATATTCATGTGCGAGATGCACTAAAGAGTCAGATGTTCCTTGATGCTTCAACCACAATTCCAGAGAACATCCATCTATGCTGGTGATTGGTTCTCCTCAATAACAATCCAAAGCAGTGTGAGCTGACATGTTTATTTCCATCGTCTGAGTCAGATGTCATCAGCAGAAGGCTGATTTTCTGTTTTGGTGGTTCGGGTTCTGTAGTTTCTGCATCGGAGTGATGCTCTTTTAAGATTTCTGAAAGCATGCTCCATATCTGAACCCTCTCAGATTTTGGAAGGCACTTCAGATTCTTAAACCCTGGGTTGAGTGCTGTAGCTATCTTTAGAAATTTCACATTGGTTCCTTCTTTGCATTTTGTCAAATTTGCAAAGAAAGTGTGGGTAAAACAGAGCAGGAGACATACAATTCTCCCTCAAGGAGTTCATTTAATAAACAGATTTTTTTAAATGAGCATCATCAGTATGGAAGCATGTCTCTAGAACGGTGGCCAAAGCATGAAGAGGCATATGAATCTTTAGCACATCTGGCATGTAAATATCTTCTGACACTGGCTGCAACAGTGCCATGCGAATGCTTGTTCTCACTGTCAGGTGACATTGTAATTAAGAAGTTTGTCTTAGCGATTGGCTGAACAAGAAGTAGGACTGAGTGGACTTATAGGCTCTCAAGTTTGATATTGTTTTATTTTTGAGTGCAGTTATGTAACAACAAAAAAGGTCTACCTTTTTAAGTTGCACTTTCATGATAAAGATATCGCACTACAGTATTAGTATTTTTCAAGTCACCTCATACAATTTCTTTTATAATTTTTATAGTGCAAATATTTGTAATTAAAATATAAAGCGAGCACTGTATATTTTGTATTCTGTGTTGTAATTGAAATAGATACATTTCTAAATGTAGAAAGACATCAAAAATATTTAATACATTTCAATTGGTATTCTGTTGTTTAACAGTGCAATTAATCACGATTAATTTTATAATCACAATTAATTTTTTGAGTTATTCATGTGAATTAACTGCAATTAATCAATAACCCTAATTTGCTTCAACTAAAGATAAGCCTAGACGACCTGCATGCAGCACTTTAAAATACATAGAACTAGATTCAGTCACAATCTCCAACTGCTCTTATAGTCAGACTCTGGAATTTGCAAAGAAACCCATACCACATAAAACAGAGGGAGTCTTGCATAGAGCAAGAAATCCTGACTCCCAGCTCTTGGGTTCTAATCCTGACTGCTAAAGAATTACTTAAAACAAGTCTCCTAACCTCCTCTTCCTTCATTTCACCTTACTCACCTCAAAGAAGTGTATGAAGAGCTTCAGTGATCCTATAATGAAAGGGGCTCAGAGTGCAAAATATTATTATAAAATATAATACAGTGCCAGTCTATCACAGGATTCAGAACACTTCATCAACCTTGAAAGGCATAATGTGTGATGTTTTCTAAACTTTTTAATCCAAAGAGAATTTAATCCAAAAACTATTCTGAGTAGATGACTCTTTGGAAACTAGATAGCCTTTAAGTCTATTATGTGCACAGCTATGAATGATTTAACTTTGAAAATACTTATAATGAAATAAAATACAGTGCTGAATAAAAAGCAAGCATAAAAGAGAGTGCATTTCATCCACTTTTCATCTTTATTTGGGAACTTCTGTATTAAAAACAAACAAACCCAAAGCTCTGAAATTCACCCTGATTTTATAGCTGGTTAAACATCAATTAACACCAGCCAACAGTTTCTATTAAAGTTTTTTTTTTTAAATCTCAGACTATCCCAGTCAAACAGCAGTCAATGGCAGCCTCTATAAATAAGCTAAACAGTTCCCAGGGGGTCAAGCCACCTAAGCAGCTTTCATGATTTAGTGAATATACATTTTCTACTTAAGTACTAATATGCTGCTATTACCATATTAGATTAATGTATCCACAGCTCCCTTCAAGGTCAATCTGAGGTAAAGGAAGTGCTATTATCAGATGGAGAACAGCAGCACAAAAGAATTAAATAGTTTTCCCAAAGGCATAGTTGTCACGACCAGAAATCGAACCCAGACTTCCTAAACCCGAAGACAGCGTTTCAGCCACTGGATAGGTTCATCCAGACAACAGGTGGTGGAGTGGGTTGGTTATAAAAGACTAACAAATCTATTAGATAAAAAAAAAGTTACTAAAGGCCTATAACAGTTGCACTACTGAGCATTATAGTGGATAACAAAGAGGGGTTAGAATGGAAATTGGGACTTAAGCCTCATCCACACAAATTTTTTTGAACCCGTATAACTCATTTGGATAGGGATGTGATTTTCTTAATCAAAATGGCTGCAGCAGTACTCACCCTAGTGCCTTATACTACCATAGTTTATTTCCCTTTCCTGAGAAGAACAGCTATACCCATGTAAAGTAACCTTATTGTGATATAATTGCAATGCACCACTTCAACTATTCCAAAATAGTTTGAGCAGTATAATCGGTGTGGATGGACAAGTCCTCAGTGCTCATATCTTTCTCAAGTTTATTTTGGGGTGAATTTTTCCATGCTTTGCATCTCAACCTGTCCAAAACTATTTTCATGTGCATAAAAGTTTAAGAAAGTTCAGCTCGGTCCCTCTAGGATTAGCATTTAACTAAAAAAAAAAAAATATTGCAAATGCACTGGACTTTCAGACATTAATGTACAGTATTTGCAAAGTACTCGTGCAGTACCACCATGATCACAACCACTTTGGTTACTCACTATCAAACATCAGCGCCTTGACTGACAAAGCTCAGAGTAACCTGGAACACAACATACAGCTTTCCAACAGCATGAGCAAACCTAGTAGATTGAAAGCAATATGGAAATCTAGTTCCCTATGTATGATTCTGACCTGAAAAGCATATTAATAAATGCAGTAGTTAGGTAATAAGGTAATAATTGGAGATATACCAATCTCCTAGAACTGGAAGGGACCTTGAAAGGTCATTGAGTCCAGCCCCCTGCCTTCACTAGCAGGACCAATTTTTGCCCCAGATCCCTAAGTGGCCCCCTCAATGATTGAACTCACAACCCTGGGTTTAGCAGGCCAATGCTCAAACCACTGAGCTATCCCACCCCCTCTTTGACTGCATCATATTTGTGTTTGTATTAGGTTTCCCAAGAAGGGGGAGGCCAAAACCAGATTAACGACAAGAAGTGTCCCCTTTAAGAATGCCTCCAAACCAACTTTGGCCCTCAGAGTTTCTAATTCTCTTATTGTTCTATGAGGCAGGAAGGCATTCTCCCTTTCCCTTAGATAGCAGGTTGAGGAAGGAACGATTTAACAGAGTTCATAAGGCCCATACCTCAGAGCCTTGAGTCAGAGCAACCAAACTTCTAGACAGAAAATGTCTCCAAAGCTAGTATCCTGAAGCCCACAACCCATAGCAGTCAACATGGCTGCTTGTCCCATCTCTCTTTTGCTCAGCTTCCTTTTCCTGCTTATATGTAGCCTCAACCTGAGGGCAGGATGCTCCTCGACTGTGCCCAGGCTGCACTTGGCTGTAAACTCCAGTTTGTCTCTTAAAGGGGTAGCACACCCACCACAATGTCCTCTTCTGAGAGCACCTACCAAAGTTAGTTTTGGATAGTCATTCTTCCCTCCCTAGATAGGCAGAAAAGAGATTGTTTGATAACAGAGACCAAAGCATAGAGAAATCCTTTCATCAGTCCAAGACTAGCTGGGGAGACCATCCTGTAAGAATGAAATACTGGGTGATCCTTTGAGGGTAAAGTTGTATCATACGAGAGTGCTAAATGGATACACTACTGGAGGTAGCTGAAGTAGGAGTCTGAGACAATAACTAGTACATAATGCGACAAAGAGTCCTGTGGCACCTTATAGACTAACAGACATATTGGAGCATAATGATTCATCGCTCTGCTCTACAGATAAAAAATTACAGCAATTCATTTTCATTGCAAAAAATAATTCTGTTAATTGAAAATGAGAATATGCATAAGTGTTCAAATGTTTATTTTATTACTCTGTTTTTCTATTACCTTGAAGAAAACTAATGAACTTCCATTTACAGTTTCCAATGTATTGATATTGACATCATTATATACAGTTTGTCTATGGTCTATAACTTCTACTTTTTCCTCTGTCATGCTGCTGATTTCCAGATTTTCAGCTCAGCGCTCAATCCCAGCTCACAGAATGGATAATACCACTCTTAGCACACAGTTATATTTGCCATTTGACTTCCAGCAACATGAATCCTGCTGGTATATAAATAGAAAGCTTTGGAAACCATTGCTTTTAGAGGGAATTCTACCTATATTTTGTCTAAGACATTGAATACTGTGGTATTAATGCGCCAAACACAATTTTGATAATATATACAAAGGACTCATTTCTTCCTTCTCCCATGCAGTCCCTTAATAAAAATTATACCCCCTCCTCCTGTGTAAGAAATTTCTTTTGCTGGGTAATAAAATAATCCTCCTTTTACACATTGAGTAAGTAGATTTTTTTTTAAATTGGATGCTGAGTTTTCATGACAATTTTGCAAGACTAAACACACACACACAGTTCCTGGGAAAAGCTTTCTTGAAAACATGGGTGTTTCTGGATCTCTAAGTCAGTCAGGCTTGGGCCAGACTTGACTGTGAAAATTAAAGCTCTGGAGAGACACTATCATTTCCCTGCCAGTTCCATCTATTCTCTGTCTGTGGCACATAAGAGTCTAGTCTCCTGCGGACAGTAATACTTTGGTCTAATTTCAATTGTTGAGTGTAGTGTGTGGGTGCTGGGTGGTATAGGTGTCCTGTCAGGGGCGGCTCCAGGCACCAGCACAGCAAACCCGTGCCTGGGGCGGCAAGCCGCGGGGGGTGGCCTGCCGGTCGCTCTGAGGGCAGCAGTCAGGCATTTCTGTGGGAGATCCGCCGGTCCCGTGGTTTCAGCGGCAATTCAGCGGTGGGACTGGCAGACCACCTGCAGAACCGCTGCCGAAACCGCGAGACCGGCGGACCTCCCACAGAAACACCACCGAAGGCCACCTGACTGCTATGCTTGGGGTGGCAAAAAACATAGTGCCGCCCCTGTGTCCTGTGATATACAGGAGGTCAGACTAGATGATCTGGTGCTCCCTTCTAGCCTTAAACTCTATGACTATGACCCAGTGGGAAAAAGCAGAAAGAATTTCATGGGAGTTTTGCTTAAGTAAAGTCTGCAGGATTTGTCCCTAAATGGACTTCTGCACATGAACAATCCATTGCCACAAACCAGGGGTCACAGTAGAAAAATCCAAAAACAGAGGACATGGTGGCTCCCATCCCAGTGGTGGGAGGTGACTATAATGTTAAGATTAATGGAATTACTCAATGGGTTTAGTAGCCTGTATTTACACTGACAATGAGAATCCACATCCTCCCAAGTGCTCTGCCCTCTGCAATGCATGTGCCATTAACCGGCTACGCACAAGCGACTGCAAGGCCCCAACTTTTCATTTATGTTGTATTTAATATTTTATACGCTTTTTAAAAAGGAAAAAAAGTTCATGATAGGAGGCTATACAATATTATTTATGAGAGAGGCAGGGGGTTTCTGTGGAGCAGTTACCATCTTACCTACCACATAAATACTGTGGATGGTGTGTAATGGAAAGCCTTACAAAACAGCTTGTGAGAAGCATCTGCTTCTCCAAAGCAATTTCCAGGTGTTGCTTTTCTTTTTCCAAAGAGGTTTTTATTGCCTAAAGTACATAAGGGAGAGAATGGTACCAGGGCCAGACTGTGGATCTGCACGAACATACAGTATTGGAGTAAAACCCTTACATTTAATTTCAGACTTAACAACAGTAATAAAAGGAAAAGAGGAAAGGAAAGTTAGAAGAAGATATAGGGCCCAGTCTTGTCCCCTGCTGTGCTTAGGGTGACCAGACAGCAAGTGTGAAAAATCAAGATGGGGTGGGGGTTGGTGGGGGGTAATAGGAGCCTATATTAAAAAAAAAAAAAATCAGGACATCTGGTCACCCTAGCTGTGCTAGTGAACACATAAGAGAATGGGGAAGGCTATAGGGAGTTCTCTCCCTCACTCATACAAACAGAGGTAGACGTCTATTTAACTCCTACTGTTTGAAGCAATGAATTGCTAAGATACCACCCATACACCATTTTCCTCAAGGGATCAATCTGGATTTTAAGGAGTGCATTTAGTGTGCCAGCATATGCCACCAATAAAAGGTGCAGGCAAACTAATTCTGTAATGTGGAGTTCACAGCATGCTCATCCCTGCACCACATTGTGCTGAACCTGCCATAGGGTGTTTTGCCCTTCATTAACATGTCTGAAATGCCAGTCCAGTGGCTACTTACTGCCCTTGGTGTAAACATCCGTGTAAAGAAAGATTTGGCCCAGAGAGCTTGATGAACTAGTGGGAGTAGGAAACCAGTTTAGGCGAATATTGTATGCAATGGCTAGCAGCCTCAATCAACCTTATAAACTCAATGAAGCCCAGGAAAACTTCCTGCATTCAGATGAAGGATGCTAGGCTTTTGCTTCTGAGGGCCGATGCTCTTTCATATCCATAGTTAACAAATCCATGGCCCTCTAGGGCTTCATAGTTGTCATTATGCTCAACTTAGGGGAAAGGACGTGATTTATATGTTGAACGTATGCTAAGTTTTTATTAGGAAAAATAGAACTCTAGCCTTGAAGAGACTGAAATCCTGTGGCGGCTAAGAGTGTTCTTGGATTCACTGGCTGGTTAACTGCCCCACCACTGTACAGGCACCCACATCAGTATTTAATGAAGAGCTATGTAGAACTCAGCATTTCTCTTCAGAAGAAAATTGAGGCAAACATTTTCTATTTACGTCATTCATACACACTAGGAATCATTGTGAATCCAAGACACTAAAATTCAGTCATAAATCACATTTTGCATGATTTTGATGTGAGACAATAAGTCAACTCAGGTTCATTGGGCCCAGCTTTGACCCACGGTAATCTTTGGCAAGGCATATAGCCTCTCAGTTTTATCATCTGCATGATGGATGAGACATTGGGAAAGAGACTTCCCAATTCCACCCACAAAATGAACTCCACCCAGCAAGTTGCCAAAATGAAGTGCCACTCCCAATAGATTGCTCAGATATTCAAAATATGACTGTGTTCTGTCCTGGCTCTCTGAGCTAAACTCCCCATAGGTGGCGTCTGAAAACGTCCATGGGTTCAGGAATTGCAAGAGTAACACACATAGCGACCAGGACGTTGTGTGTCTCTTTCTCCCTCTCTCCTCCTGCAATGATCAATCCACGGAGAATGAAAGCTTGTTACAGCTCTCAGCTGGACATTCTGATATTCTTTTAGATAGGGAAGTCCCCGGTTCAGTTCCTGGTGTCAGTCTAGAATAGCGGCTCTCAACCTTGCCCCTTTCAGAAGTCTGATTTGTCTTGTGTACCCCCATGTTACACAGTCAGGAGCAGATTTATTATGAAACAAACTGTGCAGTGGCATGGGCCCCCCCAATGACAGGGGTGCCCCCAAAATGCACAATATCTGACAAGCTGCCCTCAAGTCCCGGCCGGTGGGCAGCACGGCTCAGGCAGGCAGGCTGCCTGCATGCCATAGCCCCACGCCGCTCCCAGAAGCGGCCGGCTGCTGGCACATCTCTGCATGCCCCTGGTAGGGGGTGGGAGAGGTGGCAGCTCTGCACACTGCCCCCGTCCCAGGCAGCGCACGGAGACCCCTGCCCCTCACCCCCCAAAGGGGCATGCAGAGACATGCCAGCAGCCATGCAGCAGGGTTAAGGCACCTCCCTGCCCGCTTTGTCTCCCTCCCTTCACGCCGCTTCACTCCCCGGACCCATTCCTGCACCCCAACCCCCTGCCCCAGTCAAGGTACCTCACTTTATTTTCATTTACTTCCCATAACTTATAATATAGGAGGAGGATGAAGAAAAAAAGAATAAAAACCAGGGGGCGGGGAGATAAGAGAGAATGTTCTTTTTCTTGTCTGGGTCTCGAGGGGGGGGGCGGCTCCCACAAATGAAGCTGCACCCAGGGCCCCACTAACTCTAAATCTGCCACTGTCACAGTACTTAGAAACTACTTGCTTACAAAATCAGACATAAAAATACAAATGTGACACAGCACACTTACTGAAAAAATGCTGACTCTCTCACTTTTACATATAATTATAAAATAAATCAATTGGAGGAATATAAATATTGTACTTACATTTCAGTGTCTAGTCTATAGAGCAGTATAGACAAGGCAGTGTCTGTATGAAATTTTAGTTTGTGTTGACTTCGCTAGTGCTTTTTATGTAGCCTCGTGTAAAACTAGGCAAATATCTAGATGAGTTGATGTACCTCCAGAAGACCTTTGCGTAGCCTCAGGAGTACATGTACCCCTTGTAGAGAACCACTTATCTAGATGGCAGCCATCACACCTACACAGAAACTTACTTGTACCAGTGCAAACCCCCCCCCCATTTACAGGGGCAAGCTAAACCACTGTATCCACATATGACCAGTTTAATTAAATGGGTGTATGTTTGTGCGTTGACAAGTCCTAAACTACAAGTGCAAGCTAAAACCAAATATAAAAGTTTAAATCAATGTCAGTGTCCACACACAAAATAGCACGGGTTTAACATCACCCCTCTAGCTAAACCAGAGGGGTCATGTGTGTGGACAAAGACTGACTTGTTTTTAAAAGAAAAGCTGAGATTCCAGAGCAAAAGATAGCAGCTTTGGAGGGGTGCCAGTACACTTTACCACCATGTACCACCCCAGTGGAAGCCCTGGGTATGATAAAACTTACTATACTTCACAAGAGAGTTAGATAGATTAATTCATGTTTGCAAAGCACATTGAGATGCTAAGTTGGAAGGTTCTATAGAAGGATGAAGTAGGATGTTATTGCTAATAAATTATGAATTAAATGCTTATCAAACATGGGGATTTAAGGGAGACAGATGAAGTTATTTGATCAACTTAATTCCCTTATTTAATGAGTGAAGACTCATAAGTACTGTGCATTTGAATCAAGCTCTTACACAGCTTTATCTTTAAGAAGTAAAAGGCATGACTGTAGTAGGCTAAAGTAGATTTACTTTCCTGGTGTTCTTTGGAATGGATATCTTGCATGATTGAACAGAGCTTTGTTCAATTCTCAAAGCAATTTACCAGAAGTGAGAACAGAACGCTTAGTAAAGCAAGTTGGTCAGTCCTGGATGATTACTTCTTATTCTAAAACAATTACAATGAAGAGAAAATGGGTTATGTTGCTGTAAAAATATGATTCTTTCCAAATAGTAGCAGAGTAACACATGAATACCCAACCAAATCCACTACACAGAAAACAAAAACAGATCCACATCATGCCAGAAGATGCCTTAATTCTATTTTTTTTCCTAAAAAGGTACATATGGAGAAGAACACATGCCTCAGGAGACTGGCAATTATGGAAGGAAAGTTGTTCAATTCTACATTATCAGTTCAAAACCCACCAAGGTCAGCAGTGTGCAACTCATTTCTGTCTCATGGCTCTCCGGTGGCCTTTATTAAGTGAAATGGTGGTTTCACTACTGTTCCTGGCAGAAAGATAATCACATCACAAAACCCATCACATAGCTGGCACTAGGAAGAACCATTACTGGGGGCGGGGGGAGAAAGTGTGCATCCTAAACCAAAATCTCTAGTCTAGACAAGACCATCAGAATACTGCTTCCAGTAGGTTGTTGGAAAAATCAATTGCCATTGCTTGCACGGCACCTGTTCCGTAGACAAATAGAATATTTTGATCCTCAGTTCTGGAAGGATGGACTTTTGGTTAAGACACTAGACTGAGACTCAGAAAAACTGGGTGAAATTTCTGGTTCTGCCATATATTTAGTCCCTCTGTGCCTCAGTTTACAAATGGGGAAATTATGGCCTCAGTTTTCAAAGATTTCTGAGGACCCATACCTCTGAGGTCACTAGAAGCTGAGGGTGCTCAGCCGAATCAGAGTCTAATATTTCCCTATCCCAGAGAAGAGATGAAGGGGTAAGTTTATTAGTGTGAGGAGCTCAGATAGTAGAGGTCACAGAAGGAAATAAAAATAATTTAATACCATACCTCCATACTAAATTTGCACCCAAATAAATACTCTTTGAAAAGGACAGAGATGTTTGAACTGCTAATATTTTAGAAGTGGCCTCATTTAGCTGAGTTTTAATCTTTTATACAAAAATAAAATTAAAAAAAAACAATTTTTCCTATTGAAAGTGTGTTGAGCCCACAGAATCTGCAGCCATCAGCAGATCATAAATATGAGATGGAATTAGTCACATTTTCCAACATACTTAAAGCTACTCCTTCCCTGCATTGCATGGGCATGATATTACTGCAAGAGGCATAGAAAGATTCTTTGCTTCCCTAATGCATTTGCAGGGGGGATTCTTGTCTACATGAAGCACTCAAGAGAACAGGAGGAGGCGGGGCACCCAGCTGTCACAACCGCTGATACAATTCTGACACAAAAGGGAATGGGTTTCTGGGTAGGGCTATGCCAAGAGCACAAGCTGTGATTGGCAGCACACGCAAGCAAGGAAAGAGAGGCACTGAAGTGCACCTGACTCACTCTACACTTTCCAGTTCTATACTGCCCTGATTGGATGTCAAGTGCCAAACACAGCCAGCATCATTCTGCTCATGCCTTTTCCTGATCAGCCACATTTCATGAAGGCAGGTTTCCCTCCCTAGATTTTAATTAGCATGTGACTGAGGGTTTTCGCAACTCATCTTCTATACATGAAAACACATAATGTAGCTGATTTTTTTTTATTTTTACACAACAGTGCTCTTTGATCCAAACAAAATTGAAATAGTAAAAGGTAAGAAACCTCCTAAATGCACAGGATTTTTAAATTCCTTAAAAGTTTTTTTAAGTGGATTTAGTCAATTGAGAATAGCAGAGATTACATAAAAGAAGGTTAAACAAAAAGATTTGCAGTAACACAGGGAGAAGTGCAACTTTGCAAAAATAAAGTAGAACGTTCACTAATTTACATTAAAAGGAGAACTTGACAAGCCTGAGAGCCACACAAGCTTTCCTTCTCTTTCACCAGCAGAAGTTGGTCCAATACAAGATATTACCTCCCTGACCTTGTGTCTGCAATATTCTGGGATCAACACAGCTGCTACAATAACACTGCAAACAGGGGAAACGAGATATTTATCTTCAATTGTTTAGGGGCAAGACTCTGCTGTTGAATCTGGATGGCAGATTCCAACTCTTATCACCAGTTTTACCTATTTGGTTGCCAACCCCTTGAATGGAAGATGCTCTGTACATGCACAGATCATTATTTTTAGTTATATACAGCTTCCCAGAAAACTAGTGATATGCTATACTGACCTCCTCTCAATGGCCTGCTGGACAATCTTCAAAAAAAATCCCATTTCCCACTACCCACTCATCATTTTCTCCTAAGCTTTTCCTGCACACTGTCACCTTGATATCATTTTGACCAACTACTAACCATTCCTAGGGCTATCACATATTTTTGTATATTTAGTGCTTGTAAAGTTATCTTACCGGAAGCAAAGTATACAGAAGTCTTTGGTTTACCCACATTACAGGCAGCATCAATGCAAATCTCACATTGCCAACCATTAGAGGCTGGGTCCAATTCTCCATTGCCTTATTCCTTGGGTCACTCTTTACCTCTGTGACCAAGGTTGAATAAGGGTAGCAATTTACACCAATGTCAACTTGCACATGTATAAATTACAAGGTATAGGAGCATCAATCTAAGGGTATAAAAGGGTATTTTAACATCTGTCTCTCACTTTTTAGTTTCTCTGCAAATATTGACAACAAGGCTGCTAATCAGCGCTAAATCTGGCGATCATTTTATGAGAAGGACACCTGTCTACTAGGGAATGAAATGAAACCACCAACTTATTTCACATCCACTAGAACAATGAGCCATCAGTCATCATTTTCCATTCACCAGCCTGGATTTGAAGGGGAGGACTAAAACATTCCCAGGAGAATTAGTGCACACCTAACTGTAGTGCAGCATTTAGACAGACCACCTGTGCTCCCCATCACATTTAATCCACCAACTAACGCATCACAGCATGCTCTGAACTCTCAAGGACAAGTTGCAGATCAGCATTTGAAACAATGTTTCTGCTTTATGATGGTTTAGTCTTTGGAAATATATTTTTTAAATGAATTAAGTGCTGCTGAAGTGCTGCCATCTGAATATTAAATAAAACATCTGCTTTCGCTGCCCGTTTGCACCGAGAGGCACTTTGGAGAGCCAGGTTATTGTGATTTATATGCTACTCATGTTCAAAAACAATTACTTTCAAATGAAGCTGACATCATTTGTCCTGACATACTGTAGCTGTGCATAAAACTCTCTTGTATCACATTTTTTTCTGAATTAATCTGCTGAGTTATGAAACCTGCTCATCTTAAATTTTAGGAAGATTGCATCTTTTTTTTAAAAATCCCCCTCCCCTCCACACACACTCTTGAAATACTAGAGGCTTTCATGAGTAAATGCTAGAAGCAATGCATTTGTCACCTGTAAATGAGAAAAAAAGAGTAAAACTGGAGCTAGATTAAATTTCTTGTGATTTTGCAAAATTAAAACCCTTTAGGTCAGGATCTATGTTTGTGCAGCTCCTGGCACAATAGGGTCTTGGTCCATTACTGGGATTCTTAGGCGCTAGTGCAATACACAACAAGAAAAGGGCATGGATTTTTGATCCAAACTCAACATTCATTTGTGTGCGAGAATGAGACTATATTTTGATTTTAAAAAGCCTTGGTTTTGGCCTATCACAACAACAGGGTTATGAGCATGTTATTTTAAAGCTTTCAGTGGTTAACTGTGTTCAGTCTATTGTCTCTAGCTAGTAGCAGCATGTGAGGCTAGGTTACAGCCTGCTCCTTGAAGCAACATGCCCACGTTAGGATTAACAACCTGGAGCCTGGAAGCTTTTCAAACATTGTAGATGTCCCCTAGACCAGTGGTTTTCAAACTGTGGGTTGCAATCCAATACTGGAAGTAACTGGGTCGTGGCGGCTCTGGTCAACACCGCCGACTGGGCTGTTAAAAGTCCCACTGGCGATGCTGCCCAGCTAAGGCAGGCTAGTTCCTACCTGTTGCACCCTGGAAGTGGCCAGCAGCAGATCCTGCTCCTAGGCAGGGGGGCACAGGGCTCTGCGCACTACCCCCACCCCAAGCAGTGGCTCTGCACTCCCATTGGCAAGTTCCCGGCCAATTGGAGCTGAGGGGGCAGTGCCTCTGGGTGAGAGAACATTTATCTGTGTTAAACATGTTAACACATGGTTCCTTTAAGTGCAGAAGGCTCACTTTATAAAAAGTTAATGCACTTGGGGGGCGCAAATGTTTCCATGAAATTTACTCAAAAATATGAAACACTTTTGCAAACTCCAGGAAATTTTGCCTATTCAGAAAAGGAACTCCTCTTTTTATACAAATAGCACATCTTTCAACCTGAAAAGAACCAAGTGGGTAAAGATACCACAGAACAAATACCACAGAGCCTAAGTACCAATGGTAATTCTGCTAAGAGGGATGAATGATCACATCTCCTAATTTATGCTGAAACTGTGTCCCAAAATATATGGGGGACATTATTCAGGGACATGTTTATAACATGATTAAGTGCCATCTACACAATAAGACATTGTTATGTTTTTCCATACACAAAGAGCAATCTGAATGACTTTTCTTTACAGGAAACAAACTAAACAAGAAAGAGCAAAAACAGTCTTCAAGGGCGAGAGAGTGCCCATAAACATGCATCTCTTCTCTACAATATGCTGCTGCAATGACTCTGCCTCACAAAATGGCTGCCTGTCTTACACTGTTTTTAGAAATTTAAAGTTGTAGTACATGAAAAACAAGGCCAAAAGGTTACATTCCTAAGCCTACTATAGACATGACCACCTTTTAACCATGTTTGGGGACAGCTGTGTTGAACAGATTTTCCAGCAAAGTTGATTTTTATAGGAAGATGGAACCCTGCTGGGGGTGGAGCAGCCAGGTGATAACAGTTAACAAACTTGCTAAAACTTTGTATGGCAGACACACTAACAATTAAATGGGGTGCTTATCAAAAAAGCTTCTACCACCATAGCTGTGCATTGCCTATCTGATTCTGATACATACATTTCTGACTTTAGTGAGCACTAATTAACAACAAACAAACAGTCCTTTCATGCAACCATGTTATGGAAGGCTCAGTTTAACTCACTGAGAAGGAAGATGGAGTATAGCAGCTCCCTCTTCTGCATGCTGGCAGTCTGTAATTAGTTCTCAGCCTAACAGTGCAGCTGTTGCTGACTGACTGAGAGCAGGCAGAGACAGCTGACAGGAAGAAGCTGGGAGGCAGGGACAAGACCAAGCAGCAGTTGGGCAATAACACCCCAGTTTCCTGTCCCTGGAGCCCTGTATGGATACAAAATTTGTATCTACATCCCATCTGCAAATACAGTCTGTGGATATAAAGCAGATATCTGTGGATTTGCAGGCTGTACCTGTCCTACCAATGTTTCCTCCTGCTTTCCAACCTGACAGTAGACTACTTTCTGGTCAATGACCCCTAATGGATCCTAATGTTGTGGGTATCAATGGCATCATCAGCTGGGAGACTGGATCTTGCTTCAGTTAAACTTTGGCCTGGTCAACCCCATGACAGAAGTAACATTTCCCAAATAAGTGACCAATTTTAGATTGACTGAAACATCCCTGGAATTTCCAGGCAACCTTTTCAAGTTATCTGGAAAACTCTTATCAGAAGCAAAGTTACTAACAAATATGATGACCCTAAAACCTCAAGTCTCGCTATTAAAATACTGGCACATGTAACTGTTTAGGGCCAAGCTCTACCCTCCATTACATGAGTGCAATTTCACTATCTAAAAAGGCTCTTAGACGTAATACATCCAAGGTATTTTGTAATGGTTCTCAGTAGCTAATAGGCAACTTTTCATATAGTATGATGAAAGACCTGAGATGTAACCAGGTTGTAGTCCAAAATGGAAAAATCTGTACTCTCTCCTATAGGAGTATAGTAGGATCAAGGTTTGACCCTATGACCAGTGCACCTACAGAAAGCTTTTTTTAAAAACAGTATTGTACTGAATTCCTGTTTTTACCTGATCCACATTTGAGAGACTTGGCAGGGGGTGAATAGCTGCAGGTTAGGTTGTCATATGTGTTACTTCCCAGACTATATTGTTCAATAGCTCTCGAAATAGAAGGAATGAATTCCATGTTTGTCATAACACATGTTATGAGCTGAGCACATGTAGCTCCCATTGACTTTTGTTGGAGTGATAGGTTATATAGGGCCTGACTTTTACCTAAGTAAAGGCCTGATCCTACAAACCCTCACTCCATGTTTTGCCTGAGTAAAGGCTGCAGAATCAGGCTCCAAGTCAGAAAGTCAAAGGAATTAGTAAACTCAAACTACTTAAGTTACATTTAAAATTCCCATTCACCCATAGCATTAATTTGAACAAAAAAAAATTATATATACAATGGACATCATTAGAGTGGTCTTGCTTCTGCTACAATACTTAATGATGCTTAGAAATCCTATGGTATCACGCGGAGTGCAGAGAATGGCATTTGATGTTCATGAAGTCTTAAGTAATTAATTATGCCTAACAAAAGAGTTAACAATAAAGTAGATGTTAATAGCTGGAGTAAATCCATCTTTTCATCTTCATCACTTGGATCACAAACAATTTTTAACAATTACCATCAGAATTTACTAAATATACTTTTTCCATAGGTATCCCCTCCCCCTCACCATACCTAATCTTTGCATGTTTAGTAGCCAAATACCAAAACGTATCAGAGATTGATATTGCCTTGTGGGGATAGCATCTCCATTCAGTTCTCACTTCAGCTATCATAATAACTCAATATGTTTCACAGAAATGTGAACTCTGGCTATGTCCTTGAGATCAAGGGATCATTTGCTATTAAGATGTGGGCAAACTATCAGGGAGAAAACTAATGAAGCAACAATATACTCATCAAGCAGAATGTAATTTAACTGTGAAGCAGCCCCATTAGAAATGCTAGATAACTTTGCTTAGACTTACAGCAGCAGCAAGTGTTAGCAGCAATTATTCTCCTCATATTTGTAGGTTAAGTGTGCTTAGGTCTTCCCTCACCCACCCATGTTTGACAAGTGCTAGGGAGGAAAGACTCCCAGGGGACAGCATGCCAGGGAGTGGGGAATGGGACAATCTACTGTGTTTAGGACCTCTGAAAGTGCCAAGCAAGAGGGAAATACTGATCTTCTTTAATAGTAGGCATATTAAAGACAACACCACAACCAGGCTTCCATACACCTGGAGCAGCAGCTTTGTATCATTTGCTTACCAAGATCTACACCCTCCCTGAAATTGTCTATTTCTTTCCTAAATTATTTCAATAATTTAGTACAAATAAAAATTACAGAAGAGAAAGGATGTTCCTTTTGACTTTTGAATGTCTTCCTTGCACTGAGAATTTCTTCTCTTGAGGTTTAAGAGCGAGAAATGGATTCAGATGATGGATGAAAAATACCTAACTTTCCTTTAAGCTGCCAGTTTGGGCTAACTTCTTCCAGAGCAGAGGAAAACATTAACTTTGTGTTACTTTCCTACATAATTAATTATCCAAAATATACAGCTTACCTCCCTCTGCACCGGAACACTGGTACTTCTCCAATAAAAGTAGAAGCTCCTACCTACTTGACTCTACAAACAAACATTGACTCTCCTTACAGCTACTTTCTGTTAATTGGATGCTGTTAGGCCCTAGCCAGGCACACAGGTGCCTAATATCAGACAGTCCTGGGTGCAGTAATTCGCAGCAGTAAGGACTGAAGCAGAGACCTGCAGCAAAAACCTGCCTTTTCACTTCAGGCAGGAATTTGGGCTCCAGTAAAATTCTCCAGAGATGGGTTTGAATATGCTCCAGAACATGGGGAACCAGAGCCCTGGTTTGTTTTTCCATTTTAGTGCGTGTGTTTTATAGTCATTTGTTCTGGGATCCTTTCTGAGGGCTTATTCCAGTAATTCAGCTGATGATAGGGATCTGCTAATGTTGGGATTATTCTAAGCAACTAAAATTGTAAGGCCCACTGTTTTCAATAGGAGCTAGACACCTATATATTTTGGGCCTAAATGCCCCCACTCATAATACACATCCTCTCATTGTTTTATTTGAAAAATATATGCTACACTATAAATTAAACATTCCAGAGAGTCTCTCCCTCTAGGAGGGATCAACATATGGCAAGAACCAAGAGGTAAGCTTGAAATGTACTGAAGTGAAATATGGTTCAGTTATTTTAATTGCACAGAGGTGATTAAATCAATTGCTTGAGGATTTGTTCAAATGGTTGGTGAGTTGTTGCAGCTGTTTTAATTTAAAAGGTCTGCTCAAGAAATGCAGTTTTTACATATATTGTAGAGTTAGCTTTTTTTTTTCTTGAGTGGAGGTGGGGATGTTTTGTGCATGCAACTGGATTTTGGATATGTTTATTGAAATGCAATGAATATAGATCACCAAAGCAATAATAAAGTAAACATGTCATGGAGATGGGTATAATCATGATTGAATGTAAGCACTGCCCTTAGTTGATAGTTATTGATATACTTATTCAGTATATTGGTGTAGTATGTAGGTATCTTTTGAAGTCATTCTCATGTAAAAGCACTCTAAGATCACTCTTTGGCCTTTTGGCTAAGCTCAACTGTGACTGTTGGGTAATAGCCAAGAGATCTAGAGCCCTGTGTGGATATTGTATCCACATGTGATCTGCAAAAATGATCCACGGATACCTGGGGATTTGCAAGGTTCTAAAGCTATCCTCTAACTGGGGAACTATATCCTGCATCTGCTGGGCATGGGATACAACAGTACTTTTCCATCTGTAACTTTAATTATCATAATAAATTATAAGGAACAAGCCCTTGATTGGGGTGGTGGAATAAATTACTTAACTGGTATTAGCATAGTTTATATTTCAGGGTTAGCAACCTATGGCACGTGTGCCAAAGACTGCACATGAGCCAATTTTTAATGGCACGCTACTGCCTGCCAGAGTCCTGGTAGGCAGCAGCAGCATGCCATTAAAAATCTGGCCTGGCCCACTCTTCTCCGTGCCCCCCCACCCATGGGGGCAGAGGGCAGAAGCTTGACCCTGCCAGCTCCCCTGCCTCTTCCCGCAGCATGCTGGGTTCCTGCCCCTCCTCCTCCATCCCTCCCTCCCTGCAGGCTGATCAACTGATGGCCCTTGCGAAGGGAGGGGATGGGAGAGGAGTGGAGTCAGCCTGTGGAGGCAGAGAAGAAGGGGCAGGGCCTTGGGGAAGGGGGGCATATCCCCTCCAGCCCCCTGCCGTGAGCACCCCACTGCCTCAGCCCAGACCTCCATCCCTCTGCCCTGACCCCCTGCACACACACAGCCCTTTGCCCTGAGCCCTGCACCCTGCACACCCCCGAGGTCCCTGCCCTGAGCCTTGTACCCCCCTCAGACACAGCCAGCCCTCTGTTTGACTCCTTCACACACACCCCCACGACCCCAGCCCTGACTCTGGCACCCCCACACATCCCTAGGCCCCCCCAGACACCCCCCACATCCTGATTCTTGCACCCCCAACATCCCCACCCCCACCCTGAGCACCAAACGGGAGCTCCTGCACACCCCCCACCCCACATTCCCACCTGCACCCCTTGCACCAAATGGGAGCTGCTCAGGTAAGCGCTCCACACCCAAACCTCCTGCCACAACCCTGAGCCCCCTCCCTCATTCTAGCTCCTGGCCAGACCCTACACCCCAGCCCTGTGCTCAGTGCACTCCCATCCTCAGCTCAATGCAGAGAGAGAGGAAGAGAATGGACCAGAACCAGGGAGAAGGTAGGTACCCACTGTATGTGGGCAGGGCCGGGACCTGGAACCCCTGAGCACTAGGTCAAACCAGACACCTAATATAAACAGAGGTATCCAAGGCATCATATATAGAGACAGCAGAATATAACAAGTTACTGTCTCTGATATGGTAGATTACCGGGGTTGGTACATGAGCTCTCCAAACACCATCACTTGTGCTTTAAATAACACGTGAAGATAGAAGGGCCTAGAGAGCTTATGATCTGACTTGGGCAAATGTAACTCATCAAGAAACATCAGATCCTATTCTAGATTCAGGTAGGACTATTATGATTTATAGGTGATCGGTTCTTATGTGCCCATGACCACAGTCTACTGTTACAGCATCTGCTTTTTCCATGTGCCTCCCCACTTTAGAGTTGCATGTCCTCTCCCTTACCTCTTTCCAGCAGGGCCAAAGAAACTTACCAGTTTAGACACAGGGCTGAATTTTCCACAAGAATCTGATGATCTGCAAGATCTCTATCCCTTTTAGCAGAAAATTGCCAGTGCTTCCCGTTTAGCTGGAAATCCTCTCTTGACAGAAGTGTCAGTTTCCAGTAGAGCGCTGTTCTTTACAAAGTCTAAATACTCATCTTCACAGTAATTACTGTAAGTTCCTTGGGGAAGGGAATAGATTGGAAGAGAATGAATGGAAGATTACAAATGCCATTCAAGGAACAGCAGAATTAAAAAAGGAAACACAGCATTCACCCACACGGAGTTTTTGGTGACTCAATCCTAACAAAAGTTAAGGCAGCATGGGCTAGTCTTTTTAACGAGAGATTGGAAGTCAAGAGACGCAGCTTGTATTCCAAGTTCTGACACCCTGTGTCACTCACCTAAGTGCGCTGGCCCTCTTTTTCCTCTTTAAGCAAATATTTCTACTGCACTTACTCAATGACACATTGTAGATTCTCAGATAAAAGAGGCTGGAAGTGCACGTGATTGCAACCAAAGTATGTTAACGGCATAATAGGATGATTTTTTTAACTAAATACAAATCTGTTCTCTGTTTGCAGTGTTGTTGTAGCCAGGTTGGTCCCAGGATATGAGAGAGACAAGGTAGGTAAATACATAATACAGTAAAGCCAGCACCTTTACTATTCTTTGCACTTCTGTAACATTTGTCATCCAGGGATCTCAAAGGATTTTATAAACATTAATTTTGCTTCACAACATGCCTGGGGAAAAATGTGAGGCTGTAGTACAGCCTCAAGAATGAGAGACAGGGAGAACAAAGAAACTAAAAATACTTCCCCTACCTAAAAAAGAGAAATACTCAGAATCAAAATGGCCTTCACAAAACTACAACTGCTTGTCTTTCCCAATGTAAAGGGCCAGCATGACAGTCTGGAAATTTGTCCATGTGATATTTAGGAATTCTGGCTGATTTTATGAAATTGCATCCCCACAAAGGGGCTGGCTGTATGACAGTTGCATGGGCAACAGTTATGCTGGCATTTCCTACCCTTAGTATTTGACTTTGCAACCTTTTAATCCTTAACTTTGTAATGCCTCATAGTTTAGTTTATTGATGAGTTACCTTAACTAATGGTAAATGAAGTTTTTTGCATGTGAAATGCCTGAGTTTTTAATAGAAATGCAATTTAAATAATAAAGCACATACCCATTTGTAGTGTTCAATGTGTTTTGTTGCCACTGTTACCTTTGTGAATATTTCACCGCTCGGTCTCCTGTTGGCCAATAGACTGAACATAATTAAGTTAAACTGTCTTCAAACAAAACATGTTTGGTTTTAATGTTTGTTTGTTTTTAACTTCTTCAGTTTTACTGTGGTCTCTAAATGACTTTTCATATAATTGTGTAACAGAAGACTGGGGGGACTTGTATCTACAATTTTGTGCCTTTTTTTAAAAAGGTAAATATTTAGAAAGTCATGGGCCCCCAATTTGTAAGAAGCAGATAAACAATATGCATGAAAAGGAGCTGGAATTTTGTATCTTATATTCATGAAACTTTTTTTTTTCCTTGAGGAAAGTAACAAACAGTAACCCTTTGGAAAGAAACAGTGTAACTCACCCCAGTACAAACCCAGGTTTATCCAAACCCAGTTTGCTTTCATTACAATTCTCTCTAGGACCCTTGTGTGTAATAATATTATGGTAATCTGAGGTAAATCTGGCATCTAAGGTAGCCGTTGCCATGACAACATAAATAGAGAAGCCCAAGTATGCAAACGAACTGGAGGGAGGGAATGTTGCTGAGTGGTTGATTATCAGGGGACAGAGAGCAGGGGGGTGGTTGAATGGGGCAGAGGTTTGGGGGCAGTCAGGGGATGGGGGTTGGATAAGCATGGGGTCTCAGGGGCCTGTCAGAAGGTGGGGTGTGGATGGAGTCGGGGCAGTCAGGGGACTGGGAGCAGGGGGTTGGACGGGTCGGGGGTTCGGAGGGGGGCAGTCAGGGGGTGGGAAGTGGGAGGGGGCAGATAGGAGGTGGGGGCCAGGCTGTTTGGAGAGGCACAGCCTTCCCTACCCAGCCCTCCATCCAGTTTTACAATCCCAATGTGGCCCTCGGTCCAAAAAGTTTTCCCACCCCTGGTCTAGATGGACCATTGGTCTGACCCAATATGGCCATTCTTATGAGGTACAGATCCTCTAAAATAGAAAATTCGGACAGAACCTTAACTATTGTCTTGCTATTCTGTGACTATAATAATATAATGTTGACATTTATTTTTATATTTTGAAATTCTGAAATAAAAATTTTCCAGAAAGTCTGTATTACAGAAAATTTTGAAAAATATTTGGTTTTGTTACAATTTGGAATGAAAACAAATGTCCAAAATATTGAAAATTCCTGTGAAATGGAAATTCCAAGTTTTTACAGGCTCTAGTCTTAAATCAATACACAATTTGTCTTAATGCCCAATTCCTGATATTAATTACTATACAACACCTTATTCTTCAGCCTCAGATCAGTATGTGATGTGACATAAAGTACCAAGTATGCTAAAATACCTAGGCACAAGAGGGTGGGTTGAGAAATAAGCATCAGCCAGTGAATTTTTTCGTAATTCTTTTTGTAACCTTGGGCCCTGACCCTGCTAAATAATGTATGTGACCCCTAATTTGTATGTGTTAACATGGACAAATATCTCTCAGTAATTAAGGGCTTTCTGTAATTTGCCAAAACAACATAAGCAGATTTCTCTTTTACTATTCTATCCATGTCATCTACATGTTGTATTTACCTTACCACTTCAGTCTATTTTCAATTAAATGTAACCTTGAATTTCCTATTACCCAAGAGCTTTCCATTCAGTTCTAAAATACAACTCCCTTGTCTCATACTGTATAGCAATATTTTATTATTGTTTATCCCTGTTAGAACTAGGCTGTGCTTTCTGTGTCCATCAGCTGTGTCCAAGCTGCAGCAGTCATCCCACAGACTGATACAAAAAGAGAGAGAGAGAGAGAGAGAGAGAGTGTGTTTTTCATTCAAATGAAAGTACATGTATTTGGTAGTGAAGTGTCATCTTTAAGAGCTACAGGACTGCTTCATTTCTTTGCATGGTGAGTCACAGGTTAGAGCAGGGCTGAGTCAAGGTTACATGGGGCCCCTTGGCAAACTCTCTGAAGATTGTTCCATGTACATCTATTTTAAATGCTGCTTAAACTAATGCTGGACCACACGTGGCCATAGAATGTATAGGTGCCCAGAGAATCTGAGCACTACACAGACTTCTCCCTCAATAAATGATCATCCCAAACCTACTGAGAATTAGTACTCGAGCATGTAAGAGTTATGCCTCCCTGGCAATGCCAGATTGAAAGAGTGCTCTTAAAAAAACAGCGGTGAATCAACCCTTCTGAAATCTTGCATCCCATTAAACTAATCCTGGTCTAGAGATATCCATGGTGCTAGAAGGGGACTCTACAGCTAAAAAAAATCTTTATTTTATTTAAACATCTGGTGCTGCACTTTCCTGGGCTTTTACATGACCCATAGCAGCACAAATAGCAGTCCTCCAGAAACCATTTAGGAGTCCTCATGCAACCTGTTAATGGTCCAGCTAGCAACGTAAAATCAATCCTGTAATTGAGTTAATGTCCCTCAGTCTGCCAAAAATCTGTTTCTGCAGGGATTTGAACCTTCAGTCCCGGGATGCAAAACCTTTGCTCTGTCACTTGAGGTAAAAGAGAATCTACAGTAGCTGGTAGCACTGGCCACTGGTAGAAGCAAAGCCATCGCAACTCAATGGCAATTAAAATGAAGAAATGCTATGTTGTCCCTTTATTTGAGCAGAAGTCCCATTGATATCAAGGGGCATCTTGCTGCATGTGGAATTAGGGCCCTAAGCTTGTCTGGCCTTTCAGATCCAATGAAGTCTGTAAAACCCACATCAGTGCTATTGAGAAGTAGGTGAAGACCCATGGCACTTGTTTAGTGCTGAGACACTTGATGCAGCACTTTGATAGACCCACTGGACTCCACAAATTGTGCAAATGAACAGCAAAGTCCTCTTTAGTACAGAAACCACTCCTTATCAGTCTCACTAGAATGTTCTTCTATTCATGTCCAAGGCAACCACAGGACAGTCACTTAATTGTTTTGTTTCAGTTTCACCATCTGTAGAATGGGGGCAAAGAGCCACTGTTTCCTAGGACCTTTATAAGGCTTCTCTCATCAGTGTTTGTGGTGATGAGTTCCAGAGAGATGCCTTTGAATGAAAAACTAAATTTTCTTATTCCTAAAATATTCAAAGCTCTCATCTTTTCTTCTCCAACAAACCAGAAATATGCATCCACTCAGATAACTGACAAAAGACAAAATTAAAGTGCAGTAAAACAACCCATCTGTGTTGGATTGTGTTTATTTCAGTGTGTAGTGCAGCCCCTTAGATAATATTTCTCCACATCACAGTATGCCGGCAACAAAATCAAGATTATGAGAATTTATTCAAACAAACCTCAATCATTTTTTTAACTTTCTCCAAAGATTCTGAATTAGAAATAGTCAAAACAAGAGTGGGGCATGGGGGGAGGAGAAGACCTAATGGAATAATTGAATAAAAAATGTGCCATTAAATCTAATTTCAGTAAGTAATTCAAACTCTAGTGGTAATGGAATAAAAGAACAGTAGAGTATCAACTGCACTCATATTAGAGAGAAATGCAACTCTGTAACATTTACTGTAAGAGTAGAAAAGGTGATTAGCTACATGAAAAAGGTTCCAGGAGTGGGTTGCCAAACCCCTTCATTTAACAGAAACATCCATAGAGGCATTACACATAGGAAGTACATGTCTCATATAGCAAATTATCCTATGTGCAAAATGCAACACTGTGCAAATGCATTAATCTTCTAAGTAGCATATTTTACTGGGCCTATTATGAGAATTAAGTCATATTGCAGCAATTCCAAAATGCAGCAACAGGCTTTCTTTCAAGTTAGAGCATCTCAAAGTCATCTAACGAATATATAACTTTTATAGATTGTCAGCTAGAATGCAATAACCAGAAGATAAAATACAGATGGAAGACATCATTAATGAAACTGACTCAGAATAGGTCAGACTGTGCATTCCCATTTCATCATTGTGACCTAATCATGGGACACATATTTTGTTCTGAGTGTACAGTTAATGTTTTGTTCTGGGACCAAATAATGTTATGTTTCATGTGGTTTGACTAGAAGATACAAAGGATTATTAGAATGTATCATCTACATAGCTCTGTGTAAATTGTTCAGCACATTACTGGCACTATACAAGCATCATCATCATGGAGTCTCACATTGCTGAATTCTCGTGTGTCAGCATCAAACAGTATAGGTGAACACAGCTATGCGAGGCGGACCAATGTAAGAACTGCAAATATGGTTACGTGTAGCACAGACAACGTTATCCATGACCATTGCAGGTGTACCCTGGCTTTGCGCTGTTCACATTTTTCACATAACTTTGCTTCAAAGCAGTTAATGGTGACATGACAAGTCTGCCACC
The DNA here is from genome assembly GCF_016161935.1 of Mauremys reevesii. Classification (NCBI taxonomy): domain Eukaryota; kingdom Metazoa; phylum Chordata; order Testudines; family Geoemydidae; genus Mauremys; species Mauremys reevesii. Next base: position 33,164,593 of record NC_052637.1, on the reverse strand, counting down.
AGCTTCCCTTATCATGGGCTGTTGTGTCCCAGTTGCTGGGGTCAGGCTGCCTTGCTGTCAAGTTTGACTTCAGTGAGTCTTTATATCATTTCTACTGGCCACCATGAGAACAGGGGCCTTGCTTTAGCTGACCAGAAAATATGGCCTGGGGGATTCTTGAGGTAGCCATATGAATAAGATGCCCAGGCCAATGTAACTGAGTTTTTATGAGCATGTTTTGAATGCCAAACATCCAACAATAGTTAAGGATTTCTTATATTGGGACTCTTGTCCCACCATTTGACCCTGCAAATAGACTGAAGACAGATAATGATAACTATATGAGTCAAGAATGGTTGTGGTACATGGTCTGGTCCAGATGCTGGAAAATGGGAAGTCCATAAGATTTCTGGCCTATACGGACCAAAAGTCTACACCCTACTCCCAAAAGGTAAGTCCCATGTGCCTGTGAAATAGCAACTGTATAAATCTCTTGTGCCTGTGGAATAGAAACTCCACTCCAAGCTGAATGCCCTAGGTGACAATAGGCTCATGGGAACTGCAATAGGCTGATGCCTGCCTATAGGTGACAGACTCTTTTTGAGAAGAGGCAGTTTCCTTCCGGTATGATCACATGCTACTAAATATAGGAGTTCACAGACTGCTAGAAATCTGCAGAACCACCTCCAATAAGAGGATTGTAATTAGCTCTCTATGTATTCAGTGAACAGATTTGGAAAGGGTAAGTAGTAGGGACAACACTTCCTGTGTGGGTGAGGTTTATAGAACCACAAGCTTCTGTACCCTTTCTAAGGCAGCAAGCCTGGATTGTGTGTGTGTAAATTCTTTCATTCCCTGTGACAGAAAAGAGCGGCTGTGGATTTAACCGTGGACACCTGAGATGCCCTTTAAAAAAAAAAATCTAAACAGACCTGACTTTCAAAATGGAGCAGGCTCAGTCTGTAGTCCTCAGCCCCCAGAGCATATTAAACCCAGGTAACTAGCTTCTCTTGACCATATGTGTTTCCATTCTTCACTGTCTACCTTTGTTCTGGGTCCTTTGAGAGATACAGCACACCCTTTTGGTAAAGATAGCCCTGAACTATGTATGAAATTGCTATAGCGATCAGTAGTGGTGTCAACACATCCAGATCTACCATCTCCTCCCTCTTAATTCTAAGGCACTGGTTCTGTAGCAACTACAGAAAGAGTATATCTTCTGAATCTCCAATACCACTCTCTGCAGCATCTAAGTTTTTACTTGGTGGTCTCCTGTCTAAGTGCTAACCAGACCTAACCCTGTTTAGCTTGTACAATCAGACAAGATCATAGCCTGGGGTGGAAGGACTGCAAGGCTTAATATTTAATGAATTACATCAATAAAATTTATTTTGCCAAGAAGAATGGGAACAGAAGAAAGGGGAAAAGGAGAGAAATAATTCATTAAAAGAACTCAGGCATAGAAAAGCAAGAAAAATAAGCCAGACTAGGAAAAAAAATTAAGCACAAAGGTTTGAAAATAGGTCAGAAATTTAAGAACTCTTAACCCATGGCAAACTGACAGTCACAAAGAGCTGAGCCTTTCAAAATGAGAAGAGATTGCACCCTGATATGTACTTTTGAAGAGTCTGTTAACTCCACTGCAAACAAATGTGTTGCCTATATTAGCAATAGCTTCAAATGCCTGCAGTACTTAAACATCTTTCTATGTGACTTGAATGCAAACACATTTTGTAAATGGGGGCAGATTTATTTCAGTACCTGACTATTAGAAATTTTATCAAAAGCAGCAAAGAGTCTTGTGGTACCTTATAGACTAACAGACGTTTTGGAGCATGAGCTTTCGTGGGTGAATACCCACTTCGTTGGATGCATGTAGCGCATCAACATTCTATTTTTTTCTCTCACTAGGGAAATAATTCCAGCCTTAATCAGAATTACATTTTTAACCCTTTAAGCAGCAGCCCTAGGGGGGGAAAAAGTTGTAGATCTATCAAGATCAAAATAATATATTGCATTTCTCTAGCAACTCTCATCAGATGATCTCAAAGTGTTTTAATTAATATTTTTAAGCCTCACAACAACAGTGTGAAGTAGCTCCAAATTATCTTCATTTATTACAGGGGCAAACTGAGAGACAGTGAGTTGAAACAACTGGCTCCAAACTGCATAGTAAAAGAATTGAAAATAGAGTCCAGAAATTCTAGAGCCCAGTCCTCTGAACTAACCCCTGGACAACTTTCCATCCCGCCTGTTAGTTATGGTAAGAGATTTTCCATTATGGCAACAATGTCAAAATCCTTCTGCAGGCAAAAATTGTGAAAGTAGCTACCCAGCCCTGCCAGGCAAACTGCTTTACCTGCTGAGGTCCAAATGTGGGATCTGATGTTTGACAAAGAACCAAAATAAAGGATGCCACAAATTATTTGTGGAGGAAAATTAAAGGGTCATAAGATTCAATCCTTTAGTGTAAATAATTCTTTTTATATCCTCCATTTCATAATTATTTTTACATAGCTATTTTTCAACATTAAAAGAGTAGGACACTAAATCTGTATGGAACATAGAGAACTTTGGGATTAAAACGTGTGATGTGCCTGAACGTGAGGTAAATTTCAGTCATGCTACTATGACTTAAAAAACAATTTGTAAAACACTAGTCCAGGATAGCATACAGCCAGATGCTAACACATATGGGTTTGTCTGTGCAGGGTTTGAACTTTAGTTGGTTTTGTTAAACTGGTACAACTTTGGTATATGGATTCACGCACATCAGTGTAAAACAGTTCAGTTTAGATTGGTAAGCCAATATATGAGTATTCAAATAAATTTGCACAATTTAATTAAATTGGTATAAAGTTGCACCTTAAGTTATATAGGTATAATTTTGTATCTAGATCAAACCTTTAAATTGTCCAAAATTCTACATTTACCATGTCAGAGAGTTGCAATGTGATACTTTAGTAAACCATTTTCATCAGATGGAATATTTTACCAGGAGATTATCTAGTCAACTACCACTCCTTAGACTGACTCTCTCTAAGCAGCAATGACATTTCATAACCTTCAGCACAGCATATAGGAGTCTGAATTCCTCTCAGGTTAGAAGAAGTGGAGGGGAAAGAGGCAAAGGCCAATTCCATCATTTTATGAGATTTGGTGCATGATTCCAGCTATAAAAGATACATAATTCTCAAGGTGCCGAATACTGATGATGATGAATTAGATTCCAAATTAGTCACATTTTGATAAGAAAAATATGCAAAACACCCCAAGCACTTTTGCAACGCTATCTTTTTTAAAATGCAACACCGGCCTATTACTAATTCATGCACCCGCAGTAACCCCTTTCCCTTTTGATTAAAAAAAAGCCAACATGCATCATTATGTGATTGGGGTTTAGAAAAGCTCACAGTTAATCATAGAATTCAAATAATGCCTTGGGGTTTACCTTTTTAATAATCATTTAAAAGCATGAATACAATTTCATGAGTGAATTTTGTGACTTCATTCACAGACATTTAAAGAAATTGACATTTAAAGAGGCTGACTGGAATGAAGCATCAAAGAGCCATGAACGGGACAGCTGCAGCAAGGACTCCTAATGCTGCAAACTGGCCAGACTGTGAATTTGTGGCAGGGTATCATTCACTTGCCCTACAATTGCACTTTCTTCTAGAGATTATAGCTCTGGAAGTAAGCCTCCTCCAATGCTAGCAAGCACTTTATATTTTACATTTATATAGCAGCTTTCCACCTGAAGGGTCCCAAAGTGCTTTACAAGCCCTACACTGCAGCTACAGCACCAGTGAAACGCAGCCACTTCTGAGGACAGCAGCCAGATGAGGTATAATAGCACACTACACAACCACAGTGGGGAAGGAAAATTTTGTCCAAGGACACGGGGTCAAATCCTTGCTCTTAGGAAAGGTGAAATGGGATCTTTAAAGTCCACACAAAGCAGCCAGGTTCTGATTTTTAATGTCTCATCCATAAGCTTCCCATTCAGCCCTTGGTTAACAAGGTGATAGGTGTTTTAAAAATGTCTCAGAGAGGTGGAATACAGCAAATGGCACATGACTATTGAGACCACTGGCACAAGTAATTCAGACAAACTCATCTGTCTCAGCTATTATCTTGTTCTCCCATTTGTCTGTTCATTCACTTGTCATGTTTTTCCTAAATTCTCAGTCTGGTCCACACATACATTTTATACCCATACAACTATTCCGGTAAAGGGTGCCATTTTTTTAAATCAAAATACTTACAGTGGTACATCCCTTAATGTGGACAGTTAGACTGATATAAAAGTGCCTGTATCAGTATAGATTTTTCACTTCCCATACAGGTATAAGCTATACCGATGAAGTTGACCCAGTCTAGAATTTGGGGTGGGTGAGGAGAAAAACAAGGGATTTCTAGTTTGGGTGTATTCATGTTTTAGCTGCCAACAACACTTAAAGACCTGTATTTACTGACCGTTATTATGTAGGGTCGAAAAATATTTCAGTACAAACAAGGCAGGGTTATGGAGAGGAGAAAATGTTCATGAAGGCACACACCCAACACTCAAGAAGCCTCAGCTCATTGTGTTACTGCACAAATGTGGGCAAGGCACTGAATTTCTCCCTGCCTCAGTTCCCTGTCGGTAAAAAGGGGTGCTACACACTAAAGAGACAATACAGAGAAAGGAAGTAAGCTCTGTACAATGTATAGGCAAGCTGTACAATAGGGCCCCACTCCTGGAGGAGATCGGGATGTACTACTGTAATAGAGATAACTGTGGCCTGGGTTCTCTGTTTAACCTCTTCCTGCCATGACTTTTCTTTCCATATTCCCCCCTTTATTTTTTTTTAAATCAGCAATTTTATATCTACTGCTCTTCTTTCTCCTTTTAATGCTCCTTTACAACATGGGATTTGTGTAGCTGGCATTGCAAGATATTTACATGCCAGATATGCTAAACATTCATATGCCCCTTCATGCTTCAGCCACCATTCCAGAAGACATGCTTCCATTCTCATGACGCTTGTTAAAAATATAAAGCGTTAATTAAATTTGTGACTGAACTCCTTGGGGAGAAGTGTATGTCACCATCTCTATTTTACCCACATTCTGCCATATATTTTTATGTTATAGTAGTCTCAGATGATGAGATTTCTAAAGATAGCTACAGCACTCAAGCCAGGGTTTAAGAATCTGCCTTCCAAAATCTGAGAGGAACAAGATGTGGAGCATGCTTTCAGAATTCTTAAAAGAGCAACATTTTGATGCGGAAACTACAGAACCCAAACAACCAAAAAAGAAAATCAACCTTCTGCTGGTTGCATCTGACTCAGATGATGAAAATGAACATGCATCAACTCGCACTGTTTTGGATTGTTATCATTGACTGAACCTATATTGAACCATCATCAGCATGGACGAATGTCCTCTGAAATGGTGGTTGAAGCATGAAGGGACATATGAATCTTTAGCGCATCTGGCATGTAAATATCTTGCTACGCCAGCTACAACATGAGAACACCTGTTCTCACTTTCAGGCAACATTGTGAACTAGAAGCGGGCAGCGTTATCGCCTGTTTACGTTTGCAAACTTGTTTGTCTGAGAGATTGGCTGAACAAGAAGTTGAACCCCACTTTGGTTCAACTTGTCAAGAATCTCATAACCCTGCAAAGCTGAAGTCAGCTTTGGCATTAGAAAATGGGAAACTTGTCAACAGAAAGATGCATGAATACTTTTTCACTAAGTACAGTTAGGTAGTACTTTCATGGCTCATCAACGTTTGGAATGTAGTATGAAATATGGGAAAATAGAGGGAGGTACCAGGGACAAAGCTGGCACCAACCTAGTAGGGCTAAACTTCACATGACGTGCAAGGCATTTTGTAACTTGTAAAATCATACTATAAATGCACTAGTTCAAGTGTGCGTCTTTGAAGCACACCTTCTGAATAAGATAAACACGCTCCAAGATAAGAGTTGCTCCCTGGAAGGAGACATCTCTCCTTTTTGTACTGCACTATTTTGCCTTTATACAATAAATTGGGCTAAATTTGGTTATTTGGAATCTTGAGCATTGTAACAAATGAATGACAAATGTATTCTAACAACTGGCTACACCTTTGAGTCAATACCAATAAGCCACTGTAGTGATTACTTTAGCTGAAATGGACAATTCTCATCTACAATGCAAAACCACCTATCCCATCACAGGCAGATTTAGCTTCCATTTAATGAACAATGGGTCACAGTCCTGCTATTGACTTTTATGCAGCTGACTCCTCTAAACTTCAAAAGGAGCTCTGTGCAACAATTACCCCTAAGAGGGCTGTTTACGTAAACAAACTTTAGAATATTACTGCTACTGCTTTTCAATATATATTTAGATACAAATGATTTGCAAACCCATGAAGAAATATAGTTTGGTAGACATCTCTTGATATGCAGTTCAGGCTCAGACACCACCCCTTTTTATCCATTTATAGATGTCCTTTGCATTTTATTTTGCAAAAATTATTCTTGCTTATAGCAGGGGGTAGTTCTTAAAACTGTTTACATATATTTTCCCCATCACAATTTAAAACTAAAAAAAACTTGTAACTTTTGCACTTCAATTATTTTTACTTTAATTTGTAGCTTACCAGAAAATGTTTACATTTACTGTTTTGTTCTTAATTTGACTAACTACCCCCATCTCAGGTTACATTAGGGAAAGACAGAACAACTCTGTCAGAAGCAATGTGGTCTAGTACACAAAATGATATTGGGACCCAGGAGCTCCCATTTCCAACCCCAGATCAGCTAAACTGACTTGCTCTGTGACTTTGAATCACTAAGATTTCTCCATCTGCAAAGCAAGGATAGCTAAGTGGAGAAACTTACTTACCACACAGTGATGTTAGAAGGATTAAACATTAAGAACATAAGAATGGCCCTACTGGGTCAGACCAAAGATCCATCTAGCCCAGTATCCTGTCTTCCAACAATAGCCAGTGCCAGGTGCCCCAGAGGGAACAAACAGAACAAGTAATCATCAAGTGATTCATCCCCTGTAGCTCATTCTGTTTCTAGCAAACAGAGGCTAGGGACACCATTCCTGCCCATCCTGGCTAATAGCCATTGATGGACCTATCCTCCATGAATTTATCTAGTTCTTTTTTGAACCCTGTTATTGTTTTGGCCTTCAAATCTTCTAGTAAGGAGTTCCACAGGTTGACCGTGCATTGTGTGAAGAAATACTTCCTTTTATTTGTTTTAAACCTGCTGCCTATTAATTTCATTTGGTGACCCCTAGCTCTTGTATTATGAGAAGTAGTAAACAACACGTATCTACTTCCTCTACACCAGTCATGATTTTATAGACCTCAATCTAAAAGCAAAGCATTTATGAAGTTGCTTCATTCTGCAACCAAAAAGACCCACGCCACTAAATTTCTCCAACTATTATGCCCTTCTTGGAAGTAGTGTTTCATTCCAACCAGTGCTTAGGCGTCTGCTGTCCTCTGAAAACAACTTCATATAATTGTGTGCATTTTAACACTGAACTTTGTAATACTTTAACACTACACTTGTAATACTTGGATGAATGCAAAATAAGCTGCTTAATATCTTTTTTGGTACTGAATGCAGGCACTGTCACAGAACAAGCTTGAAATATAAGCTCACATTTACTTAAACCTGCATTGCTTTGTGTGATACAATACTGCCCTCTAGTGAATAATTAGAGAAAGCTACCTCAGTGAGACTGGCTTTGAAAGATTCAGTAAAATTTCAGTCAAGGAAAATTTAGCTAGATTTCTTCAAAGCCACAGGAAGAATAATCCCTGAGCAGACATTTTATTTAAGTGCATATTTCAGTCCCACAGGAAGAAGAAGTAAATCAACCAGTTTTAATTTATATTTATTGCAAATGTCAAACTGATAAGAGATTAAAGTTTCAGATATTCTTGATTTTATACACCGATAGCAAACTCATTCTTCCATCACTGTTGGGTTTGTGCAGTCATAGGGTTTTAGACAAAACCACTAAGAAGTAGGTTTGAGGGCAACTGTGAGATGTTTAAAAAAAATCCCTTAAATATGTATATATGAAGCAACTTCTGTTGGTGAGAGAGAGAACAGAAGTTGGTTCAATAAAAGATATTATCTCACCCACCTAGTCTCTAACATCCTGGGACCAACATGACTACAACACCATGGTATATGCTATTAAGCACACTAGCATTTCCTCCCATAGCTTACAGAAAAGGTTGATTGCTATAGCTTCAAAAGATGTTGAGAGCATTAAGACTTGAAATCTGCATTTTTCCCCTACTTGAGGGATGAAAATACTCAAAATGAACTCAATACCTTCTTTTGTACTTCCACCTTCACTGGAGGCTTAACAGTGATTCCATAGCTACCAATTACTTTGGTAACTAGAGCTATTCTATGGCTAACTGATTTGTTACCTAAGTAAAGTAGAGTTCTTGATCTCTAATGTGCACTGGCTCAAAAGAGGTTAGTTGTTAATTTTTCCTTCTGTAAAGTGGACAATTGTATTTAAAAGACCTCCTTGATCTACTTAAAAAAATGGTTAGCTAATACTTAGTGATCACAAATCACTACAATTATGCAGTAATAGACTTCTGTTCACCTTTGTCCTTTAGTCTATGACTCTATGGAAGGAGCTAGGAAGCCAGTTCAGACCAGGTAAGGAGTGAAATTAAAGATGCTGTATATTTGGCCTCCAGTGTTGAAGCATCAGCATCTATACATTATCCCTGCTGGTTGACTCACGTCTGAAAAGTTTCATAGTTAGCAAGTTTAAGAGTCAGCAAACTGATAGGTGGCACCTCAGGAAAATGTCTTATGATTAGCCAGTGGTTTCTGTCAAGAATTTAAAAAAAAAAAATTAAAAAAAATTCAGATGTACAATTAGTTTCTTATAAGAGATGTATTTTTAGGACCGTAAGGCCAACGTAGGTTCCAATGGCTTGGAAAATATCGTAATGCTTAATATACTAAGCTGGCTAAAATTCAATGTGTTGAGCTCATCTCTGGCACTGCAATAGTTGATACTCCTAGAATAACTAGAAAAGAATCGAAGTGTTTGCTGAAGAGGGATAGCTCACACAGTGGGATTAGCACACCAGCCATTCAAATCCTACTTACTTCCAAGAACACTAATTTACCCCCCCACCCCCCCCCAAAAAAAGCTGAAAGACTTGTCCGGAAACATGTTATCAGGTGCTTTTATTAAGCAACACAATACTCACAAAAGCCACCAAACAAGCACAACATTGGAACTTATGTAGTTTCATAAAGCTTTCATAAAAAATACAAAAGTATTTTAAAAATCAGCAGTTTGTGTTGTTTTTTTTTAAATCAGCATGCTTGTAACTGAAGATTACAGCATCTGGGGAGAGAATAGTACAGAGAAAGACATTAGTATCTGCAAAACATTAGACGCCACAGAAAGCGAATATTGGTTTGATGTTTACATATGAAGTCTGTGCCGTTGTTCCCCGTTTGCACTGTTCCAGGCATTTGGGTTCAGTGATCTATAGTTCTGGGTTACTGGTGGAAGCCACCCAGCTGATGTGTAACAGAATGTGATGAGATTGTATTGTACATCTTTTATATAAACAGATTAAAAAGCATAAATACCACACAGGCTGTCTAAATTAAACCTTTTTTTGGACATACCTAAATCAGTCAGTTACCAAATCAAGCTATGCCAATTGTAAACCGATTTGTGTGTCTCCCCACTGAAGCCTGCAGTGTAACTATTCTATTGTTTGATAGTATCGAGGCCAGAATATTTACAACATGAGAGCAGGGTCTTATCTGTAAGAAAGGTGACAAGAAATTAATGACTGATGGGGTAAGTATGTTGACTAGAGATCCATTAGCAGAGCAGCAAAGATTGGAGCCTGCTTGGCAACAATTTGTTCCTCAAACCATCATTAAATCCTGCCCTCAAGTACACACACATCATGGTGACTTGTATTACACAGAAATATGAAATGCCTCCCAAATTCCCCCCCAACACACCATGTTGAAGTTTTAATCAAGGGAAGAGGAGCGAGATCAAAACGTATGTTTCCCCAGAATTATGCTATTGACAGCTGACCCAAAATTACTCACACTTTTGTGATTCAAAGTAGCTTTCCTCATACCGTCTCTCTTAGAAATCTGAATAATGTTTCAACCTGCAACAAAAAGTTAAGCACTTAAACCAAACAACCTTACAAATGTTATTGTAGGAGGAAGACAACTTTTGTTACTACTGTGTCTGGAAATACTAGGTATTCTCATGTATAATCCCAAACATTTTCCTGTACACTATATATTATGAGAGCCTTGTTACATCATACATCAGGGTCGTTTGCAGGACTGTACAAAGTATATTTTTCAAATGTTAACAGCTCAGGGAAGAGATGCATGTGAAGAATCACAGATATGCTGTTCCCAAATTCATATTAAAGGAGGAAGTGACAAGACTTTTTTTTTTTGTGGCAGTCTCACTGTTTTAAACCTTATCCTCATAACTGCCCCCAACACAACACCTGTCAACCTGTGTCAAGTCTAATTTACATAGTGAGATTTTTAATCTCTAGTTATTAAACTTTAAATAGAGAGGAGTTTTTAAACTTGTGCCTCAAAGGTTAGAAGAATTCAATCTGTGCCTTGTTCAGTCCTTGGCCTCTGCTGAAACAACGATGACTGTGCTTTTTGGTATGGACATTTGAGTAATATGTGGACTACACTCATTTCACATTCTATTGAAATGACCACAAGATTTGCTCTTTGGAACTTGAAATGTATCTTATGTTTTGTCAACCACTGTATATACTTTATACATTCCATAAAAGCTAATTAACTTGAGTCTCCAATTAGAGCTAGTGCCCTAGATATCAAAGACTATCCTTATCATACCAGTCTCTGCAGCCATCTAATTCCCCACCTTAAATACAGTAAAAGGTGTCAAACAAAAAAAGTTAAGGAGACTAATTTAATACATACCTATACAACAAAGCTTTGCCTTTGTTGTTGCCTATGGAAAAAAAACCACTTCTGGGAGAAAAGTCCATAGTCTGAGCAAGATAAATGAGCTTTCTTCTGAACACTGGGAAGTTTGAGAACACAGTAAGTGAAGGAATGTGTACCTATTAAGAGAAGTATATAGTTAACTATTGTAAGTTTCCACAATCCATGCATTTTCAAAAAATAAAAATAAAATTAGAAAAAACAGTTTAGGAAGTTAACAGGATACCTCATTGTATCTACTTTAAATAAAGTCTGAAAACAGTGGTTTCATTTTAATACCAGCATTAAATTTCCAGGACATCCTTTTATTGCACGTTGAGTTTATTTTGAGAAAAATGAGTAATGGTTACTTTAAAATGATTCCTTGCACCAGGACTAATATTTTGGAGAAGATTGTAGAGTTTGTTTCTATTAACTAATTTAACATTATTCAGCAATTCAAACAACATAACACTTAAGGTACATTTAAAACCCATAATAAAACATCAATATTTAATTGACTCAACCTTAAGAAAGTAGCTCTTTAAAGAGTTTCATAGAGACATATTTCTTTGACAAAAGCTGATTCACTAGAATGTTGAAACCTTACACTGTTGAAATGAAAGCCAGATTAGTGTTACTTTCAGTAACACTAAATACTAAAAAGTACACAATAGGGCTGGAAAAAATCCATAGGAAGTATTACTTAGCAAGTGCCATCAGCCTGTATAGAACCTAAGCTTTTATTATTGAAGTTACATTTCTACCTGTATGCTCAGGAAGAAACAGAGAATCACATTTTGAAGCTTAAGTGATATTCTATAATATTGTCCTCCCAGTTCTGCTGGCTGTTGGGAATAAGGAGGCAGCAGTAAAACAAACAAGAAATTAGCTCAATTTCATTCTGCTGTAGCTTGGGAAATCGATGAGCCACTATAGAGGCAGTCAATTGAGGACTTAAGAGGTTTGGGAAAGGTTAGATTAACAGAGATCCAACATCAACGCCAAGGCTGTGGATTAGGAAGAAAAAAAAGTAATCCTTCTGCCCGCCTTCCAGTAACTGAACGAAAGGCTTCAAATTTAATCAGACATCTACTTGAGACTACGCAGGATGGTTACTCAACCTGGAGGCTACCAGCAGCCATTTCCCCTCTCACCCCACCCCTCTGCTTCACAGGTATCACATCAAGCAGTTAAAAACATTGGAATATTTTCTCAGAGATTCAATCTTGTGACTGAACAAATGCCAGTGCCTCTTCAATCTACCAAAAGTACATTAAATCATACATTCTGCACCTCCTTTCCTTGGTGCTGTTGAGGTGGCCAATGTACAGCTTAATGAGCCAGGAATGCAAGGGGTAGACTGAGTCCCCTAGGATCACTACTGGCATTTCAACATTGCCAAAGGTAATCTGCCCACAGGTGCTGGAACTAAGGGTACTTGTGCACCCCCTGTCTTAAAGAGGTTTCTACAACATACAGTGTTTAAGTTTGGTTCAATGGCTCTCAGCACCCCCACTGTACAAATTGTTCCAGCATCCCTGAATCAGCCAGTTGGGAAAGGAAGCCCCGGCTCGTACCTTTCTGAATAGTCCTGTGTTCTTAAAGAAGCAAGGATCATGCACCCTTCCTGATTAGTCAACACATCAGTGAAGCATACCTGGTAACCCACCAGCACTTGCAGAACCATAGAAAAATAGCCCTGTCTGTGGATGTAGTCTGTGGTAAGGTGGTCTGGTACCAAAATAAGGACAGGCATGCCTCAGGAATGCCTCAAAGTAAGGAACTTCAGCTGAAGTCTTTAAGAGCTCTTTATAAAATGGACAGAAAATAAGGAGACAATATATTATTTCCTCTCTCTTTCCATCTTTAAGGCCTATTGTACCAAACAGAAAGCCTGGTTAACAAAGCATTAGCATCAATTTCTGAAGATCTTCTCCCACTTTTTACCCCACCCAATCTGAGTTCAGATTTTTGTTTTGGTAGAATCATTTGTTTTCAATTTGTCTTGACTTCAGAAGCTTCTCCTTGTTTTGAGAATTAAATTATAACTAGTCTAGAACTAATCCTGAGGAGACCTGACCTGATTCAAGGTATCATCTTGTCACAACAGCAAGTGTCCTGTATTTGAAACAGATTAAGAGATAGTTTAAGTGCTCACTTATCCCTAATAATATACTTCTTCATAGATTTAATGGACCAATATTTCAGCAGTATTTTCCCTTCAACACTGCAAGATACGTGTATTTAAATTATACTGCTTGTTCTCTCAGTGTAGTGCATGTCATTATCTTGAGTTTATCTTTCATAGCTTTGTTATGTGATAAAACTGTTCTAAGTCAAGTCATTTTATACACTGAAACCAGTCAGCTCACCTCTAATTTTCTTCCAGTCAAGCATTCTAATGACACTATGTCTGGTTTCTTTTCATTAGAAATCACAGGTTTAGCATCATTAAGCAATAATGTGATTTGACTACTACCACAGTACTAGTCTAATGAATACAAATCATGTAATCTTGCCTCAGCTTTACTGTGGAGGATCTCTGATATGCAGAACCAAAACCAATCGACTAAACTACATCTTTCAATATTTTGAGTTTACACTAATTTCAATAGCCTCTCAAACTACTACAGTTAAGAAAATGTACATTAGTACCACCCTATTTGTCTAAAACAGATAATAGCAGCATGGAGAAAGGAAGGGAGCTGAGCTTTGCTTTACCAGCCTTATCTCCATGCCAGTCAGGAGCTGCACTAAGTTCTCAAAAATTCAGTTCAACCTTCCCAGCTGGCAAGTAATTACAAGAATATGAGGACTATATGTAGGGGTGTGTTACTATATCTTCCATTTAATCACTGGATACTGCTTAATTTAATTCCATTTTATTTTTTCTGAGTGTGGGGAAATCCTATTTTTAAAAGTAATTTTTATTCCAATTTATCAATGGACAGCTCTATTACTGGCTAGCGAGAAAGAGGACAAAGGAAGAACCAAAATCCTCAAAGAGCTAGAGAAGAAAATCCATAATGAAGAGACTGCTACAACTAAAGGCTGCATTAAAAGGCCAACAATGAAGTCTAAATTACTACTACTATGTACTTAGCAGACTGTTACCCTTAGTGTTCAGATCAACCAAGTAGGGCTGATCAAAGAGGAAAGAAAAAGGGTTTCCAGAAGGCACTGGCATGAACCAGATATCAAGGTTAGGTAAGGCTCTTCAAGGCAGAGACCATCTTTAAGTTAGGTATTTGCACAGTGGAAAGTGAACTGGGGTGAGGGCCGCATGGCACTACAACAGTACAAAGAAAAACGATAAGTTTAGGGTGTTTGTTCCATAGGCCTAGTATCAGATAGCAGAATGAGGCTGGCACAGGTGTATACCACTGTTAACAATAAAATCACCTCCCTATGTATGCCATTATCCTGTTCAATTTGGGTATCTGCATCACAGCAAACCTTCACTGAAAAGAATAAAGGCTTGACTTACCAGCCTGACTGCATCATCTACTGCACTGGAGGCCACTGCCAAAATTTCTGTGGTGGGATTGAAGGTCAAAGATGTAGCAGCTGTAACCAAGTTCATTATGGCTTTAACTGGTTTAGGATTGGTTTCTCTGAGGCAAACATCGTGGGTATACACATTCACAACTCCCGAACAGGAGCTAGAGAGAGGGAAATAATTGATCGTCTATTCAAAAAGACCACGTGGAAAAGAAACAGTCTCAGTTTGAGACATAATTTTAGATTATATCTGAAGCAGTTTCATATCTACATATACCATTCAAGTAAACCTAAACCACTTTTTCCCCCCTAACTGAATATTTACTAATATCCACAGTAATAGCTAAACAAAGAATTAACTCTCAAATGTGAGCCTAGGTCCTTAGTTCAAGCTGAAGAGATTAATGCTTTCAGCTCTGGAGGTCCCTAGTTCAATTCCAGGTTCTGAGGTCAGACTACAGGATGATAATGGTCCCTTCTGGCCTGGTTATCTATGGAAGACACTGCACACATTGTGTAATATCTTTTATAAAAAAAAGGCTAAGTACTGTAACCTAGAAGTAATACCAGTAAAGATGAAGTATTCTAAATTCAAGGCTATATTAAATAACTAAACATTCTGAACTACTAGTTTCCAAATGGTTACTCACTTTACATGTCACAATTCTGGACACTTATTCTGTTTAGAAAGTCTCATCTGGAGCAGGCTACCAAAGATGTGTCATACTACTGACAAATATTAAAAATTATTTTCTAGTTACTCATTTAAAAGGATACATGTTCAGGTTTAGATCACATCTGGAAAAGTAAAATGTACCCTTAAATAAAAATGGCCATACTGAGTCAGACCAAAGGTCCATCTAGCTAAGTACCCCATTTTCCAAAAGTGGCCAATGCCAGGTGCTTCAAAGAGAATCAACAGAACAGGTAATCATCAAGTCATCCATCCTGTTGCCCGTTCTCAGCTTCTGGTAAAAAAAAGAGGCTAGGAACACCATTCCTGCCCATACTGGCTAATAGCCACTGATGGACCTATCCTCCATGAACTAGCGCTTTTTTGAACCCTACAATTCTAATGGTCCCTTTCTGTGAATACTGTATTTAGTTCTAACCCACAACAGTTCCATACATAATACAAAACTGTTACCAGTATTCCAGCTACTGAAACCCATCTATAGATTTCCTCCTCATGGAAAGTCACCTTGTTCAACCTACATTTACTGAAATAATCTTATCACTGAGCCAGTGAGTCTCTTCAAGATGAACCAAACCAAGGTCAAATAATATCAATTGGTAATTACTTCTACAGTATAAACTAGTTTAAAAAAGGGTTTTAGGTAAAGAATCATATCCTACTCCAGATGCTTTAGTAAGTGCCAAATATTATGTTTACTCAAATGCAGTACTAATCATGAGTCTTTAAACAGTGCAGCTGTATGTAACAAAGACATGAACGGTCTGAAGGTTACATCAATTAAAAAGACAGAACAAATTCCATTTTTGTATTCTGTCTAGTCTTAGAATTAAGCCCTCTGAACAGTTATAAAGAAGCAAGAAAAACTTATAGAAGTTGTGTGTTAAAGACTGCACTCCACCTAAAAGGGACATAGTAAGGAACAAATTATTAAAACCCAAATTACGTATATTAAAAGTATATAAAGGAGACAAATTGAATAATTTGTAGTTTTAGAAACTTATGCAAGACAAGATACAGGGTATTTTCACCTTACTAAATATAGGATCCAGAAACTTTCAAATTCTTTAAAAACCGAACGAAAAGTAAGTTCTCAGCAACAAAGAAAGACCCTAGTTGCTGGGTTGGGGATTAAGAGAATACAGGAATGTTTTTATAAAACTTTAAATTTTGAAATCATTATTTCAATAAGATTCCAGTTTGATGTACCAGGCTTTTTCATATTCCTTTTAAAATATTTTATAATGGGTTTTTCTTGCTCCCCTGTTGAAATTTTACTTAAGGATCTTTTTAAAGCAAGGGTAGACTGATCAGGGAAGCAGTGAAACTGACTGCACAAGAAGTGCCAGCAAATGCACCACCAAGCAAACATTTTTCCATCAGCTTTTTTCAACTGAATTATCTTAAAAAATTGAGCATTTGCTATTAGTGCAGTTTTCAAATTGATGCGTCTCCTTGCAAATGAGTGCTATATATATATAGAGAGAGAGAGAGAGTCCAAACAAGGAATTAACTATTAGAGAAAGGAAAGAACTGGGAAGAGATTGAGGAGGTTAAAAACAAACAAACCCTGAGCTGACATTTATTAACATGAAGTGGTCACATAAATCCAGTTTGCATTTTAACAGTTCTGTAGTTAGACCACGTTAACAGTGGCTGTACTAGTAAAAATATGCAGGAAAGCAAGAGTCAAAGGTTCCTGGCATTTAGAAAAAAAATCCCTATACTAGAATCTTCATTAAGAGATCACAATTCACCCACAGCTATCTGACTTGAATGGAAGGAAAATTGAGAGATTTGGTAATATTACAGTACTATGGATCCTATGGAACACAATGGTTAGGTGTTCATGAGAAAGAACTGTAAGTCCATGCAGCTCTCCACCTAATAAACTCAGGCTATGTCTACAATGGCTCTTTTGTCAGTAAAACTTCTGTCGACCAGGGGTGTGAAAAAAAAAAAAAAAACCACCTCCAAAACACCCGACTGACAAAAGTTTCACAGACAAAAGCACCAATATGGATAGTGCTATGTCAGCGAGAGATGCTCTCCCACCGACATAGTTATCACCGCTCGTTAGGGGTGGTTTAATTATGCCAGCAGGAGAGTTCTCTCCTGCAAGCATAGAGTGGCTACATGGGAGACCTTACAGTGGCATTTGCAGTGTACACAGTCTAAATCTAGTCTTATGTCCTATTCCTGTACTTACCACATTGTGAACAGTTTACCCAAGAGCATCAAGATGACAGAGGGAAAAAAAATAGGACATTCAAAAACTTTAAAATGCTTAGTTTATCATCACTTACCCACATGCCACGTACTGGCCATTTTTTGATACAGCAAGACATGTCCCACGCAAACATCCTTCATCAGTGAACCTGTTTAGACAGCGCCTACTCTTCACATCCCAAATGAAAACTTCACCCTCATCTAATTAGGAGCAAAAGAAAAGTAACTGTTAATGAATTCTAGCGTATAAAACATAGTAACAATTAAATAACTATGAAAAAAATGGGCAAGATCAAAATTTACTTTTAAGATCTCCTTTAGGAGAAATCTGAACCATGCATGTCCAGATATATCTATGGTCTCCACGTTTGTCAGAATAGTAGGAAAAGCCTTGGTAAAAAACAAAAACACAACCGGGGGGGGGGGGGGACGGGACGGGACGGGACACACACACAAAAAAAACCTGGGACTGACTTTCACATTTCATACTTGCAAATCAATTCTTTGTACAGTCTTAGGTTAAAGATGAAGGAGTTAAAAAACTAACTAAAACTTACTAATATGGCAATTCACTTTACTTCACTTTACTTTTTTAAAAAGAAAAGAGTAGATATATATACACAGTAAAAAAAAATATAGCCAGAATTTCAGGCCACTATCGTTCCCATTTGGTATGAACTAGATTTTTAATAAATTTTAAAATATTAAAAAAATTCAAGTCAAAAAAAAAAAAAAAATGTGAGTCTGTGTTCTCTATGTCTTATATATATTATATATAAAATAAACACAAAAAAAAAGACCCCCCACCCCCCCATCAGGCTGAATAAAAAAAATAAAGAAATCCTCCTAAAGAAGAAGGAGGAGGAAGAGAAGCTAGAAGGAAAAGGATAAGGAATAGGCAAAAGCAAGCAAGGCAGAGCAACAGGCCAAGGCCACAGCACAGAAAGACTTATTTTTTTCAGTATAACAAAACAAATTTATGAGTTCCAATTACCCCAATCCCGCATCTGAAGGCAATTCAAAGACTATTCCTCCCTTTTTTTGAGACTGCACGTTCAGGGCATTTATGCGGTAGTGGATAGAGGTCCATAGTATAGTCAAGATAAACATCATGTCCAGAATTGAATTCCAGTAAGACACTGGAAGGGAATATTTTCAAGGACAGATCTGAGCCCAAGAGATTTTTATACTATATGTCTTTGATCCAGTACCATAACCAATATGCCAGTGAGGCAATAAAGGTCAAGTTTCCTGGGATGCTATGCAGCCTGTTGTTCAGAAATACTAAAAAAATCACTTTGCTCAGAATTCTTTGGTATAGCTAGGATGTGTAAGTTAACATCCAACAACGCTAAAATTTGTGTTTTTTCACAAAGAGCTACAAAGTTGATCACCAGTCATTAAGGAACCACCATTTTTGCTTATTCGTGCCACCTTGCTTTCAGCTTCTATCAGTGTCTTGACCAGAATTCAGTATTCCATATGTAGTGTACAGTGCACTTGGTTTTGTGTTCTAATCGACACAGTCAACAGCACCATAACATAACATATCACACAGCAGAGATGTAAAGAGGGAAGATATAAATCCTCAACCAGAAATAATGAGCTGTTTGATTCAAAGCAGGAGAGGACAGTGCTGAATATACCATCTTGTTAGAGGGTTTCTT
This sequence comes from Mauremys reevesii, assembly GCF_016161935.1. Taxonomy (NCBI): domain Eukaryota; kingdom Metazoa; phylum Chordata; order Testudines; family Geoemydidae; genus Mauremys; species Mauremys reevesii. The sequence goes on along the minus strand of NC_052637.1, from coordinate 33,145,507 downwards.
TCAAAAAAAAGAAAGAGTAAAGAACATTGAAAACGTTGAATATTGTAAATTTCAGGAATCTCTCTCTCCCCCTCTTAAGTGCCATAACTTCTACCTTTGGAATAGCAAAGAAGTTTTGCGGTGGTCAAAATTGTATTAGTAAGTGTATCAAGCCAGTAAAGCATTTCCATTAAATATTACAGAGTATGATACAAGCATACACCTATAAATGAATTTTTTAAAAAGCAACTTCAACAGGATATGAAAAATCTAGTTTCAATAAACTATAAGCAGTACAGGATTGTCAAACATTCTAGACATAATACTTGTCATCCTTCTATTCTGCTCACCATCAAACAAATGTCCTTTCATTTCCCTTCTTGCTATTTTACCCTGTATTCACCAATCCTTTAATCTTGTCTAGACAGTGGCAGATGACCGTATATGCCTGAAAGTAAATTAGGGTTTATATACATACTTGGGAGGTACATGGAGTCTGAAGTTTAAGGGTATCATTTCCAACTGCCATTCTTTAACAGCCTAAGCAACTACAAATAAAATCCATAAATCTGAAATTAATGTTCTTTAAGAAAACTCAAATGACTTACTAGAATGTGTGTAAATTTTGCTGCTATCTGGAGAGAATGCTGATGCAACAGCCTTTCCATTTATTTTCATACTGCCAATCAGCTCCTTTGTCTAGGAGAACAAAGAGTAACATTTATTAAAACAATTATTCAGAAGACCAAGAGAAATCAGATCTGTATCACTTGTGGAAATCAGATACGTCCCCGTTTTATTGCCTGAACTCCCACCCATCAACCCTAATATTTAGCTATCAGAGTAGGTATATCAAAGGAATATCTGATTCCTGCTGCATCTAGCAGGACTTCAGTTTTACAAATTAAGGCTCTAATCCTGCTCTTGCTCTTCACAGGCACAAGGGTCCCTCTGCACAGAAACAATTGCACATTAGGGTCACGGGGAATGTTAATAGAGTAGTTTATTTTGTGCTATCGCATCTAACCAAAGATTCCAGATTTTCTTTTAGGCAAAATTCTCTCTATAAATCTTTTCCTCACAGGCTATATATGAATGATATTTAGGACCTTTTCTGATTTCCATTATGTTGCACTACATACGATTATAGAAGAATAATACAACAGAACTGTTTGTAAGTAGTCAACTAGGGAGTACAACTGGGTCTACTGCATATTGTGATTTAGAAGTAAGTTGATTTTAAAAGGTAGCTTCCAATCCATTAGAAAACATTCCCTGCTGAAATGGGTAACTTTAAATGCTTTTAGATAAGTTCAAGACAATCGTTCTCTGCTATTCTCTCCCCCAAAACTTGCTGCCACAAAAGGGCAAAGTAATCACTCTTGAGAAAGGACTGTCAGATATTCAAGGGCAGGGAGGATACCTATACAAAGGAAAAGGACAAATCTCTTTTCTTCAGTTTTGCAAAACCATAAAGAAAAAAGTATTAATATTTCTTAAAACATGAATACATTAACTTATATTAAGTATTCAAACCTATGCACGGCCTACTCATTTTTTCACCCTCATTTTTGACAGGGTATTTCATCTCCTTTATGTGTTTTTGGCTGGCTCCAAATATAGTATGAAGTCTGTAGTTTAATATATAGTATTCTATGCAAGATACATTTTCTTTTCACTAAGTGAAAAGAAAATGTATCAGAACAATTATGAACAGAACAGTAAGACATTAAAATCCATGAGCTACTGAAATAGCTCATCCACACTCCCATTTTTCTGACACCAACATATTGTTATTTACAAGGTTTTAGGCGGGTATTTTTTGTGCTTCTCCCCCAAAAGAGTGCATTGGTGTTTTAAAATGTGAATGAAAGAGCTGGCCTGAGAATGAAAACTTTTGGAAATCTACAGAGCGAAACAGCAGTGTAAGTTTAACCATAGCCCCACTAATGTGCCTTATAGTACAGGTTACTGCAATGGACAGTATAGGTCAGTCTTCACTACTTGCTCACTTTTAGGTACCTCTGCCAAAAGAAGTGCTCATTAGGGCCATTTGGGGTAGCGTTTTTTGGCATGAATACTGTTTCCCCACTAAGAAATTGCAAATCAGTCTACCACTAGCAGATGGATGGGACTTCAAACAGAGCGGAAAAATTCCATATCCATCACCAGTATCATGTGTTATCCAGTTCCACTACCAACCATGAACAAAATTGTTTTAAGAAAAAACTCTGCCGCATACAACCCTTTTCTTAAAGCAACAGTTATATCATCATAAAAATGATATACCTTATTTAGTGTGTGTCATGGTAAAGCCCCTTCATTTAAAGTACAGTAGTATTTTCAAATTAAGCAGATGCAAGAGTTAATGGTTTCCAAAGAGCTAGAGATGTTTTAGACTAGCTGTTCTTGGCCTTTTGTGTAGTGGAAAACCCCTTGCTCCCCCAACCATGCCCACTTAGCAATATGAAATGGGTAACCACAACTCCTTGATTCCATGACAACAAACCCGGGGGTTGAGAGCCACTATTAATGATAAACAAGACAGCTACCTTCATTGTCAACAAATGAAGATAACCTGAGGCCCCAGTAAGCAGCAGGAATGATCCATCTGGAGATACTTCAAACTTTCTGATAAATTTATCTTGCATTCCTTGGGGGGGAAAAAAAACCAAAAAAACTGTAATTTACACCAATGAGTTCACCACTTTGTGTAGCATACATTTGATCTGGGGGAAGGGAAAAAAAAGGAACTATAGGCAGTTATTGTGATTGTTCAGTCCTCGCTGTATCAAGCAGTGGACACTGTTCATTGTCCCCAATTAACATTCCTCACCACCTGAGTGCAGAGTTTAACACGAGGAAATGTGAATTACGACTTTACTAGAATGAAAACCAGAGTACAATAAACTGGTGTGGGACCACTCAGAACACTAATATTTATGTTTTGCGTCAAGTTTATGCTATAAAATACATTCAACGCAACATACACTTCAAGACATTTGCTAAATATAGATTTTGAAAGTTTTCCCTTCATGAGGGGATCCAGAAATTTCAACACAAGCGTAACTATCACATTACTAGAAGGAAAAAAAAAGATATAGACTTTTCACAGGCAGCTGTTTAACACTCTTCTTATATGGATGAGCTGTCTCTTCAACTAATATCTGGCTGGCAGAGAAGCTTTAAATATTTTCACGAGTTTCATATTGTATCTGGCCTAAACATGACACAGCTGATAGCTAACCTTGTAAGAGTTCAGATTGGGTTATTTTAGAGACTATAGAATAAAACTTGAACACAAATCCCTAACAGAATATTCTCTAAAAGAGTTCAGGCTTAAAAATAAGATTTTGGCAGAGAGCTTCCTTAGAATATTGACAAATCAGAGTGTCAATTAGATTTTTAAAAAGTATTGCAACATGTTTATACTTACTATATGCTACATTCAGAAGTGACTGAGATCTATAGTAAATCTGGATTGGTGCTATTAAGCATTTTACTTTTTCTTTCAAAAGGTTTACAATTGTAGATCTTAAAAAGGCATTGAACATGGCAATAAAACCTCACCTCTTATTTGGTTTACAGGAATAATATGTCCACTCATCATGTCATACACATAGAACAGTTTACTGCGGGTACCAGTAGCTATAACTTGTTCTCCATCAGCACTGAAACGAGCCTTATAGACTGGAAAGCTTTCCAGATGTATGCTCTGTATCTTTGGATTAGTTTTACCATCCACCTTCAAGAAAACAGGAAAAAAAAAAAAAAGTTGTTTTTGTTCCTCATACATTCATTTGTAATGTGTCTTTCAGATCTATTTCTGTATATAAGTACAAGAATCAAGAGTGTGTAGTCAATACCAGCTTAAAACAATAGCTCGCTCCATTCAATCCCAAAGAAACCTTCAAATTAAGCAGCCTGATGAAAACAAATTTCATATATTTCATATGTGGCCAAAGTACAATAGATCACAGGTGAGAACAGTTTCCAGATAGAGGCCCTCAATTTAAGAATACTCCACCTCAGCTCCAGCCAAGCAACTCAGCCAACCATAATTCCTATGGTGACACATGGAGAGGTGATCCCAGCAACAATCCTATCTAAAGCTATTTTTGACATAATAACTTATTTTATATTTAATATAGCCAACACTTTAGAAGCACATTAAAAGTGATCCACAATCTCATTGTTCATTTCACATTTTATAAACTGAACACAAGCTGCTCACCTGAAACAGTGATATAGACCGATCTAGTCCAGCAGTCATAACTACTTGTGCAGAAGGGTGGAACTGCACTGTTCTCAGTTTAGCATCAGAAGGACGTTCATTATTAGCGTCCAAGCAATTTTTCATCTAGAAAAAGACCAGATCAATGTGGTTTAAACGCAGGCATCAGTTCCTGATTCAACTGCATGTCCCTCCCCCACTCCACTCATGGAAAGAGGATTTAATGGGATTTCAGTTTCACTGATCTTGTAGAACACAGAAGTGCAGGAGGGACCTTGGGTTAACCTTGTAAACATTCTGCTTAACTGTAGAATATCACCTAGTTCACACATTAGAATAAAGGTATTCTGAAGTTAGTTCTCATATTTCTATGCATTAAAGAGTGTCATCCACAGCACACTATGGAGTAGCTGTAAATAAGGTTTCAGCTAACCTTCCATTAAATCTAATTTTGCTTTTCCTCCACTTCAACTTTTGAAAGCCACAAAGGACTGTCAATCTTAAATGTAGCACAGCAACAACAGTGAACAATAGCCTCAGTGGTACAGATGAGTTCTTGTATTAATACAATAGCAAAATGCAGCACTTTATTTAAAAAAAAAAATTATATATCAGGAAATAGTTTATCCAATTTCTACAATTTAAAAATTGGCAATCAGCTAATCTGGAACAATTAATAACCTGAAGGAGACTACTTGTTTCAGTAAGAGGGTGTTTCCCCAACATGGAGTGGATCACACAGGGGGCCCCAGAGGACCAGCTGGGGGTACAGAAATCTCTCCGAATTGTTCTGCGGAGGCTCAATTTCAATTAAAAAGTAAGTTTCTAGTTATTATAATTATAAAGAAAACCTTCAAAGTGTGAAACGAGTATTGACTGAAGAGTTTGCAAAGAACCTGAAACAATATCTCTGAGGTGTGGACTGCCTCATTTATTTCAATGTGTTTAAAAAAAAAAAAGTCAGATGCCAGTAATAATTAACGTTGACTTTAAGGTACTCCACTGCTCAAAGCATGCAAGAAAGGAGGGGAAATATTAAGACAACCTGTAGCAGTGTCTCCCAAGGTAGTAGGAGGGAAGAGAAGAGTACTGAGGATTAGCCAGGGGGTACAGATATAAGTGAGAAACCCTGCAGTAAGCCATCCACAGAACCACTGGCAAAAACTGCTGCCCAACCGGAATGGTACTACTTGTGTTATAAAATATGTATACACCGATCAACAGTAACTACATTCAAACACTTAGAAGGAAATGAGAGGGCAGTTTTTACCTGTAAAATGCCTCTTGGTAAAGTCTCTGACGCAGACACAAAATTGCCCGTCTTGCGGAGCAGCTCATCATCTTCATCACTGTCATCTAATTAAAACAGATTTAAAACTGCTTATTGAATGTATAATTTGTTCTTGCATCCCCACATACATGTTCTTTAACATTATCTTATATGTTCGCTGCAGCTGCAAGTCAAAACCATAAGCAAAAGCATAGAGAGAGAACAAAGCAGCAGGTATCCAGTATACAGTCAGTGTTTTCTAATTAGAATAGGAAAAATGCCAGGCAACAAATGAATCTCTAAAAGGTCACTCAAAATAAAGGAACATGTTAGAAGGACTGAATACTTTTCTAAAGTATTTAAATATATTTACCATCATTTGCACTTTTTCTGGCTTTCTTCTTGTCTTTCTGGGCCCAGACAGGCACTCCTCCCATAGCTCGCTGAAATCTAAAAGAAAAAAAAGAGAACTTTCATATGCCCATTCTTTCTTAATGACCATCATACTGCCAAAAAATTATTTTTCAGCAATTTTTCCCACAGTAATAGGGAGATATTAAAACACCGTCCCAACAATCACATCACCTCACTCAGATACAGCAGCCAGAATCTTCCTTTGCTGTTTTTAAAAAATCTTTTCTACTCCAGCTTCCATTAACTGAATTCAGTACATAAAATCTGTAAACAACCTAAACCATATCACATATACATATATAAAATGTTCTCTCCCTCAAAAAATTTTAATTGCATGAGAAGTTAAGGTTTTCAAATGCTTGGGTAGGGTAGTGATGATTTTAAACCTGAGCAAAATACTTAGCCATTTATGTAAAATTCAATTTATACACAGACTTGCCTACATAGCTAAGTTCACATCCATACAAAAAGGGTCCTTAAATGTAAGGTAACATACACAAATTTGCAATAATAAGAGCACAAATATTATGCTATTTGCATAATACTTCTGTTTGGTTCACAATTCAAGTCTTTATTAAACAATGCAATCTTTCCTGCCTAAACTGCAATGTGAATTGATTTATTAGTCTTTCTTCTTTATTCTCAATTGATCTGTTGCACATAAAGACAGCTAACATGATCCCGCTCTAGGGCTGGATGCATTTCATTGATGAAGCAACACATCTAGTTACATATGACAGATTTTATGAAGCCTAAATTTGTATATTATCTGCTCTACCATGTTGAATAATGGTAAGGAAACAGAAACAAGACTGTCTGCTCCAAGGACACAAGCAACACAATTACAAGCTAAGAATGTAGTTTTTTTCATTATACTGGTTATTTGTTAAGTCCTAACAACATGGTTGATGATGTTGGGCACACTAGCTTTAAGGAATTTAAGTTATTCGCCTAAATTCCTTGGTCAAAAGGAGAAAAGGGCATTTTAAATGCTCCTAATAGGGGGAAAACTCACTTGACCACAACATATCTAATCTCATGTTACTAAAATTAGCAGCAAACGTATGTTAACATAATCAATTAACAATTCTTACTGTTCTTGAAGCCTCTTTTGAACTTTTTCTTTGGTAAGCTTCTTCTCTGCATCACTTTTCATCATGTCTTTCCGATAACGGTGGGTCATGTCAATTCTAGGAAACAAAATTACATTCTCAATGTTAAAGCTTTGCAGAAAGTGTATTAAAGAAAATAAGGACTGTTAAGTCTTCAAGAAGCAGCCATTTAAAATAGCAAACTCGGTATTTCTTCCAAGTCTTAAAGTCAATACCTCTATTTTCCCGTTTCCATCATTACTACATTAAGAGCTTAACTCACATTTCCTCGGCTTCATCTTCATCATCCACCCATGCTGGTTTTTTAGATGGAGGAAAATTATCTTTTGCTTCATTCTCCACTTCTGAGTCACTGGAGTCCTCTTTTAGATTTCCCGTGACTACATCATCAACCTTAAAAAAATCCGTATCAGTGGGTCATAAACACTGGTCAAATAGAACAATTTTACAACTTTGAACAGTGGAAGTTTTAAGACATTTCTCCACATGGGGAGAAAAATCAAGAACAAGACAGTAAAACCAACACTCTCCCAGTGCTGGAAGGCTGGGTGGGCAGCCAAGGAGGATACGGACAGTGTAGTTCCTTCCTCCACCGCAAAGCAGCCCCCCTGTCTTCCTGATATGTATCTATTACCTCCCCCAAATGCCCTCTCTGATGGGAATGGGACGGATACCTACCTCCCCTCCCACAGTCCATTCCCCACTATTTCTCACAAAAGGTGAAAGTTTAGAGAACAGTTTATTTATACTAGAAAATACACATTAAAAGAAAAGCCGCCTGGCTTTTGCTACTGACAGACTAGCCTAAACCCACAGGTTCCAGAAGTGTAATAAGATGCACCTTCAAACAAGTTTTTCAGTAAGTTTCAGCTGTATTTCTTTTATTCTTAATGCCTTGTGCACCATGGGAATAAAGGCTAACCCCACTAGATCTGGGAATTGTTTCTGCCTCTAAACCCATGTTCACTACACCCAAATGCCTGTAGCAATAGCCACTACAACCGGGGTAGTCAAACTGGGGGTCAGGACCCCTCAGTGGGTCATGAGATTACGTGGGGGTTGTGAGCCGTCAGCCTTCACCCAACCCTGCTTTGCCTCCAGCATTTATAATGGTGTTAAATATATAAAAATATTTTTAATTTATTGGGGGGGGTGTCACACACGCATAGGCTTGCTGTGTGAAAGGGGTCACCAGTACAAGTTCGAGAACCACTGCACAACCTCAAGCAATTTTACGTTATTCTTAGAACTACTCAGGGAAAAAAATCCCTTAGACAGTTCCCTATCCCATTCTAGTCGGGGCTCCTCTGTCCCCTCCCCTCCATAGTTCGGCTGAGGGCTCAGGCCCTACCTATGTTGACAGTAGCACATATGGTATATATGGATATGCGCTGCAGTGAACAGTGCGGTGTGTAGCTAGCCACACATGGCAGTGAAAGGTTCTAGCTGGGGGAGGCAGCAGGACACTACACAGCTACCAATAGCAGTGTGTGGGGGCACTGATGGGGCACCCTAGGGTGCATGCTCACAGGGTTCTGGTGGTCTGTGCTCGCCTAAGCAGTGCCTCGCCATCTGCATCGCCATTTGTGCCCGTGCGGGGGACGGCGAGTGCAGCGCACTTACTCCACGCAGGCGGAAAGCGTAGCCAGCCTCAGGGGCAGCGATGCCCTGCCAGAAGCACCTCCACGGGAGCCGCGCTGTGCTGTGCCGGGCTTGCAAGGGCCGAGGGTGCCCCCGGGGGGAGGGTCCTCGTTGTCTCCGCGCTGCTAGGCAGCAGCAGGGGCCGGGACGCGGGCGCCAGGTCTCGGAGGGCTGGGTGGGCAGGCAAGGGGGATACGGAGAGTGTAACGCCGCCGCCTCCTCCCCCAAGCGCCCTCCCTGGCGGGAAGGGGACGGGCACCTACCTCCCCTCCCCCGCCTCACCTGCTTGCCCGGGCCCCGCAACCGCTGCAGCAGCTCCTCCTCCTCGGCGTCCTGGCTGCCGCCGAACACCAGCTCCTCCAGGCACCGCTCCACCACCGGCTTCCCGGCCAGCAGCCCCAGGTGCCGGGCGCGTCGGGCCTCCTCGCCCCCATCGCCGGAGGTCCCCGGGCGCCGCTTCTTCTGCGCCCGGACACGCTTCCGCGCGGGGCCCCGACTCGCGGCCGCAGAACCCGCCGGCTCCATCTCAGCGCCTAACGTCCCGAGGGCCGAAGCAGGCGGCGCCGCTCGCCAACCGGAAGCGGAAACAGAAAGGTCTGTCTCTCCCACGTGAGCAAGTTCCTACCTCACCAGCCCCCTCCCGCCTCTTTCACGTGATTCAGTCCGGTTCCCCTTCGCTTCAAACAGTCTCACGTGACCCGTTCCCCCCTCCCTTCCACGTGATAGGCCCCCAGGCCGGACTATTCTATTGTCCATACGGAAGGGACTAATCCCACTTATAACGACTAATCTTCCGGACAGCAATACCGGGCTCCAAAGCAGCAAATCAGGTGAGCCAGTCAATTACCAGGCTGTTTTTAGCATGCCGCTTCGCACCCCCTCGCCACAAAATGGTTCCGTCCAGCGGGATACGGCGAGCGAGGAGGCTCTGAAGACCTGGCGACCCAATGAGAGCGCGCGGTGGGCCGGGCGCGGCGCGTGCGCGCTGCCGTTATGCTAATGTTGTTGATATTCTGGGCAGGGAGTTGAATTTCTTTCTCTGCCTAAGTGAGAGGCTGAACTTTCCAGGCCACCTCCTGTCCCAGCCGGGCCCTGCCCCTCGGAGGGGAGGGGGGAGAGAGGGAGGGGGCTGAGCGGAGGGGAGGGGGGCTGAGAGCAGTAGGCATCCCCTGCCCATGAGGGCCTGATGGAAAACACAAAGGACCTGGTGAGTAGCACAGCCCCGGGGGGAGGCAGGGCAGCGGCCGCCGCCGCGGTGGGCTCGCCGGGCTTACCGGGTGTGTGGGTGGGTGCAGTGCTTGGGGGGAGCAGCCCTGGGGCTGCGGGGACGGGGTGCGGGGGCGGGGGCTCGGAGCTTATGAGGTGGGGAGGGCAGCCAGCAGCCGTGGGAACGGTGTGGGAGGGAGACTGAGCTGTCCTGGTGTCTGGGGGCGGGAGCAGAGCAGCTGTGTTGGCCGCAGCATTTGTGTGGGAGGGGAGCAGCCAGGAGCACCCTCGAGCTTCTGTTGTGGTTGTTTCATGTGTATGTATTTGCTGGAGGCGGGGGGCAAAGCGGAGGGGCCCCGTGTGCCTGTGGGAGGGGAGGGAGCCACCGGCGCACGAGGGTTCGGGGGAGGCCGGGGACAGCGCTGGGGCTTTGTGCGAGAAAAGAGAACAGCAGCAGTCACACGCTCTGGTGCTTTAGGCTACTTTGCTCTCCTCTTTTCCGGATTCTCCGCCCCTCGTGTGTGCCTGCGGGGAGGGAGGGAGGGCTGCAGCTCTGATCCCGGGGCTGCTTCGCTGCTTTCTTTTGTTGCGATTCCTCCTGCGGTAATTTTCAGGCTTTCCTTAGTTCCGGTGAGAGCTCTCGCTAGGAGTTTTGTTCGTGCAACTTTAATCTGCATAGCAGCTCTGGAACAGACCATGCAACCAGAGTAGGTTGCAGCAAATGCAGAGTAGGTTGCATACATTTGATATATAATTAGTATAATTACCAGAAGGTACTCATGCTGGGACAGTGAATGAGCATAGTGGAGGGGAGTGTTCCGCGGTGTTATGAGAGAGACTTTTAATATCTCGCTGAAATACATTGCAATATCTGTCATCACCAGGAGAGAAACTGGTAATGTAGAGGAGGACAGCACAACCCTGCTCAGACAGGTTACTTTTTGTTGTGATCCCTTCTCCCTTTACAAGATTGTAGTAGGTAGCAGGTTTCTGCAGGCTGCCTTATTGTCTCTGCAGGCTCTCCTGACAACTAGAAACAATAGCAATGGGTTGTTTTATTTTGTTTTTAACTGAACAATTCAGGCCTGCCCTGATTCCCATTTACTGGTGGGGGAGCCGGTTGGGGTTACTATTTTTTTAATTATAGTATTATCCCTTTTGGAATTAAGGCTTTTGCAATGAGGGTTTAATGAGATACTAGATTTTTTTCAAATGTTGCAGTCACTTTACCTATGTTACTAATTATGGCTTTGGATTTTTAAAATGCTTTTACTTTTAAAAAATTCAGTGTGTTAATTTATGGTTTGGTTTACCTTTGGCATTTCTCTCAGCTTGAGCAATATAACTATGAAGCTAGTTTCACTTTCAAGTTTGTAGCAGTTGGATTTCCAGGTACTGCATGAAAATTCTTGGTTTTAAAGAGCTGCTGGTTATAGTAGAATTTAAAAAAAAAAAAAAATTGACTAACCAGTTCTGTTTGTTATGGTGGTCTTTAGAAAACCTTATTCTTACAAAATGTACATGCTAGGCCATATTTAAATTGATACTATCCCTTTAAAAGTTTGTATTCCTTTTATGGGGAAGTTGTCATTTAAAGTTTGAGAGGCAGCCTAGTGATTTGACATTTTTAGTGTCAGGGAGTCATACACAGGTCTCAAAGCTTCAAGATGCGGTAAATAACACAATTATACTTTAGATGTTGTTGTTGTTGTATTAAGTAACCAACCTAGAAGAAAATTAAATTTGTATGCTAAACTTGCCTTACAAGTGGGGGGGCAGGAGAAGGTCACTTGGTCTATAAAATAGCATCTTTGTAATTTAGTGGTGTATATAGTCAGTTGTAAATAGCTTTTTTTGAGCAAGTTATAACACAGACTACTGGAAAACATAGGAAGGATAGGTTTCCTAGCTGGGGAGTTATTTAACATACAAAGGAACAAATAATTTAGGCTTTGGTCCTGAAAACACTTAGATATGGGGCATGGAGGCAAGATTTCCTTAGTTTTTACTTTATTAAAAAAAAATGGCTGGATGGGGGAACATAGGTTAAGGTGGTTAAGGGTTAGTGTTCCTGGTCTTACTTTTTTTTTCCTTAATCCATAAAATTTGGCCTGATTTTGCAAGGTGCTGAGTACTGTCAAATGGCAGCTAAGTTAGTTTCTCTCTTTGTTGTTGTACAAAAGGCCCATAAAATGGAGGCAGCAAACAAACAGGGGAAACAGACTATAAAGAGTGATGTCAAATATACACACTGAAGAGAAAAGTGTATTTCTATAGCTCTTCAGCTAGTCATTCGACATGTTACTTTTGTAAAACATTAAGGTAGAAATTATATTTGTAAATGTCTCAGTACCCCCTGTCCAAAACTTGTAGGTCAGTTATGGGATTCCAGGGAATCAGAAATAGAGTCAGGGGGTGTTTTTTTGTTGTTGTTGGTTTGGTTTTTTTGGTTGGTTTTTTTAAAAGCTGGTCACATGTTACCTTTAGATTGCTACTTAATTGTTTGTATTTCCTACTGTTAATAAGTTGCTGTAGGGAAAGTTGTTTTGACCAGATTTGATTTAAAAGCTGTTGTAATATAACCAGTTAAATTTTTTTTTGTGGTTTAGAGCAGTGGCTCTCAACCTTTCCAGATTACTGTACCCCTTTCAGGAGTCTGATTTGTCTTGTGTATCCCCAAGTTTCACCTCACTTAAAAACTACTTGTTTACAAAATCAGACATAAAAATACAAAAAATACACAGCAAATTACTGAAAAATTGCTTATTTTCTCATTTTTACCATATAATTATAAAATAAATCAATTGGAATACAAATATTATACTTACATTTCAGTGTATGGAGCAGTATAAACAAGTCATTATCTGTATGAAATTTTAGTTTATATTGACTTAGCTAGTGCTTTTTATGTAACCTGTTGTAAAACTGGGCAAGTGTTTAGATGAGTTGACGTACCCCCTGTACCATACCTCTGGTTGAGAACCACTGGTTTAGAGTTTGATCAAGCCAAGAGCTAGGACTGAGATAATTTCTTATAATGTCAACGGGCTCTTGACTAGAAGGAATGTGTACATCACAGTATTCTTCTAACATGAAGAGAAATGTTGCATAGAGATAGTGTCTGATAGTTGAGAATATTTGCTTAAATAGTCACTGTTCCTGGATACTGGGTAGCAATGGTGGCCTTCTGTGCCCCGACCTAGAGGTTATGCTGATCCTTTAATGCAAAATTGTTGATCCATGCCACATTCACCTCCTCTCCGGTGTAATGTACTCAGGGTTAGCTTTGAACATCACCTGCAGGCTGAGCCTGAAGTAGGATGCAGCTGCCAACCTCTATGTTGGATAGGCCTTTATTAGCTCATAAACTGTGTTCAAAGTTCTGCGCAGGTGCCTTGTTTTCTTTTGTAAGCAGTTCTTGAACAGTCTAGATGGTCTTGAACCTGGATTCTCTAGACCCTCCCCCACACCTCCACTTTCATCTTGTCCTGTCATGGCAGTTAAGAGCAGCCATGATGTTCTTGCTGTCAAGCTACTCAGGCTCAATAGTAGGACATTCTCAGTTGAAGACCTTCACCTTTTGGAATTTGCTGCCCATGATGGTCTGCCATAGCTTGAATTCAATCTCCAAAGTGACACAATTTAGGAAGTTTTTTTTATGAAGTATTTATGCATTGGATGTTGTGGTAATTTGTTTATTTTGCTTAGTTTTTGTTCTATTCTGGCTTGTGTAAGGTACTTTTCTCAATAGTGTTGTAGATAGTCCCAATTTAAAAAAAACACACTACTGTGTACAAAGAACACATGCAGTCATATGCTTAGTTTCTACATGCAGTTATTACTATTATGCAGATCAGATAATTGCATATTGTAGAGACTATAATTTCCATTTATCTGATTGGCACATACCAATTTAGACACATTTGCATGCCCAGCTTTAGGGAAGGGAGAAGATGTTAACTTTTGGTGTGATAGCACTCGATTATTAGAATAGTTATGTGTTTTCAGATATTTCATACAGATAGGCCCGTATGTTACCAGGCATTCACTGATGGGTTGTGTCGTAGAAGGCACAGATTAAACTGTTCTTTAAAAAGCCACATTTATTTCACCAGCAGCTGCATTCAGTCCCATTTCCCCAGAAATGTTCAGTGTGCCAAAAGCCTTTTTCCTGCTGAGGACGCCATAATCCCTTTAAGGAAGCAAGCCACAGCTTATGTGCCCAAAATGACAGATCCAGTACCTTCTTTCCAGCAGCTGTGACTTCTCTGTGCTAGCATATCTGTCTCTGGTGCTGTTCTTCCCAACACTACTTTAGTAAGACACCTTTCTGCAGTGCTACCACTCTTCCCGCTGACTGAGGTTAAAAAAAACAACCCTCTATACGGTCCCAGACTCTTCCCATTCCCAGCATGCTCCCTTCTGTTATGTTATCAGTAGGTGAAGCTAGCTGGCCTTTATCCTATCCTAATTTTGACATTGATGCAAACTTTCTATAGCCTGCTTCCTGCTAAATCCAGCATCGAAAAGTGCTTGGGTTTTTCCTTTCTTTTTGCATGTGTAGTTCAGACCATGTATATCTATGTACTAGTGGTCAATTACTTAATGGGATGCAATTCTATTTGAGAAAATTAAAACTGCTGTAAGTTTCAGGCAGACTTTTAAAAAGAGTAAGTTATCCAAACCTCAGTGCTTTCAGCCTGTCCTTTCCACTTTTTGATTATTTCTAAGGTACTTGACTGCAAATCTGAAAGAAGGTCCCCTTCTGCTTATAGTTATTCCGCCTAGGTTTGTGATGTCAGGTCTTGTAATCTAAGCAAACCCAAGTCCTGTGGGAAGCAATATCAGTGGCTCTAGAACTAGTACTCTTCTCTTATGCTCCAGCAGATTCTGTCTTTCAACAAGATATTAAAAGGATGCTTCTGTGGCACACATTGCAAGACTGGAGGTGCTAGATGTGATCTGGAAAAATTCCAGTTTCAATAAATCTCGTTCTGTCTCCCTAAATTTCTCCTGAATATATATGCTTTCCCCTATTTCTACACTAATTAGAGTGTGATCTACGGATCTTGTCCAATAAGTAAATATTAAGGCTATTCAGCATTAAATATCTGTTGTATGTAGCTCTTCAAAAGCCTGCAAATTCTGAGAGCTTTTGAGATTGCTGGGAGTGAGCGTACAAGATGACGTCTTAAGGAAAGGAAAATATTCTTGGACACTAAGACACCTTGTGGATTTTGGGGGGAATCCCCACAGCTGTATTCAGTCAGGTTTACTTTTAGTAGTTGTAACTGGCTTTGAAAAGGCAACAGAAGTGGCTATGGGCTAGTTCATAGAATGGGGAAAAACAACAGAATGTATTAGGATTATGTTCCTGCATCTTAGCAGGTTCCCCCCCAGACAGTATGAAATAGACTAGTGATCATCATGAATGCCACGAGGGAATCGAAGTCACAGAAGTGGAATCATGATGCAAGTTCACTTCCTTATCTAGCTGCAGGCATCTTGGAGTGGTTCAAAGTAAAGATCGAAACCTAAAAAGAAAGGGAGAGACTAGGAAAGAGAAGGGTGCCAACACTTCCGCCTGGGTCTGGCCGCTCGAGATGTTCTTTTGTATTGTCGCTTCTCTCCCAACAGAAAGATGTGGGTAAGTTCCTTCTACCAAAAATAAGTATGAAGCCAACAAAAACACATCTTTATTTAATTAATTGTATTCCAGGCCAAATTAATCTCTCATTTGAGCCATTGAAATATGAATATTGTTGTTTTATTATCTATAGCCTTTTGTGTTTTCAGATTTCAGACCACATCATCCAGAAATATAACTCTGCCTGTACAGCAGGAGTAAGTTATAGATTCCTGTGACATGACTTAACTCCTTTGTTGCCACATTTCTCATTATTTATAGGCTACATCTGTTATGTAGTTCAGCAGCTCTGCATAGATCAGATGCTTGTTTTACGTTATAAATGTCTGTCCATGGTATACTTTTTAATGCACCTCCCTACTCTGATATCCTGAAAATCTAGGTCTTGGTGCATGGATAACTACATTGATTCTGGAGTCTTGACATGTATTGCAGTTTTTTGGCCAAGTGAGAATGGGCTTATGAAATATTTAGGGGCTATGCATGATATAAATATTTTTGCCTGTAAGACTCTTCATTAGAGTTGCTATTTTGAAAGTGTATATATTTTTCCTTTTGGAAAAACTATAGTTTTGTTAGTTTATAAAATGTGTGCTGCACAAATCATAGACTCATAGGGCTAGAAGAACTGCAAGGGTCATCTGCCAAGATGTAGGATTTGTTGTGTCTAAACCATCCAAGACAGGTGGCTATCCATCCTCCTTTTAAAAACCTCCAGTGAAGAAGCTTCCACAACCTTCCGAGACAGTCTGTGCCATTGTCCTACTGTTCTTACAGTTAGAAAGTTTTTCCTGAGATTTAATCTAAATCCCTGAGCATACACATCCAATGCAAATATTAATCAACACCAAGAGTGTTAGAAGCAAAGCCTCCCCTAAACACAGATGCCATTCACCTTCTGACAAAACTCTGAATACAAATATTTTATAGAGGCCACAGTCTTCTTTTTAAACGTACACAGACGGCCCCCTCCCCTCCAAACCAAAACTTCCATGTTTCAGTGGGTTAAGATATAATGGGACAGTTTGACCAAGCACAAGATTTATGGAGGAGGAATGTGATGCCACCTTTAGGAAGTATGTATTGGTACTGGCAAATACATTTTATATGTATGGTCATTTTGAAGATGGCTAGATTGATGGCTCCATGTGTTCTTGAAACCTGTTAATTTAAAACATTTTTGCTTAGTGTGTTTCCTTTCATCTGTGAATGATGTGGCAGAGGGGTTGGCCGACTGGACGCTATGGTCAATACAGTGTTAAACATTAACTGTAAGAAGTTACAAATCTAATGGAATGTTGAGGATGAAGACTTGCTTTCCTGTTGGTTAATGTGCAGATCTGTAACTGACCAGGATTGTTACTAGAACACTGTATCCATGGCAACATGTTGTTCAATTGCTAACTTAATTTTAACACATAGGAGGTCATAACTGAGCTTGCATCTCTTTGGCTTATAATAGCAATAAATAATGGCCTGCAGGTGAGGCTTTTCCTGACAGCGAGGACCTGTTCTGGTCTTGGTCTTTTGAAGTCAATTCAAGTTTTTTCATTGATTTCAGTTTGGGTCAAATTGGGGTCTAGTTCAAGAATGCTCCACTCCTCAGCCAGTTGCTGACTGTAAGAAAATTCTCTTGGTTTACCTAGTTGTCATTTTTTAAAATATAATTTTGAATTACTAGCTGAGGAATCTCTGTGTAGTTTTACAGTGCACTGAAATTTTTGAAGTTTGAGAGCTGTTAGGGAGGTAAATGTGTATTCACCCCATTACATATTGGTTGTTTAGCTTTTAAGGGAGTGGGGAGGCTAGGACTGGGTGGTGTGGAAACTATATTCCTCTCTGAATATTAGAAAAGTTCTCTCCATACCAGGATTTAGGCATATTGCCAGGCAAGAGTAGAGGATCGTCATTTAAAAAAAAAAGAGAGAGAGAGAGTGGGAAACAAATGTCCTAAAACACGCAGAATAGGGATAATCCAACCAGATTAGATGATTGGACCAGCAGGTGGCAAATGTAAAATAAGTATGCTCTCTATGGAACAGTTGCCTAGCATGTTGATCAGGAAAAAGATTCAGGGGATTATTGTGGGGAAGTCTTAAAACTAGCAGTACAGAAAGCATGTCCAGTGTAAAAAAGGAAAGTGAAATCCAGTCTTTTAATATCACTTCCAGTCTCTTAGTGAACATGCCAACTTTCAGGCGGGGTTGGCTCATCAAAAATATCAGGGACAAAACCTAGCTTTGAGTTTCTTTCCACTATCTTGCAACTCTCCCTTCCCCAACACACACTTAAATAATTGAATTTCTTTCTTTACCCTGTTCTGTTGATCTGTCTCCGTACCAATTCCTATTTATATCCAGTGGGTGGAGAGCAGTCAACTTGGTAAAGTGTTCCTGGTTTGGCCACAGACTTCCAGTCCAACTTCAGACAACTGTAGTAATCTCCTTGTGTTTCAATTTCCCCTTTATAAAATGGGGATATCTACCTCCCTGGGTGTTGTGAAGCATAATTAATGTTTGTAAATGCTTTGAGATCTTCTAGTGAAATAGCTTATGTAAATCCTACATCTTATTTCTACCTATTTTGTGTAACATGTCAGTTTTGTGGTCTGCAAGGGGTGTCCTCTTGTTATGACATTTTAACATGCACATTTACCATAAAATACTGTCTTCATGCACAGCAAAAGCATGGAATCACAGATGTCTGCGATTTTTGTGAATGTGATTCTGTCTCTGGCAGGTGCAAGGGAAGGACCACTAGACAAATGGTTAGTCTTTGGGATTCTCCCACTTTGGTGATTGCAAGTATGTGGGAGGGAAATGAAGGCAGGTTAGTGGATGCACAGAAGTATCTGATCACATTCAGCAGTTAACACAAAGGGAAAGCAGTACAGAACAATAGCTAAACAGACACTGGGCCTGAATCTTCTCTCACCATCGTAGATTGGCACTAATGCAGCTCATTGGAGTTGTCAATTTAAAAATGGTGGTAAGCGAGAGGAGAATGAGGCCCGCTGTCTTCTGTTGTGTGAACTTTAAGGGGGAATGGATATGAATAGGGCCTTGGTGTCTTTGGCCAAAATTCCATGTTTGGATTATTGTGCACTGTGCCAAACCAGTAATTTCTTGCTCTCCATTCTGGCAGTGGTTACATTTCAGTGGTTCTCTGAGAATCATTTGGGGATCCTTGAGGTGAAAGATGGCATGTAAAATATATACTCTAGATGCTCAGCAAAATAGGACATCAATACGTTTATTGTTTTATACATTTTGAATGTCTTCATTGCAAATTTCTGAAACCTCTCCCATTCTAGCAGTGAACTTCACAGGTTTCTTCATAACCTGGTTAAAGGAAAGAGCTACCATCAGGCAGGATTTTCTTCTTGTATGTAACAGTAACAAATTAGTCACCTTTCTATTGAAGCCATTTATGTGGCCCCCATTACCATAATATCTGAGCATTTACAATCTTAAGTACCACATTTTACACAGAAGGACCTGAGCCACAGAGAGGCTAAGTGATTTGTCCAAGGTCACACAAAAAGTCTGTGGTGGAGCTGGGATTTGGACACAGGTTTCCCAAATCCTAGACTAGTGCCCTACCCAATATTCTAAGGTCTGTGACTAGCTCAACACAAGCATATTAAAGTTTTCAGTGAATTTGGCTGTAGCTATTTAGGATGCACTCATTTGCTTATGTGCTCTGACTGGCTATCAATACTCTAGGTACCAGGATTATTGAACTTGGAAGAGAAGTCAACAAAAGAAGAGATTTGACTTGTCACATTATTCTTCAGCCTGTTATGAGACAGGATTTTTTTTCTTGTATGTAACTATCAAATTCTGGCTAATTCTGCCTCTAGAAGTTCTCAATCCTGAACAATTTTATTAGCAGATACATGGCTGATATCTCTGTGTATATGGAGAAGATACTTTAATTCAGCCTGTAATTTACTGCATCTCCAAAATCTTTAAATTAAGAGTATTCTAATTTGTCTTGTTTTTATGTTTTGCTTTTTTAGACTGAGCATTCTTCACGGTCAGAAAGGAAGAGACGTGACTCATTCGGGATGTTTGACGGTTATGATAGTTGTAGTGAGGACACTAGTAGCAGCTCAAGCTCTGATGAGAGTGAAGAAGAAGTTGCTCCCTTACCATCCAGTCTCCCCATTATCAAGAATAATGGACAGGTCTATACTTATCCAGATGGTAAATCTGGCATGGGTGAGTACAAAGATTTTCTGGAATTGAGTTTGTGGGTTTTCAGCTGGATCCCATGGCTCGCATATCACCATATTCTGTGTTTTCTTTCAACCTGAGGTGTCATTTGTGTGGGTTTGAGAACACATGTTGACTCCTTCTTTGTGAGACCAAAGTAGATCCGTTGAAGACTTTTACTCCTAACAGCCAGAAACAAGAAATAATTTCTGTTCACCTATCAAGAAAGACACTATGCAAATATTTGTGTTGTGTATATATTTTTATTTTTACATCAAGTAAATGTATTCAAATATGTTTTAGTTCTTAGGCTTCTGTTAAAGTGCTAAGCCAGTCTTCCTTCTCAAAGTTTGGGTTAACCCTCTTTTAACATCAACATTTATAGGAGGTGACTCTAGAGTTGCATTATACTGTACAACTTTGTAGTGCATTAATGCTTTTATTATATTGGCTTTCTTTATGTGCTAGTACAATAACTTTACCACTATTAAGTCCACTCTTTCAGCACACAGTGTTCAGCCCCCACATATTTGGAATCACATTATTTTGAGAAAGAGGGAAGATCGCCTTCATCATTTTAGAAAAACAATAAGACAGATATACTGCCTAGCAATGGAATTCTTTTGTGGTAAAACCCACTTGGGGCATCACAGTGGCACAAGTCACCTGCAACCCTGGGTGTCCTAGAGCTGACTGGGTAGCACAATACATAAAATGTGTAATGCCAGCAGGATGAGGGTGTTGACTGGCCATGATACATGGGAGAGATTTATGTGTAATTCAAGGGAAAGTAGAGACATGAGGCTGATTTTTGGGTTGTGAATAGTAAACATCAGATGAAGTCTGCATTCACAGACATACACTTGAAGTCTCTTTAACCCTAGGACTGGGTAGCATGAAGGATGAAGATCAGCTTTGGATGAGCCATTAGTTTCTGTTAGTGAAAACTGGGGGGACCATTTCAGCCTTGACTCAACAAAGACCTTGACATTTGAGTAGTTCTGCTGAAGTCAGTGGGACTAGTCATTTTGTGAAGTTAAGCACATGTAAGTTTTTTGTAAGATAAAGGACTAAGAAATGGTTTGGTGTCTAAACAGTGAAAATGAAGCTAAGTGGGGCTGCAACTCATAAGACCTTCATGATGGAATCCTTATGTTTGGGTTTTACATCTCATTTATCTGACATTTTTATCACGCTTTATAGTTGAGCCTTTTCTCTCCTCTGATTAGCTACCTGTGAGATGTGTGGGATGGTTGGTGTCCGAGATGCTTTTTACTCTAAGACAAAGCGTTTCTGTAGTGTTTCGTGCTCCAGAAGTTATTCATCAAACTCCAAGAAGGCCAGCATTCTGGCCAGACTTCAGGTAACGGTACAGAAACCATCTTGTTTATATACTTATCCTTGCATGTTTTACAAATAAGCATTTATCTGTCTGGCCTGGTTTATCTGAGCTCATGCATGTTTTTAAAAAAAAATTAGGTTGTTTTTTAGTAAACTCATAGTAATGTAACTGTGTTAGTGAGTCAAAACTTATATTATTCATCTGCTGTTTACATTGAGTGCAAATTTCCTGTTGAGTAAATTCTAAACCTAAAACCTTATCTTTTTAGCTCTTACAGGAAAATAAAATTAAAAAGTTACATTAGCAGTGTGTTCACCTAACAAAAATAGAGATCAACACTTCTATAAGGGTCAAGGAGCAAATCTTGACCTAATCCACCTAGCCTGAGTGGATTGTGCATATATGTTGAATGGGATTGTGGGAAATGAGTTTCTGCCCCTCCACCAACTGAGTAGCCAAAATAGTTTCTGTGGTCCATAGGCAAGGGCAGGTGGACGAAGGGAAGATCTGTGCAGTTCCTGTTGCTTTGATCCTCTTGTGCCTTGCCTGGTGCTGTTCAAGGAACTCTTATGGTGCACTTCCTTTGGCTATTTAGTTTTCTTCTGCAGAGGAATTAAATAAACTCTGCTGCCATGGGCCCACTGCACTTGCAGTGGAAAGAGCTGGATAATCCTTTAAATGTAAGTGTGTGGCATCTGAATAATCCATCGATTTAGCCTCAAAGTACTTGTTGGCTTCGCAGATCACAGTGGCTAAACCATTGCTGTCACTTTATTCACAAATAGAATTTTTAAAAGACCTTGTATAGAGATTGACATATTGAGCTGTATTAACTTTGGCATGTTGTAAACTGTTTTAATTCTTTTTCTTTTTTCCCTTTTGTTAAATTAGTTTTATTTAAAAGGGTAATTGGGTAGATGTGTTATAAGAATAACACTAATAGAAACTGAAACCTCAGCTGGCAGGAGATCAAGGTTATAGTCTATCATAGTCTCTCACATGGAACTCCAGTGTCTGTGGGAGTATTGCCTAATGACTGCCATGATATGGCCTTCAGAATTAGATTTAAGATTCTGCCTTTGTCATATTTTTGATAGTGACAGATGTCTAGTCCCTTTGCCCATTATCTGTAGAACAGCAGCTTATGCTGTGTGCTGTTCAAGTTTCCATACCTAGGCAAAAATTAATGTTTCTGACATTCCCTTGAGTCTGCTTCTATGGGTTTAAACTATACTGATGCTAAGTGTAGCTCGTGGTACTTGAATGGACAACTTCCATACTCTTTTATTTGTTACAATTTTTGCCTACCAGGATAGCCTCATGAGAGATGCATTTTGTTTACAAAATTAATTGTGTAATGTTCTTGAGCCTTTTAGAACTGATTTTGTGTAGTAGTGTGAGAGGCATATTTTTTGAAAATTTCCAGATGGGAGTTTTGAAAGGCTTTATTTACTTAACTCTTATTGTCCTAGGGTAAACCTCCAACTAAAAAGGCTAAAGTTCTGCAGAAACAACCTTTAGTGGCTAAACTAGCAGCATATGCTCAGTACCAGGCTACATTGCAGAACCAAGTGAAGACTAAAACAGGTAACTGTGTATAATAGAAATGAAACTAATTCTTGGAAACGTAAGATCTGCCGTTCACCCCTTATGCAGCTTCCTAAACAAAATAACTTTCTTTTAGCAGCTGTCCCTGTTGAAGGTTTCAGTTGGGGTAACTACATTACTAGCAATAATTTAACAGCAGCTCCTGTCACCTGTTTTAAACATGTAAGTATCCTCCACTATTTTTTTCCTCTGAGACATTTTAAATTTATTTTAATCAAGAAACAGCAGCCAAATCAGTTACTTAGTACTTTATCAATTAATTCATTTAGCACTACATTAATATTTAAACACTTTTTAAATGAAAAATATAGAAGAAAATATGCATGCCTTATTCTTCTACTTGAAACCATTCTGAATATCATCAGCCACTCTTGTTATATATGATTCAGGTTCAAAGTTACAAAATAGAAGGCTGGTATCTTAAGCCTTTGGGAACTTACTTTTCCCACATTCAAAGCACAATAATAGATTAGTCCAATTTTTTAGAATTTAAACCAAACCAGTTGGGGAGACAGTAATAGATAAAGATGGAAACTACCTATTAGATCAAGTCATACCTCTTGCAGCATGTATAAAATTGGTCTTTCGGCTCTAGGTTTGTTTTTGTCTTTATTTCTTAATCAAATTCTTAGTGTCAGTTGTGTTTCTTGGGGAGTGGAGGGGAAGAATTTCTGTAGTTATGAAGCTAAAGCTATCCTTCACTTACTTTTTCTTTGTACATAGCATTATGGAAGTACAAAAATTGCTTAGTTATGCATTAAACAACTTAGATATAAGCTTCTGTCAGCAGTATGGTGTTTTTTTTGGCTACAACAGACAATATTAAATTAATATTTTAGATAGCACATCAGTACATTTCAGAAACATTTTAGAAAATATTCTTCAAGAGCTCTGTGTGCAAGTTACATCCATATTTTAAAAAATTCTTTCTTGCTTCATATCTGCAAAATAAATTCATTAGGGCTGGTCACAAATTTTCAGTCAAAATGGGGTTTTTAATGGAAATTGGGTTTTTGAGAGTGTGAAAATTTTCACAGAAAGCACTTGCTTTCCTAGATAGCTTCTGGTTTATTTTACTTATATATTGGGAAAACTGAAACTTTTTAGCTGAAAGATAAAACTTTTAGTTTCTTTCATGAAAAGTCAAATTTTTCTGTCGACATTTTCAATGAAAATGGATTTATTTTGGTGGGCTTGGGGCTAAGGCGATAAAGGGGCAGTTTATTGTTAGTTTTCTCCCATGGAAAACTTCAACTAAAAACATTTTCCACCCAGATTTCGAATTCATGTTGGATGTTGCAAGGTGCAGCGCACTGTCAATTCCTAAGTGAGTGGGAACTGAGGGCACTCACGCTTTGCTGAATTGAGCCCTTCATGCTTAAGGGCCTTATTGTTGCACAGAACAAAGCCCTGGAGTAGTATAGCTTTGTGATTCAGGGCCAAAGTCCACATGCTTGAACAAGCATTTCTTCTTTCTGGTTTCACAATATTGTACATTCTATAAAAGATAATTTCGTTAGTGCATAGTGAAAGGTAGTCTTAAGAAGAGCCTGTGCTATTTTTAACAGCAAATGCTAAATGATAGGCAGTATAATTAATTGTGCTTCCAAATATAACTGAAGAACATTTCCATTAAAAAAATCTCATGTGTGTGTAAGTAAAACGGTGTAAGCTGTGCACTGTTGTTTTTGACTGCTTCGTTCCATACTCTGGAACATCTCAAGGATAGTGTAACTGACTTAGGAAAAATCTGAAATAATTGAATGAATGCCCTGTTCACAGTATTATGCTACTTAATATTTAAAGATTTAATTACATTTTGGTATCATACTGTTGCACAGATGAATTAGAATAGTACATCAGTAACTTAAAATACACACTATATTCATACTTATACTTTATCCTGAATTTTACACAACTATGTAGTGTGGTGGCAGTGCTGAAGAACAATCGGCATACTACTACATACATACTCTTACCTGAAACCTATTTCTTCTTCCTGCCCTGTAGTGTTGTAAGTCCAACAGCATTCCTGAAAGGTCTCTTGTAGATTCTCACGTCCTTAGTGGAGTTCTTGGGCATTGTTCAGAATACTATAGGTCTGATTTGGTATTCAGTTTTGCTCTACGCCATTCTTCAAAGAACATAGTATAAACTATTTATCAAAGAATCTGTAGGCATATCGCTCCTCTTCCCTTTTTGGAACACAGTCCTCTTATGATTTGTGAGGGTTTTTTTTTGTTTGCTTGGTTTTTGTTTTTGTTTGATCTTAAAAATTATTATTTAACACTCCCAGACAGGATCATAGAATTTTTCTTTCCATAAACGCAGAAACAAAATAATCATACATCTTTCATAGGGCTGGTCTTCACTACGGGGAGATTGACGCTGCTGCAAATGATGCAGCAGGGGTTGATTTAGGGGACCCACTAAATCGACCGCAGAGTGCTCTCCGGTTTACCCTGGTACTCCAGCTCCCCAAGAAGATTAAGGTAAATCGACGGGAGAGTGTCTCCCGTCGACACAGCGCAGTGAAGACACTGTGGCAAGTCAACCTAAGCAACGTCAACTCCAGCTACATTATTCACGTAGCTGGAATAATGTAACTTAGGTCGACTTACCCTGGTAGTGAAGACAGGCCCTAGATATAGGGGAAATTTTGTATTAATTTTTCTGCAACAGTACAGCTCCACTTGTGCTACCAGCCTTAGAAGTTGTGTGGATTTTTATTACTGAGTCACTTATGATATCTCAGAACCTGCACCCTGCATATGCTACAGCTTCCACCATTGGTAGCACCAGTGGAACTATACTAGTGTGGGAAAAATGCCTGCAAATTTTTCCAATGTTGTTGTACCGTAAGGGTAGTTGGACTTGAGATTAGTGATTGACTAGTGGTTGGTAAGGCATTAAGCTACCTTTCCACAGCTTCTGTATCCAACTGGCTCAGAAATAAAGAATTCAAAGTTATAAGAGCATTTGTTTTTCAATTAGAATAGAAAATGGTTTTGTTGAGGGGAAACCAATAACCCAATACTTAGACACATCCAAGTCTTTATATAGATTCTTAATGGATGATTTATCCAGGGTGCTAAATTCAAAACCTTCATGGTTTTGTGGGACAATGGTACTGAACCGTTAGAAGGCTATACCCTTAAAAAAACAAACAAAAAAACAAATCTGACAGCTGTCCCAATGTTGCTTCAAAGAACATCTGCCTTAAAAAAACAACCCCCCCCAAAAAAACTATTAATATTATCCTGCTAATTGAGCACCAGTTATTTTTACTGAGTCTAATATATATTCTCTGACATCAGGAAGTCTTTTTTAATCAGTAATAAGAATTTGTAACAAAAAACATAAAACTTTTGTTTTTGTCTATCTGAAAAGTTATTGAGCACTGTTTTCTTTGTATTTCATCTTTTATAGCAGGACTTCTGTATACGCATGTATCTTAATACTTGACTAGGTTTGTTAACCCAAAACATAAGAGCTTATATTTGCTTTTAGAATTAACAAGTGCTTAGTGTTGCCCAAGACATAAGAGGCCCGATTCTTAGAGGTTTGAAACACCTGCCACTCTACTTATTGTGAGTTGAAATCTGAAAATCAGGCCTCTTTTATTAGGTGACTTGACTTTAGGCAATCAAGTTTGAACATTTTGACCTTTAGGTCCTAGTAGTCTCCTATGCCTAAAGTACATTAACACAGCTCCATAACCCTAATCTGCTGGTGTTTACTTACCACTTATGTGTTATGGATATGAATGCACATTCCACATCCACAAGACCAAAGGTAAGGTAATAATTGGAGATATACCAATCTCCTAGAGCTGGAAGGGACCTTGAAAGGTCATCGAGTCCAGCCCCCTGCCTTCACTAGCAGGACCAATTTTTGCCCCAGATCCCTAAGTGGCCCCCTCAAGGATTGAACTCACAACCCTGGGTTTAGCAGGCCAATGCTCAAACCACTGAGCTATCCCTCCCTCCCCTAACTAAATAAATACATCTAGGGCACAATCCCGTTTCAGTTAAGGTCAATAGGATTAACCACATGAGTAAAGAGTACTCAGTAGAGTAAGATTTTTGCGGTATCTATCCTTAAATTTGCTATTGGGTGAAAATATCTGGCTACATGGGCTCTACATGGTTGGGTGGGGCAGGGATAAACAACAGATAAGCAGTTATCAGATCCCATTTTGTCTTGTTGATAATTTTGTATGGAAGTGCTTTTGTCTAATGATTCAATAGTTTTCAGCAGTTCAAATGTGCGTTTGCCTTTCCCAGTGCTCAGTACTGAATGCCTAATGTAAGAGTCTATTTCCCTTCAGTGTTGTTTGCTTTAATGGAAGCTCCACCTGCACATGGAGAGGAAACTGTAATCTTTAGTGTATTTTGATGATGCTTGAGATACTACCGTGCATTTCTGTATTGCTTTACAGCCCAGCTTTTCCGTGTTTCACTTATCAGCCTCAGACACATTGTATTATGCCAATTTTACAGGTGGATAAACTTAGATGTAAAGATGTGAAAAGTAATGTATTTAATGTGATACAGTGAGTTGGTGGCAGAGCCATGAATAGAATTTGTGCATCTGGATTCTTTCCTGTAGTCTCTGAATCACAATCTCTCACATTCCTGTTTTGTATCTGGTAGTCTGCAAAATCCAGTCCGATATTTAAGTCCATCGGACCTCTACAGCAATAGTAATTTAGTATAGTTCATCATCACTAGATAGGCTTGATATTTCTTTTCCCATTTGTGATTTTTGTAACTAACCTAAATTCTTGTTTCATTTTCCTTGATTCTACAAAGAGCTTACTTTTCTCCAATAGTCATAATAAATAGGGAGAGTACCTCAAAGTGTTCCTCGTGAGCAGAGCAAAGATAACTTTTTGAGTCTCTAGTCAATACTTGCTATTAGGCAACTTAATGTACAAGATCAATATTCATGTTTTTTCCACCCTGTTGCCAATATAAAGCTCACAGGTTTATCTGGTGGTATATGTTTCAAAATCCCTTTCAGATGAATATTATTTTAGACTGAAATACGTTCATTTTCCCATTAAAAAGAAGTCCAATTGTTAGTTCTCTGATTAAAAAGTGGCATTTTCAGTTTTTACACTAGGTGGCACTACTGTACTTCTAATCTTCTTTTCCCATCCTTTCTCTTGTTACCTTCTGTGTAGATACTGTCTACATTCATGGTATCAGGATACTGTCCTCACATATTTCAGGAATCAGCAGCATCTCTTTGCATTTAACCCTCTGAGTCCAAGTTTCATATCAGAATCCTAGAAGAAGGGCAATCCTGAAGACATCCTGGGCCTGGTGAAATCACGTGTTCCCCAAAAGGTTTCTTTACAAATAGACAGCCAAGCTGAGATGCTTATCATGTAGGGAGTCACAAGCTCAGCCTTTTCATCTTAGGAAACCCTGGAGGTTTGAATTTGGATGGTGTCCAACAGGACCTTCCTGATTGCAACTTACCTTGCAGGGAAGGCGACTGTCACTCTCAGATTAACCCTCACGAGTGGTCCCTGGATCAGGAAGTGGTGAACCAGATCTTCCTTGATTGGGGAGGAACCTGAGGTGGATCTATTCGTCATGAGTCTGAAAGGTAAATTTGTTCTTAGCTGTAAATTTATGGTTCTGCTAGTTCATACTATGCCAATCCAGACTTCAGAGTTACCCCCCCTCCAGTAAGCAGATGAGTAAGATTTAGAACTTACATAGTGCTTTAAGTTTCTTTTCAAAGCACTTTACAAACATTGATTAGTCAGATGAAGAGAGAGAAGACATTAAGGAAGATGGCTATCATAGCCCTATGTTACCTAATCTTCCTCCCTTAAGAACATTCATTAGGTGAGAAAGAAAAAAGATATACAGTATATTAGATATATTGTATACCATCATTGAATACAACAACAATACCTAGCTCTTATGAAGTGATCATTACCCAGGATGGCTCTCTTCTGAAGGGTGAGCCATATGGATTGGTGTAGGAGAAACGAGCAGAACCACTGTTTTCACAGACAAGGACAAATTTAACTTTCTGCTATTTACCCCTATACCAATCCACAACCTAGAAATGTAAAATCTTTGTGCCAACTCAGATATTGGTTGACCTGCGGGGAGGAGAAAGAAAAAGCCCTGACAGTTTCAGTACTTGGGTTCTCTGGATCAACTAAAAAATGTAAACTATTAGTAAAATATAACTTATTTTTAAACAAAAGCCTGTGTACCATATCAGATCATTTCAGATATTAACCCTCTTAGCTGTTTGGACCCATCTGTAGCATTGTATACAAGGCTACAGACAATCCATAAATGTAAGTTTTAAAAAGTTTATTTTTCCCTTCCTTTTCTAAAAAGCCACAGATGTGAATTTAGATCTAATAGAAGATGTGTAGTAGGACCACACTGAAAGCTAAATAGAGGAAGAGCTCCCTAAAAAATCAAAGTGAAAGAGCAATATGTCAGAGCTGACTAAACAGTAGCTTGATTGGGTTATCCTCCTAGATGGAGAAATCTAACTGTAGAAAATTGTATTGTTTATACCTAAATAAACTATCTTCCTTCAAGTTATTTCTCTGTGTCAAATGGCCAAAGGGAGAGCCCTACAGTCTAGAATGGTGTAGGAGATATAGTAGAACATGGAAGAGACCAGGCTTCAAGCAAAAGAAATTTGTCATATTTGTAATGGATATGTCTTCCCTTACTGGGGAAAACAGTTCATGCATGTCTGGCCTCCAATACTCTGAGTAGTAAGTAGTAGTGTTTCCCCCGTAGTATAAATTTGACGTTCACTGTTGCTAGGTGGCCATAGCTGATCTCCAGCAGACTTCCAGACTTGCACATTCTAAGTGTTCAGAACTAGGGCAACTCTTCTTCCCCTCTCCTTCACAGCTTGGCTTCTGAGAGGCTGGGGACTGAATACTGTGGTCTTTCCAGTGAATTGTGTTCAAGTCCTTTGTGTTTGCAAAGAGACTAGTAAAAAGGCATAGAGCCTTAAATGAAAGATGTTTGCTGCCTGATGTGGTACAAAACTAGTAAATTCATTCATTTGCCCACACAAAATCTGCTTAGATATTGTCTGCACTGATCAGGGTCTGTTCCTCTCAGTACATCTTTTGGTGTGGATTTGGCCACTATTCTGAATTTTCAAAAATCTGAATACCTGTTTCTGGGTAGTTTCTAGTTTAAAAAAGGACAGTGAGTCCATGTTAAAGAAGAAACTTAAGAATTCTATTTTCATATGATGTGATAACACAACTAGTAGCTATGTAGTTATTGAGAATAGTGTTATGTGATAGTTGCAAGCTATAACTTTTTTTACATGGAAGATTCTGCTGCTAATAACTTTGGCTTAGTGAACTATAAGTTCTAGTGACTATTCAGCATCACACACTCTCACTGTTCCCACAACACCTCCTTTGATTAGTTAGTTATCGATCAAGTATCTTTTCCTCATGTCCAACCTAAAGAAACTTCCCTTCACGAACTGAATGTAAAAGGACATTTGGCTTCTATCTACAATTTTCCAAAAACCCTTAAAGTCCATTCAGCTTTTTGTTGTTGTTGCTAACACGTCAGTCTAAACTTTCAAAGTAGTGCAATTCCCATTGATATTCATGTGAGTTGTGCAGCTGACTTAGACTGCATCTCTCATTGTTCTTAACTGATGAGATGATCACTTGAAGGCCATGCAAAAGCCTCTTCCTATAAAGGCATGTGAACTGCATTAACCAGTGGGAGATAAACCCCATCCCATTAAATCTGCAGAAGAGATTCAAGGAGATTTCTGAAAAGAAATTACTGCTGTAGAGACTATGGGCAGGTTGTTATATCTCTGGCACATGTATAAATCCAAAGAAATTTTACTAAAGTCAGAGTTGCTGTGGATTTACAACAATGTCACTGAGATCAGATCCTAGTTTTGGATTGAAACGTGTTGTGGAATGATGCTGGGTTGAGCGTATGTATAACTTACTAGTGCTTGTGTTTTGCAACTATTAAATTGAGAGTCACAGAACTGCTGAAATATTCTAGTAGTAGTAATTGTATAACAAAATTCCTTTTATAAATTGTGATTTTTTTTCAGAGTTCTAATTCTCTAAATATGTGTCTGTGTGTATCATTTGTATTGAGTTTTTCCAGTTTTTGAAGATCGTTGATAAAGCTTTAATAAAACAAAAATGAATATTTCACTTTCAAATGGAATAAAGAGATGTGATTTCCCCCCTCCCCTCCAATTTAAATGACAGGCACCCATGGGGACATGCTGGGGTGATATCTCAGAAGGAGTGCGAGTAGAAGTTCCAAACACAGACTGCAGCCTACCTACCAAAGTCTTCTGGATAGCTGGAATTGTGAAATTAGCAGGTTAACTTTTTTTAAGATCATATGTATTAAAATGATTGCAATGATAATTGTATTGGGGAAGTCACAATTCAGGGAACTGAGCAATTTCTTTTAAAAGCAAGAAGGATGTGAAGAGTGTTCTCTCGGACTACTATAATCTGTAGTTGTTTTTTTGGGGGAAAGGGTTGTTTTAAAAGAGAAAAAGATTTAGATGAAAATTTATTCATGCATATGAAGTAATAACTAATACAAAGCCTGTTACTCCTCCAGTTGAAGTCAATGAGAGCAGTAGTGGGCTGCCACGCAGTGCTGTAACACTAAGATAAATGTTGTAAGATGTTGCAACTGACTCCTTTGTGCTGGGGGCCTTTAACTCCAGTTTACTTCAGTGGGAGTTGAAGGTGCTTATTACTTCATTTCACTGGATCTTAAACTATCGTATATACTCAATCATAAGCTGGTTCATTTATAAGGTGACCTCCCCCAAGATGGCTAAGTAAAAAATAAAAAATTTTTATGAACCATTAATAAACTGACCCTATAATTCAGGTGTTGGCAAACTTTGGCTCCCGCCCTATCAGGATAAGCCGCTGGCGGGCTGAGACAGTTTGTTTACCTCGAGTGTCCGCAGGCACAGAGGTAAACCTAAGTAAACAAAATGTCCCAGCCCACCAGTGACTAACCCTGATGGGCCAGGACAGCAGCTGATGGGGAAATTTTGGGGAGGGGGGAGAAGCTGGGGGTCAGGGGACTAACCTCTGTGACCACCCCCCACATGACCCCGACCCTAACCTGAGACCTCCCCACATGACTCCTCCCTGCCCCACCTCTAGCCCGGGACCCCCACACTCTCCCTTTCCTGTCCCTTCCCACCTTACCTGGGGTGGGCCAGGAGAAGATGTCTGTGGCCTGGCCGGAACTGCTCCAGCAGGCTGGGCAGTGCGGCCGCAGCTTGCCAGCCCTGGAGCCGCAGCTGCTTTGGAAGCTGGGGGGAGAGCAGCGTGGCCAGAAGAGGAGAGAGTCTAGCCCCGCCTCTTTCCTTCTGGCTCTGCTGGCTGTGCTGCCCCCTCTGTTGGGGTGGGCGGGAGAGGGCTGTGTCCCACCTCTCCACCTCTCTATACCCGTTCATAAGCCAACCCCTTCTCTGATGCTTTACTAAAAAAAATCAGCTTATCAACAAGTATATGCAGTAATCATTTAGCAAATGTCTATATAAGTTTCCACTATCAACAGTTTTCTTTGAAGATGCTTTTCACCACACACAGATTATGTATGAATCTTTATCCTTGCAGAGGTATTAAAGGAGAGAAACTCCCACATGCAGAGCTTCCAAACTCCTCAGTTTTTCTCCTGTTCAGGTGTTAAACTCTTCTGGTTGGGCCTGTTTTGCATTGGCCCAGTTTTCAGGGACCAGCTTCCTCACATTATGGATGATTCAGGATCAGGAAATATGAAATCAAATAGCCCCAGATCAGTGAACTCGTAAACTTCACTACTGATCTTCTTTTTTACAAAGTTAAAGGTTACATAGCTAAACACTCAAAAGTCAAGGACTGCATAAATTATAATTAAACACACTTCCTCTGTATATGCAATACAACAATCTTTAATTGTAAGGTCATATACTATATCTCAAAAGTGATATACACATTTTCCTACCATATAAGATACACACATATAGTACCTCAGAACGTTTCTATTCTTTTGCATTGATAACAAATTACCTTCAAGTCCAGCAAGATGCCTTCTGAATCATGTAGTCTAAAAAATTCAGTGGACATACATTATGCTGGGTGGAATAGTATTAATCTTTTATAACCTCACTCAGCTATAGCTTTTAAACATGGGATTGCTCTCTTTCAGGCTACAATGCTTTGCTGAGATATGAAGGGTTTGAAAACGATTCAAGTATTGACTTCTGGTGCAACGTGTGTGGGTCTGACATCCACCCAGTTGGTTGGTGTGCAACTAGTGGGAAGCCTCTAGTCCCACCAAGAAGTATGTAAATTTTAGCACTCCTGATTCAGTAGTAGAGATTGTAATCTTCTACATTTAACTGAATTCATTGTGATTCAGATGTGAAACTGATGTGGCTCTCATTTATGAATCATATCTAAAGTTGTGAATAAATCTTGTTGCCTATGAGTCAGTGAGGACCTGATCCTGTGGATCTTCACAGGAAATACCCCTTACTCATGTGAATAAGGGTCATTAAGATCAGATCCTAAGTAATTAAATTAATCAGTTGCTAAAGCATACTCTGTTTTATTTAATCTATTCTTTATTAAAATCTTAGGTCGGCTTCTGCCCCAAAATATACACACACATAGTTGTGAAACTGGAGCAGAATTCAGCCTTTAAGGCTTTTGATACATTTTAATTATTCTTATATTTTTCATTCAGTATTTTAACAATAATTTTATATTGTTTTACAAATACTGACTTTAACTGTGTATCTCTAATGGGTCAACTTAATTAGTAATCATTGACTTTTTCGCCCTTCATTTTCAACAGCAATCCAACACAAATACACAAACTGGAAAGCTTTTCTCGTGAAGCGACTTACTGGTGCCAAAACTCTTCCTCCTGACTTTTCTCAGAAGGTAAGTTGATGTGATATAAATAATGTAATATAAAGTAAACACAACCTCATTACTGTTTGAGGAATTGAACTGTCTTGTAATGGCATTTTGGCCCCTCTTGTGGAAGAAGATAGAACTGCAGCTGCTCCATTTTTCTTACTTCAGTGACTACATCAGCGGTTCTCAACCGCTTGGCTTTTGCAGCAAAGAAACTGGAGACTGAAATTAGTGGACGGTGCTTTAATAGCAGATGACACGTGACTAAACATTTTCCCTATTATTTTAAGGTTTCAGAAAGTATGCAGTATCCTTTCAAACCTTCCATGAGAGTAGAAGTTGTTGACAAAACGCATCTCTGTCGAACACGGGTAGCAGTTGTAGACAGTGTAATTGGAGGACGATTAAGATTGGTATATGAAGAAAGTGAAGACAAAAATGATGATTTCTGGTGCCATATGTACAGCCCACTCATTCATCACATTGGTTGGTCCCGAAGTATAGGACATCGCTTCAAAAGATCTGGTAAGCAAGTTGTGTTGCAAAGATACCTTGTCAGCAGTAGAGGCTTACTTGAAAGATACTTCATGCAATGATTTGGCTAAAAGGAGCAAGTTGACTGAAAAAGCTTCTAATTCAAGTTATTATATCTTCAAAAACGTATGCATTGGCGTTAATCAAGACTTTTTTTTTTCAGCCACTAGGTCTCCGCTCCATATGGTTTAGTTAAAAACTATCATCAGTGTTTTTCCTTCAGGGTTTGGAAGAGCTTGGGTAAACTTCAATGAGGCACCATCCATGAGACCGTATCTAGAAATGTTTACAATATAAGCTAGTGTAAACAAGGGTTTCTGTGCACAAAGCCCAATGTTCTGTGTATTTAGCATGTCTTGCTGCTGGCACCCTGGAATTACACAGAACTGCCCCACCAGCTGCCACCACCTACGTGATACAGTAAAGTCAGCACAAGTATTGCTTGTGTTATTGATTTAATTCAGTTTATTTTGCTCTGACCTCAATCTTTGTATGGCAACATATAACTGCATTGCAGAAGTTGTCAGAAGAGGGACAGAAAAGTAGAGGCTGACAGATGTGTAGTGGAGTTTTTATCACCTAAAATCAAAACATTTCTATTTTTTAAATATTTTATGTCCTCTTTTTAATGATAAATTAACATTGTTGCTAAGACTCTCTTTGCTCCTTTGCACGTAAGCCACTCATCTGTAACATACAACAGGAATAAAAAAGATCCATGTTGCACCAGCTTTGGACACTAAAATATCAATATTTTTACTGGTTGGAAACCTTCATTGAAATCAATATAAAAATAAAAGGGAAACAGTTAAAAGAAATCATGCTCAAGACTGCTTCCTGGAAATGGACATAAGAGCTTTTCACAAAGCTGCTGGAATTCATTTCAGAGAAGCGGATCCAACCAGTAGCAGCAAACTGCCGCAAAGATCAGGCGGCTCCTCTGCTATAGTATCAGAGGGGTAGCCGTGTTAGTCTGGATCTGTAAAAAGCACAAAGAGTTCTGTGGCACCTTGAAGACTAACAGATGTATTGGAGGATAAGCTTTCGTGGGTGAATACCCACTTCACCCACGAAAGCTTATGCTCCAATACATCTGTTAGTCTTCAAGGTGCCACAGGACTCTTAGGATCCTATAGCAGAGGAGCAACAATCAGAGCTATGGATCCCACCACACTACAAAAATGTTTCACAAAAACAAGAATTTCTAGTACAAAAATGAGGTAACAAACAGCATGACCACAATACGAAGATGTTTCAAAATTTATTTATATTAAGCTTTGAAGTCACTTATGTGTATGAGTCTATTTGTCAGTTCCTGCTTTAACTCTACTGAGAATGCAAACTAGTTTCACTTGTCAAACTTCTGCAAAAGCTTATATGTATTTCACTGACACTTTTGTGCTATAATCAAGCCTTCTGGGTATTAGTGTTCTCTGAAGCTGTCATCTCCTGTCCAACAGTGTTCTCAAAAATAAAAATAAAAAAATTAAAAAATTGCACGATTTGAGCTCCATTCCCAAATTGTCTAGGTGGCATACTGCTTTGACCTCTTTATAGATTTCAGGCCCACATGTTTGTAAAGTTATGACTCCCTTAAGTGGTACAATGTTAGGAAAAGGTGTTTTTGTTTTGAGGGTGGGTATTATTAGTCTCTTCATAAATATTTGCTGATTAATAATGTAACTGTCCCTTGTAGATATTACAAAGAAACAAGACGGACATTATGATGCACCGCCACACTTATTTGCAAGGGTAAGATTGCTAATGAGAACGCTAAGATTATTTACTCAGAGTTGGAAGAGGAATTTTTCATCACTTGAAGACAAAGCATAACTGAGAAATTATACCAAATTACTGTACAAAGGTCTGTCACTATTGGAAATTACTTAAAAAAAAAAAAGCTGTTAGGCATTTTGATGTAAGTAAAATTGACAGGGAGTTTGAGGGGTATTTTGGTCTTTTTGCTGCAAACTTTGTTTCATGGGTGTGGTTATGTTGTCTCGTACATCAGTTCTTGTCACCTCAGGTAGCTGTATAATGCTGTTGTATGAATCTTTAGGTAAAAGAAGTAGATCCAAGTGGAGAATGGTTCAAGGAGGGAATGAAATTGGAAGCTATCGATCCCTTAAACCTGTCTGCAATATGTGTTGCAACCATTAGGAAGGTAAGAGAATGAATTTATAATTTTGTGGGAGAATAGGACATGAATCCTGTTAATCCGATTTCCAGTCTTCTGTAATCAATACTGCTGCTAAAAACTTTTTTTTTTTTTAAATAAAGGCTGAGATTTTATTTAAAACAAGATTTTAAAAAAGCAACCAATGTGTTGGTCAACTGCATGTACTCTTGTCTGCTCCTTCCACATCCACCCCTTCCAATAAAAGGATAATGTGTGCAATTTGTGAATGCTTACCAATGGCTTCCATTTATTAGTTGCTTTCCTGTTACTGGGGTATTAAGAATGGTTGATTGTTATAGCGGCAGATGAAAAGTACCTGTATGTGGCATTCACGAATGTTCAAAATTCCAGCCTGAACTTTGATTGACAAACAGTATGCCTGTGAAATTAATGTGCAATGGAACCTCTTGTTAATTCTCATCTGGCTATTTTGCAGACAATCTAATCCCTCACAAAAGCTTTGGATAATACATCTGCCCAAAAATATTCCTGCCAACGTTTTTGGTTTTACAGTTATTTTTTATATATAATATTTTTATTTTTTTTCCTGTGTGTGGAAGACCCTCACGCTACTAAGGAAACTAACTATACAAAGATAGAGTGAAACTGATACTACACAAAGCGCTGTCAAATATTCAAGGGAAAAAACCTGAAAACTAAAATAGTCTCTAATCTCGCTCTTCTATTATTGTTGCCAGTTAATGATTGCAATAGCATATACAACAAAAAATATTGGAGAGAAGTGACTTTTATTAAGTTGACAGTGTTCTTTATACATATTTGCTTATCATTTGTTTAATTTCTTACTCCACTTTGAAACGTGACATACTAAATTTCTAGCCTGGCCTTCACAGGTATAAAAGTGCTTAATATACAATATTGTTTTTATTTCCAAAGGTGTTAGCAGATGGATATCTAATGATCGGGATTGATGGCTCAGAAGCAGCAGATGGGTCTGACTGGTTTTGTTACCATGCCACCTCCCCTTCTATTTTCCCTGTTGGTTTCTGTGAAATTAATGCAATTGAGCTAACTCCACCCAGAGGTATTTACACTATTCTGACCAACTTCTATTTTGATTATTTTTCAGTGGTATTCTATATAATCACATTCTTTGTTTCTTAAATCGTTTTGCAGCATTCATTTCATTTTCAGAACAATCTTGATTTCAAACAGAAACTTCAGCACTACTTAAAATGGTCTGAAACAGGGATGTCAAACTCAATGAATGTTTAATTCATGGGCAAATAAAATGAGGTTTGTTTTGACTACACAAAGATTAAAGATAGAATATGGTCATTATGTAACTAAACTCTTACTGAGTAAAATTAGTTATATTCAGCAACAATTAATGCTGGGGTGGCGGGAGTGAGATGCAGAGCACTTCCAGAACTATCTCAAGAATATCAGTGCTAGGGAGTCTTGGGCCAGCAGAGGACTGGAATTATGATAGAGCAATTGTCCATATTAAAAGCATTGTAAAGTGTTGCAGATTTATTAATCAGGCATGATGAATTATTCTCTCTTGCTAAAATGCACATAAATTTATCCTTCATATCAGTATCCATAGGAGTAGGAGGGGTTCATTTTTTGAAGAAGACTAAGGAATGATTTTTGTGAGCAAAACTGCCTGAACACCACCATACGTGTCTGCAGATGGTTTTCTATTGGCTTCATCTCTAAACTTTATTACATTACTTTAGTTACATATAAAGGGAGAGATAGGTAATTGCATCATAGTAGATGATAGGTGCTCACTGTTTGTTTAGTTTTTTGTAAGAATTCTGTCTTTGTCCCTATTCATTCAAAAATCTCTACATTATTGGAAGGAGAGGCGGGGAACCTATATTACTGGTTAAGTGCAAGTTTCTATTGGCACTGAGTGCAGAGATTTTCTGAATTTTGAGTGTACTGACAGTTTTGCCTGCAACAAAAAGAAAAACATTTCATAGCATCCCCGTTAGCTGACATGAATCTGTTTGGTCTTTTAGCATTTGGCGAATCCGTAGCTGAGCAGATTTACCCTTGCTTACTGGAGCTGTAACATTCAGTGGAATTACTGCAGAGAAAATCATGGGGATAATCTGACCTGCCAAAAACATATAGTTCATCCTGTGACTTAAACAAACAAGCAAACAAAAAAAACTTAAGAGAATTTGGAGTAATTTACAGAATGAAAATTTAATAATGACAAAATGTATGTCTATATAAACTCTGGTAAAACAAGACTTTTAAATGGCCGATACACTATAAATGATAGATGCGTATCTTTGAAAAATCCTGAGTAAATGTTTATTCTTCAATTACTGAACCTACGACAGAAGGTGAACTTCTGTTAATATCATTGAATATGCTGCCTTGTTTCTTACATCGTGGCAGCTTTCCTGCTTTTCTGCTTTTGTCTGCATTTCTTCCCTTTCTCTCTTTAGAATTCTTGATAGCAATCCTGTATCATCCATTGCTAGACTATTATTATAAATCATATTCAGTTTTGTAAAATTTAGTTTTATGTGTATGACTAACAAACAGCAGTAAGAATGTTCTAGAACTTTAACCTTCTTAGTAGGTTAAATTATTTCTGAAGCAAATGCATTATTATAATGATCAGAGCCCCCTTAATACCTGTGAGAGGTGTGTTCTAGTGGCTAAATTATGGGAATTGGAAGTCCTGAGTTCTAATCTTAGCTCTGGGATGGCCTTCCTCTGCTCCCATCTTTCCCATAGCTTGTTGTGAGGATTAATTAGATAACATTTGTAAAAAAATTATTGAATGTCTGTGTCAGAAGATCTCTGTATGCTAACAAAAAATATTCTTGTGTACCTCTTGCCCTGCTGTCTTGATGAATCTGCAGCCAATCAGGCGTCCGTTCATGAGGGTGGTGTAAACTTAGCTTGCTGCCACCCTTTCTGTATTCACCTTGTTAGCTTGAAATTTTACACTGTGGAAAAAAGGGGCCTTAAAACATAGGATTCAATCTTGTAAGGCACGGAGCACTCTCGGCTCCCAGTGATGTCAGTGGAAGTTGAGGACACTTGGCACCTTTCAGGATTGGGACCGGAGTTTGTTGTTGAAGTTTAATTATGTGTGTGAGGACTGTAGCCCTGTCGTATTGAGCTGTGACCCAAACTGGCAGCTTGGACTAAAACAGTGGCTTTCTCGCTCTTTTTTTTTTTTAAATTATTCTGCACACCACTTTTAGTGAGATCCTATGGGGACTATCTTCCATTCCATCACTCCAAGCCCCCATCACCTCTTTGTTTTTCAAAATGTTTAATTCTACAGACCACCACAAAGAAATCTGCAAACTATTGCTGGTTCAAGGGCCAAAATTTGAGACTTTCTGGTCTAAGAAGCTGGTTGAAGGGAAAAGTCGTCCCAAAACAGTCCTCTCTATCACATGCAAATTCAATAGACTAACCAAAATTAAATACATTATTGAGAAACAGTTGTCTCTTCTAGTTTATAAGGTGGAGAAAAGCCCTTCATTACCTCCATTGCTGTGTTTTCTAACCCTATGATCTCTGTTTTAAAAACATTTATTTCACTGATTGTGTTTTGGCCAGTCTTCTCCAAACAAATCCAGCATTTCAAGGATAAAATTATTTTTCTCCCACAGGAAAGAGTAGATGATTTTGCAGATTTGTCTTTAGTCACATCATTATAAAAAGGCTGTTATAGCATTTAAAGAGGTTTTCTTCTCTGTTTGATTTATGTGGAACCCAATATGGAGCAAAATGTCAAATTGAGAAAAATATTTTTATATTTGTGTCTAGCTTCTTTGTGTTTTTAGTGACAATGTAGCACTAATAGTGTTGTTTTTAAATGAACAAAGTTTGCAGTTGATGTACGAAGGTACTATTTAAAATTCACAGGTTATGCAAAACTCCCTTTCAAATGGTTTGACTACCTCAGGGAAACGGACTCTATAGCAGCACCTGTAAAACTCTTCAATAAGGTAAGATAAATCATTGGTAAAGCCAACTGTATGGCATGTGTGCTATTTACAGTGGATTTTGTGCTGTAAATTCCTGCCTGCTTGGTCCCATGAGGTTAATCAGTCTCTTCAGCTGTCTTAAATATGTTTCTTCACTTATGTGCTAATTGTTCACAAAACCAGACACAGTGATTTTTCAAAGTCCATATGAGTATGCTTTGAAAAATATCTAGTAGAAATGGAAATTGGGAAATTTGTTTATTAGAAATAGAAAAAATTATGTGCATTCAGCTTGTATATTTCAGACTCTGGAAAAAAAAAATCTTACTATGGAAGAAAATAGGAGCACATTAAATTACATAGATGATACCTTGGTATTCCACCATGTTCACTTTCACCATCTGAATAATGCCACTTGAAATTAAACTTGACTGAAACAGCAGCCCCCGTGAAGTATGTAAACTTCATGTAGAGTAAGATGTTAGACTTGGTTTCCTGATATTTGGCTGTCTTGCTTCATTTTCCTTTTTCAGGAAGTTCCAAACCATGGGTTTCACATTCGAATGAAACTGGAGGCTGTAGATCTTATGGAACCGCGCCTTGTATGTGTGGCCACAGTAACCCGCATCATCCATCGTCTATTGAGGATACATTTTGATGGCTGGGAAGAAGAATATGACCAGTGGGTGGATTGCGAATCCCCTGACCTCTATCCTGTAGGGTGGTGCCAATTAACTGGATATCAACTACAGCCTCCTGCACCACAAAGTAAGTTGCTCTGCATTTGTAAATGATTCCTCTTGCATCTTTTTAAATCTAAAATTTACCAGTTGCCTTCCAGTGTTTATACACGTGTGGTCATTCTCGTAACTTTACCCTTTTGGGGTTGGGTAGCCACCAGCAACAAAAAATGGACTAGACCCTTGCTAATTCTCAGATGCACACCATTCTAATCTGTTTCACTTTATAACTGATAAAGCACTTCAGAGTATTTGCATGGCTGTGCTCTGTTTATTTTTAATCCTGGGGCTAACAGATGTTTGGGCCAGAGAAGAGACAGACTGCTTAAGCATCAGGCCTAAATAACATTACTCATCATTTATAGCACAATCAATTTGCATGGCACTTTACATTAAGAGGCCCTGATCCTGCAAACATGTGTTAGTAACTTTATGGATTTAAATCAATGTTACTATGCATATGCATAGTTATTCACATGCACAATTGTTTGCAATATGGGATCTTGTAGTATGCACTGATTTAATTTAAAGAACCCAGACAGCCTGCTTGTGTGTCCGTACCTGGCTTTTCAGTCCCATAACACTGTCCAGAGCCTGGAGAGTGAATATGTAAAGACCAGATGCTCTCTTTAGTGTAGCTGGCAGCTTATGATTTGAATACTTTAAATGTTGGCAGGCGTTCAGGAATACATGAAATCAGTTCTGTCAACTGACAGATTCATTTTTTTCTTCTTTCTTTAGACGGACATACTGGAGGAGTATAAACTAATCGTAATATAAAAATATGTATTACAGGTTATGGCTGATTTGAAATGTTTTACTTAAGTTTACTCTTCAAATTTTTTCCTATTAGTCTGCCTTACCAGTGCTTATTTTTGTTTCATTCTTTGTTCTTGCCTCTTTCCATTCTTTTAATAATTTCTCTCTTGATAGTCTGAATTTTTTGATATCTTAATTTGTGTGTTTGTGTCCATTTTTTATATGTAAATCTTCTTTTTTGTGTGTCTGGTTTTCTAATCTTTTTCTGTTTCTATCTTTTTTTTTTCCTTCTTCCTCCCAACTTTCTTCTTGCCTTATGTGAAATCCGAGTGGCAGCAAGACTCAGTTTTATGATGCATCAGCTATACTTCTCCAGTCAGGAAAATAATTGCTATGAGAACTAGTTGCTCAAAGGAGCAGAGGTATGACTCTGGCAGCAGGTGTGTGTTGTCCCATAATGATGGATGAAATGACTATTTGTAGCCTGTTAGGTCAGGAAACATGATATGGGTAATTGTGTTCCAGGGGCTACTGGAATGGGTGCAGTTCAAGTAGAGGATTTTTCCTATGTGAACGTGTTCTGTTTGACATTCTGTCTTCATTCATTCACTCATTCATTCATTGAGGAAAACATTTTTCTTGTGAATTTTCCTTAGCATGAAAGACTGTGCAGTATTTTCCCAAATCATTAATTCAAAATTTTAATTCTTAATATTTTTCAGCAGCAAGAGATAGCCAGTCAAGTTCGTCAAAGCAAAAGAAAAAGGCTAAGTCACAACAGTACAAAGGACACAAGAAAAGTGGGTGACAAAGTGGTGCTTTATATGCCCTTTCCCAGCTGTTAGAAAGTTGTGCAATTTGTCTCAAATTATTCTGGTTGGAAATGTTGCTTGTGCATGAAATAAGTGTTATGCTTAAAGGTGCAGTATGCCATAAAAGGAGGCCTTTTATTAATTGAGAAATGTTATTTTTTTATAACTTGCAGCAAAATAACCAAATGGAAAGTAAGTGGTTTTGAAAGGATTGATACTGTTTGTAACTTCTGTGTATATTGTACACGGACAAATAAGTTAAATTAGTTTTGATACTCCTAGAACCAATTTTAGGTAAGGAATTCTGCATAAGCATGAAGATATAGTAAGGTGGTCGTGAACAAAATGCTCATATATGCATGGCTCTTCGTTTTTAACTCTTTGTAGCAAAGCTGTAGAAATAAGAACCAGGTTGTTTAGAAGCAGAAGGTAAATGAGATGTAGAAAACCGAGGGCAATCTATCGTCCTCAGTTACTTTATAAAACTAAAATTTGTCTCCTCTTGCAAAACAGTACTAATTCTTAAATTGACAAGTTTATCAATTTTATGGGTGTTGGGCAATTGTAGGACGCTCTTAATAATGTTACTTACAAAGGTACTCAGTAGTATTGCTATAGTTGACTACTCTTGTCAATTGAGTATTACCGTATTTACTCCATCATAAACCGGTTTGTTTATAAGCTGACCTTTCCAAGATGGATAAGTAAAAATGGAAAATTTGTATAACCCATTCATAGGCCAACCCTATAATTCAGGGGTCAGCAAACTTTGGCTCCTGAACCATCACGATAAGCTGCTGGTGGGCCGAGATGATTTGTTTACCTGAAGCGTCCGCAGGCAGGAGGTAAACCTAAGTAAACAAAGTGTCCTGGCACACCAGCTGCTTACCCTGATGGGCTGGGACAGCAACTGGTGGGGAAATGTTTTTGGAGGGGAGAAGCTGGGAATCAGGGGAGTAACCCTTGTGATTACACACCCCCAACCCCTAGCCCAGGACCCCCACACTCTTCCATCCCATCCCTTCCCACCTTATCTGGGGAGGATCTCTCTGGCCTGGCTGGAGCTGCTCCAGTGGGCCGGACCAAGCAGTACGGCCGCAGCCTGCGAACCCCAGAGCTGCAGCTGCTTCGGAGGCTGCGGGGAGAGCAACATGGCCAGAAG
Organism: Mauremys reevesii; assembly: GCF_016161935.1. Taxonomy (NCBI): domain Eukaryota; kingdom Metazoa; phylum Chordata; order Testudines; family Geoemydidae; genus Mauremys; species Mauremys reevesii. Next base: position 33,101,774 of record NC_052637.1, on the reverse strand, counting down.
TGGAGAGACTCTGGCCCCGCCTCTTCCCTTCTGGCTCTGCTGGCTGTGATGCCTCTCCTTGCTCCCTCTGTTGGCGGGGGGAGGGGCTGTGTCCCACCTTTCCCTCTTTATACCCGTTCATAAACCGACCCCCTTCCCTGGTGCTTCCCTTTTTTACTAAAAAAAATTCAGCTTATGAATGAGTATATATGGTACTTTAAAAAAAAAAAAAAAACACTAGGGATTTAACAACTGTCCAAATTCTTTCCACGTTAGTAGTGTCTCCCTGGGAGAAAATTCAAACAAATATATGTTTAATTTTTAAGTTACAATGATGCACCTTCCCTTCCCCCTCTAGTCCTGTTTCCATGACTCTGTTTCAAACCACAGCTATTTTCTGTCTGTAACGAAGGGAGTAGAAACAGCCTGTCCCAAGAACACTTTGTGCTTTCTCCTGCCCTTTCTTGTTGGAGATCAGATACATCTATATTTATCTTAAATTCACATTGCACCTTTTATTCCAAAGGATTCCAAGGCATTTTTCAAAAGATTGGATGCTTCTGCAAGAGAGCAGTGGAGGATAGCACCAACCCATGGTGCATGGCAAATTTTTATGCGGGACGATAAATTTTAGACAAGAACTCAGGGCAAGCTCCTTATTTAAAAAAATAAATAAAATAAAAAGTGCCACAACATCTTGAATATCCAATCAGAGCTGACACTTAATTTTTAAAGTGTTTGAGAAGAACCCACATACAGTGAGAGGAGTTCATTTATCTGCCTAATAAAAATGAAGGGCTGATTCTATAGTGTCGTAATAAGAGGCACTAGTTAGAAGGCAGCCTAGCTATGCTTGGAACACTAAGCCACTGCCTCTGTTCACATTCTTGGTATTTCCTTGGCAAGAGGTGGTATTTCTTTGGTGCAGGAGAGATATGTTTTGTAACAGCAGCTAGTACTTTGTGCTGAAGATACAGTGGACAAAATTAACTGTAAGAGAAGGCAGAATGCAAATATATCAGTTTTAATCTTTGTGGATTGCACACCATCTCTTTTGCAGTCCAGTTGCCTTCATGTTGGCTGCCAGCGAGGCCTTTGTATTAGGAAGTGGGCAATTCTGCTGACACAGGACATGACTTCCCCACAAGTCGGCAGACTTAGGTGGTTAAGAGCTGCATGACAGCCCTTAACATACTGCTGGAAGAGATCCAGGGTGTGGAGCCCTGAGTCTAGGCTTTATCACCAGGCTTAAATTCCAAGTTTGATCATCAAGCTCTGTCTTGTCTGACTCTGGTCTATTCAAAACTCTTCCTGAGGAGTTACCAGTTCACTGTTTTGTAATCTTGAGTTCATTGAAGTGTGAAGCATTGAATACTTCTAAAGTTAAGAAAACTCTAGCTTCGGCACCTCCATTTTGGAGGGAAAAGAGGTGTTTGGGTTTTGGGGAGTTTTTTTTTTTTACTCTTTTCTATATGCTTTAAAGACCCTTATTACTACTTGCAAGTTCCTAATAAGCTTGAACATTTTTTTTCTTTAAATTAATCAAATTAACTGCTGTTATTGCAGCCACAATCTGTATCTTAAACACACACAACATTTCTAATTTGCAGTTCAATCCATTCAGGTTGTCGGGTTCTGCGTTTTCACTCTGTAGTGAAATTGTCAGGATTTTACTGAGGAAAAACCTGGATTTCAAAATATTTCTACGCAAGGGCATGTACAAAAATAAATTTCTTGCTGATAGGGTGTGCCAGCTTTAGCAAATTTTACAAACATTAATCCTCATACCTTTTGTGTGGTAGGCATGATCTGCAAGCTCACCACAGAAAGTTTTGAAAACTTTACTAACGCTTCCTGACGAGGATTGTAACCTCATACTTTAAACTTCTCTTCTAGTCTCTTTGAGGCTCTGATATTCCTTTAAAATTCATTGGGCAGAAAAATCGAGTCTGCGGCGATGGGAGAAGGGACAGTGTTAGGAAGACCTTCCTACTGAATTTGACCCTTTTCATAGCTAGCATTTGCAGAGCAGCTCTTGAGTTTATCAGAAATCCTCTTCAATAAATAACTAGAAAACAGTGTTTTGATTATATTTGATTACAAATGAGATGATTTTAGATCCATGTTTCTCGGTTAAACACCAAACCTTGTATTTCACTATTGTAGATTCTTGATATAAAAAATACTGAGTCATGGAAGAGGAATCTCCCAGAAGAAAAAGTTGGTGAGGCTGCACTAGACAACCATAACAAGGTCAATGCCAAGTATCTTTTAATATATAAAGGGGACCAAGATAAACATTCAAGTGGACCACGAAGTTCAATTATGCACAAAGAGACAAATAACCAACACTTCATGCAGTGATTAACTTAAAATGAGGAGCACCCTGAAATAAACGTCTTTCAAAGATGGGAGTATTTGGCTTCCCTCTGTCTTGAAAACAAGCTTTGTAGCATGACGAGTTCTCAAATGTAAGCAATACTGTTTTGTAAATGTGTGGTGAGACGGCTGTCCAGCTTCATTGTATGTATCTGCTGTGGAAATACACCTCCGACCAAGTGAGCCTTGACATCGCCTCTCTAGTTTTCAGGCCAGCCACGTTACAACAGTGTGAAATACAATCAGACATCCATTTAGATGCAGTTCTCTTGGCAACAGCTCTGCTCAATTAATTGGAGTCTGTAGCAATGGTACCTATTTCACTTATCTTCAGACTAGCCACTGCCTCAGTTTCCCCCTCTTGGGCTCCCCAGTAACTTCAACATAAGCTTGCATGTGTCAAGTAACACCCCTTCTTGGTGTCTGGGTTTATTAACTAAGTTCATAACCCATCCAGCCTTCCTAGCAGGCTCACAACCTTAGTGCAGGGTTCATAGTCCTGTTCGAGCCTTCCCAGCTGGTACCTGTTTTCTGCGCTCCTGAGGCCCTGTGCCTGGGAGTTGAGGAGAGTCTCTGTGAAGAGAGCTATCTGGATTCTTTCCTTCTCTCCACAGGCTTCTGTTTTATTTCCACCCCAAAGACCTGGTTTAGCCACATGTCTTCCCTGTCATGTGACATTGTTCCTTTTCTCCACCTGGAGAGATGAACTTAGTGGGTCACAGGTAGGGCTGAACCCATCTCCCTTTAAAGGGCCAATCATCCTTTCATAGTGTCAAAAACAAAAAGTTAGGTGGGCTTTCCAAGGACTAGGTAAAACCCAAAGGACTCTGCCATTGAGCATATGGAGAAGAATGCTCCCTTGAAAATGGTGTGGGAAGAATGTTAGCAAGCTTTGGCACCATTGTGGAGAGGAATCTTTTACCTTGTGAAATCTGATGTAAGGTACTTCAGTTGCTAGGACCAGAACTTAACTTGCTGTACAAGCTGAAGTCACTGCCACCAGGAACGTTTTCACTCAAAATTGACAACAAGGGTCTATATAGAGACACTAGTTTATCTTTGATTAGTTCATGATAGGCCATAGTATTTGCTAAATGTTTCCACATAGTTAATCTAAGACTTAGGTGGATGAAGAAGGTTGTTAAGCAAGAGGTCACATGGGCATAACTACACGTCATCACAGACCTCTTCAGCTTTGAACTGTATCTCATTCTGCTCATAGACATCAAGCTTGCTGATTACTGTGCTGTCACAAACTAAGCTGTTGGGGCTCATAGGTGGAGATAGAGCAATATAGCCTGATTATGAGTGATAATCTGAGACTTGGCTCTCAAACTAGTGGTGCTTGTTTTAGTCTTCTGCAGTGGGATTGACAGCCATATTTGGCTGGGCCTAATGGGTCTATTCACTTTTCTGAGCTTTGCCAATAGCAGAGGCGTTAATAGGAAGATATAACGGATCTTCTTCTACCAATGAATGGAGAAGGCAACCCTTGCGAACTTGGTCTTATCATGGACACAGAATTAACCTGACTAGAGCATCCATGCAGGATGTACCCCTATCCTTTGATAAGTGACTCAAGTCTTTTATAGTTTCTCCTTTCTAACACACCAGGAAGCAAAAGAAAAAATCTGTACCCCAGATGGGAGTCTGCATGAGATGGGGAGCGTTTTTTAAATTAACAGCCTAAGATCCAGGATATTTCTGAAAGAAGTTTTGCTTTTCTAACTGAGCACAGGAATTCATTGATTACATTAGAGCACACATCTGGTACAAAAAGATCCTAAAGAGGCTATCTCTTTGGTCTCTGTTTAAGCTGTAAGGTCATTGTACAGGTAGGTGTCTTTGCCTCCCAAGGCAACCTTGGAAGTACAGTGACTCTGCATCAAATATGTGAATGGGGATACAACATCAACCAAATGCCTTTTCCATCAGGTGGAATGATCTTGTACATACACTCTTCCTTCAATTACCTTCTTGTCAGGTGAATTGTCTCTCTGAAGAATCTAAACAAGTTTTCAAGGCCTTAAAGGTGGCAGCCAGAGGCATAACAATGATCTTTTTATTCATATGAATGCCCTCTTAAATTCCTGTTGGTGGGCAACATGTTATGTGCACATATAAATCACCATGCATACAAAGGGCACTAAATAGAGTATTCATCTTCTTACCCAGTAAGGCCTGCTGAACTCACAGTAGTTGGTGATCAGAGATCAGTTATATTTCCCATCAGTGCCAGATCCCTTGCAACAATATCTGAGCCTCTGATGCCAAGAACTTTCTCAAATGCACGGCCTGGCTTGTGACAAACAGATGCTGAGATTGCAGGAAGTCTTGGCCAAATTTCTTTACAATTGAGGACATGCAAAGCCTTCTAAAAGACCTGGATGATCTTGTACAATTAATTCAAGAACAAAAAAGTTCTTCATTCCTGGGATGAACAGAAGACTGAGAAAACTGTGTGTGCTTAGCCACAGAGGGAAATTCTTAAAGGATTTCATAACCACCTTAACTTCACATGCATGTTTCATAAATCTGCATTGTTTTTCTCCCTGAGGTCTTAACCTGGTGGTGCAGACACTTTTGTGACAGGGTGCACAACACTTTGGTCGTTCCTTACTGGAGGCCCTGCTGCCCTGGTGCACCCTGCCCTTTTTGGAAGGGAAGAGCAACAAGTTCAGACCTTGACAACTTCCCTAGAGAAGTTTCCCAGGATTAGCTGCTGGCAGTCCACTGAGCTTCTTGTTCAGTTTGGGCCTGCTGTTGTACTGAAAGCCTCAGTAAGTATTCCATCATCCCCTTTGTGATGAAAGGGGATTTGGACATCTCATTGCTAGTACCAGTTATCATTGGCTTGCCTGTGCCAGAATGTCCCGCAGAGAGGACTCCTCTTAATTTTACAGAAAATAAATTGGCACTAATGCTAAATGTCCATCTCAGCGTAGAAGTTCATAACATAAGACAATAGTCCTTCACTGATCCACCAATGTATTGTCAGTTAGGCCCTTAACCCAAGAAACCTGGCCTGGTCAAGATAGAGTGAGCCTTCCTTTCCTGTCACAGCCTCATCCAGAACTGGCCTTTGAAAGAGGTAGCCAGTCCTCTTTATCTGGGCTGCTGGGTCCTGATGGACCTCTGCTTGCTACTGGCCCTTCTAATGGAGGATCAAGTCTTGTTGGTTTCTATCAGCAGCTGATTCTGGCAGGCCTCTCTAGGCAACCTCTGAAGGTCTGAGATCACTGCTCTTGTCTTCCAAAAAGACAGCGTGCCGCAAGGCAGCGGGGCCTTCAATAAGGGATAGCAAACAACTGGTACAGCCCCACCCCCCAATGCTTTTTTGTCATCTCCTTCCTCTAGTCACTTGCTAAGACTTGCTCCTCTCAAGTAGTCTTGGTGGTGATTATTACTTATGTCCCCCTCCCATATTTTATGTTACCTGGTGACATAACTGTTCTGAAGATCTGCTTCAGTATGGTGGGGGTTTTTTGGTTTTGTTTTTAAGATTAATTTAGTTTATAAATTGTGCGTCAGCAGTAAGATCTTTGCATAGCATTGTTTTAAATGCCCAGCCTGGGAACAGGAGAATGTAATACACTCCAAGGGGCTTTCAAAGACTCATATTGTCTGGAAAAAGCTCTAGGTGGTTGTCGATATGGAGAGTGCACAGCTTGCCAGTGTGTGTATCTACAGTGCACTAGCTTGCCATGCTGTAACTCGCTGTGTGGACCCTGCTACTGCATACTAAAAGTTCTGTGCTACATTTTGATGTACTTCTGTTTGGAGAACTTCAGATTTGGCTGAAGGGAGCTTGGTAAGCCGAGTCTGCTCAGTCTTTCTCCTTTTTGCTTTGTCCCCCTCTCCAGCATAAGTCTCCCTAAAGCTATTTGGAAACCATTGCTTCACACAACACTGAAAACAGACTGAGTCACAGAAAAGGAAACTTCCTTCACCTAATGCCACCAGGGCAGACTCTTGCCCTAAGGGGATTGAGATTCTTCTGTTCTTACTAACCTGGAGTGGATTTGTGATGTGGGATGGGGAGAAGAGTCTGGTGGGCTGTTTAGCTAAGAAACCTATTTAATTGGCCAAAAGGGGAAGAGAGGATAAGGGCATGAAAACAACTTGTAACTGGCTGCCTCCTGTTTTTCGTATGTGCCAGATAAGTTACAGTGGCACAAGTGCTGCGTCTCAGCAAATAATAATGTCAAGGAGAAACTATTCTTTCCATAGTCTTCGGTTGTAATTTTTTTGAGGGTGTGTGTGGGGGGAGATTTTGTTTTGGAAAGAACATTTTTTGAAGCGTACAAATCTGTAGTATTAGTGTGTTGTTGGTTCTCCCCCCCCCCCCCCCCCGTGTGCAAAAACAGCCAAAATGCTGGGGTTTAACAAGAAACTACCACACATCCTGACTTTTTTACGAATATGAGTTATTATTTACATGCATGGTACTCACTCATGTTGCATTCCAGAATGGCTTGAGTCATTCTGCTGAATGTTTTCAATGTGTATTGGAAACATTTCTAATGCAATATTTCAGATTGTTAATGGGTCCATGCAGTTGGAAGGAGTACGCTAATAGTATTGGTTCCATTGGACATGCATATAGTGAACTCCTGAGATAATGAAGCTCTGTTAATAGTGAACTAGAATGAAAGTCCCAAATTGTTCCAAAATATCTTAATAATGCAAACAGTAGTACAGGTACTAGTGAATCCCTGATTTAGTGTTGAATGGTGGGAGCAATTTAACTGGAAATGCGTCTGACGAAGTGGGTATTCACCCACGAAAGCTTATGCTCCAATACTTCTGTTAGTCTATAAGGTGCCACAGGACTCTTTGTCGCTTTTTACGATCCAGACTAACACGGCTACCCCTGTGATAATAACTGGAAATGGGTCCCTCAGTGTAATGCTTCTCCCCTTCCCCTCCCCGGAAGAATATTACATAAAGTCTGATATTGAGATATATATATTTTAAGCTCCTAAGAGCAAGTACATTGGTGCTGAGATTACATCCTTGCTTTTATTCCAAAACATTTAAAAGTTAGGTTGGGGGAAATAAATGCTAAAATGCTTCTTGTAGTTTTTTTTAATGTGATTTATAAGGAGTTAATAAGCACAAATTTAGTACTAAAAATATTTTTTAAAATTGCTGTTTGTTGCCCATTTCACATAAAGGAGGCACATAAGAAAAATTATAACTTCTAATATTTATTATTTAACATCTGCGTTGACATTGGATTTTGGAGTCTGAAAAATCCACGTTTGACTTCAGTTGTTGTAATCTAAGCTTTTTATAGGTTTTTTTAACTGATGTGTAAAGTAATGCAATCTGAGTTAGTCCTGTAAGTGGCTTTAAAAGTCTATCCTAAAAAGGCTCCATGTTGAAAAAGGAGATCATTAAAAAGGGGAACAGAAATCAGCCAGCATCCTGCTTGGCCTTACCTTCAATAAACCTAATCTTCTTTTCTTAATTGTATGTTGCTATGCAACCCTCTTATAATGGAGAGCAGTGAATCTTTCACTAACATCTGGATTGTAAAGAAATGACTCTTATCCTTTCTAGGATTGGTATGGGTCATTGAAAGATCCAGTTATCAGGTCATATGCTTCTAACTCCTCAGAACTTTCTGCTACTACTGTAGGCTCATATCCAGCATTCATATTTTGTGGTGACACCAGTTTACAGTGATAACATCCAATGTGCTTTATGTGTAATTGTGTGCATGTGCAATAATGTGACAGTTATATTGTGGTTCTGCATCTTCAGGTCAGTCACTAGATTCTCATCCATCAGTATATCCATCACTGATGCTTGCTTTTTATTCACAGTAGGGAAGATCAGGTTGGATTTGTTGTGCACATACCTTGGGTAGACGGTTGTTATTCTGTTCTAAAATGGAACTATAGCACATCAGAATTTCTCAGGAATTTTGAAGGGACAGGACCCTGTAATTATGAGATGATGGATTGCTCCTAACTGTGTCTGATCTTGCCAGTGTGTTTTGATGTAGGTTGCAATAATTCCCAAATAAGGAAAATGCTGCAAACTTAAAAACACTGTGCATGCTCCTGTAATGTTTGGAGACAGTTCTGTTTCAGTGTCATCTTGAAATGGATGGAATATTGTACCAGTTTCTTGTGACCAAATATTGTGCCGCTAAAGACGGCGGTGATGACAAGTTATCAATTTCCTTTGACAGTTAATCAATAGTATAGTAGCTTACAGTATGCACCAGTACTTACTGCTTCCTAGTAATTGGTTTTGTTCTAAGGCCACTTAATAGATGATGTGACTTATGTTTTTAAATGTCTGGTTATATAGACAACTTGCTGATTGATTGCATCACTTCCTTCCTAGAAGAACAAACTGAGGCACCAGACCTGCCAACCCTTAGTCACTATGCCCTGATTAGACAAGAAACTTAATCATATGTTTAACTCTTACCATGAATAGGCCCATTGACTTCAGAGCTTTCTTGAGGGCCATTTTCTTGTGTTAGCCCAAAGTACATTTACTTGATTAGACTGGCAATATCTTAGCATTCATCAGTGTAGCTTTGAGAACAAGTGTAAGCAATGGTGATGCTGAAATGCTATCATAGCGTTTAAGGTCCTGATTCTGCAGTGAGGTTCCCTCAGGCACACGGGCTTGCCTCCAGAAGTTAATTTCAGGACCAGGGCCTCTGTTTGGAGGTGAAAATAAAGTAGGGTTTTCTTATATGATGAGACAGGAATAAATTCAGCATTTGGAGGGAAAATCAACATATGGAATGAAGATGTTATCCGATAACTTGAAGATTTTTTTTTAGAAAAAACAGGTTTGTTTGTTTTTCCAAATTAGAATACTCATTAACATTTGTAAGGCACTATAGAAGTGCTAAGTAAGTTGTGGTGGTCTACATAGTTAAGATATGTAGTGAATTAGCAAAAAAACAAACTCCTTTTTAAGTGGGATTGGTTCACAACCAAACATTCCTGTCACACTGTATGAATCTAATCACTGCAGTTCTGAACTAGAGCCCAAAGTTGTTTCAGTATGTGATCAGGAGATCAGGTGTTGGCTGTGAAATGCAGCTGTGTTGCAGTAACACTTGGAAGTGCTCCTATTTTATTGGTAGATAACAAAAGGGATTAGGGCTGGGACACTTTCTTTAATGATTAGAATTCAGAGATTAAAAAGAAAAAGAAAAAAAAGTTGCTGGGATTTTTAATATCTCCCAAAATGAGTGAACTTTGCAATTTCACATCAAGACCCTTATTTTCCAGACTCCAAAGCTGAATATGAGGCAGACATTTCTCAGTGACCAGTCTGAGTTACCTAATTCACTTTGACCCAGGCGTTTACTTTAGTTTGACTTGATGTTTAGAGAGGAAGATACCAGTTGGGAAGAAACCTGTCAGTTTGTCGAGCCTACCCATGACAGGTGGGGTGCGGAGGAGCTTCTCTGGTGATGAAGAGTTGACTCCTCCTCCATATCGAACCCTTCCAGCACAGACAGCCCCGGAGGCCTTCCAGCCTCCCAGGACTAGCCAAGAGTTCAGTCCCAGCCTCAAAACAGGTAATGAGCACCATCAAAGTCTCTCGGTTACTGCAGAGGGAAATGCTGAACAGGGTGGGGGACAAAGCATGGTCTGGCATGAAATATGCTGCCTTGTTTACTTGTTTCTGTCTGTAAAGTAAGAGGAATAGTCACTTCCACTGGTCCATATCAGTCCACTTCACTGAATTCATCATAAGGGAGCAATGGTTCCCAGGGCAAATATATGGATTATAGATCACTGAGGCTTATGGACACTGTGATTTAACTACCAAACTGCACTTTGGCAGATTTTTTTTAAAGTTTGCAGATACTTTCAATTAACTTACTGAATTGTGATATGTAACACAACAATCATTGTTAGAACTCTGTGCATTATTCCTTAAAGGCTTGGGCACCATATGTAACTAGAAAGAGATTTGTGATTGCATACAGCCCGTGTATAAGAGAACAGCTGTTTGGAAAAAGAGGTCTTTTGAATTTAAGCATAATTGAGTCTCTTATATTCAGTGTTCTACAGACCACGGTTGGGTATGATAAGAAATAAATTTGAAAGGATTTACCCTTTGAAAACAAACCTGTTTTTTTTTTCTTCCTCCCCATGCTTGCTCCAAAACCAAAAGACTGGTTTTATTTGAATATTGACAAAATGAAGTTTATCCATCTTAATCAGTGAATAGTAAAAACCCTTTAAGAATTCATGTATTAATAATATTGGTCTGGCAGATTAAAACATCTGTGTTTTATGTAAGTCTTGTGGTTTGTATAAGGTAATCCTTGATGAAAGAAGTTAGAAATGAAAAAAGCTCTATGAGATCCTCATGACTGTCTCCCTTCAAATGTAGGATAGTCAGATGTATCAGATACTCAAAATAGCCTTCACACCTGTTAGGGTGTAGTTATGCTATCTATCACCAGTTAGTGGTAATGTTCTTCAAGCACCCTAGATGAGATGCTGTGGACACCATAATGTGGCTTTGGATGCTGATCTAAGATCATGTTCTGACTGGCAGCTTTCTCCCTGGATTGTTGTGGCCACTGCTACATTCAGGGTTTGATTGTACAAGGAACTGAACCCTCTAATCTCCCAGTGACTTTAATGGGAACAGAAGGCACACAGCACCCCACAGAAGTGCTCAGCCGCTCTCAAGATTAGGCCCTCATTTTCCAAACAGTGTATTGCTGACTGATATCCAGTCTGCTCTGAATGTTCATTTTCTATCAGAAAAGCTATATCAGGTTCATTAAATAACCTCATTGCCCTCTCATCCACCATCTGTATGGCTATAGAATTCAATAGTACTTCATCTTGCTTCTTTAAGAATTGCTTTTGCTCTCTGGCACAGTCATGCTGCTTTTTTTACTTTCATCTTTATTTTGAAACTTTAAGAATTATATGTGATGACTTCTCAGCATTGAAATGTAACCTTCATACAGCTCTGTGTTGAGAAAGACATGATCTCTGGGCAGTCAAGGAAAGAAGTTGCTTTCCAAAACCAGTCCCACTTTCTTTATTGACGTGTTATCCCCTAAAGTCAGGGTCTTGTTTCTTCTGATGTTTCCTGGCAGGGCAGGTTACTGACATCACATCCCTGGTACAAGGGAGATCAGGGTGGGGCTTCCTGGGGTAGCAAAGTACTGAAAGCACTGTGCAGATATCTCACTGAGCTAATGAGGAGAGGGAGCACCTTGTGTGTCTTTCCTTCTGTTCAGAACCTTCCATCAGCTGGATGTTCAGCCACTTGGCTGAATGATTTAAGGCACTATGGCTAAGTATTTATCTCTTTGCTTATCATTCAAGTGTTGTACTAAATAGGTGTAGCTTGAACCCATGGTGTTGATAAACTTTTCTTCAAAGATTTGTTAGCAGGGAAAAATAGTGTTTAAATATTTAACTGTTGGGATCTTAGTGCTAATTGAACAGATCTAGGACAAAATGTGAAGCCTGCTAACTCACCAGGTGTACTTGAAATATTGGGCAAATGCACAAGCATTATTTAAATACTGGAGAGGATGGGAACTTGACCAAAGCGTTTCAAATTGTAGGAAAGCAATTTGAACCTCTGTATATTAGCATTTTCCTAGAGTAAATAGCACAGCGTATCTCAGTTAGTTGTTGTTGTTGCTTATTATGTAAAGATACCATGCCTTATGTGTGTGTGGTCCTCTACAGACTAATAAAAGAAAAGGCCCCTGCTGTACATTAGATGTGACGTAGGGACAGGCAAAAATAATCAAGGTTTTGGGGGCAGAGTAGGGAGGGAAGAGGTTTCCATGATGCAAGGTAGTGAGGTTGCTTGATTTTGTACATTTACATCATGCTCTGCTGCTTTTTTTAGCAATTTTAAAATATTTTAATGTTTTAAATTTTATTTTTATTTAGCATAGGAGTGTGTATCAACATGGAAGATGATATAGGACCATAATAAAAGAATAATCAAATGTCTTGTAAATTTATAGCAGGATTACAAATAGCAACAGGTTTGGGGATTTATTTTCAGATTTCACCATCAAATTTTTGCATTTGAAAAGACATTGGTGTTATTAACTTGGTATTCAGTAACTGAAACTTTTTATTGCTTCTCTCATTCATTTGGTCATCAGATAGTCATCAGTTTTTGTATATTAATCAACCTTTTAATGTGGGTACTGCACCTTTAATGAAAACATTGCCATATTTTCTTTTCAGTGTTCCTGCTTTTCATATATGCTCATATATTGATAAGTATCACTTTTCTTACTCAATCAAATTGGGAGGTTAATTGCAACCTATTTGGTACTGCTATCCATAATATCATTCTTCTTTGTGTTTCAGATCACTTTTTTTTTTTAAATAGGAAGATAGAAGATTAAAAAAGTATCCTGGGTCTTAAAAATTAATTGCAAATATGCTGCAAACCCTCTATTGTAAACAATTTTTCCTGCCTGTCACTTACATGAAAGAAAATGAATTATGAGGCATCTGTGATCTGAAGATAGTACATGTTTTTTAATCATGCTTAATTCTGCTTAGCAAAAATTAAAGCATGAAATTAAACAGTGAAATTATAGGTTTGTGTTTTGCAGTTAGTAATGAAAATAATGTAACTTGGTTCCGAATGCTGTACATACACGTTTGTAGTAAAGGAAGCTTTTAAATTCAACCATCTGTTGTTTTGGAAGATGAAGGAGAAACAATACCCATCTTAATGTTCACAAGATAAGATGTTCTCCTTGGATGCAAACTGAATGATAACTTAAAATGCTGGTTTTAATTGAAGTCTGCATTTCTCAGCCTGTTCCTGAAGGCAACCATCTTGCTGAAGAGTGACAGAATTGACTGTCAGTATCATAGGAGCTGATCATATGAGAGAAAATGGATTACTGTTCTCCTTCTAAACTGGTTTAACAGCCAAAACTCTCTTGCTATATATACATTAAGGAACAAATTCTGTTTTTGGAGATGTCCATTCCATTTAAGTCTGTTGGAGACTTATGCGTGTATCCCAGGGCAGAATTTGACTCTTCACATTTTATTTAAAAACTAAGACCCCCAATCCTGCGATCGGACCCACTAATATCCAAGGGTCTGTGCTAGTGGATCTAATTGTAGGACCAAAGCCTTAATGTTATACAACCTGTTTGTGTAGGATGCTTTGTCAGCCTTTCATCCCGAGTAAGCAGAATTTTCCAGACTGGAAGCTCTTTGGGATAGGGTCTGTCACTTCCTATATATTTGTAAAGCACCTAGGATGATGGAGGTCCAATCTGGTTGGCTTCTGATTGCTACTACAGTAGTAAATGTTAAATAACAATAATAAACACAAATACTTACTTTGTACCTTCAGATCGCTTTACTTCGTTGCTATGAAATGTGCTGGTCCACTGAAAAGTTAAAGGAAAAATGCTCAGTGACATTTTCCCCCCTTCTAAAATGAGCTGAACTAGAGAAATCCATAGCCACCAAGTTTCTGAGAACCTTTGTAATATTACCAGCCAGAAGAGATTTTAGCTTTGAGTGATGTTTAAAAACAGTTCTCTTTTTATAAGCAGAAGATTTATAGGGGGAGATAAAGCACATCAGCATGAACATCAAAAACCCAGAGAGCCCAATGTAAGTATTACTTACTCATCTGCACTTTCCCAGTTAAACTGAATTACTGTCCCAAATAAGCAGTGCATAACTGACTCATACAGTCTATTCTCTAAACCCGTCAAAGTGCACCAGTTCTATAAATGCTCAGCAGGCCACTCTCACTCTTGAAGCCCAGCACCCATCTGAGAAAATAGTCAGATTTCAATCTGAAGAAGAGCTCTGTGAAAACTTGTCCCTCTCATCAGCATAAGTTGGTCCAATAAAAAATATCACCTCACCCTCCTTGTCTCTCTAATATCCTGGGACCGACACAGCTAAACCAACATTGCATACAGATTTCAATCTGTGACTTTGCCAGAAATAATCATAGTAGTGACACGCTTGAAATAACATCTGTTTTTCTTGGTTGGACAAAACTTGCCACATTTGGTCATCAAAATACAATGTGGAATTCCAGTGACATGAGCTTCTTAATTCAGTTACTATCTTATATGTGGAAGCAGCATTGCAACAAGATGAAGCTTAATTTACCATTTCTTAAAATGACCCTTCTTATTGTATCAATTGTTCTTTACGCTAAGATGGTTGCTATAGGCAGATGGCTCAGAAGGGCAGACTCTAAATTAAAAAAAAAATTGTCTCTTGGAACTTGGATTATTTTGCTATGCAACGTGGATATTTGTATTTTAAGAAATCACTTTAATTTTTGCATATCTTACTGGTTGACCCTTTTGTGTCTACACTGCAGAAAAGGAAAGGGGAGGGGAGGAAAACCCACCCAGAGCATCAAGTCTCAGAGCCCAGATCTACAGACTTAGACGGATGAGGTTTGCTCTATGACACTAGAAATAATAGTGTAGAAGTTCCTGCTCGGACTCTAAGACTCATCCCCTTCACCAGGTGTCAGAGCCCGAGTGGGAAAATCTACACAGCTATTTTTAGTGCTGTAGCACAAGCCTGAGTCAATGGGTTTGTTTGTTTTTTGCAGTGTAGACCTATCCATAGATGGATTTTTACCATAATTTCCAAGTTACTTTGTTTTCAATCATTGTCCAATATTTGTTCTTCTAAACAGTGGTTTTCAGTTTGTCATTTAGCTTAACCAGAAGTATTAATAAGGGGGCTCTGAGGCTAAAATTAAACCTCAGGGGTCTTTGTTAAAGCTAAGTTATTCTATCATTTGAAGTGATGTTAAGGGTGTAACTTAAAGTGCAGCTATTGTCAGAAAAGTCAAAGCATCTGCTTCCTGTGAGGGTGTCTGAGTCCCAAGAGAAGAAGGCTGGTCAAAGAACTAGACCTGACATCTGGGTTCTGCTCTAGCTGTACCACATGCTTCCAATGTGATCTTGGGCACGCTTGCCCTCTTAATCTTTCTCTCTGTCTTCCCATCTGTGAAATGGGTTTAATATCAGCCTGCCTCACAAGGGAGCTCATGATTCATTGATGAGAAAGGTGCCTTTAGGGATTTGACTAGAAGGCACTATAGTAATGTGTATTAGTGATTAATAGATCTGCCCACTTCACTATTAGAACTGTGGAGACAACCCAGCTGTAGAGGTGTGAACAGAATGTATTCTGCATCATGTAGCTTGTCAGCTAAGTTCTGACTATGCAGCCTGGAGATAATGTGAAAGGTACATCTTGGGTTAGGTTGGTGGTTCTTTTCCCCCGACGATGATCTCAAGTTAAATGTACAGGGCTGGGAGTAAATGCAAATCATCTTTTGATACAAGCTGGATCTAGACTTACTGAGAAGTAATCGGTGTGGAATGCCTGCCGAACCCCCCCTGCCCAATTTATACATTTTACAGTCCTTTTTCTGATTATAACTGCACTTTAAATCCAGGAGTCTAAAGCTATTTTATTTAATGTATATATTGTTTCTTGAAAATAATTTCTCTAAACTTTAGTCTTTTTAATGCCCAGTTTAAAATTATTAATAGGAAGAAAAATAACATTAGGTTTTAGTTAAACTGAAGGGAAATCTTAACAATTATTTTGAATTCTTTATGGGTCTTTAACTTTATTTTTTATTTTTAGTGACTTCACTGCAGCTGAAGGAGGAGTTGCTAGATGGAGAGGAGTATAACTTTCTTCAAGGAGCATCTGATCAGGAAAGCAATGGGTCTGCCAGCTACTACATCAAACAGGAACCATAAGGCAGCTCAAAAATGTGAGGGGCAGGGTGGTGATAGTAGAGAAAAGAGCCTTTCTCCAAGACTGACTGACTGATTTTGTTCCCATTTCAATGGTACAGTTGCAGAGCTGTACTTGGGGCACTTTGCTAACTGTAGATGAAACTTCAGTTGCAAAATTTTTGGACGGGCAGGGAAACTATTTTAGTGAAAAAATTTTACAATTTATTAAACAAAAAATGACATTTTTGTGTTGTATTTGAAGCTTTTGAAAGAATTTTGTAATATTTTCAAATTCAGATTTATTGTGCATTCTTAAACTGAAATTCTAATTTTTTGGTAAAATTAAAGTTTAATTAGCAGGATTGCAGGAAACTGTTTGAGGAGGATATAGTTGCAAATACATATGAACTGTCATTACAAATGAACCTTGTTGGTACAAGTTGGGAGATTTTGGACTTTTGTGAGCTGTATGAGTCACACCTCTGTTTTTTCATTATGAAAATACTGAAGTCCTGACTTTGGGGCATAAAAACATATACATGGTTTAAGGGGACCAGCCCTGCCAAGCCTTACTTGTGTGAGTAGCCCAATTTCAATGGGGGTGCTTCCATGAAGTGTGGTATTAACTTTTCAAGATGGTTACTCCATTTAGGGCCTGATTCAATGCCCATTGATTTCAGTGGGTCTTGGATTGGGCCCTTAATCTTGGGATGCTCAAGTAAATGTTTACAGAGCCCTGTGTTAAACTGGAACTTCAGCAGATTCTCTCGTGGAAAATTACAAGAAACTAAGTGTTTAAACTAGAAATTCAGGACCATTTCCTGTTTCCTGTTTGGATGGAAAACACGTTTGGGGGAGGACGGAATCTGAGGACCTTTTTTTCTGGTTTTATTCCCCAGAAAAATCTAGACTCCTGCTTTCCATCTCTTCAAATACTTGTGTATGTTGGTATCCTCCAGAGATGTACCAGATGAACTAGAAAAATACTTACTATGAAGGCAAAAATTTACTCTCAGTTCTGCAGAGGTTTTAATATTCTGCTCTCCAAGAATATAACAATGGAGTTGGGATCTGAAAAAAAAATAATTATTTTTGGTAAATTGGACTCATTTGGTTCTAGAAGACTGGAATCCTTCCAGTCTCACTTTAATCGTCTCATTATTTTTGACTCTTTAACTGAACAGATATTTTTAGACATATTCGCAGGAGATTATAGTGACTAACATCAACATATGAGGATTTTTAATAAGTGCTGAATAATTTAATCCCCTCTCCCATTTTTAAATCCATGTGGATTTTGGCAGGTGGCCTAATTCTTGGAGTTGATTAGCAGCCTGATTTTTTTTTCCACCCTGCAGAGTTGTGACTGGAAGAATGGGCATTGAGAGCTTTAGCTTTTACCAGTAAGGTTCATTAACTAAACTCTCAGGAATAAACTGCATATGTTCTATAAGTGCTTCTGGGTCTTTGCAGGTCCCCTTCAGAGCAGTACATGATCATCTGACTCTTGACCCATATAGTAGGGCTTAGAAGAAATCAATCAAAATTATTAACTTCTATGGTCCTTCAGCCTAAGAAATGCTTTAATGATATCAGCCCACAGAGCCCCAGGATACCATTTTTTGGTATATTATTGTTTGAACTTTTTAAAAAAAAATGCATAGAAAGTTGAAAACCAGCAATTTGATTATTTTCTAAAATATTGCTCTAACTTTGGGTACAAGCATTGTTAATATGCACAGGTTTACCTCATTCTATGCAAGAGAGGATAATGTAAAGTTTTGTAGTTACTACTGAAAGTAAAACTTGTCCTGTATAGTGTAGGAATGTATGGAAACCTTTTCTCCTCTCCCCCAGTCACATTTTTGTAATATTGACCCCTCTTTGAAAGCTGGTTATCAGGTGTGAAATATCGGTGAGTTCAGGTGGAAAAGATATTTTAGCTCTAAAATACGCATATTAAAAGTACTCTGTCAAGGTTGACCAGTTTCAAATTTACTCCCTTCAGCCCCCGGTCCCTGCAATTCATTTACTTTATTTAAAACGCAAAAGAAAAAAGAAAAAAAAAATAAAAATCAGAGCCTTCCAAAACAAGGGCTGCAATGTAGTTTTACAATCCTGGTTCTTGGTCAGAGGGATGGAAAGGCAAGTCCAGGATTTTGGATGACATATGCTTGAAACAAAGGCATTTTGGTGAGCCTCGGTCACACCAAGTACTGTCTGTCACCTATCAAAAAGTCAGATTCTGCTGGTACTTCCTCAGGTTGGTTAGTATTTGAATGCATTGATGTCACTAGGATTAGTCGCACGCAATATAAAGCAAAGCTGGTGGAATTAGGCCCACAGAGCACAAGGGATGCATGAGATGCATCTGCTTTCATAAAGCCTCTACTTCCATAGAATAACACTTAAGCCACGTCTATACTTGTGGCTAAATTGGCACTGCTGTAAATCGATGCAGCAGTGTCGATTTAGCGGGTCTGGTGAAGACAAGCTAAATTGATGGCAGAGTGCTCTCCCATCAGATGTCTGTATGCCACCTCCCCGAAAGGTAAGTCGGCGGGGGAGTGTTTCCCATCAACGTAGCGTGGTGTAGAGACCGCTGTAAGTTGACCTAAGTTAGCGTAACTTAGATCGATTTACAGCATTAGTGTAGACTAGCCCTAGTGGCACAAGTAGCCCATTTGACTTCAGGAGAACGGCTGTTGTATGAATAAGGGTTGATGTGAAAAAGAGTTGTGGAATTGGGCCCATAGTTACATGTCAAATCGTGAGGGCAAAAAATCCAGATTCCTGGGCTTATGTTTGTTGCCCAGCTTCAGAACTTGGATTATCCAAACTATTATAACCCTGAATTGGGCTAGATTTTAAGGGGACTCTTCGGATTTTTATAGTAAAATGCACTTGTAGGGGGAGGGGTGGAGAATTGTGTGTCTCACATTTGGGGGTCTGTCAACCTTTATAATATTCCTTGAAAATGGTTATTTAAAAACTAAACATGGCTATCTGCAAGCTGAATTCCACCCTCAGATATACATGCTGACTTTGGTGGGAATTTCATGTGTATTTGAGGGTGGAATTTCAGTCTGGTTTCTGAATCCAAAGAATACCTACCTGTCAAGTACAGTGAAACCTATCCTAAGCAAAGCATGTAAGGAATCACCTAAAATCACGTGCTTGGGAGAGGTTTGTTTATGTAAAAGTTGAGCAAAATTGTACTAGATTCATACTTGGAGTGGTCTTTAAAGTGGTCTCTTAAAACAGTGGGTTACCTGTTGGCAGTGGTATCTTTAGTACAGGCTTCACTGAATATGTACTAGTATTAATTAATAACATGGTTCAAAGAATTTTCTTCCTTCATTCTACTGTGAACCATGTTACTTGGCTAAAAGAAAGGTGAGGTGTTAAAAGTCTGAAATCTCTGACGTCTAAAGTTGGGGATCAACAGTCATTTCAATATTTGGCATAGCAAGTTTTTGTAACCAAGGGGTAGTGCAAATAACTAAACTTACCTTGTAACAGCCCCCTTCTTTTATGGCTCAGAATGAATTTTACTGCTGACCTTGATTTTATGTTTTAAATGCAACTTCTTAACCTTTTCCTTGCTGTGTATAAGGAAAGCTAAAGCAGTTATCAATTTCGTGTTTTACGGATACTAACACGGGTTTCAGTGTTTGTTTGTTTTTTATTATTATTGTTTTTATGTGATGTGAATACCCTCTCCCACCAATATTTGTACTATGGTGCTAATATATATTTGGTAACAATCCTTTATTGGGAAGGGATTAAAAAACTGTGATTAAACTGAATTTTTCTTCCTTTTAATTTTCATATTTAAAAAAAGAAGTCACAGCCATTTATACAACAAAAAGCATCAGCTTTTGCCCTTGGGAAAATATATTGGGGTGGGAATCAAGATGAAATGAATAGGGTTTTTACATCATTTCTGTATGTATTTGATATATAGATCAATATCTGTACAAATTTAATCTTTTATTTTCTTGGTAATTTGTGTGGTCAATGAGAGAGTGTTTAAAACTTTCTCATGAAATGTATATAATTAAGTGAAAAATGCTTTTGGAGAAATTAATGTTACTTTCATTTTTACCAGACTGCAGATTTTCAGCATGGATGTGAAAAGCATTAAAATTATAACTTTGTGTACAAGATGAAAATAATTCACTAAATTTGCCTTTTTTACACAAAATAAAAATGTTAAACTAAGACCAGGTGTATGGGAGGTTTTTTGTTGTTTTTTTTAATTCAGGTATATATTCAAATACGTTGTCTTTATTTGGCCCATTAAATAACAGAACTGAAATTAGAAATCAGTTAGTTAATTAAATCTGTTTTTAAATATACTCATGGGAAATACTTTAATTTTTAAGTTACACTTCAATTATTTTTGAAAACTGCTTTTCAATGGGAATGAAAATGTATCCCTTTTCCTTTAAGATGTCATATACACAGTGCAGGTTTCATTGCTGGAACTGGGGGGGGGGGATTTTATCTTTGAGAGGGAAGCTTTTTAAAGCTGCCACAAGTCATATCACAGACCTTTCACAAATCTACATTATTGAGCAGTCCTTGTCACAGTCTTGTCTAAACTGTGATTTAGCCACTAGTGTAGCTGCACCACGGCCAGCACAATTGACATTAGTGCACTGTGACTTGCACCCAGTGCTGCTTAGCGTAGTGGGATGCATTGGAGCAGTAAGACTGCACTGGTACTAATCATGATGTAGGGTTAGGGTGACCAGATGTCCTGTTTTTAAAGGGACAGTCCCATTTTTGGGACTTTTTCTTTATATAGGTGCCTATTAGCCCCCACCCCTTTGTCCTGTTTTTTCACAGTTGCTATCTGGTCAGCCTAAGTAGGGCACATCTGCATTTGCATGTACAATACAGACACTGCGTTGCCAACTAGCACAGGAACAAATTGCATTGTAGACAGTGAGTAATGGCTTAAGTGCAAATCTGTGGAATGTACTTGTTTCTACAGAACTGTTTACCAAAAATATTCCAGCTTTCACTGGAGGAAAAAAGCTGTTGTGAAGATAAACTGGTAAAGGAGAAGGGAGCACAAACTAGTGCAGCATTGCCTTCCAGGCTATTCAGGCACCCTGAAACAACTGGGCAATGTAATCTGTCCCAAGCAGCTACAGAGCTATTTCCTCTAAAAGCTACACAGGGTAGTCCTCCAGTTCATGAAACTGAAAATATGGGGACTGTTTAAAAAACTGAATTCCCTATAAAAGTAAACCAGTTATACTGACTGGATTACTCATGTTAAATTCAATCAGATTTCTTATTTAATTTGAAAGTGACTAAGAATTTCTGCTAGAGTACCACTAAATGTAGGCATGTAGCTTCAGAATACATGGGACATTGGCTGTCACATCAAATTATATTGTGTAATGTTGTTTGAGCCCACTTCAGTTTAGAAATCTCTCTTGTACAATCAATTACTAAGCTAAATAGCAAAGTACCTTAACTGGATGGTTTAAGTAATTTTAGTGTGATTGACTAGTACACCATGTTCCATGTTGGCCATCATTACTCAGCAGGCCATAAGGCTTTATCATAGCCAAAGAACAGGGCAAGTTTATTAAATTTCATATTACTCTTGTATAACTGTAGCCTATAGGAGACAGCATGGTCCTATGAATGGGAGCACTGGAATGGCAGTCGAGAGACTTGGGTCTTATGCTGTCACATCTGAGGTCAGTTACCGCTGTGGCTCACTCACTATAAAATGGGAATACTTATTTCACTTAAAGTGCAGTGACATCTACAGCTAGAAGCAATACATGAAAGGTTCATATTATAGTGGATGAACCTGTACCTTTGAACATTTTTCTCATAGGTATGATCACCACTGTAGAAATACTGTTCAATCCATAGGAGATACTCCAAGCAAACTTTCTAGCACTTGCCCAAAAAATGACAGGTTAGTTTTGGAGCTTTTCCAATCAGTGTCTTATATGTAACTTTGCCAGCACAGTGCTGTAATGGCTCAGCTTCTCAGTGCAGGGGTTTCATAGCTTGGCCATTCTGAGAAGGGTACCTGATCCTGTCTACATTCATTAAGATCTTTCATTGACAGCTGATGTTAAGCTCCTGAGTTTTTTCCCCCCATCATTACATTACACACAGGTGCAATATATATGAATTCCCTATAAAAGTAAACCAGTTATACTGACTGGATTATTCATATTAAATTCAATCAGATCTCACTTATTTAATTTGAAAGTGATTGAGAATTTCTGCTAGCAATATATGGGTCAAGAGATTCAATCCTATTTTTTCCATTATTTGCTGCAAAAAGGTGTATACTAGTAGTTTCAAAAATCACTATCACAGGTCCACTCTAGTCTTGTTACCACATTGTACATTTTCACTTTACATCCTCTTTAGTAGAGGATCAGTTTATGAACTGAATTATTTGCTAGTCTTCAGAGGTCTAATTTCAAATATTGGCTTAAAGCACTTATGAAGTAGTAGTCATAGAGTGTAGACCATAATAATGCTACTGTTTAAGCAGAGACTGACTTAAACAGGGCAGAAGTATAAGGAAATAGAAGAAAATTCCCTAAAGGGACTCTGCATTAAAAAAAAGTACAGATTCTGCCTTTAATGATTTTTCTGACTGGTGAGTAACTTGTGTAAAACAAATAAGCAAGAACATGTGCTTTTCTTTAAGCACCAGTAGACACCCTGAGGGAGAAGTAATATGCTTCCTTCACCCTCTGCTTTCACTAGCCAATAAGCTGTGGAGTAAGGGGTGGTCTGAAGGAAGTCTCACCTGCCCATATAAATTTGCTTTCTCATCACAACCTAACATATACCAGTTTTTAGCATTAACAGGCACATTAATCATTCACTGATTTGGTTTCATTTTAAACATGTTTTCAGGGTAGTTTCCTCTGAGTGTGGATTTCATTTTGTCTCCCCAAGAATAGTTGTATACTTCTGTACAAATGAACAGTTCTACTCCATGCATACTTAAGTATGCTTTCTAGTGAATACAGACTACACAAATAGTTTCCATAATCTATTTAATAAACATTACAGCACTGTGTAAAGGTAACTGTCATAATAGTTGCTCCCAGGTCAATAGCTGCTGGAATGAGATACTGTGTTAAGAAGGCACAATTCATTAGAGAGACTTCATTTTACTCATAGATCCAGTCATGAGCACAAGATTTGAAGTCAACAAGTTCTGCAGGCTGAAACCACAGCTGGATCTCCTTCTGAGCACTTTCTACAGAGTCACTGCCATGAATGATGTTCCTATGAAGAAAGCCAATCACAAAATTTCAAAGACATGTTAGTAACCTGTTCATATGGACAGAAGTCTGGATACTCATCTACTGCTGAAAAGCTAGAGCTTGTGGTACAACTCTTTTAAAAACAAACAAAAAAAGCCCTGATTCTATTTGTGAAGTCAGTCTATAACAGATATAGTTCTACTAAACACAACACAAACTATTAACAGAATCACCATGACCTGATTATCATTTTTCATCACATTCTGAAGTATAGTTTAAAACCCCAAAATGCCTGGTATAAGCAACATTCTTGTTGGATTGTCCCCTACAAATTAAACTTAGCTTCAGACTAGGATTCTTAATGTCTAACTACCTAAGCTTTCCAGAAGGCAACATGAAGTTCATCCTATGCCAAACTGGATCACTATAAAGAAAACAGTACAGCCACATTAAAATAGCTTGCTGTAACACAGAATGACTTATTTTCTCTGTGCATATACATTATGTATAGGTAAGAACATACCCATTTCTTTCCTTGAAAGGTATGGGTATCTGGTGACTGCACAATTTCTGCTCTTACGTTTTTTTTATTCAAGTGATGCTTACAGTGAAAGCAGTAAATATACTTATCTTGTAACTCTGGAAAAATATTTAGAAAAGTTAATTTTATATAATAATTTCAGCACCAACCTTCCTACTTGAATGCAGAAGTCACCACGGATTGTACCAGGCTTAGAATCTGCAGGATTAGTCTCTCCCAGCATAACTCTGCCAGTTTTAACTACATTGAGACCCTCCCAAACCTTTAAAAAAATAAAGAAAGAAAAATTATTCCATACCCATTGAAGGCATCACAGAAGATTCAGCTTTGGCACTTTGCAAGGAGACAAAGGCCTTCCCCACAAAGATCTAAATCTATCTTAGAATCTGTATAAATTAAATTGCAAAAGGAGAAGACTAGGAACAAGAGAAAATTATAGAATAAATGGCTACAATTCTTTGTAAATTACACTTGTTTCACTGGTTATCTTTCACTGTGATAAGGCATGAGAGTAAATAGCATCAGAATGGCTACCTGTTACCAGAACATATCTGAAACAAGTGATATTTAAAAGAGAGACTCCTGGCCTGAAGAATAATGGACACCACTGTTAACACTAAACTAGTAAACAGAAGCTTATTGAGAGAAGATACTTTATTTCCACTCCTGAGTGGCTCTCACATAGATGCAACTTGAAAAAATCTAATGAAGTGGCCTGCAATTAGCATCTTTAAATAGCTCAGACTCCATGGAGCCAATTTGGCACAGAACAGTGAAAACTCAAAGACACACACACACAAAATACCTGCTCACGTAGCTGTTTAAAATTATAGTACTTTGAAAGTCTACTCCTTAATTCTTAAAGTCAGCTGAAGTGTTTAAATCCCCTCGACTTCCTTGGAAATCTCAACTACTTACTACTTCACCTTCTACGCAACTTTCAGGACTCTCCCCACATCCGTCCAGTTTCGCTATAATCCAGAAACCACTATGAATGGCAGGGAATCCTAATGAAGTCGTCATGTTCTATTCATAGGAAGTGGGGAAGGCTTTTCAAGTCCAGTTTTCTAAACAGACTGTTACCCCCATTCAAAAGTGCTCTGGGCAGCACTGGATGATGTGGAAATTGTTTTGTTTTCTTTTACCACTTTATTTTATATATTGGGACAGTATAATTTAAAAAGAAATTGATTTTAAAGCTGTAAAGTGTCCACAGAGGCTAACAATTAAAAAAAATAGCTTACGTAATTAGAAGAAAGATACCTAGCCATTTCCTGCATAATGTATATTTAAGTAAATACAGTTCTACTCACCATGGCCACAACAGGTCCAGAATTCATGTATTTAACTAAACCAGGGTAGAATGGCCTATCTTTCAGGTCAATGTAATGTTGTTTTAGAAGGTTTTCAGAAGCCTTTAAAGAAAAGTTGAATGTGAGATTTTGAGAGCAATGTTTAAAAAAATAAAATATAAACAGAAGCAGCAGCCCATTACTGCATTAACAATTAAATACTTCATATCAGTCATGAAATAAGTATCAACAGCAAGGAGTTTGCAAGCTAATTATGTTTGTTCCATATTTTACATGCAGAGCAACTCAGGACAAGTTTTGTCTAATTTTCTTTATTAACTAAAGAATTTATACTGAGGCAGGTTCAATACCATCAGCTCTTTGTTAAACTGTGATCGCTTCTTTATATTAATTTATGGCTGCGGATTATTATGAATACAAGACATCTGGAAGATTGCTTTTCCTGATGTAACCTTCTAGTCATGGTCATTTTTGCTTACTGAACATTAGGTTGTATTAATTTAGGCTAAGTTGTCTCATGTCATATCAAACCAAGACTACAACTTTCTGTTTCACAAGAAATAGAAGAGACCCAGTGTAGTTATGGTCTGATATGACAAGACACAACTGAAAGGAAGCTACACCAGACAGAGCCTAAATTAAATACAATTCTTTCATGTTTTCTGTTCTGTTCAGTTACATTCATGCAGCTTCATCCAGTTCATGGACTGTGTGGGGAAATTTGGCCTGGTATGTGTATTTATATCTGAAAAGTTACAATAAGCATATCGACAAAGTCCTGTGGCACCTTATAGACTAACAGATGTACTGGAGCATAAGCTTTCGTGGGTGAATACCCACTTCATCAGATGTGTGTGGTTATTCACCCACGAAAGCTTATGCGCCAATACGTCTGTTAGTCTATAAGGTGCCATAGGACTCTTTGTCGCTTTTTACAGATCCAGACTAACACGGCTACCCCTCTGATACTTAATAAGCATATCAACTCTTGTGCAGACTGGACTACAGGTTTTCACTTTGACAACTCCTTGATGTGGGAAAAACAATATAGGAGAATGAAGCTTCTGTATAGTTCATCTTGATGGCTAGGATTTGCAAGTAAAATTGAGAGGGGGGGGGGGAACAGATGTAGTAATAACAGGTTGACTTTTATCGCAAAGAATTGCAGGGAGCCCTATGAGCATTAATTAAGCCTCACAACAGCCCTGCCTCTAAGGACCTTACGTGCATGAATTTCATGGCCACCAGGCGGAAGCCCTTCTGTTCAAACCGTTTGATGATTTCTCCCACCAGGCCCCTCTGGACTCCATCAGGCTTGATGGCAATGAAAGTGCGTTCGCTATTAGAAGCCATTGTCCTGCGAAAGGAAACGGAGCGGTAAGAGAACCGAGGCGACAACACCGGTAGAGCCAGTTCTGCCGCAATCCTGTCCCGATTAACAGACATGCCCGAGGAGGTGACTTCAATCACCCAGGGAGCGGATTCAAGGTCAGCGGTGCTTCAGGGGGCGAGGGAGGCCACTTCCAGGGATTTATTCCAGACACGTGCAGGATCCATCCCTGCTCCTGCCGGCACCTTCTCCCTGGCCCCCAGTCACTACCGCCCCTGCCCCCTTAGTCCTTACTGCAGTGCCCCCCCCGAGCCTTTCCAATCGAGACCTCTATTTACATGCCCCCCCCCGCTCTCGCTCCCCCGATGGCTCCCAGCCCAGGGGCCACGTGGTAGCTGGGATCCCCCGGTTCTTCCTCCCGCGTGTCGGTCGCTCAGTTCCTCTTCGCCCCACAGGGACCCGGCGAGCCCCGCCTGGCTACCACACGCGGCGAGGCCACCGAGCCCGGCTTCTTCCCGCGCCAGGCCAGGGCCTGCCGGTCAGTCCCCAGCCGGGCTCCGCCGCCCCGGCCGGCTCTGGAGCCCCGGCCCGGCCGATAGTCCCCCTCCCGCGGTCTGGGCTCAGTCTCCTTCCCCCGCGGGCCTGCCCTGCCCAGCCCCCACACCGGCCTCACCTTCCTGGAGCTGCTACGGCCGCTGCTGAGCTGAACACCAGCCTCCTCTCAGCGTCCCACCGGGAAAGAGGAGGAGCGAGGTCGGGTGGAGCCGGAACCCACCCCCGGAGGAGAGGGGCTGGCCTTCCTCCCCGCGGAATATGGCGCCGTTAGAGCCCGCCCTCATGCCCAGCCGGGCCTGCACCTCCGGGGCGTCACAGAAACCTCGCCCCCGACCCTTCCCCAAGCCGCTGTGGGGGCCGCCCCCGGCCCGGCGACGGAGCACAAGCCCGGCTGCTCCCAAACCGCCAGGCCGCAGGGGGTAAGGCCGTGGCTAAGCTGGGGGCGGAGGGGCTGCAGGCATCTGCTAAAGGGTGTGGGGCCGAGGGGACGAGACACGGGACAAGCACCAAACAAAGGGGGTGAGGGATAAGGGCAGACTCAGGATAGAGGGTGCTAGGAACAGGGTAAAGGGGAACTAGAAACAAGGCAGGCATGGAATAGCCCCCAGTACCCTAAAAGCCTCGCTAGAAACTCTGTGGTGATCACATTTCCCTGGACAGACACGAAGGTAACCTTACAAAGGAGGGTCTCAGCTCGGGAGGTCACTTGCGTTGCCTTCCTCAAAGGCTAGCTCTTGAGCCAGCTATGGCTGCGTGTGAACCACAGGATGATGTGATTTCACAACAACAAACCCTCAAATATTTAAAAGGCTGTTTAATTTATCCCAGCACAATCTTTTAAGAATAGACATTTGTCTTGCAATTTGAGTCCTGCATTCTTAACACTTTTTGCTTTGAGACAGTTGGTCTCTGCCACTGTTTTAGTGAAGCTGCTTCTTCCAGATTGCACTGCCAGAGGCACTGCACCTCGCAATCGCTCGAAGTTACATCATCCACAAAGAGGTAATGTAAAGTGCCTAGAGGCCAGGGGAAGGACTGGTCCAGATTCTTTTGTTGTGGCATAAGAGAAGGAAGCTGTAGTTGCAGTTTAAAAGTAAGAATAGCAAAAAGTGTAAGAATCAGGACTAGAAACTCAGCAGGTTCTAGCTCCTACTGCTGTGATTAGACCAATAGACCTAGCACTAGGTTGCTATTTAATTACTGTTGTTATTGCTGGGCTCTGTACAGACATAATGTGGGATAAATATAAAATTAAAGTTAGTTTAAGTTTGGTTAAGGAGCTATATATGTGTTGTAAAGTCAAGAAAGGCCCTAACTAACAAGTAGAAGGAAAGCCTTGAAAATAAGAAGTGATCAGGTCAGAAGGAATAAACTAGGGAAGATGTCTGGTTCAAAGAATAACTAATGAGATAAGTGGAAGTTTCTAAAAAGAAGGACCCTGACAGATAGGGGATAACTGCTTAAAATGAGCCCACACAGCCCTTTCCCAACCCACACTCCGTGTTAAAGCCTATGCAATGGGAAAACTGTTGAATAGCAAGAAGGCAGGAAGGAAAGGCCTTGGGAAGAAAAGAGGTAAATTCTTAATAGTTCATTTTTAATATCTGCCTGACCACATTGGAGCTGACCAATATGGGTCTAAGCATCTCTGGGTTTAGCCAGTTTGTGAGTATCTTGATCAAATGTTTATAAATGTTTTGTTACTCTGTGGTTGTAGTAAATTGCTTATTGTTTAGGCCTTTTTAGGCATGTTGAGAGCAATTGTGTAAGTACCATTTGGCCTTTGCATTTAATAAAGGAATTTATGGTTAAATTAGTGTGTTGTGGTTTCCCGCATTAATATTATTTCAAATATTATTAATAATTACAACACATAGAAAACACAGTTTCTACCCCTAATTTACTCTAACCAATTACAATTGTAATACTGCATAAACTTACAGTATTTAATCAGTTTATATTCAGTTGCTTTCAAGATTAATCCAGGTTTCTAGCTAATCTAAATATGTGATTAATCCAGTTACTAAATTATGAACTTGGAAATGCTGATTCATTCACTTCAGATGTGGCAAGTATTGCATTTCTCCAGAAGAACCTGATCTTGACTGATCTCCCCTTCTCGTTCATTTCTGTCTATAGACACTGGAAGGCAATTCAAAACCCTTTGACAACCTTCCCTTCTCTTGATGTATCAGATCTCTCCTTGAATTCTCAGCTAAATTCTGGGAACCCCTCCTATCTCAGTTTACCTGTAAACTCCTGATAATTTGTATCCCTCCACAGAGTTTACTGTATTTTATAATATGCATATTTCTGTGTCTCAATATATTACATTGAACTACATTGGCATAGATTACATAGTTTAGGAGTGTGGTCTAGTGAGGATCAAGACTCCAAGGTGTTCTTCATTGTTTGCCTCTGATTTACTGTGTAACTTTGTGCAAGTCACTTAACTCCTCTCTGCCCCATTTTCCTCATTGATAAAATGGAGGCAATGATATGTCCCCACATTTTGAAAGTTGCTTTGCGATCTTTGAATGAAAAGTGCCATAAGTACAGTGTTGTTTGTTTATTTGTTGTTTGTAAAGCACTTTGGAGTCATAAGATGCATAAAAAGTGCAAAACATTTTATTATTCATTATTCACCCATTTGTGTTTTGCAGTGTCTGCTGATTTGTTTTCCCTGTTGTGCTCCTTTACATATTTGAATAGAAAATTGGCTTATCTTGGTTTTTCTGTTTCTTCACCTTTTTTATTCACACTGTGACATCAGTTTAACACTATTTTTCTTTTATTTTGAGTACACAATCACTTGTTTTGGCAATAAGGAAGATAATAGGAAAGTCTTTGCTGAATTTAAACAAATATCCACTCTGATTTCATTAGATGTTCATGCAGACTTCTGTTGATCTTGCTGCTTAAGATGATATTAAAAACTATATCAAATATAAAAGTACAAGGAGTCAAATCTTGAGCAAAGCAGATATATGGGAGAGTGCTGTGTTTGGGGCTGTTCTTTATGGGCCTGAATCCACTCCTATTCAAGTTAACAGAAATACTCTCTCACTGAGGGGTGGGGAGGGAGTGGACTGGGTCCTATTTGAGCATGTCAGGTTTTAGAGATGGACCTGAGCTGCAAAGTTTAGATCCAGTTTGGAACTTTTCAAAAATATTTAGCTGTGGGATATAAGGACTAACCTGAAAGTTTGGATATGATCTCTTCCCCCTACCAAAAAACAATTATATTTTGGAGCATCGTAGGTACAGGGGTGTGGTTCAAGACTTGTGTAACTTTGCCTTTCTGATATTGCCCATCCTGATAAATAAATTATGGATTATTTACAATTATACATTTTGTTAAACATGACACTGAATTTCCCATCTTCCATGGAAATTTTTGAATGGAATTTGTCCTTATTTGAACAAAATTATGTTTGATCTACACCCTAATGATAAAATACAAATCTTGAGCTGAAAATGCAATTTATTTGTTTCTAGTTATTTTTTAGTGCAATAATGCACCAGAAACATCAAAAAAGTGTATTGGTTTCCAGGTGCACTAGCTAGTCTCAGTTTAATATGTTGCTTAAGTGACAAGGTAGCCATTAATCACTACTAGCAATGCTCAATTCCTTCAGGATTACTTCTTTAATAAGATACAGTATTTCACATACACTTCAGCGATTACCACAGTGATTTTGTCTCCTAATCTGGTGGATGTACAACAGGGTTTGAAATTAGTTTCCTCTAGATCATGTAATTGGATTATTTCTAAACATGAACCACAATTAATGGTACAAAGAAAGGGATATTAACTTGGATTGTATTAAGGTAAAAGTGGTGAGAAATGTTAGCTGTCAGGAAGGGTGTAAGGTATATGTGGTAATACCTTCTATTGGTGAAAGAGACAAGCTTTTGAGACACACAGCTCTTTGGTGCTGGAAGAATGTCCTCTGAGGGTACATCTACACTGCAATAAAAGACCCATGGCATGACTGGCCTGGGTCAGCTGTCTCAGACTTGTGGGGCTTGGGCTGTAGGAATAAACGTTGCAGTATAAATATTTGGGTTTGGACTGGAGCCTGGGCTCTGAAACCATGCAAGGAGGGTGAAGGGGACAAAGGAGAGTTAGTGGGTTACTTAAAGGTTGTAATGAGCCATAAATTCAGTGTCTTATTGAGTCTATAATTTTCATGTCTAGCAAGTTATGAATTAAAGCTCCCAGGCTTGTCTTTTGATGGTATTGTGCAGGTTTGCTTTGAGGATTGTGGACTGAGAGGTCAGATATAGAATCATAGAATATCAGGGTTGGAAGGGACCTCAGAAGGTCATCTAGTCCAGTGGTCCCCAACCTTTTCCGTGGGGCGGGCTCTGGACCACTAGCCACTGTGAAGGAGTGTCATCAAGAGGCGTCGCTGCTGAAATACCGCAGAAATTTGGTGGGATTTCAGCGGCAGCACTTCTTGACGTTGCCACTTCTTGGCGGCATTTCGGCGGGTGCCATGTTGGGGACCCCCGATCTAGTCCAACCCCCTGCTTAAAGCAGGACCAATCTCCAGACAGATTTTTGCCCCAGATCCCTAAATGGCTCCCTCAAGGATTGAGCTCTCAACTCTGGGTTTAGCAGGCCAATCCTGAAACCACTGAGGCAGCTTCTTTTCATGCAGGTTTGAGTAGTAATCCTTTGGTGACTAAATATATGAACGTTGCTACTCCAGCTGTATATAAGAAAGCTCTAGTTAGTTTGGATGCTATTACCACAGCAATTTATTGTAGTGGTGAGTGAGATTATTAAACCTGTCCAGTATTTGATGAGATCTTTTATGTAGGATTAGAATGATATCTCCTCCTAGTAGTTCCTAACAAGATTTTGTGTTCCAGTTCTTTAAAGAACTCTGAGGTACTTTGCAGTACATTTATCTTGACTATTTCCAACCACATACAGAGAAAAGAAAAAATGGACTGGATTGCTATCAAACTTTAATAATAGAGGACAGTTTTAGTCTCAGTGTTTTGGTTTGTCTGCTTTTTAATCTGGACACTTTAGCATATTTCCCTTTTTAGTTTATTTTATAGTACCTCCTACAGTTTATGTGCAACTGATGCTATAGGACAGATAAGTTAATTTGTTAATCTATAACAGATTGTGCTTTTATGTAAGCCTAGATGCAAATACACATTTTTGTGGGGAATGAAAATAATGCACGAGCTCTGCAGCTCCAGGCTGAGAATTGTTTGACTGGGACATCCCCAACCTAGTAAGAAAATTAGGAGTGAGGAGGAAAGAGTGTAGCCTCCCAATACCCTGCATAGTGGTTACCTATGGACATTTTTTGTACGGTATAAGAGTGTACAGGGAATAGAAGCTTTAACTTCACTTCTGAAATGGTGAATATCATTTTCTCTTCTCCCCCCCACTTTTTAATAGTGAAAATTTCTTGGTGTAATATCACATTATATATTGTTTCATTCAGTATGGGTAATACTATTTAGTCAGGGATTTGAGAGAGGAATGCTATGTAATAGTCCAAAAGAATGGTACCTAAGGCCTATTTTGTATAAAACGGGATCTTTGCCCACAGCTGGCAATGCCTAAATGAGATTACTATAGAGAATTTTGTTTAGCGCTACTATAACAAAACATGCATGGGAGTGATATCGCCTCACCCCCGCTGCTATTTAGACGATCAGCGGAACGATTTGGTCGTTATCCTTTAACAGGAGAGGTGATAGTGGTAACTGTACTCTTACTTCCCTCATTGCTTTGTGTTTTGAACTGCTTACCTGAGACATATTTCTTCTGTATAAAAATATGTAGTGTATTTTATTTATACTCCATGGAGTAAGTTTTCTAAGAGAGAGTTCTGGTACCAGGGTTCATAGGTGTTACTATAGACTATGAGATTACGAGTGGTATTGTGAGATGTATAGATGAATTAGAGAGTGGAGGTCTGCCTCAGAGTATATAACATTGTTGAAGGCCTAAGTGCATCTATATAAACAGAAAGGACAAAGTGTTTGTTAAGCCTTAGAAAATTAGTCTTTTATATAGTCTCATATCCACTGTGCTTAGTGAAGATGACTAGGACCATGATCATTAAGAGATTAGTAGGTAACAAAGAAAGGAAAGAAACAAGATGAGTGATGCTTTTCACTTTTTTTAACATTGTACATGCTATCATGAGCTAAAGAAACAGTAATGTGAGCTGAAAGACTTAACTAACAGATCCCAAAATGGTCCACCTAATACATTCAGTTGATTTGCCCAGTGATTTTCCAAATACACAGATGTAGCCAAATTTACAAAGAACTGCTTCTCTGTTGCAGTATGTGCAGCATGTTTAATTCAGCCTCTTCTTCCTCTTGGTCATTTATGATAATGGACTAGCAAGTTGGGGCAAGGCTCTACTTTCTTCTGGTTCCTCCCAGTGAAAATAACCATTTCTCTCTTCCTCCTCAAAGAGTATCCCACTACCCCTCCCTTTGGCACCCCACAGGCTCTGGAAGAGTACAGTTTTGGAGATAAGGCTGTTTTGGAGATAAGGCTATAGCAAGATTACTCATCATTCCTCTCTCTGTAATCTGAGTTTTTCCAGCACTCACTTTACTGGTATCAAATATTTAAA
Source organism: Mauremys reevesii (assembly GCF_016161935.1). Lineage (NCBI taxonomy): Eukaryota > Metazoa > Chordata > Testudines > Geoemydidae > Mauremys > Mauremys reevesii. The sequence goes on along the minus strand of NC_052637.1, from coordinate 33,068,027 downwards.
AAGGCAGATCTAAATAGTGGGATGTAGAAGTATCTATTACAGTCAAAGGAGCATTCTGAACAGAGACTGTCCTTAAGTACATTGGTCTACTTTTTAAAGAAAATTTAAGTTTTTTACAAATATATTGATTTCTGAATAGATTTAAATTGCCAGAGTCATTTAAAAAAATGGGTTTAATGCTTTCATCGTGCTTGGGTATTGGACATGAAGTACTACTACATTTCTATTGCTTAATCAAAGGCAAATGTTTATGTGCAGGTTTTGTTTTAGGAATGAGTGATGTTAACAAGTTATTAGCAAAACACAAGAGGAAATTTTATTTCTAATGGTGATTTGCAATGTTAGGGTGTTCAGGTAATTATTGTTGTGTTGTGCTTTTTAACTAACATCCTATTACAGTTGAATAAATATGCTACTCATTTATTGCTGTATCCACTATTCAGCCAGATACCACTTCTGGCTCCTGAACTGAATACAACAGTTGGACATTGAGGACAGCCATAGCAACTCTGCAGGAGACTGAAAGGTTTGTGGCTAGCACTAAACTGTACAACTGGGATTTCCTTAATATTAAGGAAAAACTGCCATATGAATAAGTTTAAATACAATGGGTAAAATTTAAAAAAGCACGTTGACTACTACTGAAACTTAGGCTCCTAAGTGCCAAAGTCACTTTTGAAAAAGCTTATCCAAGCACAGTTTACTTTGCCATTCAAGCAATTAAGGAAAGAATATATCTGAGCTGTCCTCAGTTGTTTGTATGGAGATATGATGCAGTGCTGATATGCTTACTAATGTCAAACAGAATGCTACACTGAAGTGACAGGAGGTAAAGCTTACTGAGCAGCCCTTGCACATTAATCTTCTTTTCTCATAAAAGGACATTTTAAAAAGCTACCATACTAATCCTGCCTTAAAATGCTACATAAATGACTGATCCTAAGGTGGAAAATGCTAGTTTAAACTCATCAATCTACTTAAAACCCTTATTTTCAAAGTGAAGCTGTTGCGTATGTATAACTGCACTACTTTTCTGATGAGAAAAAAAATTGAAATTTTCCCATAGATGTTTATCAGTTTTTAAAATTATTTTTTGCTCAACCTTACTTCTATATCATTCTTTAATTCCTGTATTTTAGGGATATTATGGATCTATTTACATAGCAGCATGCATGTGGTTTAATAAAGTTTGATAACAAATTTTAAGGCCACTAAGCCATTTTAGACTGTTTGCTGATGTGTACCAGATACCAAGTTATCCTCTGTGGGTACAGAGGATTTCATGAAAGATTATGCTTTGTGTTTATTCATTAATTAAAGATCCTTTCCCCTACTGTAATTGTCTTCTCTTGTCCACACATGGAGAGTTAGAAAGCTTCCCAATTAATAATTCAATAGCTTTTTAATTAGAGCAGCAGTTATTAACACTGGTTACATATAATATTCACAATACAGATTAGAGAGAGATTTCCACTAGTTTATACAGAAGTGCCTTGAAATAACTAAAGGATAATGACAATAGGAACTGGTTTTGGGTCCATAATCATTGGAATGAGTGGATGTTAAAAGTCACAGACCAGGTTTTACTCTTCGGGCTTGTCTACATTGGCACTTTACAGCACTGCAAAGTTCTCTCTCAGGGGAGTGAAAAAACAAACAAACACACACCCCAGAGTGCAACAAGTTTCAGTGCCATAAAGCATTAGTGTAGACAGTGCACCAGTGCTGGGAGCTACGCCCCTCGTGGAGGTGAGGTTTTTAGAGCGCTGGGAGAGCTCTCTCCCGGCACTCTGCCACTACGACACAAGCAGCAGTGCTTTAATGTTGCCAGTGTAGACTAGCCCTTAGATCCACTGATGAGCACAGCTTGTGTATTCAACCAGCTCCTCAGGAGTGAACCACAGGTTGATCTCGGTCTCAGCACTTTCTACAGAATCACTGCCATGAATGATGTTCCTAAGAGGAGATAAGTCATTAATAATTATAGAATTAAAAGCACAAAAATTTTCTTAGAAAAAACCTCTCGTTACTATGGCTACAAGTATTAATAAAAGGTACATGTAAATATGCAACACAAGCTTCTTCTCTTATCAGTTTTGATAGTGGGGGAATGAGAAGGAAAGCCACATTTCTATTCACATCCTTTGACTCCAGGCCTACATTATCTAGTGGACCCGTGCATATGGATGAAGTTAATGGGGGTCTTTCCATATATAATCAGGTTTTTCAGTAGTTAGCAAGCTTTTGGTACCAATTGTTATTTCCTAACATTCATTCTAATTTAACATTTAAAAATACATGTTACAAAATGGCATATTCTTGTTTACCAGGACAGTCTTATAGAAAGGGACCAGGAGGCAAGTCATCATGCAGAGAGCTTATTAGTTGTCATAAAATAAGTAGGATTGTATCAGTACTCAAATGGGAGACCTCCAAGAAAAAATGGAGGTTCTGTAGAAAGTATTTCAGGCCTTGTCTATATGACCTTACTATAAGGTGATCAAATTCCAATATTTACATTCTGCTGCTTGAATTCTTCTGACAGTTTCAACTGGATATAGTGTTCACATTACAAAACTTCGTCATAAATCAATTAACTAAGGTCAGTATGTATAAGATTAAAAACTGGTTTAGTTTCGATAAGACAGTTTCAGAACATACCTGCCAACTTGAACACAGAAGTCACCACGGATGGTGCCAGGTTTGGAATCTGCTGGATTAGTTTCCCCCAGCATTACTCTGCCAGTTTTAACCACATTAAGACCTTCCCACACCTTAAAAATAAAATCCATTAAGATTACAGAATCCAAACTGTAACTAACACAGTAAGAGTTGGCAATGTTATCCAAACTTGATCCCATCATGGTACGGGTGTTAAGTCTCCTTTTTCAAAGACTCTATCGGCAAGGCATAGAAGGATTGGAGTGAAACTGTCTCGGACAAGCTGTGGTCATTCCGCTGACTGCTAGCCAAAGCGAGAAGGTACTGAACAGATTTCAGTATAATAAACAAGTAAGCAGCCCATTACAAAATTTCCTAAACACATAAAGCTTCATAGGGATCTCAAATACTTTAGAGGTATACACTCTTTACCCCACCCCCCCACCCCCCAAAAAAGTCACACTTGTAGCAATGATAGGTTACAATCAACATCTAACATAGTTCTCTACTTGAAAGATTAAATGTTTCACTGTTCTTTTTTCCAGTTTGCTTATTTTGTGTATTTGACAGCACTTTGTGCAGTTTCCCACTGTTCATCCCCTACCCCGCAGCACACTGCAAAAAGGGAAAAGAACATTTTGTTTTTTTTAAAAAGATTTACTGGTAAAAACACATGTTAAAGGGAAACATGTTGTACCTGTAACTACATTTAATCAGTTTTTTAAAAGTATTTAATTTCAAGTTCTTAGTGTCATTTTCAATATGTAACAAAGTTATGAACAAAAGACACAACGGCTTAGTTTTTCTTAAGCAAGTTTTATTTTTAAAAGCTTACCATAGCTACAACAGGTCCAGAGTGCATGTATTTAATCAAACCAGCATAGAATGGCCGATCTTTCAAATCGATGTAGTGTTCTTTCAGAAGGTCTTCAGAGGCCTGCACACACAAAAAAAAGCAGTTTACTGTAAGAACTTAAGAGCATCTTTAAATCACAAGAGATTAACCACAGAGCACTATTAATCCTTAAACAGACATGCTCTTTAAAAATAAGTGATTCCAGCAACTGGCTAGATGGGTTGCTTGGTTTATATGAATTTAAAATATAAAATTATTTCAGTGCAGTTTAACTCAGCAAGGTTATTTCATCAATATCTAACTAGTTTTGAGAAGAAACCTATTTTTTGCTGTGGATGATCCATAGATGCCTATTAACTGTAAATGGCACCTATAAGAATATTCCTTGCGGACTAAGGATTTCAGTTTACTAAAATTAGGTTGCTTAGGCTGCCAAAAGCATTTAGCAACAGCTGGATGCTGGAAAGTCTCCAAAAATACCTAGACACAAAAGTTGACATTTGATATTTCTGCTAAGATTTCATTAAAAAAATTACAATAGATTTTTTCACTGAGTGGAGTACACTAGCCTCCTGTAAGATTTCATTTCATACATAAAGGAGAAATATAGAAATGAGGGAAACTCACGTGCATGAATTTCATGGCCACTAGTTTAAAACCCTTCTGTTCAAATCTCTTGATGATTTCTCCCACTAGTCCCCGCTGGACTCCATCAGGCTTGATGGCAATGAAAGTTTGCTCGGAAATGGATGCCATTGTCCTACAAGAGGAGAAAAAGGGACTCTGTATTCCAGGACCAGAAGGCAAATGCAGCCACAACATAAATCTAGAAGGCATACCCACAATTTTCCACAACCTTATTGTGCTTATGTGTACTGATCTAATAAGTCAAAGAATATCCAAAAGGTGCTACAAAAATAAATGTAATGTAACAGACCTATAAATATTGAAGAGAGCAATTAGTCCATACCAAGAATGAAGAGATTTTATATTAAGCGATGAATACAGATTGTATTGCAGGTCAGTGTATTCTAAGATGCACACTGATAGGATGTTACTCACTTTAAGACAAAACAGGCTCAACTGAGACCAGGTGTATCACTTTTAATCTATAGTTATCTACAGCCAGTCAGTGTAGTAATGAAGTATGCTCAGAATATGCATGGGGACTGGAAGGTCAGAAAGTCATACTGGAGTAACCAATGTGTCATTTTTAGAGGCACAAGCTGAGTACTACAGTAGCTACACAGTCACTGTGGTTTACAATTGTCAACATTTAAAAAACTAAAGTTAAGCATTTTTTCAGAAATTAAAAACTAATCTCTAAGACATTTAAAAGTATGGTGCTAACACAATCTCAATTTCTATAAGTATAGCATAGACTGAACAATTTGAGAAACAACAAGCTAGTTACTCCAGAGCAGTTGTGAACAAGCTAAGGGCGCTAAAAGAAAGAAAGAAAGAAAGGGCAATGCAACACCTAATACTCCCGCTGCCAATAGCCCCGGACAGATGGCAGCCACCAGACAAACATGCAGAAATCTAATTACAACGCCTTCCCCCGTATATTGACCCTGCTTGCATGTCAGTTGGATCATTCATACCTGCACCTGCCCTCGCCCCATACAGCCCCCTCAATGCCCCCCCATTCCCTGCCCCATAAATCATCCCTAGCAGCGCCCTGCTCCCCTCTCACCTGCTCGCCTGCAGTCCCGGACCCTGGGGCGGGGCGGGCGGTAGCTGCCGTAACACCGCCGCCGCCCCCAGCCTCGCCACCACCCAGCTCTAAGCGTGCCCAGCGCATCCCGCGCCGGAGCCGGCCGGGCAGCCGCATGGGGTCGCTTGTCGCGGATACGCCATCGGGGAGGACTGAAGCGACGCTCGGGGGGGGGACGCAAGATGAAGGAGGGAGCGAAGCGACTCTAATACCATCGAGTCCTAGCTGCGCCGGGAAGTGGGCGGCGCTCTTGCTGCGCATCTCCATCTCTATGGCAGGGAGGAGCGGGAGGGGGAAGGGAGGCTGGCGGGGCTGCTTTGGGCGCTTTCCCAGCAGGGGCCGCAGGGCAGCCCAGGGATTCCCAGCAGGGGGGACACGGGCCGAGAGTGTAAACCCCTGGGTACGGTTGCAAAGGAGACTTCGCCCATGCTAACCCAGCACAGTGGGTGCAAAGCAGGTGCAGGCACTGCCCTAGGGTGCTCAGACGTCCTGATTGTATAGGGACACCCCATATGGGGCTTTTTCTTATATAGGCACCTGTTGCCCCACTACCCCCGTTCCGATTTTTCACACATTCTGGTCACTCTACACTGCCCTGTGCTCTGCCAGTCGTACGCATGCAGTTGTGTCTACATGGGGAAGTGTTACAGATTATAGATATACTCTTTTCTGGACTTTCTCCAATTTGTCCACAGTACTCCAGTCGAGGCCTAATCACACGCCTGCTAATACATCCTGGAATGATGCTTGCTTTTTTTTACAGCAGTGTTACACTGTTGACTTACATTTAGCTTGTGACCCCCCCCAGATCCCTTTCTGCAGTACTCGTTGGTAGGCAGTCATTTCCGATTTTGTATGTGTGCAACTCATTGTTCCTTCCTAAGTGGAGTACTTTTGCATTTGTTCTTAATTGAATTTCATTCTGTTTATTTTAGACCATTTCTCCAGTTTGTCCAGATAATTTTTTAATTTTAATCCTATCCTCCCATCTTGTCCTCCTATCTTGGTATTGTCTGCAGATTAAGTGTACTCTCTATGCCATTATCTAAATTATCAATGAAGATATTGAACAAAACTGGACTCAGAATTGATCCGTTACAGCTTGACTGGGAACTGCTGAAAACTACTCTCTGAAAATAGTGAAATAAAGTGGTACGGTTCTGCCCTTCTGTCCCTTCATGTTTAAGCCTTTCTCACTTGTATATTTATTTCTCATTTCACTTCATTCTTTTATATTCTCCTTTTGTAACCTCCCTTCCCAATTGCATAGTATTAGCCTCCTGGCCTCGTCCTGTTCTGATCCTTTCACTATCCTTTCTTAGAACCCTTTTATTTATACCTTGGCCTTTACCTTTAATCCACTAATTGGATTTTTATTTCTAGTACCGTTTTATTTTCCTGTGGATGCCCTTGATCCTTTTTTCATCAGACCTTTAGCTCCCATTTCATTTCCTGATATATGTTTTCTTCTTTCCTTTTACATAAAATGTAAGTCCAATGAAGTATTTTTATGCCCACGATCTCTGATTTTCCACAATTTATTTGCAGTGGGGATGCCAGGAAAATTCCCCTCTCTAATATATCTATTCCTTGTTTTCAACCCTTCAATGACTCCCCTGACAGGTAATTTATTTTTCCTCTTCTCTACACAAAAAACCTATTTTAAATACCTCTGTTTTGATAGTTGTAGCCGAGTGGTAAGTACTCCAGCCCCAGAAGTCACTGAGTTTGTCAAATCAGACTTGCACAGAAGCAGACTTTTTGCCTTACAAAGACAGATTAAATCCTACAGGTCATTTTAAAGCCAAGGTAAGTCAAGTTATAAAAGGCTCTTATTAGTAGGGTGACCAAATAGAAAGTGTGAAAAATTGGGACGGGTGTGGGGGGTTAGGTGCCTATATAAGAAAAATTCCCAAATATCGGGACTGTTCCTATAATATCAGGACATCTGGTCATCCTACTTACTGGTATTCTCACAAGATGAAATATGTTTGCAGGCAAGCAATGCTTAAAGAATTTCCAACTCTATCCTTTCAACTAGTTGTCCATTAATCAACATAAGTGAGGGGCAAGCACATCAGCACAAACAGGAAATGGCTTCTAGAAGGCAAGTTTTATTCTTTTAACTTCTTGGGGCAGAGACTATCCCTCATGAAGTGCATGGAAAGTAACTAGCACATTGTGGATTCTACTACAAACAATCTATACCCATGTCTACACTATAAGTTCCTCTGAGTATATTTTTAAAGTATATGCATATAATTAAGCTATATATATATATATATATATATATATATATATATATATATATATATAGCTCGCACAGCTTCAAGGTTGTATAAGGCCTTATAAGAATTTTACAAGTAAGTCATTGTTCCATACATCTCTCTGTTAAACATTGATTCAAGTCTTGTTTTTAGCCTATGTTTAGCCTTTGTTTTTAAGTTAATATTCTCCTTGTTGCTGAATCTCATCAGTCATAGCAACGGGCCAGAATTTCTGCACATACCACAGAAGTTGTAGGATAAAGAAAGATAGAGATGGAATTGTTCCCTAAACATAGTGATTTTTATTAAATCAGTAGATACAGAAAGTTACATAGAAGCCAATCGTCCAAAGGTACTTCATTATCAAAGTCTTACTGGTTTAATTCTTCCCCTTACATGAATCAATATGCCTTTTTATATACGAAAATGCTACCTGCAGATCTCCAACAGCTGTTTGAGCTAACACATTATTTCCTGCGATTGTTTTTTGCCCCCAGCACTAACTGAGCAATAAAAAAGACTATAATATATAAGTTCCGAGGCTTCTCCCATTCCCAAAATGCTCTGCTAAAGGGAAGCTAATGGGCAGGCTCTCCCTTTAGTTCTTTTAGTGGGAAAAGTCTGTTCCCCATCTTGTTCTGAGTCTATTTCTGAGATTGAGACAAACTTTCTAAGATCTAGTTCCTGGCTTTTCTTGATAGAAAAGTTGGGTAGATTTGACTTCCCTTTCTCAAGACCTTAGCAACAATCTGGGATGAAGCTATCTTCAAGGACAAGGACTTTTGCTCCCTATTTCTTCTTTTTCCCTATGACAGTTTACTCTTTCCAAAATCCACATCTATCTTTATTTCTGGTAACAATGGGCCAAACATAGGTTTGGTGTAAATAGATGCATCTCACTGGTGGTCCTGTATTCACATGATATGTTTATTAGTATTCAGTTCTCTTTTTTTCTGGTTTCACCATGGCTGTGATCTGCTAAATTTTCCTTTTAAAAAAAATAATATTGAAAGATACTACAAAATACAAAGCCCTACTTGTTCCAGCATATTTATCTTAAAGTTATTTTAAAAGCTGAATATTTTCCTCATATCTCATTGAGTTATATTCTATATTATTTCAGTTCAACTTTATTTAAGATATTTCATATTATTGATATAGAGCCTGATCCTGCAGTCCTTCCTCAGGAAAAACAACAGTTAAATACAGAATAAGTGTCTGAAGGAATGGGTGCCTAAAGAGGTATCCTATCAGTGCTCTTGACTGTACGTTATTTACATCATTAAGTAGAATTTAAAAGAAAGAAAGCATGATTTAGTGATTAACGCACAGAACCTGCCATGAGAACTGGGTTCTATTTCTAGTTTTACCATAGACTTGCTGTGTGTTCTTTGCCAAATCATTTAAACTTATTAAACCAGGGTTCTCTTTGCCACTTCTGAGACTAATCCATGATTAGCACAGAATGTTGAGCAATATAAAGTACACAACATGCTATAAAATTCTGCTGTATTTATAATTATAATGTACTGTGCCAGCACATTTTTTTCCTGATTAAAAGTTTTCATTGTATTTTAGGTAAGTATACAATTATATAATGAATCCAAATAAGAGAGAGTGTAGCTTTCTGGAACGAGTTGATAGTGGGAAGAAAGGAGAAGAAAGGAAGAAGTGAAGGTGAGGAGGGATGGTCACACCGCAGGATAATCAGTGAATGAACAGCACATAAAGTGAAAGTGTGACACACAGGTCTACACGATATAACAATGGAGTGTTGATCAAATTATTTAAAGTCTCTTGTATGCCACCTAGAAATGGCTGACATTTTATGAGACAGGCCTGACCCAAAGCCCTGGAAGTAAACACCTTCTCTCAATTTTTAGGAGAGTTCAGGTCTAGATCCTAAGTTAGTGACTCTGGCCCCTACTTTGTAGTGTTCTGAGTTAAAAACCTACATCTGTACAACTCTAAATATTGGGAAAGTTCCAGTCTGGGTACACACCTTGTAGCTTGGATCTACTTGTCATAACTAGACTGACATCTATGCAACCCCGCTGATCTGATGTATCTAAATACACAATGCAACACACAAGCCAGGTACAGTAATTGTTCAGGACCAGACCAAATGAAAATATAGTATGAGCCTCTGCTGCTCTCCAGTGGAAATTAATGGAATAGCTATTAGTTAGATCTTCACTACCTGATTAGCTCTTGCATTTTTTGAAATAGTATTTGTTAATTTGATAGACTTTGTAACCGTAGCGATATAAACATTAATATTAGTTCAGGCAATACAGTTCATTATAGCATTAAAACTCAGAGAAAGCCAGTAGCTCATAGCAATCTGCAGAAAATTTCTATGGTGGCATTCTCCAAAACAATTTTGAAATAGCTGATGAAAACTGTGGAATATGGAGTATCTAACACTTTTTAAAACCTAAGTTTCTCTGTTTCTGTCTCTAATGTTAAAATAGTATAGAAATTAGCCCATATTATTCAGATATGAATATAGTACGTCCAAATTGGAGCTCATCATTCTATATTTTAGGGATCTTTCATTATAAACCAATTTTTATCAGCAAGTGTACAATTTTTTTCCAAAAGTTTTTACCGGTATTGAAACATATACCTGATATTAATTCCTTGAACTACTTCATAAAACTACATGATAAGAGATTAGCAAAGCCCTTGAACCTAAGCAGTGGGCTGGGAACCATGAACTACTGAATTCTAATTCCACCTTTGTCACGGACTCCAATATGACCTTAAGCAATTCACTTAACCTCTTTGTTCTTCAACTTCTTCATATGTAATTAGTGGATAATAATGTTTGCTTGCTTCTCCAGCATATTGTGAGGCTTCATTCACTCGTGTATTTATAATAAAATATTATCACAATTAAAGAGCAATTGTTCAATCTGCTTAAATCCCAAAATTTGACCTGCCTTCAAATTGTTATTATCTGGAGCGAAATTTATTCCAGGTTAAAAAAAATTTAAATCCACCAGTTGGCACCAAGAAATGAGGAAAAAATATCCTCAAAACTCCAAGAATTTCTGCTAATGTTGGATTTTCATGGCATGGGGTTAGACTATATATCAGTGTTTCTCAACCTTTTTGATACCAGGGACAGGCTTGCTGCCTTCCTAAATTGCATCAGGTTGATCTCAGGGACAGGCGCCGGTCCACAGCCCAGTCATTGAGAAACACTGAACTAGATGACCCTTGTGGTCACTTGTAATCCTAAAATTCTACTGCTGCATAGCCAGCAGAGGGCGCTCAAAGTATAAACAACACCACACATACTACAAAGGAACACAGATGACCTCGTCTGTCAAAACTCTTGAAGGACTTACTGAGTTAGAGAATGTACAGTGAGTGGGATTGTGAGACTTTTTTCATCATCTAATAATTTTTGAAAATGCTAATAAAACATATTACAGAAAATGCTTTCACCTGGGCTCCATCAACCAGCCTGATGTGTTTCCTACAGCTGTTTCAAGCGCTTTATGGGATCATAGGACTGGATGGGACCTTGAGAGGTCTTCTAGTGCAGTCCTGATTTGAGTGCAGGATACTAAGTATTATTTAGATCATCCATCCAGGTGTTTGTCTAACCTGCTCTTAAAAATCTCCAATGACTAAGATGCCACAACTTCCCTAGGCAATTTATTCCAGTGCTTAACTACCCTGAGAGTTCAGAAGTTTTTCCTGCTGCCCAACCTAAACTGCCCTTGCTGCAATTTAAGCCCATTGCTTCTTGTCCTATCCTCAGAGGTTAAAGGTAACATTTTCTCTTCCTCCTCCTTGTAATAACTTTTTATGTTCTTGAAACTATTATCATGTGCCCCCACCCCACCTCAGTCTTCTCCAGATTAAACAAACTCTTTTTTTTTCAAACTTCCCTAGTAGGTCATGTTTTCTAGACCTTTAATCATTTTTGTTACTCTTTTCTGGACTTTTTCTAATTTGTCCACAGTACTCCAGTTGAGGCCTAATCAATGCGGAGTAGAGTGGAAAATTTACTTTTTGTGTCTTGCTACAACACGCCTGCTAATACATGCCAGAACGATGCTTGCTCTTTTTTGCAAGTGTTATACTATTGACTCACATTTAGCTTGTGATCCACTAGGATGCCAGATCCCTTTCTGCTGTACTGCTTCCTAGGCAGTTCGTTCCCATTTTATATGTGTGCAACTGATTGTTCCTTCCTAAGTGGAGTACTTTGCATTTGTCCTTATTGAAGTTCAGCCTATTTACTTCAGACCATTTATGCAGCACACAGCAGTATAAATGCCTCAAGTTTCCACAGCTTGTTGATGTCATTTTTCTGGAATGTATTTTCTTGTTGACTGAGACGTTCAGGAAGTAGGAGCTGGCTACAGTACAATATTGCCACATGTATTATCTCCCCATGCCTTTCCCCACCCATATGACACAGAGGATGACTCAAGGCTCTTGGACTGGAGCCCATACAAAACATCACAAGACTTAGGTGTGGACCCACCTATCCCTTCTCCCCACCCTATTCTCTCCTTTCCCTGAGGTCAGGCATCCTCATCCCTTAGCCCCCTAAAGCCTCTGATACAAGCGCATCCTCCCTTAGTGCAGCCTTCTCCGGCAGGTCACCTCATTCCTCCCCTGACAGTCTCCTCCCCATATACCCCCCCCCCCCACCTTTTCTCCCTCAGCCAACAGGCACCGCCCACTCCTTTCCCACCCTCATTAAGCCCCTCCCCCACTTTGTCTCCGTAGCACCCCTGCGCCACTCCCGTCCCCGCAAGGACCTTCCCCCCACAAGCCCCACCCCTTTCCCCAGCGACCTCTGACCCACCCACACTCCTCCTGCGAGGCCCCGCCCCCTCGCGCAAGCCCCGCCCCATACGCTCTAGCGTGGCGCGCGCTTCCGCCTCTGTGCCGTGGTGAGTCCGGCGACGCACGCGCGCCATTCCTCTGTCTCCCGCCCCCGCATGCGGCCCCGCCCTGTCCAGGTGACGCCGCTGCCCCGCGCCCCGCCCCGGCGCTGTGGGTGAGGTCAGTGCCGTGCGCCCGCGCTCTAGCCAAGGCCCCGCCGCAGAGCGGGGAGGAGGCGCTGAGAGCCGCCGCCCGGCCGGGCCCTGTCAGGGAAGGCGCCAGGCGGGCCGGCCGCACCGAGGCCATGGAGCTGGCGGACGGTGTGGTGTATCAGGAAGACCCGGGCGGCCCGGGCCCCGCCATGATGTCGGAGCGGGTGTCGGGGCTGGCGGGCTCCATCTACCGCGAGTTCGAGCGGCTGATCGGGCGCTACGACGAGGAGGTGGTGGCCGAGCTGATGCCGCTGGTGGTGGCGGTGCTGGAGAACCTGGACTCGGTGTGCGCGCACAGCCAGGAGGCCAGCGTGGAGCTGGAGCTGCTGCGGGACGACAACGAGCAGCTGCTCACCCAGTACGAGCGCGAGAAGGCGCTGCGCAAGCAGGCCGAGGAGGTGAGGGGCCGCGGGCTCGGGCTGCTGCTGCCCGGTACGAGCTGGAGGAGGCGGGGATCCGGGACTGGCCCGTGGCAGAGCCGAGGGGACCGGGCCACCCTGCTGGCGCGGCAGGAGCTGGGGGGCGGTGCCGCTGGCGCAGGCCGAGGAGACAGCACTATAGGGGGCGCGGTAGGGTGAGAGTAGGGGCCGGGCCGACGAGGTCCGGGGTCGGCTGTATGTTCCCTGAGCCTAGTTTCCTTTCTGGGGAATGGGATGGAGGCTCCGAGCTCCTTTTCCCGGGACTCGCTTCCATCTCGTAGGGAGAGGTGCAGGGTGTTTTTAACATCCTCTTCCCATTGCTGGGGGAGCTAACCCCCCCCCCCCCCCCAGTGTGCAAGTGGCCCTACTCTGTAGTAGGGTGTCTTCACCCGGTTCCCATACAAGGTGGGTTACACACAGACACTCAACTTTGTACTGACTCATCTGAGGTGCAGAGATGACCATATCATGGCTAAAAAAGTGGCTTATTTGTAGGGGTAGGGAAACAGACATTTCCCTTTTTCTTCACACTGTACTGACACTTAACATCCTGGTCAGAGGAATGTATCATACATTGTATTCCTTTTTTAACCCTGTGGTTAGAAAATGACACTACAGAGTTGATTACAGCAAGCTGTTTATCTTATTCCACAGCTTCCACTCATTTATGTGGCTCTTCTTTCTTTGGGACTCTTAAAATAACTGACTAGAACAGCTGTAGAAGATTGTTTTTCATTTATTCACATCCGTTATACGAGGGGTAGGCAACCTATGGCACCTATGATTTTCAGTGGCACTCACACTGCCCAGGTCCTGGCCACCAATCCAGGGGGCTCCGCATTTTAATTTAATTTTAAATGAAGCTTCTTAAACATTTTAAAAACCTTATTTACTTTACATACAATCATAGAATCTCAGGGTTGGAAGGGACCTCAGGAGGTCATCAATAGTTTAGTTATATATTACAGATTTATAAAAAGAGACCTTCTAAAAACGTTAAAATGTATTACCGGCATGCAAAACCTTAAATTAGAGTGAGTAAATGAAAATTCAGCACACAACTTCTGAAAGGTTGCCGACCCCTGGGTTATACAGAAGCATAATACTATTTGAGAGTAACCAAGGAACCAAACATTAAATGAATCAGTATCTCAAACTTCCCCACTGTGAATTTTCTAAAGTTAAGGAGCTCCATAGTTATTTTTGTCATTTCTTATAAATATCTTGTGTGGGCGTGACTAATAAAAAGATACATTATGTGGTGTGTAGAAATGGACAGTGCTGTTCAGGCTGAAACTCCCTGGGCTGGTGGTTGGAAGCTTCAGCTATGCAACATGTGGTTAGAGATGGTTCAGTAGCATAGTCCTTCAGTGATGATGACACATAATAAGCCCCATGGTTGGGTGTGTCAAGGTAGTTCATCTAGTTTTTTATTTGAGTGTAGAAATTTGTAAAGCATCCCTTGTATAAAAGTATCAAACAATATTGTCCTCCACTGTTGCTTTAATTATTTCCTCCAACACACTTTTTCTCTGAAATTGCAGTAAGAAATTGGAGTGAAACCACCATCCTTAATTTAGCCAGCTATCTTAAAAATACTCCAGACATAGGCTTCTTGTCCTGCACTCACCTGTATGTTCTTTAATTTCTGTTGTTTCGAAAACTGAAAAGCATTGTTACTGAAAGTAGCTTTTTTCTGTACTAGTGTTGTCTTTTTTTAACTTAGAAAAAGTTGTTTTACAAGCCATGTAAAATTAACCCTGCAGTGCTGTGCAAGTAGTTCTAAATTAGAGTGAAAAAAGGTTAAGGTACAAATTGCTACAGGTAACACTTGAACAGGCAAGAAGACTATAACAAACATCCTTTGTTTTGTAAAGTTATAAAGAAATACAGTATGAATACACACAACTTTTCCCTAAAGACTTGCATCTAGTTTTTGTCCAAACCAGTAAAAAGAGTAATAAATTTCTATACCAGATTTACAAAATTAATTGCTCATTAACTCCAGGTGAATCAGTTTATTGATAGGTGATTGAATTTCACTTTATTATCAAGGTGACAAGGAAGAGGGGTATTTGACTTATTTTCCTGGACTGGTAAATTTTCATGACTGTATTGCAAGGATGGTTCATACTTAGATGGAATATGAAAAAAGGGTCTCAGCATCATGGAGCAGAAACTATAACAAACTGCAAAAACAAAATGTGATGCTGTTGTTTCAGCTCTTATGGACTTTTCAGAAGTTGCACACCTGTAGGTATCTCTATGGCACTATAGTAGTGTTCTATTTCTATAAGTCAATTGACGTGACTAATGTAGACTAAAATTGTTACTGAATTGCAGCAGAAGTCCTTATAGTTGCTGAAACTGCAACTAACTTAAAGGTAGTGTTTTTCAAATGTGAACACACCGATTGTCCTTTCAACATGAACACACACCTGTAGTATTCACAGGCCATTTTCAGTTACTCCATTAACACATGCATGATACAATCAAAGATGTACATGCATTTTCCAAACGCAGTCATAGCAACCATTTTTTAATACACTGCTACCTCGATATAACGCCACCTAATAGAACACAAATTTGGATATAACGCGGTAAAGCAGTGCTCAGGCCGGGGCTACACACTCCGGTGGATCAAAGCAAGTTCAGTATAACACGGTTTCACCTATAACGCGGTAAGATTTTTTTGGCTCCCAAGGACAGCGTTATATCGAAGTAGAGGTATATTTGGTATTAATGCAAAGATGCTTCTACAAAAGGGTAACCAGCAGGAATAAAATGAGGAGGAAGGTACATGAGTTACAGATTTGTACTACTGCTTTCTTTTAAGGGCTAACTTTTTAACAAATGGTTGGCTTTAATAGTTCTTTGACTTATTTGGGTGAACTCTTTCATTGCTTGATTGACCTAATGGTTGAGATTTTTCCATATTCTCTAGTAAAAGCCTGATATTGCTTGGATTGCCAAGTTTGACTATTCTGAATAATTCTCTTCCCCTTTCTCACTATAATTATAGGAATTTTTTTCTTTTGAGTAGTCTCATGATGAATATTCATGATGTTTCTTAACTCAGAACCTTTTTTGCCTCACTGTTTTTTAATCATCAAGCTCCCATTTTTGTTGGATTTCTTCCTCATCATCATTGTGTGACATGATGCAAATTGTGATTGTGGGTTTCTTTTGATAATGATTTCCAAAAATGACAAGTTAAAATCTGCTTCTTTTAGTCATTCTTTGGGTGCCAGTCATTTCTTTAATGACTAATGCATGTGATCAGTTTTCATCACCAGTAAGAAACCGCCTGCATAACTTTATGTATGTGATGTTTGTTCAGTTTCCTGGTTTAACATGAAAATTGAGAAGATGGGATATCTGGATATTTTGCCAATGTTTTGCATGTGACTGCTGTGTGACAATTTATATTTACAAAAATAAGCATTAGGCAAATTGGTTAATAAAGGTTCCAGTATAGCCAAAGTACCAAGCAACAAAGAAATGAGGAAGAGGAAGAAAATAACTTTTATGCTGCTGTGTCTTATGTATAAATATACTTCTGACTGTAGTTCCCATAGGAGCACACAAGTCTGTTTAGGTATGGGTAGCTGGCAGAAAATTGTTACGGGAGCTTTGAGTCACATGATTGCTTAATGTTACTTCTGGTTTTATAAACAGCCACAAGCAATTTGTTTCCAGGGCTTTGGAGCTGTGCTCCGGCTCCGCTCCAGCTCCAGGTGAAAACCTGCAGCTCCACGCTCCAGCTCTGGGCTTCACACCAAAGCCCTGTTTCTTTCAGCAAAGAAACAGTTATCTGGGGTTTGGGTTTCATAGACTTGCCCCATAACTTATTAAATGAACCTATTCTTGAAACTGGACCTCTTTAATACATTTTTTTTTTATTTTGTAGGCATGAAAAGGGAATTAGTTTCCAGCTTCCCACTAAATGGGTTTAAGTATTGTAGGTTACTTGGAAACAGTGAGGAAGACAATGGCCAAAAGTTTTTCTGCTTAAGTGTTTTTCAGGTTAACAGTGTTAAATATTTAAAATTACTGTCTTATTCAGCAGTGAGTAAAATCAAATACTCTCTAACTTTTGTAAGAGTAGAACTCATATCCAGATTTAACATTTTGAATGTCACATACTTTCAGTGTTTGCTTTGAAGAAGTATGAAGTGTTAGTGTAATTTAGCCATTAAAACCAAGGAGTGACTTTAGGTGGGATGTTGAATTGCTGTGTTATGTTCATCTAAATTTCGGGGAATGCTTGCTACAAATTGACATTTTGTAAAATGTCATTTGATAGAATTGTTGAAGTTGTTCCTCAATGTCAGTTCACTTTTAAAGGAATATCATCTTGAAATCTAGTCACTTTTAAAAGTTAAAAGTAATGTAAGCTGTACTGCCTTGCCAATTTCTGTGGCTTCACAATAACTTCACTATTTTTCAAAATGTTTTTTTCTTTCCTCCCTCCCTTTTGCTGTGTGGAAGATCTGCATAAACGGGAAACTAACTACACAGGGAAATAGCGATTCTGACTCTGCATAGTGCTGTCAAATGCAAAAAGTAAACATGAGCATAATGGGGAGAATAGGAAAAAAACTGACATTTCTCTCATGTTAGGTGTTACTTGTAACAATATGGGCAAAAATAGAAATAAGTTGGTGCTGTCCCTTTGAATAACTTCACCTATTTTGAATATTCTTTTATTTGGTGAATATTCTTTTGTTTTGGATAGAACGTGGGTCTTTAGCATCTCTTTAGATTGCCCAGTGCAAATCTTTAAAACAGCAGTGAAATGTCCAAGAGAATTACGGGTAACTAGTTAAAAAAGCAAGCAAACAAAACCACCACAACCTTAATTTGAAAACTGGTTTGTTTTTTAGCTAAGTCCTGAACAGCTCTAAAAGAAATTTGTGTGTAAGAATGAAAAACTTGATATTTGGTTTTATGTGTGATGATGACATTAAAATTGATTTAAAAACAGCTGTTGATTCAGAAGTAAGATTGTTGCTAATCTTTGTCACTCATGTGACACATATGACTTCTGGAAATCTAGTGTTAAATAGAAGCAAATTAACAATGTTGCAGTTGTATTTAAACCTATTCTGACACATTTTCTTCTGCTTACTTTAATATGGTGTGGTAGAAGCAGTTACTCAGTGCAAGGCCTGTGTTAAACTTCTTCATTTTAAAAGGGAAGCAGGACTAACAAGAATGAATAAGCTAGACCTGGCCTTAAATGTTCATAAAAAAGGCCAAAAAACTTAAACAAAAAACCCTTTTACACCTTCTATCAGAATAAAAAAGTGCAAGTTGTATGTTTCTGGTTTCCGGTTGTATTTTTACACCATATATTTCACTAGTGAATATTCCTAAAACAAAGGAAAATGGTTAAACTGTTCACTCCCTCTTCCGGCAGTTCATAGGAATACTGGTATAAACTAATACATTTATATATGAACTCCCTTCATTAAAGCAGAGAACCACAAAAACACATTTACCTGTCTTTCAGTATCAGCTGTTTCTTGCTTCTCTTAGCATTTTGCTCCAAGCACTGTCATATGAACACCATTGAGTCCTGTGATAGCCATGTAACAGCTTATGTGAAAGCACTCTTGTTCAAGTTTATAGTATGAATAGAAAACCATGTATTTAAATAATTTGGCTTAATCAGAATTTCTTGCTGGTTGGTCTGCATTAGTAGAAATGAAGTGCTTTTATAAAGTGTTATGAATTTTCTCTATTTCCCTTTATTGATCTAAAATTTAATGGAGCATAAAAAATTAGATGTAAACAATTGTGAACAAGCTATTTCAATGTAGGGAATAGTCTCAAAAGTGACACTCAACTTTGACATATTTTTGAAAAGCTACTTGTTCACACAGGAGTCCTAGATCAGCCTCATCTAAATAGATCATCATGTGGATCATCTTCCCAACTTCTCATTAATCTTATTCATAATTGTATATAATCCCTGTTGCAACTACCACAAATGCTTATGTGGACGAGTAATATTGGTAAAGAATAGGCTGCTCTTTGCAATTAGAAACAAGGAGTGCCATGTGACCTACCAGCTCTTAGGTCCATAAGAAAGGGTTCTCTGGGCCACCAGTGCTCCGTGTGTGACGATTGATGATTTAAGTGAACTTGCAGTGAGGTCAAGGAGTCTGTCACTGAAAGGAGCCTGCATACCTATAGAAGTTCCTTTTTCCTATTGTCATTAGATCAGAAATATAGAGAACTCAGCTTTCTACTATGGGAAGGGTATGACTCTCAGGCCTTTTTTATTTATTTTTTTGGCCTGTTTGCTGGAGTGGTATGCTTTCCCTAACGATATAACTTCTGTGGTTTTTAAAGTCCACCCTTTTTTAGGCTGTTGGATCAGTTCAAGTATAATCTCTTTGAACTGGAAAGGTACTTTTGAACAGTCAGAACTTACGTATCACTTCCATTTTTTTATCTACTTTTGAAACCCCGTTACCTACAAAATATACTTAGTGAATTTCACCCTGCGCAGAGGGTAAGCGCAAGACCTATACACTGCCAAAGACCTACAGGTCTTGTCAGTGATGAGCTGCCAAAATATTAACAACCGGTTCCCTCCTCCTCACCCCATGAGGGGGTCATGCCCCCCCGGGACTCCTGCCCCATCCAACCCCCCCATGTTCCTTGACAGCGCCCCCCTCCGGACCCGTGCCCTATCCACCCCCCTTCCCTGTCCCCTGACTGCCCCTTGCCACCCCATCCAACCCCTTCTCTCATTCCTGATGGCACCCAGGGACCCCTACCCCATCCAACCACCCCTTCTCTCTGTCCCCTGACTGTCCCTGGAATCCCTACCCCTAACTGCCCCCCACCGCCCCATCCAACCCCTGCTTCTTTCTGACTGCCCCCCAGGACCCTTGCCCCCCCCCGTTCAATCCCCTTGTTCCCTGCCCTCTGACCGCTCCGACACTAATCCAGCCCCCCAACTCCCCTGCCCTCTATCCAACACGCCCTCCCTGCTCCCTTACTGTGCTGCCTGGAGATGGGGGCCCAGCTGGGCTGGGGCTGGGACCGGAGCCTCCTGGCCGACGTCGGGGCCTGACCTGGGGGCCGGGCAGGAGCCGCGCTGCATGGCCGAGGTTGCGGCCGGCCCTGGGGGCCGGGCAGGAGCCGCGCCGCATGGCCGAGGTCCCGGGGGCCGGGCAGGAGCTGCCCCGCGCTGCCCAGCGAGGTCGCAGCTGGCCCCGGGGGGCAGGAGCCGTGCCGCCCGGCCCCAGGGTCCGGCCGTGACCTCGCCGGGCAGCGCAGCGCCTGGAGCCCTCCTCCCGCTGGCGCCTCCACCCCCTGGGCCCAGCTCACCTGGTGGAAGCCTTCTCAGCCCTCCCAGGCTTCCCGTGCAAACAGTTGATTCGCGGAAGCTGGGGAGGGGGAGGAGAAGCTGGAGGAGCTTCAGGAGAGGAGGCAGAGGTGGAGTAAGGTGGGCTGGGGCTGGGGGAAGGGTAGTGAGCTGCTAGAGCTTCTGTTAAATTTAAAAGCCCTTTTGGAACTAGTTGTCCCTCCAGGAACAACCGGTTCTAAACGGGCTTCTAAATTTAACAACCAGTTCTCGCGAACCAGCTGCAGCTCACCACTGGGTCTTGTGCTCGCTCTCTGTATAGTTTTGAATTTAGTTTATTATGCATACTTCTGTATCTGGTTTACTTCCTGCTCCTGATATCACTTCCACGCATCACAGTCATGGGATGGGAGGGGGAAACAATTTCAGAAGATAAGGCCGTACCCTTTCTATAACACTGTTTTAGCTTTCTGGCTTTAGGTTATTGTCTGTTATTTTCATTATTATATATGCTGAATACTAGAATATGGGACCAATACATTGTATTAGTTACTATGAAGTGAAGCTAGTGACTGGACTATTTTATTATTACTTTCCAGCCATCCCTGAAAGAATCAAAACAAGTTAGCTAGAACTTTAAAAGTGTTATGTACAGTGTAGCTACAATAAAGCACTGATTGTTTGACACTTCTGATATTGGAACTACTACAACTTGGTTCATTACATTGCTCCCACAGCTTGCATATAATACCATTACTGTACAACTGTACTTAAATTACTCGTGCACTCATTTGCTTGAACAACAAAGAGTAACGTTACCTGAAACAACTGATCTAGAATTTTAACTTTCATTAAACGCTTTTAGCTTTCATGTCTTTAACTCCAATTTAAAACTTTGCTATGCATGTTAAAACTGCTGTCTGTGTCCCGTCCCCCCCCACAGTATTATTAATAAGATTTATATGTGAGAGTTGATTAAGCATATGTCCACTTTGCCATTTTTAATCATTGTATGAGGGAGACAACACAGATAGTGGATTACGTGGCCCAGCCACCACACCTGTATGACAGCATGGGATTTCAGCTACTAGTACAAATTGATTTTGCATAATGCCCATATAGGAATTGGACTCAGATCATGAACTTCTCATAGGCTACTGAATAGTAATAACTATCAGATGGCAAGGCAAGTATTAAAAAATTGATTCCTGGGTGTAATTTTAACTGGATGGCAGCAGTGCTGCTGGTATTTGTTCCTTAACACACACTTCCTGTTTTTCCCTCCTTCCCGCTTTCACATGTGTACAAAGGATTTTGAGATGCTTAATAGCTGTGTGTGTTCATACTTTGTGCTGGAAGGCAAGTATCTATGGTTAGAAAGGGGCAGAGTGGTTGTCAAGGACTAAGTTATCTTAGTCTGCTTGGCACTGCTTTAAAGTTTTTTGATTACACCTTATTGGCCAAGTGATCAAGGGAAGTTAATTTGGACAAAATGTTCCAAAAATGAATACTGGAATGCTACATCAGGTAAATGGCATGCTGTGTGCTCACTATAAACGTAAACTGTAAATGTTGTTCAAGTAAAAACAACGAGGCGTCCTTGTGGCACCTTAGAGACTAACACATTTATTTGGGCATAAGCTTTTGTGGGCTAAAGCCCACTTCATCAGATGCATGGAGTGAAAAATACTGTAACCAGAATATATATTATAGCACGTGAAAAGATGGGAGTTGCCTGACTCCTCATGGTTTTTGCTGATACAGACTAATGCGGCTGCTACTCTGAAACCTGTTGTTCAAGTGTGGTTCATAGATTCACTTCTGTTTGTAAACTCTTGACTACACAACATTTTCCTGCGAAATGCAAACTTTTTGGCTCCCACGGGCTGTGTTCTGCGTTCAGGAGTGAAAGTCAGTCTATTGAAAATAGTTTATGGAAATGAAACTGTTCTAGGATCATGACGGTAGCTTTATAGGATCATAAATAGATGGTACAACATGAGGACTAGTGGTCTGGCTGATGATTAAGCTGTTGATAGTAGAATTACTCACCTTTCTTTAGCACGTCTTCAAAACTTGTTGCATGTTAGCTCTTCTGTAGCCTATATAACAAATAGGTACTGTTTCCCATACTTCATATTTTACTCTTTGTAAAACAGGTTGGCTTATGAAGAATTTATTCTACTTAAGAGAATAGGATCAATTTTCTACACTTCATGTAAATCCAGAATGGGTGTTGACTCAGTACTGATCTCAAAGTAACACAGAATGCTTAATAGTTAAAGAAGGTGGAGCACTGTCATGTTGTGTCAGAGCTTTGTTGCTTGTACCACAGGAGGAGGTGGGAAGGAAAACCTTGCCTTAGCAGTCACATGGAGCCCCTCACACCTCTTCTGGTGTATGGGCAGGACAAGAGATTCAGAGGCGGGCAGGTGGTAGGGTTTACATCTTTAAAAGCAAAAAAGCCACTTTGTTGGAGTAGAAAGAAAAATGTCCATAGTTCTGTGTAAAAGGTAAGAGGAAGCAGAGAAGCCAAACTTGCAGATTTGGTCACCCTAATTTAAGTGCTTTAAGACTTTGAAAAGTGGGCACACTAGTGAGAACTACTGTTCAGTACCTAAAATGTTTGAAGTTCTGCAGCTTAGTGTTTCAGGACAAATAATTAACTAATAACATACTTTTATAATAAAGTAAACTACTATATATTCCTCTTAATAAAAGTTAAGTTAGGATTTTCAAAAGGTCCTGAGAGAGTTAGCTACCCATTTCCTTTGAATTTGTGAGCTTTAGGGGACTAACTCTGGCTTCTTTAAAAATCCTAATCTTGCTGCTCAGTGTCTAACCACACTAGTGAATATTTTATTTGTTTTTTTTGTCTGTCAGAAATTCATTGAATTTGAAGATTCTCAAGAACAAGAAAAAAAGGACTTACAGACCCGAGTGGAATCATTAGAATCACAAACACGACAGCTTGAACTGAAAGCAAAAAATTATGCTGATCAAAGTAAGTAGAAATGGCTTATGTTGTAACTGCACTTTGATTACATTATGACTTCAGGATGATGTTAATTTTCACTCTAATTAAACCTACAATAGTAATACATGACAAATCTTTTTCTGATGCCTGGTCCACCACTCTTGACACATGCACTTAAACTAGCTTTAATGTTGTTCCACCTCTAACTAGGATAGAAGTTTAGATGCCAACACATTTTATTCTGATGATTCCTTTATCATCCTATACTCTAGGACAACACTATCTTCATTTTACAGAACTCTTTTTAGGTCAGGGTATAAGTCTTAAGCTATCGCTATACTAAAGAGCTTACAGTGGTGTAGCTGTATTGGTGCAGCTGTGCCACTGTAAGCTCTCTAGTGTAGCCCTAAGCCAACAGGAGAGAGCTCTCCCATCGACTTAATTAATCCATCCTCAATGAGCAGTGGCAGCAGCGCTCCCACTGATATAACACCGTCCACACCAGCGCTTAGGTTGATGTAACTTATGTCGCTTGGTGGTGGCTTATTCACAGCCCTAGTGACAAAAATTATACCGACCTAAGGGATAGTGTAGACATGCCTTAGTGTGCAAGAAGTGTTACGCGGTCCAGTCTATAACGGGCTTAGTCAATAGGTCAATTATGTGCCTGGTATGATGTAACCTTTTTCCAGTTTTTTTTGGAGAGTCTTGCCGCCATGCTCAGGGGGGCAGCTGAGCCCCATTTGGGGGAGAAGGAATTTTCCTCCAGGGAAGATTGGCTATGGCCTGGAGGTTTCTTTTTTTTTTCTCCTCTCGGGGGGGGGTCAGGCTTATGTGGCTGCATCTTGCAGGGAGTCAGAGAGATGATGATCATAATGGTCCCTTCTGATCTTGAATTCTATGATTCTATGATTCTATAAATTGATGTTGATTACTGACTCCTTCCATTTTGCTGCTTGTAAGAGGATTCTCAGTGTGCAAGGTGTGTGTAAATAACCAATTGTTTTTTTCGTTTGACCAAACTGAAAAATCAAGGTTTTTGTTTTGATGTGAAATGAAATACTTCAGAATTTTTTGACAAAAGTCAGAAATTCATTTTGGTCAAATTAAATGTTCCATTTGACCTAAAATGAAACATTTAATTTTTTTCAGATTTTATACTTTTTATAATTTTTTAATAAACTTGAAGTAAAATTTGAAATGAAAGGTCATAACATTTTGTTTTGAAAATATCAGTGAAACATGCTGACTTTTTTGAACTGTAACAGTTGGTTGGATTGGTTGATCTAAATCTTCAATTTTTGGCAAAAAAAGTTTAATCTGAACACTTACCCCCATCTTTGCTCTTTATTGGAATCTCCTGCTTCACCTTCAGTGTTTGAAAATGTCAGTTGTCTGCTGAGAGATCATTTCCACTGTTCCAGGTTCTAGCTACAAAGACCTTTCAGGGTGTTTGGTGCTGGGCCGTAGGCTGTGGCCTGTTGAAAGATTAGAATAAATTCTAGACAGACTTCCTTCAGAGCCCAGGGCAAAAGGTTATGTATGATAACAGGACCCAAGATGATTATATTAGAGGAGAAAATACCTTAAGTACAAATCACAGAAACCTAGAAATGTGAGAGTCAGAAACTCACTGAAATCCCAAACAGGAGATGAATGAGACTCCATATTTTTTCTAGAGTAATGTCTCATTTTATTTCTTTGTGGCAGTCTTGATGGCTTTCATTTTGCCTAAAGAAGTATTGGACCTCTCTTATTAACACCACTTTCCTGTTCACTCTCATCATAAAATGGCCATCTGTAGTTCCTCACTTCCATTTCTAATTACTACTCCTAATCCTCCCTGGTTTACTTTTCTCCTCTTGTCCAGGCTTGAGCAGGAATCTCTTGTAAGGATTTGACAGGCTGCTGTTTGGACGTTGTTGGTATTTCAGGTGTGTCCATCTGCCTTTCAGACTTTGGGAAATCAACCAGAACAGTCCTCAGTAGGTTAGCAATAAGTGCAGATGCCCTAATGTTATCTTTCTTTTTGTCCAGTTTGCTGGGCCAGGCATGAACAGAAAATATTTTTATTACCACCATTATAAACCTTGGAATACTGGTATTTTCCAGCCTGACAATCAAATGCTTTGTGGGAGGGTGTTCTATATTTCTGCAGCATCCAGACGGGTAAATGTGGTGTGTCCATGGCTTCTACAAGATTCAGTATCATAAATACGTTAGTCATTGATAAAAAAGGGGCTGCTGGAACATGTGGAGCTGCTGGAACATGGGGGAGGGATAGCTCAGTGGTTTGAGCATTGGCCTGCTAAACCCAGGGTTGTGAGTTCAATCCTTGAGGGGGCCATTAGGGATCTGGGGCAAAAATCAGTAATTGGTCCTGCTAGTGAAGGCAGGGGGCTGGACTCGATGACCTTTCAAGGTCCCTTCCAGTTCTAGGAGATTGGTATATCTCCTATTATTATTATTTATTTGCTGAGACCATTGTCTTTCTAGGAAACAGCTATTTCAACCTATTGTTTTTTTTAAAGTGTAATATTTGGGGTTATTTTAAAGATGCCTCAATTGCGTGAAGATAGAAAAATTGTATGCTGTTTGTGAGTAGTTGCTGAAGTACTGAATGCAAACTTTTAGTCAGTTGGCTAACTTTCAGATATACATTCTTTCAATACAGGTCCACTAATGAAGCATCCTCCTTAGTCTAGTTAACTCTGCTGGAGGCAGAGAGATTTTGTTCTACACTAGTTTACTCTACTATGTAAAATTACCTTAAAACACTGATGTAATTTCGTTGTGGTATATTGTTGGAGTAGGAGAATAGCTGTTGTGCTAAAGTCAGTAATGTGGGAATAAGTTTACTTAAGTGAAATGTCAGCTGAGGCTTTAGAAATGAGAGCATCTTCACCTCTAATGCTGATTAGCCTGTTTTATGAGAAATGAGGCATTGCTCAAATACTTTTTTGTCCTAAGTGGGGGATCAAGTATTAAATAGAACTTTCACTTTATAGGGATACTTTCTGTTAACTTAGTCCCAAAATTAACTTGTGCAAATTTTGCACAACCTACTAATAGAAGTCTTTCTGAAAACTTGAAAAAAAAATTTACATATATTTTGGCTTATGTTTTTGCTGCATTATTTCTGACACAAAGATATTGTGGATTGCATGAAAATCAAAGTGAAATTAATTTATTTTAGCTAACTGAAGTGTAGAAGGATTTAAAAAAAAAAAACCCTCTCCCCACAAATCATAAGTTGAAGATGAAGGATCTACAGTATTTGGTGCTAGATTGATTTTAATTGATTAGTGTTTTGTCTAGTCTACTGTTAAATGTCCCTAGATTATATGTTTTAATCTAGTGGTGTTCATAGCATAGGTATAGAAATGTTCTACAAATTTATTAATGTGAATATTCTTTTAATGGTAACTTAACAAAATCAAGATGTGCAGTGCTTTAAAATTCGCTTAAACTATTGATGAAAAATGTTACATTAAGACTTAGGAAAGGTGGTGAGATATATATATATAGATAGATAGATAGATAGATCCTAATGCTGGGCTACAACACAACCTTGCCAGTCCAGATGCTGTTACCTGGCACTGGTTCTCCATTTCCACCCTTTTAAGCACGATGCTACTTATCAAAACACACTTTTTGCACCATCTCCTTCCTGCCTCCTTTTGTTCCTTCTCCTCAGCCAGCTTTCTTTCTTTCATGGTGGATGATTTCTCTGTAATTACTAATGAGTAATGTGTAGCTGTCTTCTCTTCATGGGTAATATGTAGCTCTTGTCCTCCTCTCTCACCTAAACATTTTACTCACAGGAAGACGTGTTTGTGGTTGTGTTTGTGTTAGTGGCATGCATGCATCTACGGCAAGGGTAGAGATTGAAGATCTAGGTAATGTGCTCTGAAGTATGTAAAAGGAGGGTGACGCAGATCATCTTAACTGTTTTTTCTTAAATTGAATACTGGAGTTATGTGGTGTTTGATTAGACAAAGACCCTGCTTCTCAGCGGATTAGAATATTATGGGCAGATCTTTGCATAGTGTATTTTGCAGGAGTACGTGCCTCAGATACTGTATATGATATGCTCAAACAGAGAGACTCCTATAGGAAATGACAAAGTAAACTCACGGACCCTGGATAGGCTGTCCCCACTGAGACCCTCTTTCAGTCCCCTGAGTGGATCTCTTTAAAATGCTACGCCCATGCCTCCACTTCTCTGCAGTGAGATCCTGCAATCCAGCCACACTCTATCTGGGTCTCTAGATTACAACCCCTGGGTAATAACCTTGACTAATTCAGCAGATCCAGCGAGAGCTGGTCCCTGCAAGGGTTTCCTTTTGGGAGCCTGTGACAACATATGCTTGTAGGGAGACAGAAACAGCTTCTTGAAAACAAAGCATGATTTATTTTGCCCAAAAGGTTTGCAACAGAGGAGTGGATTTAAAATAACAGACCTACACTCATATTTCCTTACTTAAACTTACCTTTCTGTCCATAGCTCAAGTGAGTTTGGCTTATTCTCCATCTCTTAGTTGGGAGAAAGAGCATTCATGGCTTTTAGCCTTCTCCTGTCTCCGAATGTCTGGCACATTCTGGTCAGGTTTTGGATGAGCTGAGAGAGGCTATCTTCCTTTTCTAGTTTCTTTGAGGGGTTAGGTCACCTTTTGGGTATGTCTGCACTGCAAGCAGAGGTATGACTGTCACATGTGTAGGCATACTCGAGGTAGCTTTGATCTAGCTGGCTTGAATATTAAAGCAGTGAAACTGTAGCAGCACAGGGTGTATGTATAAGCCTGCCAGAGCATTTTTTTTCCTGATATCCTCTGTCAGAAGCTGCATATAACTGAAGAGGCTCACCTCAGGACTCTTAACTCCTCCCCTGTTACCATCTACCTAAAAAAGTGTGCTGGTCTAGCATTTAGTTTGGTAGATCACTCCATGTGTTCCTTTTTGTGCAGTTATATGAGGAAATTGTTGCCTTAATGGAGAATGCTAGCTTCATGTCTGGCCTCTTAATGCTAAATTACAGCCTGACTTTTTTCAAAAGTGCAGTTCCTGTTAAAGTTGTCTCGCAGGTCTACAGCACCTTTTAAAAGCAGGCCATTTCACTAAACTTTATACAATATTGGATTTCTTTAGCCAGTAGTTGTGGCATACTCAGGAATGGTGGTTTAAATTTAGTTCTACTTTTGCTTCTCTTATAGCACTGATTCAGTTTTTGTTGTCTAAATTGAGTGCCCCATGTTTCACCTTTTAAGGTAAGAAATATGAGGTGTTTGGCAGAAATTCAGCACACATTTGGAAGTGATCTGCCAAACTAATACTATTAATGTGTGTTTAAGATTTATAACCTACAATATCTAACTTCAGTCTGCGTTACTTGGATTTCTAAAAAGCCCTCAAACATTAATATTTTTAAAAAATGGACTTGCTTACATTTACTATGGAATGTATTTTTAAATCAAGATGGATTTGTTACATGGTGACAGTACATAACACCATAGAATGCCACATTTTTATACTGTTTAGTATCTGCTATAATCAGTTTATGTATGGTTACTTTACTACCTTTTAATGTGAAGACTTCTGCTGTTTGTTCGGATTTGGCATCTCTATTGCAGTAGGCACGTTAAGGCTATTGGAGGCAGTGCAGGTTTGGCGTTTTGTTTCAGTGTCATTTCAGAATCCGTTGTCAGATCAGAATAGTTGCTATGTAAAACAGTTATTAGTTTGCTAGTTCGTATTTTGAAGTTAATTCATGTTAATTGCTTGGAAAAAGGCTTGTTCCAGAAGCGGAATTTAGTACTGGTAAGTGGTGTTTTTTAGGAGAAAATTGCATTTTGCTTTTGGAATATCAGTCATCAGAAACGTAGAATTCAAGGATTAGAAACTTGACTAGCAAACCTTTCTAAAATTTTGGAAGTATACATCTTGCTAGAACACTGGTTTTTGAATACTTAAATAGTGCACCAATCAAACTTTAATGAGTTTTTCATATGCTACATCCCTCTGCTTCTCACTGCTATGTATTCCTACTTCTTTCTACTTTCTGGGCACCAGCAGGGAGCATTGGGAGCATAGGAGACAGTCTCTCCACTCTCAGTTCTGGGTCCACAGTACCTTGTGGCTGTAGAGAGAAATGACAGGTAAAATAGTGTTCAGTCCTTTCAGAACTGCACTGGAGCATGTTCATTTACTAATCTTTGAGGGATTCATGTATACGTTAGTGTGAGCGCAGAAGTATAATTCAAGAAGCCATTTAGCCCCTGACTATTGTATTTCTGATTTATTTAGGAAGGTTATATTTAAATAAAGGTGCACCATAATTGTTACTAGGCCTTGGAGCATTTGGGAAGATTCTTGTCATTAAGATGTCAACTTGAAACTAAGTGTGTTAGCCCGGAATTGCCTTCACACTTTTGATTACATAGCAGTTTTCTTGGATGTGATACAGTTTCATTTCATGTGAAATGAGTAGAGGCTCCTGCTTTTCTGACTGGTAACTCTTTGAAGATGTTATGACTTACTGTGTGATCAAGTGCTTCTTCTATGCTAAACTTTACTCTCACACGCATCTCCAGTGTAAACTTAAGCTTTGGGATAGAAGTATTGCACAGTTCAGAAATAATATAATCCCCCTCTTTAGTAATTTTTGACTGCAGATTTTTTTTGAGTTAGATAAGACCATTAACATACTGAAAATAAATTGGGTTTTTACAAATGTCTTGCGTTTGTCCTTTGTGATTTTGTACACACAAATCAGAATGCCTCCTTAATCATTCTTCTTGTTTCTAAAACCTCTCTTCCCTATTATGGGAATGGTCCCATGGGACTGAATGTAAATCTGGCCCTAATAATTATGTCTACTGCAGAAATCACTTATTACCTGTCTCTGAAATCCTCTGAAAGGCCCAAATCATGTTTTCTTTGACAAATTGAGCCACCCTAGATATCTGTGTTACTGTTTTGAGATGGTAGATTCTGTCTAAGTTATCCACCATTAACGGTCTCGTATGCTTTCATCATACTAGAAGCAAATTTTATAGAATTAATTATTCACTTTATCCATTGTTTTAACTATAAGTCTGCAGTTTAACTCTTGTTCATAAGATCTTGGCCTGGTTGTAGAGGCTTACTCTTAGAAAAACTACAAATCATACTTGCGTAAGTGATATTTCCAGTGATACATTTTCGTGTTTAAATTCTAATTTAATGTTTACACTGAGGCTGCCTTGATCTCCAATAAATGACTAAA
Organism: Mauremys reevesii; assembly: GCF_016161935.1. Classification (NCBI taxonomy): domain Eukaryota; kingdom Metazoa; phylum Chordata; order Testudines; family Geoemydidae; genus Mauremys; species Mauremys reevesii. The sequence goes on along the minus strand of NC_052637.1, from coordinate 33,037,476 downwards.
TACTGGAATTTTAGACACGAACACTGTTCCCTAATTGTTCATAACAGTTAAATTAATAGGACTGCATATAGTATATTGCGGTATTAAAAGTTCTTGCTTTTTGAACCGGAATACTTTCTACAGCTAATACAGAATGTGAATTTAAGAGCCTAGATTTTGTAGGGTATGATATCCTATTAGAATGCATGTATTCTTAAACCCTAAGTGCTGCTGCTTTAGAACACTAACCTCATGAAGCAAATATCATGTTGCCTAGTTCTGTAGAAAATTGATTAAACTCCATTGTGCAACAAAATAACTGCAAAACACTTGGGTCTTCAGAACATTCTTGTTGAGCAGTAAATTAAAAAAAAAAAAAAGGTTAACTAAGTTTCAGTCTAGAATTGCAGCAATAGAAGCTGAAGTCTTATTTGCAATATATTAGGTCACAGATAGTTACAGGGCAATTTTCTCCCTGCGTGTCGTATCCATTGTCTTGACCAGGGATCTCAAACTCAAATGACCATGAGGGCCACATGAGGACTAGTACATTGGCCTGAGGGCTGCATTACTGACACCTCCCTCCCACTGCCCTTGGCCCCGCCCCCACTCCACCTCTTCCATGAGACCCTGCACCGCCTCTTCCCACCCCTTCCCTACCCCCATTCTAACCCCTTCCCCGGAACCTGGGGGACGAGGGGGGCACAGGGGTGTGTGTGTTGCTGTTGCTTCAGACACCATGGCCAATGGGAGCTGCTGGGGGCGGTGCCTGAAGCAACAGCAACACACACACCCCTGTGCTGACCCTCCTCCCCCAGGGTCCGGCCACTTCCTCGAGCGGCACGGGGCAAGGCAGGCAGGCAGGAAGCCTGCCCTGCTCCTGGTATGTGTCAGGCCGGAGCCACTCTAGGTAAAGGCTGAGGGGCCGCAAGGAGTTCACAGGCTGCAGAAAATAACCTCGCAGGTCACGTGTTTGAGACCCCTGATCTTGACAGTGTGACCTCCCCTGGAGGAACCAACCACGTAGTGCAGTGAGGTAGTTAGTGCCATGCCATTCAACTCTTGAACTGTTGCCAAGTCTGGTACTGGTGGGCCTACCTGGAATGGCTTTGTGGTTTGATCCCTCAGTCTCTAAGAAATGAATGAAAACCACCTACTAACTTCACATAAATTGCAAAACTGGACATCAGATCGTCAAACTCTGGATATTACTCACTTGAACTTGAGCAAGGCATTCAGCCTGTATTAAAAAATTATTTATATTGCACCAGAAAAGGGTGAGGATCCAGCTGACACGGTCTTATAGCATAACTTTATCAACTTAAAATGTTTTCTAGAAAAACCTTGTTTTTTGTTTCAGTATCAATCCTTTATTTGAGACAACAGGCTGGCCTGTTTAATGTAGTTGTTGACCTACTGCACCCACTGGCATTGATACTTCCTCTGTATTCTGTGGAAATCGATAGCCCACTAGATGGAGCAGAGCTACAGTTAGAGAGCTAGTCATAGGAGTCAGTCACGTTACAGAACTGGAGACACAAATGTAGTAGAAAATCAGAACAACATAATGGCTCAGTGTGCTTTAAACTCTACTCATGTGAAGCCTATTAATAAAACTAAGTGTGTGTGTGGGGTAGGGGGGACAGGACATTTTAAGTTAACCAGTATTCGTCATAAACATTACCTGACCAATATCAGCAGTGACGTATTTCTCAGGGGAAAGTTAACAATAAAAGGTTTAGCTACTGCCCAGGCCTGATAAGCTACAGATTTGTTGAGGATCTCTAGTTTGTTAAATTTTAGACTGCCTTCTAAATTTTACTTATCCAAAAAACTTAATTTGCTGTAGTTGTTATTTACAGCAAAGGGTGTGTAAGATTTTAAATGTCTTTTTGGATTTTACGTTATGGCTTGTCATTGTTGGTAACCTGGCTTCTTTTATACAGTTAATGCACTGTAGTTTTAGCATCACTGTTCTCCTGGTATTGAGCTCTTTTAGAAACAGCAGCATTTTGTATCGTGATTCCATTCTTCACTCTGTCCTCTTTTCACCCTGTAGTCATTGTCAGGATGCTCCATTACTTTTGGATGTAGGTTGGCTAAACAATGTGGTAGATTCAAGTTGTTCTGGCAGAAATTGTCTTTGCTTGTGTCTTTAGAGTCAAGCTCAGTGGGTTTCAGTTCTTGGACATGTGGGGATCCTAGAGTGCTACTGTTATATAAACATTAAATGAAAGTAACATGGATTTTAGATGACAGCTTATTTAAAAAATGTCACTTGTTTGTCAAGTTTAAAGATTTTCAGTGATAGTTTCTACTTGATCAAATTGGGAACTCAGTGGGACTTAAAGCAATATTAGTGGACACATTACAGTCTTAAGGTAATGGATGTCTGTTCATTTTATGTATCATAAGGGTAGCCATATTAGTCTGGATCTGTAAAAGCAGCAAAGAGTCCTGTGGCACCTTATAGACTAACAGACGTATTGGAGCATGAGCTTTCATGGGTATGCATCCGATGAAGTGGGTATTCACCCACGAAAGCTCATGCTCCAATACATGTTAGTCTATAAGGTGCCACAGGACTCTTTGCTGCTTGCTCATTTTATGGAATTCTGCAAGCAAAAAACTGAATATATGCACATTGCTATTTACTCGAGAGCAAATATTTCTGTAATCTTGGAAGTCTAAATCAGCATATTGTCAATTTAAAAACTTTAACTACAGTGTAGAACAAGTATTAAATGTGAACTATTTGAAGGTGTTTAAACTCTTGCAAAAGAACTGAATTTACTATTTGTCTTAAACAGTATGTTTTACCCTCAGATTCTGTCTAGATTTCTTATTGCTTTGTAGTTAAACCCTTGTGTTGAATCAATTTAGTTTTTCCCTGCCAAGGTTGGGATGGTCAGTTGTAACAAGTAGTCACTAAAGATTAAAGAAGGTGTGTTCTGTATCTTTTAAAGTTGGTGTGAGACATGTTGTTAGGGAATCAGGTGAAGGAAGACTGTCCAAGGAGAACCTTCAGAATGGGCTTAAGTGTCATGCAAGTAAGGCCCACTAATAAATGGGATCTCTTTGCCCTGCCTTCAAAGCAGGAGCTGATAATTCCTCTTAAGGAGGCATCTGATCAGTTGGATTTGGCTTTCTAGCAGGTTTGTTTCTCTTTCTCCCCCTTAGGCTAATCAGCAGTTTGAGGCAGAGGACAACAAACAGATGGAGGGTGTTCCAAACTTGGCAAAAGCCATCAAACTTGGGAGGTAAGATCTGATTTTTGAACAGGCAGGGCAGGCAGCTTTTATTGCCTAATCCTTCGTACTTGTTCTCAGGATGGAGGTGGAAGTTCCAAATGCTTCACATCAGTTTCCCTTAATACTGAATTTCCTGTTTTGAGGCTTGACTGGTTTAGTTTGAGCTGAACTGGATGAGTTAAATCAAGGAGGCTTAAGTTTTCGTATGGAGTACTGGTATTTCAGATCTTTGGATATTGTTTCACTTTGTGCTGTATATCAGATTGCAGATGGGTCTTGAGCATATGTTAAAGTGAACATTTTCTTTCATGGAAGCTTTGTTTTTCCAATGGAATCTATTTTCTTTTCAGTCTAGTGTTCTGATTTTTTGAATATTTACAACTTGGTTTACATACTATATTCAAAGCTGACTAATATTTGTATAGATGCAGAACTTGATTGAGGATTTAGAGCTCTGTATAAAATTGTCCAACAAAAAATTAGTTAAAAAAATTACTTCCTTAAATTGATCAATGGGGATTCTTCCACTGTTCAGGATAGTATTTTTCAATGTGTAAAACACCATTTAAATGAAATAGATAAGGTGTTATTTAATAGGTGTGAATTGTACCTGGAAAGATTGAACTTTTAGAATCTACTCTGCAGTATTACAAAATCAGTATTGAACTTGTAATGTGTTATGACAAATTGGGCTATAATGAATTTGGAGGGCATTCAGTTAACTTCACTAATTCTAATTTTTTCTGAAATTGAGATTGGTGATATGCAATATCTGAGAAACTAGACTTCAATCTATGCTGAATATTAAACAGTAGAAGTAATTGAAGTAAAGGACTGTTTGTGGTTAGATACTCTTGGTAGCGGACACAAAATTTAGTACAGATTAAGTCTGACAAAAGTTGCTCAATTCTTGATGCTCCTGGCTGTCTTAAATTGCAGCAGATAATGATCTTGCCAAGTCATCTTCTTAAAATACATGTGAATGTAATTATAAATAAGGCTAACTGTTAGATCTCTCCCTTCATCTGAATAGTTATATTTGGCTAGCAGGAAAATTGAGAATGGATTTGTTTTCAGCAATTTAAGTATTTATTTCAATGAAAGGGCCAAAACAGGTTGTTTTTAATCTCTGCTTAAAACTTTCTGTAGGCTTCCTTCACCCCACCATCCTTGTGGTGATATCTTTTAAATACTTTTCTAGCCAGAAATAGGGGTCTGAGACATTGGATTACAAAAGGAACTTTTTCAGTTGCTTTATGATCATTTCTTTAATATAATCTCAAATTTCTACATGTTTGTTTTTAAATCCCTTCCCTGTGAGGCTGTAGGGTGTCCCAAATGGCACTACAGTTAGCCTACTGAAATGGATGTTACCTGGCCGATTTCAGACTCCTACTCTGCACCATGTGCAAGCTGAGCAAAATGAAAATGAGGCAACCTTCAGACTTAAATTTGTTGCCCTGGTGGTGGTATTGCCAGTCTAAAGGGCTTTGTGTACTGCCATCTAGCCTGTTGCTGTGGTGATGTCCTGTTTCTCTTGGGAATAGGAGACCCATTTGTAAGCCCATATTAATTGCTAAGCTTTTATGTTTCTTTTTTGGACCAGGTTCTGATACTCTTACTCAGTGTCTTAGAGTTTTATACTGTTGTTTATCAGTGCTGTATCTGCGCATCGTCTGTGTAAAATTCGATAGCAATAGTGAAGTCCCTAAAGGATTCCATGGAGTGTCCAATTCTCCCTTTTTAAGTAAACTATCTTGGGGTTGGGCGTGTATTAGGTTTTGTTTTGCTTCATTGGCTTCTTTTATGGGGTTGTTGGTTTGTGGGGGGTGGTGAGTTGTGTCTCAGATGGGATTGTGGGTGTTGTCATTCTTGCTATAATGAAAGGCTTTTTTCTTTAAAAAAATATATATATATGTTGCAGTGTTGGCTAAAAGATGGTCAGGCTCCTGTCCTCATTCCAGGGTTTGCCCATTTTTCTTCCCATGGCAAGGGCTGTGTGCTCTCATTCTTCCCCCCCGCCGCCCCAGGGACGGTGCACACACCGTCATTTGTCCCCTCTCCCCTCCCCCCATTTTTTCTTTCTGTTTGGATGAAAAGTCATTCGGGATGTCAACATGTTAAACTTTATTGGGAGGATGGACTGAGATGAGGTGGGAGTATTATGCTGGAATGTTATGCAGGTTTTTTTGATCTATAAACAATTGCAGAGGTGCTTGAGGCTATGATGAAAAGCTGGCAGGGGCTTCATCTGTCTCACTTTTTCCTCTTCTGGTTTCCAGTTTTTTCTCAAAATCAATAGGGTTTTGGCTATTGATGCCTAGAACTTTCCATTAAATTGTGTAATTGATCAGATGTGGCATTCAAAAGTTATTTCATTACAGACAGAAAGACAGGAAAATGCCATCAAGTTGAGTGTAAGGCTGTCACAAGCTTGACCAGCAAAGCCCAGGATGAAATGCATGAGCAAGAGACTAGACATCAGTTGTAGGCATCATGCTGAGGAAAGAACTCCAGAGGAGATTAGACTAAACCAGAGTTAGACATTTTGGTCACGTTGCAGGGCCTTCCTCTAATAAAATGTTCCCACCACAAATAGAATGGTTATGAAATAAATCTGTGTGGGTGTGCACCCTGGGTCTTTAGTGCCTGCATCTAGTGAAACTGTCACCCATAGCTTTAATTATGGAGCTGCCATTCTTGTTAGAATAGGCCCAATGAAGGAGGCAAATAGCCTAATTTGGGGTAGCACTAGGACAGCATCAGTGATCTTAAACTGTTAACCACAGTAAATTGTAGAAAGCAGATTTTACTGCTGATTTCATTTAGGTAGACTGTGGTGATCAAAATGAAGTGCTGGGAATTAGTCTCATGGTTTAACTGTAAAGTGATAGTCATTTAAATGTGGCATGTGTTTAGGTCACCTCTGGTGAATTCTGGAAAATCATTATGAGCCAGTACTAGTTAAGACATATAAGTCAGAGGACTTAAACTTGTATCAGTGTGTTTTTCTGTGCTAATCTCCAGCTGTGACTACAGTGAATATAATCATCTACTCACCCGCACTGAGAAGCAAAATTTCAAACCCAAGCCATCATTAGTTAATATTTAGCATTATCTAGGTCCTGATGCTATTTCAGTGTACTTGGAAACTGTTTCTAAGGAAGGGAACAGGTCTCCCATAACATGAAGCCAATTAGCAATGCTATTTGCCTTCCTGATTTCCAAACTGCTTGCTTGGACAGAGGCAGTTTTTGAGCACCTGAAAAATTTGGCTGTGAGGGCAAAAGGGAATGACCATAAGACCTTTCCTCTTAAAAGTCCTAAAGCTGATGATTTGGCAAACGTATTAGTGACAGGAAAAACTAAGGTGAGCCAGCCTTGCTTGTTTTAAATATTTCTACAGTATCTTTCCATCTGGCCAAGGCATAGTTAACTTAGATTGTAAACTGATATGCTGTAGTCCAGCTGTACTAGAAGAAAATAGTTCATATAGTTTGATACAGTAGGCAAAAGCTGGCTTTTCAAATAAAATCGGTTGTTTCTCTGGATACTTATCCAAAGCTTCCATGCACTTATCTTCTCTCCCTGAGTGTTCAGAATGGACATTGCCTCTGACAAATTAGATTCTTCTCGTCTGCTTTACTCTACAGTGCGTTGATAATTTCTTTAGAAACGCACAGCTAAGCATCTTGCATCCTATATCAAGCCTTTCAAAAGTAATGTTCATGTATTTATAGCTATATTTACATTTTAAGGATACATCCTTAATTGCTGCTAAGTTCACCTTAGAGTTCTTGTTCAGCCTGCCATTACGTGCATTAGATTTTTTTACTGTATTGTAAGATTGGTTCATAGGTGTGTGTGTATAGGGTGTGTGTGTGTGTGTGTGTGTGTATATATATATATATATATATAGTGTGTGTGTGATACTTTTGAGCAGTTTGGTATTTATAGCTAGAGTGCAAAAGGTCTTGTCAAATATCTTAATGTTCTTAGAAGAGCAAGATGAGATTAGAGTAATGTTGATCGACATGCACAGACAGTTGTAGGTTATGGTTACATCTTTTGAATCTATTCAATTTGAACATTTTAAAACTAGTATCTATATAAAGTACATGCTATGTGCAAATGTAGAAAATATGGGGCTCTAAAAAAATGGTGCATTGAGAAATATTGATGACGAGCACTCTGGCAATAGTAGAAATGCACAAATTGCAGAGAAAATATTGGCATAGGTCTTGTGATACTGACACAACACTGAGTCTATAGCTGCAGACAGATTGGTAACTGTATTATAAATCATCTTGAGGGGTTTAAACAGGGCAAGTGGAAGAAGAGAACCTCAACTAGAAAATATGGAGCACTTGCCTAAATCAAAAGAATACATAATGTAATATTCTCGCATGTTCCACAAGCAGAAAGTTAGAGTTGACAAACTTGTAATGGCAGGGGGAAAAAAGCTCTACAGCTGAACGAAAGGGAAAAAACAAACTTTTAGGTAACAGCTTATATTAAAATGACATGAGTGAACACTGCAGAAGGCCATGACAGACCATTTTGATTGGAAAAAGGATTGTCTAAGAACCTTCCGAACACTGTACTGAATATTAGAATTACATGTTTTGTTATATGAAAGTTAGTGTGAGGATTCCAATTACAGTTGAGTTATGAGCTGAAAGTGTTAAAACCAAGGGTAACCTTGGCTTTATCTGCTGAGAGCTGTAGATGATCCTGTACTGGTAAAGTACTTTGTTACTTTTCAGAATGGGACAGAAAACGTACTTGTTTTACTTCTAACCCATTTCTAAGTTGAGGGGAGCAGCTGATCAATTTGGTATATCTTTGACATACCAATAGTATGCAAATTTAAAGTACTCCTTTTTTTAAAATAATTTACATTTTGAAAGGTAGCCATAAGGTTTTTAAATTAAAAAAACAAACAAACAAAAACAACCAACCAACGAACCAGCATTTTAACTGAGAGAGCTAATTCTAACATAGGCCTGGCTGTTCAGAATTCTACTTCTTATACTAAAAATGTAGTGTAAAGAGAGCATTGGGTTTATAAACTATTTGGAAGAGAAATGTGGTATAGGGATACAATAACCTTGGAGATAACTTGGTCTAAGGCCAGGTCTACCCTACAGACCTACATCGGTATAACTTAATTTGCTCGGGTATGAAAAACCCACCCTGCGAGCAACATAAGTTATACCAGCCTAAGCGCCAGTGTGGACAGCACTATGTCAGTGGGAGAGGGACATAGCTAGCGCTGCTCAGGGAGGTGGAATAATTATGCCAATGAGAGAGCTCTCGCTGATCAGCATAGAGCATCTGCACTAGCAGTGCTACATCAGTACAGCTGAGCCCCAGTAGTGATTCTACTTTAGTCTCTTCACTAACATGCTACAGCAGCACAGCTGCACTGCTGTAGCATATGTGAAGACGAGCCATAACCAAAAAAACCTATCATCTTTAATCTTGTAAATTAAGACTGCACTGCTGGCTAAAAATTTTTCTAAGTTGTGTTTTAATAAACTTGAGATTAATTTCAGTACATTTGTCTTCAAATGTAAGCATTCAAAGAAAATGAAAAGTTTAGTTTTGCATCTGCAGGACCATTACTTTAATATACAATGGAGTGCAAGGTTGAACTCTTAAATGTAAGAACTCCAGTTATGGCATGTGGAATACAGTAAGTTATGGCCAAATGATTAATACTTTAGATCACTGTAACATAGCGTATCTGGTTAATATTTGCTCTGCTTCAGCCATTTAAAACTTTTCAGTGGAGAAATATAGGTTTGATTTAGGCCTGTGAGTTGGCTACCTGTTTATGTAGAAGAAAAGTTTTCTAGATTCCAAGGCTAGAAGTTACCATTGAGATTATCTTGTGTGACTTCCTATTGGTAATGCCGATAGATAGCTTGCAGTTCTCTTCATAGATGTGACCGCTGAATGCAAGGTTAACAGTATAGCATGTGATAGGATCTCTGTTGCTTCCTACTTTCTCTTGTTGTGCATGTGTGAAAAGAGCTGAACTGGTAGAACTAATGTAAACAATTTTCCTGGACAAATTTAAACAAATTTAACTGGAAATCTGATGATTTAATAGTCTAACTTGTCGGTGAAAAATGTATTTCAGCTCCCATATGGCTATTTGCACCTTTAGGGGAAGGAGTGTGCTTTCTTTAGTTGTAGAAGAGTGCGGGGGTGAGAAAGATGGAAGGACAATAATAGAGCTGCATTTCCTCAACTCCATTAAGTGCCCTCTTGCTGCTTGATATCCATCAATTGGAATACCCTGACCTCTGGAGTGAGTTTTGGTCTGTGGAAATCAGACTTTCAGTAGCTAGTATTGAGTGTCCTTGGGTTAACCTTAATTTTTTTTTTTCAGTTAGCAGACTTGAGGAGAGGGAGGCAGAACTGAAGAAAGAATACAATGCACTTCATTCAAGACATACAGAGGTAGGTGTCTAAATACTCTTATCATTTTGATATAAAATATTTACACCATGTGTGAACTTAAGCTTCCTATGTACAGCAGTTAATGCCAAAGTGGGAAATTTTTAGCCATTCTAGCTTGCTAAGCAGTGTACACAAAATTCTGTTTATGGACTTTGACATTTTTGTTGCCAACATCCATTGTACACAGGCTCCATTTGACATTTAGTAGTTTTTATTTGCCATGTATGTTTGAGTATACGTATGTTTTCCATGTTACTTTGCTTGTACAAAACTGTCAATTATATCGACACTTCTAGTTTCCATACCCCCAAAACAATTTTTCAAAGCAAACGTAATGAGCTGCAAACAAATAACTAAAAAGGTAACGTAATCCCCTTATTTCTGGTGTTCTGCATGCTTTTTCCACAATGCCAATGGTTCCACTTTCTTCCTTGAGAGTTCATTTACCATAGGAAATCAACTTGGTGCTGACAACCATTGTCAGGAGAGAGTTTCCCTTCATTCTTTCTCTCAACTGTTAACAATAACTGCTACTTGAGACCAAACAAAATTGTTCTCAGCATGGTCTGTTCTTGCAGTTGAACAGTTATAAACCATGTGAAAGAGGCCTGTTAGTGAATGACTATTAGCAAAGGGTTATCTTCCTAGTGCAGGCAGGGATCCTAGCTGGCCCAGTGTTCATGTATATGTGGGAATATTTCAGTCTAATAAAACTTTAATTTGAGTACGTTTAATTAACTAAATTTGCTATGTTCTGATATTGAGAGAATCTTGCTTGTTGGTCCTCTTATTTTCTGAATCCAGCCCTTTTACTGCTCCTGTTCTTTCTTAGCTCTCCAGTAGTAGTAAAACATGGTCTTTCAAAGTGAGAGCAATTCTCTTCTGGCCTTTTCAACTAAAAATATTGTGCCTTAAAACATGACATTTGACTATCTGTAATATTAGCATAGTTTTCATCTAGGCGAATGAGGCATCACAATACTGACAATGAGTAGCAGAAAGGGAATGGAAGTTTCACAGGAGCTAGAACCATGATGTTTATGGGGCTTTCAAACAGTACAAAACAGGGTCTCAACTATGTTTAAGAAAGTCCAGATTTTACAAATAAAATTCAATGATGTTAGGGTTCTAAAGATTTTACTGAAAATTTTTATTTTAAAAGTTTAGGATAAAATTTTCAGACGTGCCTACGGCCCATATTTTTAAGGGTACGTAGGCATTGCAATGCTGTCTGCAGATATAGACTCCTCAGTTCCTAAATCTTTTGAAAATGAGATTTATGCTCCTAAATCAGTTGGGGATTGCTACACTGAGCATAACAGTGCCTAACTGCCTTTAAAATTTGGCCCTAGTCTCATTTTCACAAATGATTTAGGCACTTAGCAGCCCAAGTTCCATTGGCTTTCATTTAGAATTAAGCTCCTAAATGCCTAAAGTCACTTTTGAAAATGTTACCCTTAGTCTGTTCTGTAGCTGTTAATTAACCTGTTTTTTAATGTGGAAATTTGAGTGTACAAATTGTGCACAATGTTTTGAAGTATGTATGATCAAACATAGTATCCTTGAAAGTGTATTTTCAGAAATCCATGTTTATTATTCTAAATACACATTTACACTATTGTAGTGTATAAATGTTAATATTAATATAGCTCTTGTGTATTGTAGTAGGCTATATATGTATATAGACTTCCATAACATATTTTTCGCAAAGAAAAATATTTTGTTTAATGCAGAAAAATAAAACTCCTAAAGTAGACTTAGTTGACCTTAAAATTGTGAAACAGGAGAAATTGAAACAACACTACAGGGTAGGTAACTGTTTCTGCCACTAGTTTAGTTTAGCGAAGCTTAGAGCATAATGGCTTGAGACCCTAAACTATATAATGAATTTATATTATATATTTAATGTAAGGATCTCCATGCTTTAAGAATTAGCCTAACAATACTGAGGTAGACTTGCATACATTTAGTAGACAGGAAAATGGAGAGTGAGTACCCAGTCCTTGTATTGTACATCTAAAACCTCTCATTGAAGTCCTGAAGCTGACCAAAAAAAAGGAAGAGAACCCAAAAGAACCAAACAGGAGGGAAAGAGCTGTAGAGAGCAAAAATCAAGACAGGACTGAATGGCTTCTTTGTGGGGATGAGAAAGTAAAGGAAATAAGAGGCCTAACGGGGGGGAAAAATGCCAAGAAGAGGTGACTTAAGTCAGAGCACTGTGGGATCCCATGATGTGGGTTTTGGGAAGTTTTTGTAGCTTCTGAAGTTAAGGGTATGTGAGCAATGCAGAATTATGTCCAAAGGATAATCAGTGGTACAGCTAAGACTAGTACCCACAAGTCTTAATTCCTCCTTTCATATTATTACAAGTAGGCCAGACTGTCCTTCTGAACAGATTGTGTAGACATCATTGCCTGTTTTTCTGGTTTTGAATAGACGTCTCCTAGACAGAACCAGAACTTTGATATCTGTTGAGCTGCTGAATTTGAGTTGGAAATTTCTGATCAAATCCTTGGAAATGAACTTCACATCAAAACCAGTTAAAATTCAAATTGTGGCTCATCTTTTGCTGTCCACAACCGTTTTGTGTCATTACTGCCCATTTGTGAATATCCCAAGGCCATTCCAGGCTCTGGAGTTGATTGTAGTGGCACAGACCCTTCTGCGTGTCTTAATCCCCTCTGCCCTGTCTCTTCTGCACGTCTTTCCTCCTCCCCTTCCTCCCCCCCTCAAAACATGTCCCCTTCTGCCCTGTCCCTTTTAACCTAGTCTTGTCATGTCTCCCATTGGCCTCCAGTCTTACCCCTCCCCACACTGGCTCTCAGTCTTCATCTCCAGGCTCCTCAAGAAGTCTGTCTTCCAATGCCTCTCACCCAGCTCCTTGTCCCAGACTCTGCCCAGCCAGTCCCAGTTCGCTTCCCCGCTCCTTGTCAGATCTGTCTCTTGTTTCTCCCACACTGATTCCTGCTTTGGCCAGTCCGTGTCCCCTCTGCCCTAAGCTTCTGCTCTGATGCCCAACCAATACCCGCCTACCCTCTCCTGCCGCTCCATTCAGTCTTTTTGCCCAGCCAGCTCTAGTCCCTGTCAATTTGTAGTCAGTTTCTCTTCCATCCCTTTCCAGTCCAATATCCTGCTGCCCTTCCCCCACACCCTCCAGTTCTGTACTTCCTTTGTGTTTGAGTCAGGTGGCCGCCTAGGTGCCAGCAGGGTGTCATTGAGAGCATAAAGGCAGGAGATACAGGCTCCCTGCTCTCAGCCTGGCCCCACTCTGGGAATAGAGATGGGGTAGGCAACCTATGGCAAGCTGATTTTCAGTGACACTCACACTGCCTGGATCCTGGCCACCAGTCCAAGGAGCTCTGCATTTTAATTTAATTTTAAATGAAGCTTCTTAAACATTTTAAAAACCTTATTTACTTTACATACAACAATAGTTTAGTTATATATTATAGAGTTACAGAAAGAGACCTTTTGAAAACGTTAAAATGTGTTACTGGCACACACAACCTTAAATTAGAGTGAATAAATGAGGACTCGGCACACCATGTCTGAAAGGTTGCGGGCCCCGGAATAGAGTATACTCAGGTGCTCTGTGGGGATGGTGCATGCTTCATTTAGCCAGCACTAGGAGCTGTGAGGGGCTGGAGCATGCTCATTGAGCATGGATTCTTCAGGCATTTTAGCTGTTATGCTCAAGTAGAGAAGTGCTAGAGTTTATGTGAACTGATATTTTTTCAAAGGCCAGACTTGGGTGGATTATCACAGGAACAGTAAAAGGTACATCCCTGGCACAGACACCACCTCTGCTCCAAAGCACAGGAGTGCTGCAGAGTCTCAGAGTAAAGGTTATCAGGATTATTTTTAACATTGCAAATTTTTTCCCTTGGTTTCAGTCTTGGATACAACTGAACTGTGTTGGCTGAAACAGTCAAATTCTTTAGAAAAAGGCAGACCCGTGGTATAGAAAAATTCAGCCCAAATGGTTAGTTTGGTAAAGTTATAAGCAATTGAAAACACGGTTTTGTAATGGGAAGTGACAAGCAAGCTTAATAGGCAGGGCTGGTTGCACCTCCTATAAGATATATATGGTATATTTAAAAAAAAGTTCAGACTTTGAATCACTTTCTTGCACCCTTTTGTGTTGCTTGTTTAAATTGTGAACTCTCTGGAGCAGAGACCATGTCTCTTTGTATTGGTACAGTACTTAGCACAATGGGCCTTGGTCCTGACTATAATAGAAATTAATATAAAGGTTTAAATTTTTCTTCCCCATTCCCCAATACTCCATTTACGAGAGAGCAACAGCTGTGTATAATCAATTTAACTTGATTTAATGAACACTAATAGAATGTTTGGAATGTCTTGTTTTTATATAGACTTTCTTCCAAAACGGACAACAAGCTGTGCAGGTTTGGTTTATTCAATTAATTTACCAAACATTTCTACAATTTCAAATGCACTCTTTTGGGTGGGAAAGTCGTTTCCTTAGATTTTATTATCACTGAGGTGACTATCTTCTACCACAAAGGAAAAGGATTTAATGCAGCTCGTTCTTGTCCCATGCCCTTCAAGTCACAATTCTTCCTCTGTTTTTACTCTGGGCATTCCTGTGCTGTGCTTTTTGACTGATTGCTCTACCCTACTCCTTTCCAGTCACTTTCACTTAGGTGTCACTCCATGTTCCCCTCCTTTCTTTTCCTTGGCTTTCTCCCTTTAGTAACTCCTCTCACAACCTAATACTCCCCAAACCCTTTATAAAAATCGTGTGTGACATTTGCCAAACTTCACATTATTCATTCTGTGTTGTATGTGTTTCTCTCCACCCCTTGCCTGTTGTGTGTATTTAGACTCTAAGCTGTTTGGAACAGGAACTCTCTCATACTGAGTATACCTTGCTTGGCATAATGGGCTTGGCTAGGACTTCTAGGCATCACTGCAATACACATAATAGTGGAGGAAATAACAGGGTACTAATTTGTAGTCTCCTCTTAATTTGTACGGTTTTCTAGCACCATTACAGGGTCACTAAGGAATCCTGAAAAACATGAACTTCTTTTCATACCTCACCCTCTTCTTTATATTGTGGCTCATAGGTGGTCTTGTCATGTCAGTACAAGACTGAGTCCGTCTTCACCTGTCGTATGCACATGTCTGTCTTTTATTTTGTTTAAAGATTCATGATGGAGTTGGATTCAAACTGAGAGAAATGAGAAAAACTGATATCACTGTCTTTTCATTCTTTCTCCATTTTCCTATTGTCTAACCTCTTCACTACCCTTCCTAGTGTTTCACTTCTGCTCTGGTAACCTCACTGTTCATTTAATGTAAAATTATTTGGATAACATCACTCTACAGATTGCTGAATGTAGTTTTGAAGGTGCCTTCAAGGGTCTGTTGCATGAAATCAAACCTCTGATTCAGCTGAGTGATTTCTCCACAATATTTGCTTGAGGAACTTATCTTCTACTCTCATCTCTCTAAATAGGAATATTTTTCTTTTCTTTAATCAACTTCAGTTTTGTCTTTGCAAGTAATAATCCTTGATGCTTACTGAAATAACAATTGATTTTTCCTGTCAGTTGATCAAATAATGAAAGGAGCATTTGAAGCTTGTAGTATTAGCTCTGGCAGCTGTCTAAACCAGGGGTTCTCAAACTTCATTGCATCGCGACCCCTTTCTGACCAAAAAAAAAAATCACTACGGGATCCCAAGAGCGGGGACCGAAGCCTGAGTCTGCCCGATCCCTGCCATCCTGGGGGGAGGGGGGGGTGAGGAAGCTTCATTGTCCTGGGGGGCTGGGGGATCCAAAGCCCAAGGGCTTCAGCCCCAGGCAGGGGGCCTGTAATCTCAGCCCTCAGGCTTCGGCCCCAGACAGTGGGGCTTGGGCTTTGACACCTGGCCCCAGCAAGTCCAAGCCAGCCCTGGCAAACCCATTAAAACAGGGTCGTGACCCACTTTGTGGTCCTGATCCACAGTTTGAGAACTGCTGAAAACCATGTGACTGTCCTCCGCTTTTATTTACTGTTTGTTACCCTTTTTTTCTCTCGCTCTCCTCATCCCACTTTTTAGTGTATCAGGCTTGTCTAGGTTTTTTTCCCATCTTTCATTCATTGGTGTGTTCTCTTATTCTTTCCTCTTTTTGACATTACGGCTCAACGCAGAAGTAGTTCTGCAGCAGACTGAAATATACTGTCAATATTCTATTAAATTTCTCTCTGCTGCTAATGCATAGGGTACAGTAGACTTGTTAGTGCGATGCATGAACCAGATGCTGGGGAACTTAAGTAATTATAGATTTAAATATTTTTAGAGTTCATGACTACACAGTCTACTGCTTCAAGGGTTCTCAGACTTGCTGCACTGCAACCCTCTTCTGACAGAAAAAAAATTACTGCATGATCCCAGGAGGGGGGATTGAAGCCTGAGCCCACCCGAGCCCCGATCCTCTCATGGGGGAGGGCCAAAGCCCCAAGGAGGCCTGTAACCTGAGCCCCAGCAGCCAGGGCTGAAGGCCCTGGGGCTTGGGCTTCAGCTTCGTCCCCGGGTGGTGGGGCTAAGGCACCAAGCTCCAACAAGTCTAGTGCCAGACCTGGCAACCCCATTCAAATGGAGTCACGACCCACAGTTGGAGAACTGCTGTACGACTTCATTCACCTGCATTTATATGTGAATAGGAAACCTAACCTTTCAGGCTTGCAGTAGCATTTGTATGTAGAGTCTGACACTAACAGCTGTACTCAACAAAGAAAAGGATATTCCTGTACTGAAAAGCCAAGCCACGAAGACAGCTTTCTCCTTACCTCTTGTGTGGGAAGTTGGGAGGAAGAACTTGTGTGAACAAACAGCTGAGGAAACTTCTCAAAATTTGTAATTAGCTTGGACAAAAGTGACACGCTATAAATGATGTATAATAAAGATGATTTGATAGCAATTCCCAAATACCTTCCCTGTTTATAAGGAAACATTTCTTTGGAAAACATAGAGGTGTACTGTACAGAATCTCTCCCCCCGACAGTGAGTTTTGGCTTAGTTTAATGAAGCATAATTGGGCCATGTAAGTTTGTCACTATTTGTGTCTGATAAAATGTGACAGAACAGTGAGCGTTTCTTTAGCATTTGGAATATACTTTGTCAAGCTCATTCAGATAAACAAATATCCTGAGCAGTCCTAGTGCCAGGAGGATGGCTAGCATAGAAGAAATGCAGAGAACTTTTTAGTTACAAATTTGACAAAGCAGAGTTATACCAATCGTATGTATCTCATTGCGGTAAAACTCTATATTTCCCCAAAAGTGTTCCCAAATAAGATTTAAATGACCTTATGTTAAAATTAATATTCAGAAATATTATATAATGTAATGTATAAATAACAGGCTTAGTGCCTCAGAATGTTACCATAGCCATCTGCATCATCTTATTTAACTGGTATACATCTGTGCAGAAATCATTGTTAATGGGAAGAATGCTTTTAATTTTAAATTCAGATGACAAGATAATTTCTGCCCAATGGGTGCATAACTTTTTTTTAAAAGTAGCATTAAAGTGCAAACTATGCTTAGAAGAACATCTTTGTGATAGGATGCAGAAGTCCCTTAAATTTCTGCTAAAATAGAAATGCCAGATTAAAGTGGATTATCTGGGACACAGGAATATTGCAGACTGGAAGGAGTACATGCAGTATATGAAGGAAATGGAGCTGCTCTGTAATATATAAATACTGTATACTATATGCTAACCAGCTTACTGGGATGTTTATTGTAGGACTAATGTTGGTTAGGGATTTTAAGGAAAACAAGCAGGCAGAGAAGAGTTAGCTCAAGATAAAACACCTTAGCAAACACTTCATGGTTGTATGATGGGACAATGACATTCACTGGCTCTGCGGAGCCTGGCTCAACCTCGTGCTGAGCCTGCAGGACTCTGGGAACTGGCAAGCATAAAGAGACTTGGCTGTGTTAAGAGGGACTCTATCAAGAGAGGAGAGGCATCTGTTGGGTAATGGTTAGGACAGGGAGCTGACTGACGCACATCTGCTGGGGAAGTCTGAAGAAATTAGACCTGCCTGGATTATCATCAGGGGATGATTCTGGTCAGTGCTGCTACTGGAAAACTTGAAGAAGACTTAAATCCATCTTGAAGATCTGCTCAAATGGTGCACCTGACCACAATATCATGACCAGAATGAGCAGCCTGTTATCTGTTAAAACAGTATGGCTGGCTTCATTTGGGCAACTGGACCTGGCCAAAAATGTTCATGGGATCTGGAGACAGGATGCTGAGCTAACAATACTAGGAAGTCATGAGGAATTGAATAGAATCTGGAGTGCAACTCTTACAAAAAGAAGGGGTAACTGAGAGGAGAAGGAAGGCAAAAGTTTCTAATGTTTTAAAGGTCAAATGTCTAGTGCAAGACTTCTGTAACACTTAGAGTAATCTGTTACATCTCAAACATAATGCTGAGGAGAGGGAGTTGTTGCCTCGAGTCAGATCCACTCTTAAAATAAACACAGGAAATGTAGAAAACTTGAGGAGTTAAAACTTTTTTTTTAAGATGATGGAAGTGGGAGGAGTAATCTCAGAAGGATATCAAAACTCCTGGAGAAAACACTAAGAGGTTGATAGCAGTGGGCTGGGTTAATGCAGAGTTTCCTGGAGAAACACAGGAAGCGTTCTCTGAACTGCAAGAATAGTTTATTTAATGGTTTAATCTGTACATCTATCTTGATAGTGTATGTTGGCTTGCTTATTTTTCAATAAACTTGTAGAGTGCTTGTTTTTTTAAGTGAATGACTTTCCTGCTAGTCTCTAGCATACAAAGAAATTATGAGGAAACAAACCTATTCGTGATAGGAGACAGACAGGCAACCTTTGGTCAGGATGACTAATCTTGGATTATTCCAGTGACTTTGAAGGATTCTTATTCAAACTTGTGCAGCATAGGATGGTTTCTGTAATGTAATTTCCTAATGAGATGCTAATGAATAACTTACAAATATGTGATGAAAAATGGTAATGGTGAATAAAGGATCATAATGTCAGTGTGATAGGATATATTGAACCATGTAGCCCTGTAAATATAACCTTCCTCCTAGCCTATATATGTAGATCAGTGGTCACCAACCCGTATATCGCGATTGGCTGGTCAATCCTGGAGCCTCTGCCAGTCAATCACAATCTCTGGCTGCTAAAAGTCAGGAAGTGCAGCAGCGCTAAGGCAGGCTCCCTGCCTGCCCCGGCCCTACTCTACTCCCGGAAGCGGCCAGCACACCCCCACAGCCCTTGAGGGAGTGGGGTCTCCGTGTGCTGCTCCTGCCTGCAAGCACCGCCCCCGCAGCTCCCATTGGCTGCAGTTCCCCATTTTCAGCCAATGGGAGCTGCAGGGATGGTGCTTGCAGGCAGGAGCAGCACATGGAGTCATGTACTTCCCCCCTCCCCCCCCCTTCCTCCTGCAGTGGTGCGTTGGCCTCTTCCGAGAGCGACGTAGGGCTGGGGCAGGCAGGGAGCCTGCCTTAGCCCTGGTGAGAGCCCCCTCCCAGAGCCAGCACCCCATACGCCCTCCTGCACCCCAACCCCCTGCCCCAGGCTCTGCCCAGAGCCCCTTCCCTCACTCCAAACCCCTTGGCCACAGCCCAGAGCCTGCACTCCCCTCAAACCCCAACCTCCTGCCCTAGCCCAGTGAAAGTGAGCGAGGGTCGGGGAGAGCGAGGGTCAGGGAGAGTTGAGTGCCAGAGAGGGTGGAGGGGGCGTGAATGGAGTGATTCACTACTAATTTCTCCCTGTAGGTCAGAATCAAGTCTAAAATGGCTCTCCCCCTTATTTCCTCCACTTTCTTGGGGAAAAAGTTGTCCCCGGTACATTCCAAGAACATGTTGGAAACATTGTGTCTTGCTGTATTGCTTTTCCAACAGAAGTCTGGGTAGCTAAAGTCCTCCATTACTCCCAGGTCTTGTTTTGTATACTTCTGTTGTTTGTTCTAGAAATGTCTCATCCACTTCCTCTCCTTGATTTGGTGGACTACCGTAGCCATACCATGATATCACCCCTGTTTTTTACCCCTTTTTATCTTTACACAGAGACTCTTATCTGGTCTGCTTCTGACTGCCTTTTGCACCTCAGAACGAGTATGCACATTCTTGATGTATAATGCAACACCACCTCCATTTTTAGGCTGCCTGTCTTTCCTGAACAAGCTATACCCCTCTATACAGATATTCCAGTCATGAGTCTGGAATATCCCACCAAGTCTCTAGCACCAATGAACTCAAAATTTAGCTAATGTACTAATCGTTCCAGTTCTTCCTGTTTGTTCCTCATACTCCTTACATATTTGTATAGACATCCAAGAGGTGGATCAGATTTCCCTCACTGATTTCCCTCTTGTTGCTCTAATAACCATAATGTAATTTTCCATGTGACCCCCCCCCCCCATCTAGCTTTTTGTTAAGGTCATATTTTTATGCTTACCTGCAAGCTTTTGTCATCTGCCCCCTTTGAACTTCGTTTAAAGCCCTCCTCACTGGGTTGCCGAGTTGGTATGTGAAGATGCTCTTCCCCTTCTTGGTGAAGTGCACTGCTTGTCTTCCCAGCAGATATTCTTTTCTGAACATCATCTCATGGTCTTGGGCCTGACCGTGTAAATTTAGTAAGGCTATATTATAAATGCAATCAGAACCATATTGTACAGAAGTCTGGAATGTTTATGGTCTCTTGGTATTTTAAAATAGTCAAGGATTATAAGTGGAGGAAGATAGCCAAAGCAAGGTTTGCAAGGACCAGGGGCAGGGTGCACCTGCAACAAGTGTGGTTCAACTGGACAGGATGTAGTATGGCACACTTCTCAGGTGTGCATGAAAAATGTGGAGGAAGTTGCTGGTCAGTGACTCACGTGATGTATTTACTGTTTGTTTTGATGCGACTCTGTGGTGCTTTGCACAATGATTACGATGAAGCATTAACGTTACAAAATCTGCTGTGTTATACTATTGTAGTTTTAATGCCTGTTTTCAATTATGACCATTATCATTTAAACAAATTTAATAAAATCGGCTGCTCTATCATTACCACTCTAATTTCACTCAGCCGTATGCCTCATGCTCCTGATTGGCTTGATAGATTTATAAAACCCTGTTGTGCTCCAGTGTAACAGCACACATGCTATTGAAGATTAAGCATTGTTCTAAATGACTGTGAAATTCTAGCTAGAACAGTATGACTTAATGAAAACCTTAAGAATAAAATAAGATAAAGCTTAAAAGGATCAGAAAAAAATTCTAACTACTCACAAACTTAAAACTGAAATGTACTGCTTTTTGTGATCTTATTTCTTCCTCATTTTGTAGGTACAAACCTTGTTCCTGTGGAGTGGAGGAGGGAAGGGAAAGTATGTACGCAAAATTATGAGGAAATGGTAACAGAAGGAAGGGGTTGATCAAATTTTAGCCAAATTAGGTATCGATAATGCGCCCATCAGTTTATCGTGGGTACTACCTAAGATACCAATCAGACAATGTTCCTTTATTTTATTTTATTTTTTTTCAGGTCAATCTAGACAAAGGATATCCTAGATATGATCAAATTTTAATGAACTAGTAAGGGTTCTGGTTATTGGCTTATATTTATCCAAGGTGTGAAATAATTGTTACAAATAATGCAACTCTGTCTTTTTACAGAGGGCTACTTAAGCAATAAAAACAAATAAAATGGGTTAATAGTACATCCATAGCTCAAATAGCTTGGCTGTTTCTTTAACCGTTTTGTTTACAAATACTTTGTTTAGTAAGAATCATCATGTTCGCAATTTTATAAACCCTCACTGAATAAAAGCATGAAATATATACAGATTACCATGTACAGAGTAATACCTATTCCTGTTTTACATTCTACCGCAAATATACATTTAAAGAACACACAATTCCAGACGGAATTTATTTTCAGAAAACTATATAAATTTACAAGACCATACATGTGGTAACAAAAAAAGGCCAATGACCAATTGTTGTATCTATCTGTGATTTTGTGTATTGCTTTTTCTAATTTATTCAGTGGAGTCAAAGGAAGTTCCGCTTTTACACCGTGACTTTTTTCAGTGTCTGTTTTCAGTCTTCTGGTATCTGATATTTATCTTCATTATGTAGCAGTTTGGTGTAGATGGGGAATTTTAACCAGTATTTTACCAAGAAGGCAAAGGAAAGCCTGAAACACACATCAAATCTCAATTCAGTTTTCTAAATTCCAAACACTTACCATGTTCTTCGTTAATGTATTAACTAGTAAATTAGGCCACATTTTGATAAAGGAACTAACTGCTCAAAACTTAAAGATAATGTAGTTTTTAAAATATTTTTTTTATATTTTGGTGACTATTCTAGATCGATGCTGGTTTTTGCTATATACTGTATTAACACTTAATGCAATAAACTGTGTCGACATATATAATACTAATTTCTGTGTTTTTATAAATACTTAATATCACTGCATATAGAAGATTTAGTTGCCATTCATTCAAAGAAATATCACAAGCCCTGCCTTTACTTCATGGATGTGTTTAAACAGCAGGTTACAGTCATTGGGGGTTTCATTATTTCCGTTTATGGGCACTTAGTTGCAGAACTCTGTCTGAAATACTATATACATTTATGTTGCTATTCATATATTTCCTGTGCATGAATATAGGAATATGTTTAAGGAGGTTAAAGTGAAACTGAATTTTTATTTTCGAAAAATAACTTAGAGAAAGAACCTTAACGCTCACTTTTTAAAGAAAAGGTCTCAGTTCAGACTTGTGGCCATAAATGCAAATATTTTGCTAACATTTGTTTACTTCCTTGAAAGAAATTAACTCTAAACTGTAAAATGGAACGGGCTCCTGGTATCTTTTTTTCTGATATGCAGAGGAGGATTGCAAAGTGGTGCACAATATTGGCTGTAAAATACACTACTGCAATACATTTAAATGATACTTAAATTTTCTTACAGTATCTTTATTTTGTTTTAAACAGATGATTCACAATTATATGGAACACTTGGAAAGAACCAAACTTCATCAACTAACGGGGGGTGATCTGCTAGAATCCACCACACACGGTAGAATTAGGTAAGCATTATTACGCTCTCACCCTGAAATGAAAGAAAAAATCCATTCGTGTATGTTTGCAAGACTGTCTATTCTTTAATCCTACAACAACAGTTTGGCTGAATCAGAAAGATTTGTCGAGTGATTGGAATGCAGTAGGAGAATAGTATAGAAATCAGTGGGGGAAAAAAAACACTTGCTTTTGTAACACTAAATGTTGATATATATACTCTGTACATTGGTCTTGGGCAATAATTTTGGCATACATTTTTATAAATTTAGACAGGGTTTCTTTTAGGATATGGATAATTTCAAAATAACAGTAGACAGCAGAAATACCAGAGTCTAAAAAATACTTAAAGAATATTGCATTGTTGCTACTGCTTTATACACAGATTTACAAAGGAACATGTCTAAATGTCTGCTTGTGCTGAGAGCTTTATGTGAATATATTATGTAGATCTCAAAGCTTTCTGCCAATGAACTTTGGAAGGGGGAGAGAATAGGTAATAAGCTGGCTGTCTCTCTGGGTTGCTGCATAGATGCTAAGAGCAGCAGCTCTATGGTTTATGGAGGTGGGGGAGGAGAGAAGTGATGTCATTGGTTTGGAGCTGCTGCAGGAGAGAGTGGAAATCTGCTGCTGATGGCATTGTTTTTGTGGCAGCAGCTGAATGACAGACTTTCACTACAAAGATACACCCTCGTCGTCTGTGTAGCCTTGGTTCCGGCGTTTCACCATGCCAGCGCAGCGCCATGAGTCCTGGATGCATGCTGCTATTTGTGTTTGGCTTCGTTGGCGGGGCGGTGGTCATTAATTCAGCTATCTTAGTATCTCTTTCTGTTTTGCTGCTTGTGCACTTTTCTATTTCTACTGGCGTGCCAGCTCTGACGCAGAATCTACCAAGGATACTCAGGTACTCTGCCCTACTGAACCTCTGCTTATTGCTTTCTTTGTTATCATCCTCATTCTTCCTCATCTTTCGATCTATAAAAGGAGGCAATAGGATATCAAGTGCTGATATGAAGTCCTGTATATTTAGTATTTATAGACTAAGGCAAGGCACTGTTTTTTAAATGGCTAAAGGAAATTTGCATTGGTGGTTTTTTAAGTAATTACAAGGTCAGTCAGTGTGTTTTTCCTTTAGAAAGCTGTTAAATCAATCTCTTTGACGCTAACTTGCCAGCAGAATAGAGGTGCTTTGTTAAACATTGTGGACAGAGCTTGCACGCATTGTGTTGTAAGGTATTTAGCGAATGTTATATAGCCCTAAATTTGTGATGGCTTAGGCCTTTCATTTACCCAGTTTATATACAGCATATGGTAATGGGCGCTCATTCAAATATAATTATTTCAGTATTTTTTTACATTTTAAAAAAATACTGCTTGATCATTTTAAACACTTTTTGAAAGAAAAATCTTCCATTATTTGGGTATTAGAGCTGTAACAGCCTATTCACTATTGTTTAGTCAAATGTTATACTCTCTCCTCTTTCTTTCTCTACTTGTATGGCAGTCAACCAACTCTTTCCTCCCTTGAGTTATGTGCTGTTATTCCTGGTTGCTAGAGTAGTAGCAGATCTGCATCATTACAAAAAAGAGAGAAAAAAATAATTTGACACATTTTAGTGCTAGTTTTAAATGAAATAAAATTTTAATGTGGCCCTTTGTATCTTTCAAACTTGTAAACTTGGCATTCTTTAATCACTATTGTCACTCTGGCTTAAATAAATTTTTAAACTTGTTTAAAATGTGATTGTCGGAAAATTAGTTCTAATGGAAGATTATTTTAAAAGAATAAATGTAGCACATGGCCTGGGTTTGGTCTCTAGCCTTCAGTGGGTTTTTTATTTTTTTATTTCTCTTTTGTGATAAATAGGGTAATATTACTATAGAATAATCAATTACTAAGGCATTATACTTTAAAAGTAAAGCATAATATTTTACTTTTGTAGGTTTAAAAAGTCTGAACTCTAACAGTTTACATTAATGCTATCAGCTAGATAAAGAAATAATCTTCTAGTAGCATGTCATCACTTTCAAGTTAATATTTATATTTCAAGTCTTTCTCAGAAACTGTGCTGTCTTTTTAGCAGAGCCTTTTGGTTAACTTTTAGAACTATTTTAATATGTAAATAAGCCAGTCTTTTTAAAGGCTGTGGTTGTTGGTTTTTGTTAGCTAGTGTGAAGAAAAAAATTGTAGAAAATTGTTATTGATAAAGCATTATGGTCTGAATATATAATAGATTAACTTGAATAGTTATGTAATCAAAAAAGAGATAATGTAGAGTGGCTGCAAAAATACTTAGTAAAGCTATAATATTTCAGTAAGCCACTGTTAAAAGAAATAAAGACTAAATAAATACTTTTATTGTTGTTTAGGAAGTAAATTATAATGTCTGACTTTAATTCAGCAAAATGGCATCTTTCCAGATATTTCTTGGAAACTGAAAGGGGGACTCTTCCCCATCCCACAAACAAATTTATACCCTGTTTTTAGTGGGAGAAGATCTTGCTTGTCAGAAGGGAAGACAGAGACCCCCTTACAACTTAATGATCTCTCCCTTGCATGTATTTTGATTTTGATGTCGTACATATAAGACATCTATCTATTTACTATATGTGACTATAATTTTAAAAAATGACAGTCCAGCTAATTCTCCCCCAACAAAGTGAGCCCAACCCAAGGAAGAATTTTTCTTTGAGGATTCCCCATCTCCTTTCTTAGTCCATAATCCTCTCCCCCATTAAACTCCTCTCCTTAAAAGCCTGTATAGAAGGTTTTGCAGCATACCCTGAAGATAAACAGATCTGGGCTTCTTTGTACCATTGGTGCAGAAGGTGATTTCCAAAGCTAAGGGCCTCTCTCAGAGCATGCTTTAATGTGAGTCCTCTTTTAAACTGAAAGGGGTCCAACTGGATTTTTGGCACTGATTTTTTTTCCCCAGAAAATCAATACTTGAAATGAAAACTGTGTGTGTATCTTCTCCTCCCCCACCCCCCACACGTATTAGAAATGTGGGAATTCTAAACAAAGGAAGTACTTTAATAGATTCCAAGGACACCTGCTGTTGTAGAAAAAACTTCTGTTTAGTTCTGCAACTATTTAGTAAGGTTTTTTCTTCAAAGTTGTTACTGTTCCAGCATAACCCGACCATTTCAATACTTTTTATCTATGTGGCCTTGATTGCTTTTGCTTTTTTCATTTGCTTCACATTATCTATGCTTAACTGTATTTATGCTGACTGAATGTCCAGCTGTCTTTCTGTATTGGTTAAGAGCGTACCCAGAGATCTCCTGTGTGTACTAGTTTCCTAGTGCAGAATCTTTGGTATTGATTTGTTTTTGTTTTTTACAGCATATTTAGTCATACAGACAGTATTTTGTACGTCATGGTTCTTCCTATATTGGTACTCACAAGGTGCTTGCTCAGACATTTTCCTTAACTTCCTAAAAGTTTTTAATCTCTTGAGAAAATTATTGTCCAGACATAGTGAATGTTCTCAAAAGGACCTATTGCTTCCTGGGCCCCAAGTACAAGCACTTCTTGACTATCTTTACTTTAGGGTTTTTTGCCCCCTTTGCATAGGAGCATGGACCTTCCCTTGGCTACATTTAGTGTTTCAACACAGGTCTTGCTAGCAGACTGTGAAGTTGTCCTGGCTAATGTAGATAGGGCCCTAACCATTTTACAAGTCAATACTATAGACTTAAGTCTCCATAATCACTCTGAAAACAGTTACCCTGGTTTTCTCATTGAGAGGTGCCCACGAGTTTATGGACTATACTTTTACCTGCTTTGTATTGCAAAGCTCAATTTTCTGCAGTCATTGTGTACTGTCTCTACCTCTTACCTTTGGTAAACTTATCTCTAACTTTAACAGCTTTACTTTTGGCAGTGGTGCTTAACTGCACATATTTCTTTTTGGATCATGCTGTTTTGACCAAGCAAACGTTTTGCTTCATCTTAACTTTCTTCAGTTAAGTGTCAGACACTGACATTCTTTTTTACAGAGCTGGCCACATCATTCTGCAGATTTTCTAAACAACATTTTTCTCTCTCACCAGATGTAATCTGGCTTTATTCATTGTGATCACACCACTGGACACAGTATCAGTCCTGGGATTTTGGGAAGGCTCTTCAAGATGAGTCTTTGAGGTCTCCTAAACTGTGTCTTCTCCATGAGGAGGAGGGTGAAATCTTTTGGCTTTCACTAGTCTTCTCTGCTGTAGAGTAATATTTAGGTTTTGGTGCTGTGTTCCCATACACAGGTGCCAACACTTCAAGATACTTCAAGGGACCATTATCCAAATAGTTCAAGGATCTTGGGAGAGATAGGACCCACTTCATGCCAGTCTGTGGAATTCTGCGTGCTTTCTGGTGTATTTTAGATTACTTTTGATTGTTTTATCTAGTTTAACAGCTGAATATAGAATAGCAGCTATGGTAATATGACAGGTAATATGAGGATTAAAACCTTCCATGAACATGCTCCCGTGCCCCTGACAGACCTCTCTGCTACCAGCTTTCTCAATGTCCTATGTAATATTGGTACTGTTGATGATTAAAAAAAAAAAAGCCAATTCTGTAACTTCTGTCATCTCAGTCTATGTATTAAAAAGGCTATCTAAATTCATATCTCAACTTAGGTTTCCTACCAACTCATATTTGTTAATTTGGGAACTGTAATGATCTAAGCACAACAAGATTGAAAACTCTTCAGTGATATCAGCATAAGATTTGAGTGTTTAACTGGGAAAGTGGTTTTGTATAGTTTCTCTCCTACAAACTAAGCTGTAAGCTTCATTTTAGTCCATTCCAAAAATAGTTCCCTAATTTTCAGAGCCTCCAGTTCTGATAACAGGTCTTTCTGTTCACACCCAAACATACAGCCAAGCAGAGTACAAACTGTGCTCTTTAGATGTACAAACTGTACTTGTAAATGTGAAATGCTTTTAAGAATAGATATGAGTTAGACTTCAAGGTAAGGAGTTTTTTGCTTGAAGTGGATGGGAAAGTTGAAAATATGTCTGGATTTAGTAGTTGATCATTACAGAAGTTGTAGTGCTGTACAACAGTTGAGCAAATGAGAAACGCATTTTCAAAAGTAGCTTCTGAATGCAATTGGATTGCTAGTGCTTCATCTGAATTAACGAAAAAAATTAGACTTGCTTTTAAAACATTGATTCTGATGTTCATGGTCCAACAATTATTTAATATTAAAATTTTTAATCTTCTCCACCTGGAATGGCTATGGGATGTCCAGCATAAATGCTGCACAAAGTTGTTCAAAACTGGAATCTGTTAAATCAGTCTAAAGTACTCAAACTTTTGGAATATAGAAGCAGAATCTGAGGAATTACTAAATAAAATAATGCAAACTGTATACTTGCAGGTGTGTATAATGAGAAATACAGTATGCATGATTGAATCTAAATTCTGTTTCCTTGCCATATCCAGAAGCAGGTATAGCATAGGCAGTGAGTGTGTGAAATTGAAGCTCATGAAATTTGATTTTTTTTTTTTTTTCCCAAACAGAAAAGAGCGTCCTATATCACTGGGCATCTTCCCATTACCTCCAGGAGATGCACTGCTTACACCTGAGACTCAAAGAGAAAGCGGGGAAACACCTGGGTCAGAGCACTGGAAATTCCATGAGCTGAGCCAGCCACGCTCCCACACCAGCCTAAAGGTGAGCTATTGGTTTTCAGGTTGGTTTTGCATCTTATGGATTCAGTACATTGTCGGTGATAACTACATTACCGGAAAGCCTGAACTGTCATCCTCTGGTTATATAAACTCGTCAGTGCATCAGTTATTGCATGTGATTTTTGAGTGAGTCTCCTATTTGAAAGGAACTTTGTGTGCTCAGTGAATGGGGATTTGGGCTGCACTTCCAACATGGGGTGGGAATGTAGGATCTGTCTCCTGCTATTTCAGAGGTAAAAAATATTAAGGCCTACAATTCCAGTATTTACAGACTGGATAGACAGTATAAACCAGGGGTCTCAAACTCCTGGCCCTTGGGGCTCCAGCAGTTTTGGCGCCGGGTCTCTCCCTTGGCCCCACCTGCTGCCCCCGGGCACTCTCCCCTCAGGGGCCCCGGCAGCGCAGCAGAGCTGAGCGGCGTCTGCCTGCTCGCTCCAGTGGCTGACGGCCCCTTCTTGTGGCCCAGGGGTGGGGCGGGGCCGTGCCTCTGTGTGCTGCCCCTGCCCTGAGCATCCCTGAGGCCAGTGGGACACTGCGGGTGTGGTGCCTGGGGGCAGAAATGCGTGGAGGCCCCCTGCCCTGCTTTGGAGCACCAGGTAAGCACTGCACCCCCAAACTCCATTCCAGAGCCTGCACTGCCTTCCCACACCCCCCCTCCTGCCCCCAAACTCCCTCCCAGAGCTCAACCTCTCACCCCTTCTGAACCCAAACTCTCTCCCAGAACCTGCGCCCCAATCCTCTACCTGGTGGAGGGTGGAGTTTGGCGGGGGGGAGGGCAGCGAAGGGCAGGTTCTGGGGGGCATGAGTGACATTAGCCCGCTGGGGGGACTTGAGGGCTGGCACTGGCCTTAAGGTAAATTGAATTTGAGACCCCTGGTATAAACAATTTTGGGAATTTAATGTTCTGTGGGATGAAAAACTTTGAGTATTCAAGTACTGTGACATACAGATGTGTATATTTGTATATAAAATTTGTGTAATTCTAGTGCTCGTAGTTTAAAATTAAAATATTAAATCAGTAATATTCAGTGGTGTGTCTCAGAGGAGGAAAATAGTTCTAATTTTAATATGAGATTCCTGAAATGTGTTTTATATATATTTAAAAATACCAAATGAATTTGAGGTGTTCTCCACTTGAACTGTTTCTTAAATATAATCCCGCACTCGCTGCCATAAAAAGATGAAGGAACATCTGAATGGCCGTTTCCTGTTTAGATGTCTTTTGGGAAGACTAAAACTATATAGTATTTTTTTGGAGCATTCAAAAGGACTTTGATATCAAAGCTCTATAGAACTAATAAGCTTTCTGCCTCACATACAATTTGGAAAGAGTCTGATTTTACAGCTGCTTTCTGTCAAGATACCATCTGATTACAGCATTTCAGAAGGAAGAAGACATCTGATTAATGGAATGACAGAGGTTGTCCTCTTTAACTCTGTTACTCAGTATTTAACTTTTGGGCTTTTTATTGAAATGGCTGAAGACCGTAATTGTTAGTGCCTGAAGATGAGGATCGTAAATCCTGTGATTGTCTAAACTATAGCATACTTCATGATCCTGATGCATACAAAAACTGAAAAAGAATCAGAAGACCCTGTGAAAGCTTTCTGTCCTTTTGCAATCCATGAACAGAAATACTATAGTACTGTGGTTTTCAACCTTTCCAGGCTACTGTACACTTTTCAGGAGTCAGATTTGTCTCATGTACCCCCAGGTAATCCTCTGTATTCATATTGCCCCATGGCAATTTCAGTAATTCAGAAATGGACAGGCTGTAGGAGGAGTTACTTTGCTGAAATACAGGTTAGAGCCATGTGATTTAAGAGTGGGTGGAGTTGAGTTATAAAGGGAGGTTTTCTGATCTCATTCTATCCCCTCCAGAAAACAATACCTGTCACTTCATATTGTCAAATTATATTTCTTGGCATTAGTCCTTTAAAAAATATTAACTTGTACACACTTAAAAATGGCTACCTTGCATGCACAATTTTGCTGCTCTATATATACACATCTCTGTCTAGTTACAAGACTAAGTGCCTTAGGGCAGGGACCATATCTGAAAGTTAGATATTATTATTTATCTTACACAGTACCAAGCACAGTGCCTGTATTTAATAAATGATCCTGTGGAATGGCGTGATACACTGCAGTCACTATTGAGAGTTGAATATTTATTTCTCTATTATAGTTTTAAACATGATGTATCTTGCCAGTGTCTTGTACTACTGCTTTCAGATACCTGCATTTTTATTCATGCAGTAGTATTTGAAGGATGCAGAATGGTACATCTAAATACATCTCCGTATAGGTGCCCAGGAGCAACACAGACCAGAATTTATCTGGATATTCTGGAACTTTGTACAGTAAGGACAATATTGGGTGCCATTGGAAGACAAGATGCAGTTGTGTATTGCCTTCTATCCCTACTCTGATTGCATTGCATACAAACCACTATTTAGTTCTCTACAAACGTAGTGACCTAATTTTAAATACACAACTTAGTGCCATGAAAAAAGTCTTTAGGAAACATTGCTTACAAAATACAACTTGATGATTATTTCAAATTTTTAAGATATTTGGGGAAAATATTTAGACTCACTCCTGCTTAATGGAATTACATTTAACTCTCACTCGTTTCCGGAGCGCATATTGCTATCAGTTGAATCTACTGATAAATCCAGTTTCCAAATGAAAGGGAAGAAATTAAGTAGTTATAGCAAAACAATTGAATTATACAGAAACCCTTGGTTAATCCCTTATTTTTGGAAACAATTGATTCAAAATCAGTTGAGACCCTCTTTCTTCACAGCCACTTTCTGTTGGGCAATCAAGCCATTTGTTTGGGGCTTTTTGTGTGCTAAAGTCAATGGTCAGTGTGTGCTGCATTCTTCAGTGGATGCACTCGGAATACAGAGTTGGAGAAATGTTTGAACAGAGCCAACATTCATGTTGAGGTTTTATTCCGTGTGGGTGAGCTCTGAATTCACTTGGTAAGAGTACAATTTCCTCCCTTCATTACTTGTTTGTTAAAATATGAATCATTATCCAGTTGTTTAACCTTATTAAAAAAAAAAAACTACTACAAGTTAACATTCAAAAGGTGGCTTATAATATTTAATCATGTAGCCTTTTTAGAAAATGGACTTCAGTTGTTTGCCATCATTCCTTAATTTTGGGCTTCATGACTTCCTGAGTATCTTTGGGGGGAACATACATATTCTTGGAATTCATCAGAGATATCTAATGGTCAGGTGTTACACATGCTGTGTTCTAGTCTCCAATTTGACTCTCTATGAGATTAACAAATATTCACTCTTCCCATCTTGGTTACCTTTAAATTTGTGATGAAGGATATTGGTATGTGGAGACAATGCAAGCAATTGCGACACTTCCAAACAATTGGAGACTTCATTAACAGCAAGTTGTTTCAGATGTTCAGAATTTGGTATTACATATGTAACCCAGTACAGTGAACTCTTAGTATTTAGTAAAGAATATGGTAAGATGAGGCTTGATGTCATTGATGGGGCAGGACCTAAAAGTGCTAAATTAATCATAAGGGCTTGAAAAATTCATATGACTAGGAACTTGATCTGGGGTAAATACCATTAATTTATGCATTTACAGTAAGATTTGCTTTTCAGTTATGATTGCAGAGAACCCCTTCCAAACAATTGGTTACAAACTAGTTGTTGCCTGTCTAAATCCTTAGATAGCATCAGCATTTTTGCTGCTGGTAGAGCTCAACCACAGAGTGAAATTAACAAGCCTCTAGTAAACTTTACTGCTGCTATTAAGGACACTGTGGATTAGGTCAGTTTCTTGCTGCTGGCTGGGAGACAGCTGTAAGCAGCAGCAGAGGCAGGTTAAAGGAGAGCTTTATAAAAAGGTTGTTATAGGGTCAGCTCAGTAGAGGATGTCCTCCCTTTGCAGTAGTCTAGAGGTTCTGGATTAGGAGTGGGGAAACAGAGCTCCCTCTTAAACCGCTGGCTGCTGGAAGGTAGGAAGGCTTCAGATTTCACACTTATTAAATGGCGGCCATAAAGGATGGAGCCTCTGAGCAGGATCCAAGGAGCACAAAGCACAAACTGGTGGGGAGGTTGGCTTCCTAGCTGGATGTTGCCTCTAGACAATGAGGCCCTTCGTCTTATTAAATGATCTAGTTTAGACTTCTGGTTATTTTCAAGCCCTGTGTATGAAGGGATGGATGATCAGCAAGGCTGGGTGTGGTGTGTTTCTGTGGGTGATGGTTGGTGCCAGAGAGAGTGGAGGGATAAATTAAGATCCAAAGTCAGCATTTTTGGAGGAGCGGGAGGGAAATGGGATGGAAAATAAAGGAGACATAGCAGAAAGCAGTGTTGGGAAAGCAAAAGGGATATATGCGGAAGAGAAGTAGAAATAACACGTGGAAAATGCAGGAGCAGGTTTAGGCCGTAGTGAGGAAGTGGGAGTGAAGGAAATACGGTAAAACAAAATCGAGAGGCATAGTAAGTTACATACAGAATATATTAGGTTCCTATTTAACGTATACTACACAAATGCAGAATATCTTATTGAATACACAATTGTTTATTGCTTTTAACTGTGGATGGGGGAGGAGGGATTGGGTTTCAGAACATGGCAGTACAGGTATATTTCACCTTGAATAGTGGTTTTGGTCCCCAGGCTAATAAATGCTGGATAATTTTTAAAGCCTTGTTACTCATGTGAAAAATTCTTTATTCGGGGGTCTGCTGTTCTGAAAGCTGTGTAACCATTCTGGTTCTTGAATATTTTTCTCAAGAGTCGAATTTAAAGGATTAGAGGGAGCCCAGAGTAATATTTACACAGTAGATTCCAAATAAAACATGTAAATTTCATAAGTAAACTGAAATATGTGGAAGAGGTGTTTGTTGCCTTCATGTTTGAGATGTATTGAGTTAGACTAATCTGCATGCACACCTGAAGGTGTACAACTGAGAGTATATTTGTTATACAGTACCCATCATTTGTGTTTGAAAGATTGAATGAGCAGCATCCAGGTGGAGGCCTTAAGCCAAAATACCTGTGAGCCCAAAGATCCTCAGTATGGAAAGTCCTGCATACACTTCAGTATGTGAATGTTTACAATAGTCCAGTCTAAACTGAGGCTAAAACTGTTCCCTGAACCTGCTCAAGCAAGCAAACTTGTGGCAGGAACAAACAAGATAGTGTGTTAAAACTATTTTCTAGACTAGTTAGGGATCTAGAAAGCACCTTTTAAACATAGTGGACAGACAAATTATTTATTTGAACCCATTCAGGGTTAGTCTATATGTACGTGTAAATTGACTTGTGGGTATTGTGACACAGTAGACCTCCAGCTATGCCACTTTGTTCCAACTCAGCTGTAACAAAGTTAAAATGACAAATTTAAAAAGGAAATTTTTAACACAACACGGTTTTTGGAACTCATTGCCACAAGAAATGGTGGCAAAGAACAATTAAAATATAGTTAATGAAACTATCTGTAATTACATTAGATACTTAAATATCCCTATAATATTTATCTTCTTGCTTCAGGACACAAGCTAGTCACTGACTGCCTGGAGTTAGGAGGAAATATTTTCCTGGTGTGTGATACTGCATTAATTGCCCATTGTGGAGAACTTGTCTTTCTCCGAAGTATCTGGTACTTGCAACAGTGCGAGATGGAATAGTAGAATAGATTTGACCATTTGTCTAATTTGGTGCAATATGGCAATTATCTTCCTGGATCCCAGTGACTGTTTCATAAAAAACTGGGAAGATCAGTTGTGATAGAGAGGCACACCTGACATGGAAGATGGCAGCCTTGTGCAGTTAGTTATTTTAAATTCAGTGTTAAATTGCTTTTTTCAAAGCCATCTCCATATTTATATCAAAAGTGTGTGGTTCAACTTCAGAAATATCACTAGGGTTTACCTTTAGTTGATGTCTTCAGGGGTGATGGGGATAGTAGGTACTTTATATTATAATTCTCAGGGAACATGTGCATAGGTACATAGGTATGAAAGTATATATTTTAAACATATTCAGTGCAATCCCCCTCACACCATTTGTAGCCCACTTTTCTTAGATTGTCATCTTTTTTACCAGAGACTGTTTTCATATGTATTGTTACAATGCTTAGCAAAATGGAGCCCCAATCCTGGTCAGAGCTTTTTGGTGCAGCTGTAATAAAAATCTAAGGATAAGAAGATCTGGATTCATAATTTAACTATTAGCTGTTGTGAACCAAAATGTACTTTAAAAGAAAGAGGAGGTTGTTGATCACCTAGTTAACTTCTTGGAGACTACAAAGAATTACAGTTGAGTCCATGTCTGAAGGAAAATCAAACATTTCAGCAGTCTGAATATACCAAGGGTTTTCAGCTACATTTGAAGTATCACCTCTTATTTGTATATATTACACTTTTCTGTGCAATGACCTTATTTCTATTACATATCTTTTTTAATTTTGAATAATTCTGCATATGAATAGTCAATATATTAAACCAGTTTCCTCTTCAGCTTGTTACTTCATATATTGTAGTGACAACAGAGTAAAATTCAGAATAAATGTCTGAACGCTCTAATAGTAATGTATTTCAGCAGTAAATTCACATGCAGTCAGTTATTCTGAATAGAAAGTGAATTGGATTGGCATACCAAACAATGGATGATGTTACAGGAAGTATTGGTACAGAAAACTAAATGGTGAAGGGAAGAATGCTCAGGATTTTTGAGGTTACAACACTGTTTATTGTTGGTTTGCATTAAAACCTCCTCACCATCCCGCCTCTATCCCTCCCAAGGTCTTTTTTCAAAATGCAGCTACATGTTCTGCTTGCTATCCTATTTGGCGTTCTGTCTTGTAACTAGTGAGTAAGAGATTAAACAAAACAAACACCAGTTTAAATTTCCTATACATGTACAATGCCCATCTACTTTTTAGAGGCAATACAGATTTTTTTTGAAGATTGTGCAGTCTGTATAATTTAATGTTCAAAAGCTAGCAACATTTTCCTCTGTTTTTGTAATTTCCCTTAAGTATGTAAACTGGTTAAGTGACATACTGAGCACTGCCTAGGTTCTGGTATCATTGAAAAATACTGTATCCGAAGTGTGTAATATTTTGTTTTTTAAAAGTGCTGCTTTGACTGTCTTCCTCACCCTCAGTTCCCTCAACAATAAAATTCCGATGTAAGTGGCAATATTCACATTCTTTAGCGTCTCCCTATTGTAATAATAATTTAAAAATCTCATCTTGCAAGAAATTCTCAACATGAATGTGAAGACTGAAATCCTAATTAAACTTCCTTTGTGTGAAGAATGGGTGAAAACTTTTTTGGTAGTGCTGCAGATCCAGTTACATATGCCCATTTTTTATTTGCTTTTTAATTAAATGATCATTTAATATAATTCAATTCAATTTCTCCTCAACGTGATCTTTTGTGCGTCATGAATTGTAAACTTTGTTTCAACCTCGACTTTGTTTTTGGTGTCCTGATCTAAAAGCATTTCCAAGATCAAATCTGTGTTGTGCTTTTAGGCATATTTCCTGATACTTAAATAGCTTGCTTGCAGCTATTTGATTCTTCCAATTTTGTTTCAGAAGGCCTTGGAAAGGTTAAACTGTATCAGTGCTAGACTGTCCCAAGGTCCCTTTTGGCACTGTTTGGAGAAGTTAATTGCAACCCTCTTTGACTAAGTACCTCATTCTTGCCTCTCTCAGGTTAGAAGTTGGTTTATGCCTTGGACAAAAACCTAGCAAATATTCCCAATTCAAGTTGTCACATAAAGTTCCCCATAGCTTGAATAAAAGCAAATATTCTTGGCCTAATATAGAAAATGATATAAAGCAAGTTGGCTAAATGGAGTGCCTCATCTCTGGCTACAGATCCTAGGTACAAGATACTGTTGTAGAAAACTGAACACTTAATCTGTTTGGTGACTCGACTCAATCTGGGTGCCTATCTATCTGTTCAGAATCTGTATGTCTAGAAGGCAGTCTCCGAAGAGTGTCTGCCCTGAGAATTAAGGGGAAATTAGCAGGGGAATGATAGTGTATACTGG
The DNA here is from genome assembly GCF_016161935.1 of Mauremys reevesii. NCBI lineage: Eukaryota > Metazoa > Chordata > Testudines > Geoemydidae > Mauremys > Mauremys reevesii. Next base: position 33,000,938 of record NC_052637.1, on the reverse strand, counting down.
TGATGGATAACCTTACCATTGTTGTGTAGGGCTGCTCTGGACAGGGAGCTCCATAAGTGCTAGTTATTCTTAGCACTGGTAGAGCTGCACTGGAGTTGTAACAGTGGGAGGTTTCAGCAAAGTTCAGTGTAGACAAGGCTTCAACATGTCTTTTCATTAGGGGAAGTCCTATAACGAAGTAGTCCTTTTTACTCTGCTAGGTAGGATTTAGCCACCTTAATACACCACTATGTGGGGACTTATTTCTATTATTGCATTTTCATTTACCAATTGATTGATTCCATGCAACCAACTTGATCAGATTAGTTTTCATAGCAAACTGATTTCCATTCCTTAGACATATTAATACTATTTTTTGTCTGTCTTAATGTTCTCAGTGAACAGTAGTGTAAATTAGGGTGTTATCCATTTTTTCCCAATGCTTTTTCTTGAAGTGGTACACCCAGTTTGTTGCCTAAGGAGGCTCAAATAAAGTTCCATTCATACTGCTGATAGTCTTTGATAGCTTTTGGAGACACTTTCTTGACCATGCAAGCCAAGTTGTTTTTAGCGTTCTACTTGTTAAAGCGTACATACCATAAACCTAAATATTAAAATCACGGAGATGTATCTAATGGTTCCAATTCATATGAGAGTCGGCATATTCTACCACATCTAAATTATTGGTTTAACTTGAATGGAATTAACATAATGAGCATGGGAAGTAAGTTCATGCACTAATGCTTTTTCTTCATTTGGAATCCTTCTTGTGTAAACTAATGCCTGTGACAATTGTGTAAACAATAAAACTTTCAATTTTAGGATGAACTTTCTGATGTTAGTCAAGCAGGCTCAAAATCTACTACCCCAGCATCAACAGCTGCTTCAGATGTGCCTGGGTTATGTGCCGAAACGCCCCTGAAAGAGGATAATGAAGGGCTTGCAAAGAGTGCAGATGCACTGAACAAGAAATCAGATGTAAGCAAGCACATTGAAGTGCAGGTAGCTCAAGAAACAAGAACTGTGTCCATCGGTAAGCTGCTGTAACAGTTCAGTGTGTGATGTGCTTGATACGCAATTTAGTTCAATGCAGTGCAATACAAAGTCAGTCACTGATCCCTGGAGGGAAAAGTATGTGTTGTTTGGGAGTGCAGAGTACTGGTGATGTTGAAATGAGGGTCACTATTTACCTCTTGGGCTGTTCACACCTTATTTTCCATGGAATGTGAAGTATATCTATGTATTACCTACATTCCAGGGTTATTTAAAAAAACTAGAAAGAGACTAAATGAGCTAATTCCACCTCCCTTCATGATTTTCCCTTACAATATAGTTTGACTGCTTTGTTCTGTCTGGTTTTAAATATTTGAGGTAATGGGTCTTCCACCACTTTCTCTGGGAGACTATTGCATGGTTTAAGGCCTTGTCTTTACAACATTAATTTTTACCTATTGCTAATGAGAGTTGTAGCTGAACTAGTGCTCAACCTGTTTTATCAGCAAGCAGAGCCAAGTAGTGTGTATATGGCACCATTTCAGAAAGAACCTGAGATCTGGGCATTGTAAAATTGAAGTTTAAATTAAAGTTAAATAGAATTGGTTCATTAGTCCTTCTATTTTAATGAATGACATCACTTTTTAAACTTGTGAGGCCGATATAGAATTACCACTATATGAACTCAAATTCTGTACAATTCAGAGGCTTTGCCATAATATATGAAATTTGTCAGGAGGACCCTTGCATGTGACTCTCTTTAAACCAATAACATACAGAGATTTTCTTGTATGTGACTATTCAATGTGGTTAATGGATATATATTATTTCCCCACCTCCACCCCCAGGAGCTAATGAAAATGAAGAAAAATCTGAAGTTCAGGCAATCATTGAGTCCACTCCGGAGCTGGATATGGATAAAGACCTCAGTGGATATAAAGGTTCAAGGTAAATTGCTTACTGTGACTTGAGTACACAGATTAGGATTTCAAAAGGTACCGCAGTTACTCATTTTGAATTTGCATGACTTGTTTGGAGTTTTAACCGTTTAAGAGCACATTTTGCTTAATGAGTTCCCAAGACCTGTTTTTCTTCCCTGAAGAATTCTTGTAACAGCAAGTTTTGTTTTTATTGCTACATTTGAAGTACAAATGTACAAGATGCTGTATATTGTGATGAACTCAGGACACCTAAATGCAGTTTTCCCATTCCCAGCTAAGAGTATGTGCAAAAGAGGGCTCTTATCTTTTTAAGAGAAGGGCTCAGGATACTGGCTCATTCTAAGTTGGATTCTTGTAGTTTTTTTCACCCACCCCTTTAAAATTCTGTCTACCCCCTTATGTTGCAGTATCATCACAGCATTTATCTTTCAGAGTCATAAGAATGGTCATACTGGGTCAGACCAATGGTACATCTAGTGCAGTAATCCTGTTGGACAGTGGCCAGTGTCAGATGCATCAAAGGGAATAAATAGAACAGGGCAATCTTGAGTGATCCCTCCCCTGTTGTCCAGTCCCAGCTTCTGGCATTTGGAGATTTACGGACACCTAGAGCAGTGATTTTCAAAGTTCAGGCACGCAGGGCACTGGGCTGCCTTTGTCAGCACCCAGGGACTCTAGCGGCTCTGGTCAGCACTGCCGACCAGGCCATTAAAAGTCCGGTCAGTGGTGTTGCCCAGCTAAGGCAGGCTAATGCCTACCTGTTCCGACACCGCCCTATGCCCTGGAAGCGGCCAGCACCAGGTCCAACGTCTAGGCAGTGGGGCCACAGGGCTCCACACACTGCCACCACCCCAAGCACCGGCTCCGCACTGGGAACTGACCAATGGGAGCTGGGGCAAGCGGTGCTGTGGATGAGAGCCACGCGTGCGCGCCTCCGCCTATGAGCTGGACCTGCTGCTGGCCGCTTCTGGGGCACAGCGCGGTCTGCAGTGCCAGGACAGGCAGGAAGCTGCCTTTGCACCCCTACTGCACTGCTGACTGGGAGCTGCCAGAGGTAAGTCCACGCCCTGAGCCCCCCGAACTCGGAGCCCCTCCTGCACTCCCACCCCAGAGCCCTGACCCCCTCCTTTACCCCTGCCCCAGCCCTGAGCCCTCCCAAACTCGGAGCCCCTCCTTCACCCCAAACCCGTCATCCTCAGCTCAATTGGGTTGTGGGCATCAACAATTTTATTCAACTGGGTCCTCAGAAAAGAAGTTGGAAAACCACTGACCTAGAGGATGGGGTAGTGTCTAATGTCATACAGAGCTTGCTGCCGGAGATGTTAGCAAATTCAGATGCACTCCACACTCACATTACTGCAACACACTCCTGTTTTTGAGACCTCAGTCCCTTGCTGTATAAGAGGATGGAGGGTAAAAATTTCAAGAGCATGTTAAGCCCCATTGCAAGTGAGTGGGCACTTAGGAGCCCAAGTGTTTCAGTCACTTTTGAAAATGACAGTGAGGGCTTGCGGATATGCAGAGTTGCTGCACATCAAGGCAGGGCGTGAATGTATAGTGTGCTAGTCTGCTGTGTATTAACTCTTTTTGTGTGGATCCTGCTGTCATGCACTAAAAGTTCCGTAGTGTGTTTACTTCAGAGAGTACTAAGTCTGTGTGGACAAGCTCTTAGGCACTGCAAAGGGGTTTGCTCACTGCAAGAGCACTTCCTTGTGGTCAAGTGTAGTGCAGCGACTGTTTCCTCCGATGGTACCACCTGCTGAGGTTGCTCTGTCGCTGCTGTCATCTCTCTTCTTGCAGCTTGGCCCTCTAGCCAGGTCAGGCTTTAGTCCACCACTTCCAAGGTAACCGTCTCCAGCCCAGCTATGGTCTAGTGACCTTACAGCAGGTCTTCTGTCTGTCTCTGGGCTCCATGGTTCTTATGTCCCTTATCTCTGGGGGTTTCACACTACCTTCCTTGGTGGCTGGTAGGGGAATGCAGGCCCTCTCTCTACTCTTGGTTGTAGTCCAGGGACCCTGTAGCTGGCAGCGAAGGTCTATTCCCTCAAACTCCTTGCTGCCTCCCTGGGCTGCTTTCTAGGGGATAGAAAAGGCAGGGAGTGACTGCAGACTCTATCCCTGCAGCCCATTTTCTGCTACAAACTTCCTGGCTTTCTGTCTCTCCCAGGTGCTGCCATGTATATTAGTGGCCTCTCTGGCTCACATTAACCCCTTCAGGGCGTGTGTGGGGTACACTCTTCCAACACAGGTACTTAAGACATGTCCAGCAAGGTTTTCAGTTCATTTCTATGTTAATGAATGAGCTATAAGCCAAACTATAGAGCAGCTGTCTAAAGTCACATTTTTCCTTTGCTGTACAACTGTGTGAAATGTTTGAATGATAGTTCGTTCCATTTTCTGACTTTTTTTAAAAAAATTTCAATTCTGTTGCTTAGCACACCTACCAAAGGTATAGAGAACAAAGCATTTGATCGTAACACAGAATCTCTCTTCGAAGAGCTGTCTTCTGCTGGCTCTGGCCTAATTGGAGATGTGGATGAAGGAGCAGATTTATTGGGTAAGACAAGTTAGCTGAAGAAATTATTATGCTAGTGTATTTATAGCCTATTTCTGGTAATTGCAGCTCCCTTTAAATATATTTCCTGAAATATACACCAAGATTCATTGTATTAAGCTCCTATTTCAGTGGCCTTGAAAGGGTTCAGTTAAGTTAGTGAAATAAATGTGTCTGCTACTTCATGGTTAGGTTTCTTTCAGTGTGAAATTTCTTCTTGTTCAAGTGACCTTTGTCAGTATCAAGAAAGGAACAAGAACACTGGAATCAGTCTGTCCACGTTTTGCGAAACCTCTACTGCCCTATTCAGCTTCTGCTGTGATGCCTACATTTTTTGTGGATTAATTTGGGTATTACTCAGTGGAGACAAAAAAATTATTTTCATTGAGGTCCTGAGTCAAGATTACAAATGCAATAGTAAACTTGGTGACTGTTCAAACCCTGATTCACTTCAGTTAGGATAATTCTTCTAGTTGCTGCTGCCTGAAGCTGAATAAGGCTCCATTTTCCTGTACAGATAAATGAAACCATCTCACAGTTCAGTGTGAATTTTCTGTGGTATAGCACACTTCTTTAAAATTCAGCCTTTCATCAATTCTTTAAAGTGCTTGGTATTTGAATTGCTCTGTATATGGTATGACACAGGAACGTGTCTAGTGCCTCATATATTAGGATATGTTTCTTACCAAGCAGTTTTTTCTCCATTTTGGACAATCAGATTAACATTGCTTAAAACCTTTTGGGTAACAAATTGGGCCTCACCGTGCTTTTTATATTGCTCGTATTTGGAATTTTGCCTCTGAGGGAGATTGTATATTGCTGTTACATTGTGAAATCAATTGGTGGTGTTTGAGAACCAAACAATTTAGAAATTCTTTAGCATCCCCGAGCGTTTAACAAAAATCAACAACTCAGTAATGATATCTGTGCCATGAAATTTTTCCTGTGGCAAAACAACTGAGCCATATTTCAGCATCCATGCTTTATTTTATTGAATAGATGGCAGTAGACATTAGAGAACATATCTTAGGGCTTGTCTTAACTACCATGCTAAATCGGTACTGCTGCAGCGCGTCTGGTGAAGACACATTATGGTGACGGGAGAGCGCTCCCTTGTCAACGTAATTAATCCTGGTCAACGAGAGGCAGAAGCTATGTCAGCGGTAGAACGTCTCCTTCCGACACAGCATGGTGTAGAGACCGTTTTAAGTCTATATGTTACATCACTCATACCCCTGAGCAACATAAATTACATCGATTTAAGCAGTAGTGTAGACAAGCCCTTAGAAGCAGCTGATTTTTGAGTCTGAAAATGGGCTGTGAAGAAAGCATAAATAGCAGTTTGACTCACCACATCTCCTTAGAGAAGATGTTTGAGTAGAATTTGCAGGGACCAAACATGTATTTTTGAATAGTGTATTTCTAGTAATTCACATTATGCACTTTCCTGAGTATTTCTTGTTTAGTGGGGAAAACTGGATAGAGAGTTGCACTGGAACTGATTTTATTTTGAATAGGCAGCAGCAATGCAAGTTGTACCTATCGTTAGCTGCCATTGTCCCTATTCTGGAAAGACCACCACTAGGGGAGAAAATAGTTCTGTTCTTTTCCTCATACTCTAGACTTCTTTGCTGAGACCACAAGCAATGATGGTAACTGTTGTGGTGTTTTTTTATGTGGTCATCTCTTCCTAGTGTTGGTAGGCATCCATAACTCAGTTTACATGTCCTCATACAGTGGTGGTTTTTAGTTGCTACTGACATTCTGCATTCAAAAATGGGTTCTTGAGATGAAGTTTCATAGCCTATTAGCAGCAACTTTTAGTGCCTACTCCTACATAGTAGATCTTACAAAATAGTTATTTAAAGCTATAAGACTTTTTTCCCCATATTGGGCACCCCATTTTCCTTGGGCAAAAATGAACACCCTTTTTTAGTCTTCCCATTATTTAGGCAAAGTTTATTTTGTTACTTATATTTAGAGAACAATTCTTTTACTAAGTCTGTTCCTATAATATATGTAATTAGGTTTCTCGTGTTATGTGGAAATGTGTTGACCTACTAACTTTGATATGATCATATTGATTTTCATTTATGTACCATTACAGCACATGGATATTTTTGTCTCAGAATCATACATTTTCCTAATGTGCATCACACACAAGCCATATCTATTTACAGTGTATTGAGTGTGCTTTTAGTGGATTATTCCATTCTAAATTAATGTTAGCATTGAATTTCTAGTTCTATAAAACCTAGTTAATTGGGATTCTCTAATCTGTTTTCTCTTGGGCTGCATACCCAGGGGAATATTCTGGTGTGTATGCTTTTAAATACTTTGAAAACTCTTGCTTCTACAGTTAGGCGTTCTTGGCTGCTGCTTTCATATACTACATTATCTGCATTGTTTCTGCTTAGAAACATTTTTTTGCCCTTGTGTCGTTTTGGCTTTCCAGCTGTGTTTTATCCACTTTTTTGACAATGTAGGGATCCCAACAGTTATTTGCATTTAATGCAAATCATCCTAGGTACGCTTGTAAAATAGCTTTTCATATATAATTCAGTTTATTTAAAAAAAACAAACAAAAAAAACAAGCAAAGCTATTCTAACAAGCAAAACCTCCTGATTGCAAACCTCTGTTTTCTATAGCTGTGATACCTTAACAATATACAAGTTATTTTAATTTACTACTTTCAATCTAAAGTCCAATGAGTTCTATAAGAGACCTGGTGTTTCTCTTTTAGGGGAATATGATACACTAATCATTCACAAGATTAAATAAATTTGAACTTGCATGCCTATTTTAACTGTTACTTTTTACTATTAAGATTTGTTCATTTTTAATTTTTTTTCCTTTCCAAATATTTTGGAAGATATTACTATGTTTAGGGAACTTGTTAAAACCAGACGTGCACACTGTTCTTACAATGAGGGTAATTCTTTAAGATTTTTTTATTTTGCTGTGTAATGCTAACCTCTGATTGGCATAATTGCTCCTATTATCAGTGTGTACATAATGCTGGGCTTGGTTGTCTTGAAAATAATCTGCTGAACAAGACTTACAACTATTATTGCTGTTTCATTATACATTTTAAAAACTAAATCAGTACTTAATTCTATAGTAGATTCTACTTAAAATATTCTTTAAGCATGCAGACAGTAATGTATAGGAACTTCCTAGAAATATGAATGAACCTTATGGATGCATAAAACAATTGAAAGCATTTAAACTCAAAACTTGGAATTGTTTTCAGAATTGAAGATTTAATCTAAATTTTGCATTGATTGGTTTAGCATTTGTTCCAAATACACCTCTACCCTGATATAACGCTGTCCTCGGGAGCCAAAAAATCTTACCGCATTATAGGTGAAACTGTGTTATATCAAACTTGCTTTGCTTTGCCGGAGTGCGCAGCCCTGCCCCCCTGGAGTACTGCTTTACCGCATTATATCCGAATTCGTGTTACATCAGGTCGCGTTATATCAGGGTAGAGATGTACCATGCTTCTAAATCGTGCTACAGAAGTGAAGATTACCTTTTAATCCATTATGAAGCTTTGTTTATGCCTGGCTAACTCATTTGGTGATACTCATTTTACTGTCTGTCTTGCATATCAATCTGCTTCAAATCATGGAACATTTCATTTCATATTTTCGGTGCTGGCTTTTCTTTAATTCACTCTGACAGCTTACAAATCTCTTGATTTGTTGTTGCTTTTCACTCATACTACTCCTTACATTAAATGTTTCTTGTTCTTGTTTTTGCTGTACATGGAATGCATGGGCTTTAAAGACCGTAATTTCTTTGGTAAGGTACCATCTGCTTTGGGGAGATGTTCAAGGCTTTCACACTTTCTCTGAGCTTTCTTGTTCAGCATGTCCTGTGTGTATTAAAAATGGCATATTTTGAACATAAAATATACTCTATAACCTCTTTTGTAGAACGCTTCATTGAATTTGCGCATTGTAAATGGTTACTTTTTTTTATCCATTAATGATATAGATGTTCTGTTTAACCTAGAAGTATTTTAACCGTTCCCTAAAGCTTACAGTTCATATTGGGGGGGGGAAAAAACAACAGAGAGACTTTGTTGGTCATTAGCTAGGCGTGTCTTCAGGCATCACCTGGAGAAGGATGAAAGCTAAGATAAGCAGAGACGGAAGGGAGAGAAAGCTTTAGATATTTGCTCAGTGGGAGTATTTACATTGCTTCTGTGAAGTGCTTCTCTATTCATCTTGTTAGGTAGATAAAGACAAAATGTAGATTAAAATATTTTATTTAAATATGGTTAATTTGATTTCTCTGTTTGTAAAAATATTCATTCTTTTTTTCTGAAATTCATTCTCTTACTCGGTCTTGGAAAGGAATGGGCCGTGAAGTTGAAAATCTTATTCTGGAGAACACCCAGCTATTGGAGACCAAGTAAGTGTCAAACTTTAGCTTTTAATTAGGGAGTATTTCCTGCCTACTCCCTCTGCTCTCACTCTTTTTATCATTTTCCACAATGGATCGTGCCATACGGGATCACTGACAAATGGTGACATTTTTACTTTAGCATTATATGGTATGTATTAGTATTCAGAGCTGCCCACAATTATGTGTACTATGTCTGGCTTTTTGAATGAAGCACAGTGTATTTGATTTTGTCTAAAATTTCATTTCAATCTACCAGTTATACTTTCTTGAATTGCACTCTGCCAGTGTCCTCCATTCTTGTTAGTATGCAGAGTATTAAAATGATACAAAACTTTAATTAAAGAGCAAGAAATCTGGTCATTTTCAGTAATCTACTAGCTTCCAAGCGCAAAACAAGAACAGTGTGCAGTGCCAACTTTCTAATCCCTGAAAACCGAACACCCCTGCCCCCTGAGGCACCCCCTCCCCCCAGTCACTCACTCACTCTCCATCCCCACCCCTGTTGCTTGCTCCCCCATCCCCTGGGACTCTCTTGTCGCCTGCAGAGCTGGGCTGGGAGGAGCTGACATGGAGCCTTCCGGCCTGTCCAATCAGGGCGCGCCAGGGCACAGCCGGAGCATGGAGGGGGGCGAGGGGCTGGGAAGGGGAAATTGGGGCACAGCAGGGCGGGGGGACAGATAGGTTACCCCTGCCCTCCACGCGTAGTGCTGGTACCTACTTTGGAGTCCGGTCCGTCAGGCTGGGGGGCAGGAAGAGCAGCAGCTGCTAAGCAGAGCCACTCCTCCGGGCTCCAGGAGCAGCTGCTGCTCTTCCCACCCCTGGTGGCGGAGGCCAGTTACTGCCAGTTTCCAGTCGAAAACCGAACATCTGGCAACCCTACTTTGTTGGTTTTCTTAGCAGAGTATATGTGGCTTTGCTGATCTTTCTTTTAGGAATTTTCAGGGCTAAGATGTCCAGTGTAAATAAAGGTGGTTTTTTAATATATTTTAGCCCTAGGAACCTGGCCAGTCTGTTTTCTAGTACAATAGCAGCACCCAATAACTTCTGTTATATACATGTCTGTAGTATACAATACTACCATTTGGCCACTGTAATTTCCATTACAAGCATGACTGTACTCAAGTATTTTTATTTTTCTACCTGTTTTGACAAGCTATTGAAAATGTGTTCCAGTTCAGAATTGAAACCAACTATAGGAATTTATTCGCCATGTAGATTACTTGAATTTGAACTTTAATTTCATTTGGATATTTTTATTTCCAGGTTTTAGCAGCTTTAGAGAGAAGGTGGTGACACTTGAAGTCACCTGTTTACAACACAGTGGTGGTGTTGCGTCATGTACTTTTTAAGCTTGTTTTAGAAAGTGCCAACTTCTAGTTGCTGCATACAACACTATATATTTATTTGGAGGTTTCCAAGTATTGGAATTAAATTATGCTAGTGTTACAAAGCTATGTGCTGTTAGGTTTCAATGGAGTTGTTATAAAAATGTATTCCAAATGTTTGTTGCATAGAAATGCGCTGAATGTGGTAAAGAATGATTTGATAGCAAAAGTGGATGAACTGACCTGTGAGAAGGATGTACTGCATGGAGAACTAGAAGCTGTAAAACAAGCCAAGCAGAAGCTAGAAGAGAAGAACAAGGAATTAGAAGAAGAACTTAGAAAGTGAGTGTTTAGTGTTGTCCTCATGAAAATTTAAAAACATCTGCTAAAGATTCTTAGTTACCTCAGCCTTTTTTCTTTAGAGCTCGTGCAGAAGCAGAGGAAGCAAGACAAAAAGCGAAAGAGGATGATGATGTAGGTATATATTTAACATTAAGTTTGTGTCATGCCCTTTTCTAATATTCCATCATATTGGTTTAATTCTATGAGTCTTGCATGGCTTAATCAAGATATAAACTATTTTCCATGTGGGAAAGAGATGAAAAGTTAAGGGAAACAAAATGTCAATTTATTTAGACTAACCTGCTCTAATCCTTTCCTGCCTCCTGTTCCCTGTAGTGAACTGGTTTTGACTTAGTTTCCACTGGCTATTTATCGATTTCTGGGTGGAGTTCAAGGTGTTGTCTTAGGCCTACGGAGCCCAAAACAGTTTGAATCCTGGCTACCCAACTCTTGCCTTGTCCAGTTCAGTGGCATTTGTAGTCATCCAAGGCACTTGAGCTAATTACCCTATTTTCTAAGCAGAATAGTGGTGGCTGACTTCATGCCCCGATACTCCTTTGTAGTATTATAAGCTTGCTTTCTGTACGTGCAGAGTGATGTTCCCACTGCTCAGAGGAAACGTTTTACACGTGTTGAAATGGCCCGTGTCCTGATGGAAAGAAATCAATATAAAGAGCGGCTGATGGAGCTTCAGGAAGCTGTGCGATGGACTGAAATGATAAGGTAAATGACATGAGATCCTTTGATATTCCTTTTGTGTTAGCAGATTGATTTCTGGGGAGCAGTGTGGTTTAGAAGATGGGGCACTGATCGGTAACCAGGAGACCTGGATTCTGTTACCAGATTTGCCACTGACCCCTGGTGACCTTGGGCAAGTCACTTCCCCTCTCTGGGCCTCTGTTTACCCATTTGCTGTTTCTTATTAAAATATCCCATAAAGATTTAAGCAAGTATGACGCGCACACCATTGAAGCCAAAGGGACTCTGAGCTTGTAATGTTAAGTGCGTCATAAGTCTTTTCAGCCTTAAGTTTTTGGGGCAGGAAGAATTCTTACTGTTTGTACTCAAGTCATCTAAGACAGTCATACAAACAATAAAATAAAATTGGTCTGTGGCCCAGATGTGATCATTAAATCAGAATTGGTTGGTCAGCTCAAGTAAAGTAATATAACAATGAAAAGGTGCAAGAATTGTCAAATTTAAGAAATAAAGATTGGAAATGGAACAGTCCTAATCAATTACTGTGTACTGAATTTCAGAGAAATTACACAGCATTCCTTCTGGATAGTTAAATGTGGCTTCTCACCTCTGACCTCAACACAAAGTTCTTCCTTGTACCACTTCTTACAACACTCCCATATATCATCCAATAGTTAATACCACCGTATATTGCCATCTAGTGGTCAGGTGTAATGATTACATCTAACATTTATTTTTCCGTTACAGTATTATAACAGAGGGCATATCTACACTACTGATTTAAGTCAACCTGTGTTAGATCGACATACAGCTACTACAGTAATTACTGTGGTGGCTAATGTACACACTACCCTTCTTCTGTTGGTGGTGCGCATCCTCACTAGGAGCACTTCCACTGACTGAAGGGGGCGGGAGGCAGGCATGGGAGCCCAGCTATCCTTCCCACCTCCTCTCCCCAGCTCTTGCCTCCCCACTGGGAGTGGGGGCCAGCCACCCGGGTTTCTTGGCTCCCTGAGTGGGGAGCTTCCAGGCAGCAGCCTGGCAGGGATCAGGGCAGGTGCAGTGTGGCTGGGAGCCAGCTCTAGCTGCCCTGCTTTCTGGTCAGTATCAGGACTCCAGGATGGAGCCTTGAAATGTACAAGACATCCAACAGCTGATCTAACTAATGCAGTGTCTAGACAGACACTGTCGCCCTATATACAGCGACATAAGCCCAACACCTTTCATGGAGATAGTTATGTCTGTGTAGTAGGGGTCTTATATCGGTGGGACAAGGCTGTAGTGTGTACACTGACATAATTGGGTTGGTGTAAGCTGCCACACGTTGACCTAAGACCCTACTTAACTTGCAATATTGCGGAAATTGTGGATTCCACAGTATTAGGCTTCCACTGCAATTTTGAGAGCAGGAGCCCCATAGTGTGTGGGACTGACAGTGGCAGCACCACCCGGGGCAGAGAGCTGGAGCCCCTGCTGTCAGCTCTGGGCAGCTGTTGTCAGCCCCGAGCCCCCATTTTCAGTCCCAGGTGGCTGACAGTGGAAAATTTGTGGAAAAATAATAGACTTTATTCCTGCAGATAATAAAGTCCATTATTACTTTTCTGCAATTTTCCATGGCTTGATCGTAAATCAGCTGCAATTTTTTGACAATCCTTCTGCAACTGAAGTAGGGCTTTAATTATAACATATTAGGTACGTTAGCCATTTTGACTCCAAAACTTGGTGGGAAAACAGTATTTTCTTAGGTAGAGATGGCTCATTTTTCCATGGCTACTCTCTGTAATGGAATTCTGCTCCCTCTCTCTCTCCTTCCTTCTCATACCAGTAGTTGGCTTGCTTCAGGAAAAAATCATTTTGTCACCAGCTAATTCCTAAGCACTAAATTGGACTATGACAGGTAAGTTAAAAACAAACTGCAAGGTTTTGTTAAAAAGGTAGGGATTTAAAAGTGGAAACCTAAAATTAAAAAGGAAACTCAAGAAAAATCATTGCACTGTTTAAAAAAAAAAAAAAAAAAAAAACCCCACCAAAAAAACAAGTTGTTGCATTTCACCTGGGTGCTTGCTTTATATACACTGTAAGTTCTTTGCCCCCAAAGTCTTGTCTCTTAAATATGTGCAGAGCACCCACTGCTCTTTTGAGCTCTCTGTATGTTCTCTCTCCATTGCTTCCCTTCCCTCCCTTTGTTTCCTCACATCCACTGATATGTGCACAAAATTAATGTACGCACCTTTCTCTCAATGTCATGTTAAGGAATCTCTTTTACAAGTTACAGTTGAACCCCGTTTATCTGATCTGGTTGGGACCGGGGCCAGATTGTCCAAATTTTTGATTATCCAATCAGGAGAATGGGCAAAGAGCTTTCTATCCATTATTTGATGATGCGGAAGTTGTTTTTAAACTAGCTGGCCCTCCTGGAAAAGCATTAAAAAATACCCCCCCCCTTCTTATCTGCTTCACAGAATATACAGACCCCTAGTTCTTAAACAATATTTTGTTCATGTATTAACAAGAAAACAGATGTTTAACAATCTGTACATGTATTGATCATTTTTACACTTTTTACAATCATGAACATTATAGTGTTTCTCAACCTTTTTGTTTCTGTTGTCCCGGACCCCACACCACAGTGGTCCCACAAAACTAAATTGCATGCTTCAGCCCCCACAGTAGGGCATGGACTATCAGTCCTGGGCAGTGGGGCTGAAGGGTCAGTTTCCCAGATTCCTGTGTGCGCGCTGGTGGTTTGCTTAATACAGAAAGGCGGATAATGGAGGTTCGGATAAATGGGTTCTACTCTAATTGATAAAGTACAATATTCTATATTGATTTCTGGTGCTGAAAGTGAACACTAAGTATTGGTCTTCTCTAAAGATGATTTGAGAATTATCATCCCAAAATCTTTAAAACTAGTGTTTAAAAAAAAAAAAAAAAAAGCCCAAACCTGAAAGTTTCCCTTTGCAAAAGGTTGGAGCAGTATCCACTGTTACTGTGCCTTACAGAATAACTATTAATAAAACGGGTATCTAAGACTAGGGAAGTAAGAAGGGAGGGTGCTTACTAACTTACTGGAAGGAGAGCACTCTTCAATTGCAGCTGAGTTTAAATGATAAAACTAGTCTCTGACTTGAAGAGACATGAAGGTGTCAATACCTGCATACAACTTCTGTCTCCATGGCTCAAGGCAGCGCCTTATACTTAAATACCCAAAGTTGTGTGTATTTCTGTGCACCTTACCTTTGGTGGTATTGCTTATTTAGTAAACTTAGTATTCCTTTTTCTTTAGAGCATCAAGAGAAAATCCAGCCATGCAAGAAAAGAAGAGATCAAGCATTTGGCAGTTGTAAGTACTGAAATACAGGCAGATGCTGCGAAAAACCCCAAGTAGTTGGTATTAATGTGTTGTGTATGTCAGTTAGTTTGTTTTTGGGATAAAGATGTTTAAAGTGCTTCTCTTTCTGATACCTAACATGCTAACTTGGTACTGCTGTTCTCAAAGACAAAATGTGTCATAAGCTGTATCCTATAGTGAATGGTTGTGCATTTACTGGAGTTAGATGCTAATGTGCTTCAAAGTAATGGTACAGTATTTATCAGAAGATGAACCAGGTTTTGAATACACTGATTCTGAGCATTTTTGTAACTTTCTTTAATGATGAATTTTTTTTAATATTTGTGGTTTGCATATAATTTCAACGCTTTTATTTTCCCCCTGAAATAATGTTTACTGATTGTCAATTCTTTAATAAATTAAACGTCAAAACTAAAAAAGGGAGATAAATGTTGAAATCTCTGTAAATTTTAAAAAAAAATTGTGTGTGTGAATGGCTTAACTGGTAATAGTTCACCTCTGGTCTGGAAGGTTTGTAGGTTCACTGGGCTAGATGGCTTATGTGAATAGAAGGTTGTGGATCCACCAGGATTTGGGCTTACCTGCAGTTCCTCACAATGGCGCTAATGCACTCTTTAAGACTTCTCTTCAACTAAGAACATATGCTACCTTTTGCCCATTTTGTGGTGGATGTTCAAGTGAAACTTAAGATCCAGTCTTCCTTTAAAGGAAGAGGATGGGATAATACCCATGTTTGAATGAACATGCCTTCTCTTAACACAGGTTCACGTTATGGCTGTGTGTAAGCTATTGCTAAGCACATAATAGCTGCTGTTTGGTTCCACTCGCTTCCAACCACTGTAATACATTGATTTGAGCAGTGTAGTGTGCACAGTGCCCTGTGTACAAAATAGGGTGACCAGATGTCCCAATATTATCGGCACTGTCCTGATATTAGGGGCTTTGTCTTATATGGGCAACCTACTACCCCTTCTTCCCTCCTGGTCTTTATTTTTCACACTTATCTGGTCATCCTAGTACAAAAGGAGGTCAGTTTTGTTGGATGCATACAGACTTATCACGCTTCTTTTGTCCTTCAGTTTCAGCAGGCTGTTCAGTTCATCAAGCAATACTGCTAAGAAACCAGAGCCACCTGTTAATCTTAAGTATAATGCTCCAACTTCACATATTACTCCATCAGTCAAGAAAAGCAGCACCACCTTATCTCAGTTACCTAGTGACAAATCTAAAGCCTTTGACTTCCTCAGTGAAGAGTAAGATACATTTTTATTTTCCCATTGTAACTTATACTAATTAACTAATTTGTTCACTAATAATAAATCTTTACCTGTATATTTATTATAGTTTATCAAGTGACCATAAAGGCAGACAGGATAAAAATCAATAGTATTACTTGCAGTTGACTGTTCACATTATGTCAAATTATTTTTCTTAGAGTGAACTTGTTAAAGAAGATACTCATGAAATCAGGATTATGAAAATTGTAATGTGTAGAGTGATGGCTGCATGTAAGAGATGGCATGGGTGACATTGCTATTTTCAAGTGTTGCTCCCTCAAAAAATTACCTCTAGGCACTGGAGAAATAGTGCTCAGAAGAATGTTTTAAGTACCGTAGAACCTCCAATTTATGAACCCCAGAGTTAAAAACTAACATACCTCATATGACATACCAACCACATACCTCATTTGAAACTGTAGGTATGCAATCAGGCAGCAGCAGAGACCAAAAAAAGCAAATAAAGTACAGTACTGTTAATCGTAAACTACTAAAAGGAATGTTTAAAAAAAAAATTGACATAAGGAAACTATTTCTCTGCTTTCATTTAAATTAAGATGGTTAAAAGCAGCATTTTTTCCTGCATAGTAATGTTTCAAAGCTGTATTAAATCAATGTTTAGTTGTAAACCTTTGAAAAAACCATAACGTTTTATTCAGTTATGAACATTTCAGAGTTACGAACAACCTCCATTCCTGAGGTGTTTGTAATTCTGAGGTTCTACTATATGAGCATCATATGACTTTCAACAAAATAACACTGGTCCAACAGTGTTTTTATAATTAATAATATATCTTACACAAGAAATATTTCATAATTAAAGATTATATAATTGTGCTAATAAAAAGATCAATGTATTTCATAGTTAGTCTTTCTACTGTAAATTTACGATCTTAGATAACTGAAAATATAAACAAAGCAGTTATATTGTACAGTTTCAGAGACTTGTTTATATAGCTGATGTATTCTGGTAATATCCATGCATAAGGAGGTTTTGAGATAAACAAAGTATGTAAAATATTTGATGAACCTAGGAAATTAAAAAAGAAATCTCTGCATTGTTTAAAAAAAATCCAATTTTAGCACCCATCACAGTATATATAGTGATCATAACTAGCACAATAATAAAACAGTCAAAATTAGAGATCAGAACAAGAACCTATATTAGTGCTTATATAATTTATGCCAGTAAAGCTTTAATTTTTCATCAAATGAAATTATTTAAGTGTTGGTATGAATTTTGTGTAGAACAATTTTGTTCCAGAAGCTGGGAATGAGTGACAGGGGATGGATCACTTGATGATTGCCTGTTCATTCCCTCTGGGGCACCTGGCATTGGCCACTGTCAGAAGACAGGATACTGGGCTCGATGAACCTTTGGTCTGACTAGTATGGCCGTTCTTATGGTCACCCTTGCCCTAGCTGGATGCATCTTGCATACCACAGGGACACTGTCGAGTTGGCCTGTTGCACATCTTCTTTTGCTTTCATTTTTAGTACAAATTCTTTAGCTTCCTTCTCCAAAGCTACATGGTAAAAGAACACTTAAGTTAAAAATATTATTTCCGGATGAAAATGTTGTATCTACCACTGTTTAACCTTCGTGGTTACTTTTCTTTAATTCAAATTTTTTAAAAAAAAAAATCTATGTACTTGGTGTGCATTTGACAGCATTGGGTGTGCAGTCACTTTCATTTGCCTTTCCTCAAGCTCTGCAAAAGGGTGATTCCCAGTAAAAGCAATGGGAAAGCTAAAGCTCAGGAGGCAGGTCACAGATGGAAAAATGGGGAGAGGAGGAAGAGTGGGCCTGACTAGATGATGATGCTCTCAACTGCCAACAAAACCCTTCCAAATGTGAACAGAAAACCAAAAGAAAACCCCATACATTTTAAGGAACTTAAAAAAAAAAACAACAAAAAAACTAGTGATGTGCTGTTTCTGTGGTCTCTACCAGATAACTGAATCCCCTGTCGTTCTCCTCAAATTGGCAATTCAAAGTTCACAGTAGTCTTTGAATACATTCCTTTTTAAGCTCATTGGGAGAAAGCAGAAATTGACTTAATTGTCTAGAGTCATAGAACTGTAGGGCTGGAAGGAAGCTCAAGAGGTCATCTAGTTCATACCCCTGCACTGAGGCAGGTCTAAATAGAAGTATACAATCCTTGGCTCAGACTAACAAATGTAGCATTTTTCTTTTACTGTAATAAATATCTCCTGAAAATAGTTTGGATTATGTTTACCCTCAGTAGTTAGGGGGCAACTTCTGCTATTGCATACCTACACATTAAAATAACTTATTAGGAGAAAAGGGATGAATTTGGAAAAAAAAATCCATTTTCCCTCTAGATCTGAAGCCAATTTAGCCTCACGCAGAGAACAGAAACGAGAACAATACCGCCAAGTGAAAGCACACGTTCAAAAGGAAGATGGTAGAGTGCAAGCTTTTGGCTGGAGTCTGCCTCAGAAGTACAAACAGGTATTGTGATTATGACTTCGTCTGGGGTATTTAACAATAACCGTAAATAAGAGTTACTGGATAAAGTACTAAGGCTCCATAAAACTGTGGTGTTTGATGCTAGTATATTACAGCTAGTTGTCAGGTAGCTTTTTAATAAGTCTGCTTTCTGAATTAGTACCTTGAGAAGGCAGCTTTAGTTGTCCAACTGAAGGACAAGGGCAAATATCTGTAGAAGAAAACTTTTTTTTTAACTTTTGTAAGACTGGAGCATTAATTTGCAGGAAGGCTGGGGTCTCCAAGCTCAGTCCTTTTAAAGAGAATATGATATCCACTCTATTTAAAAAGGCACTGAAATGTTTTTGCTGTCATCTTTGTTTCCTTTGCGTGGTGCTGACCAAACTATGAGCGTGAGCCAAACCAGCCCTCAGCCATGGCAAAATATTGTTCTGTGTGCTTGACAAGCTTCACAAACAATGATTTTTTTTTAGGGGAATGTATAATGTTTTTTCTCTTTAGGTAGCAAATGGTGGTCAGGGTGATAACAAGATGAAGAATTTGCCTGTGCCTGTCTATCTGAGACCCTTAGATGAAAAGGATACATCTATGAAGGTAGGACTTCTAGAATTATGAAAATTAGAGGAGATAGCCCTTGATGGAGGACCATGAGACATTGAACTGGTCACTTACTTGATCTGAAACCTTAAAATATTTAATGATTTTCTTATCCGTTTAGGTAATAAAG
This sequence comes from Mauremys reevesii, assembly GCF_016161935.1. Lineage (NCBI taxonomy): Eukaryota > Metazoa > Chordata > Testudines > Geoemydidae > Mauremys > Mauremys reevesii. Next base: position 32,981,859 of record NC_052637.1, on the reverse strand, counting down.
CTGGGCGCCTAACGCAAATGTGAGATACAGAATGCACACTGCAGCAGAATCACACTTATTCGAGTTTACATTCAGGCTCGCTCTCTCTCAAAATTGCATTCTTAAGAATAATGGATTCATTTTCTCTGCTATGTCTTCCATAAATTGTACTGCAAAAAATTGTACTCGACTCCCCTGTTATAGCCTACATAGCACTGTTATAGCCTACATAGTTCCTTTATTACTTTCATAAGCCAAAAAAACCATGTGTTCTGCAAATGAAATGCTCAAATTCTTCTCTTTCAAGCTTTGGTGTGCTGTAGGAGTGAACTTATCAGGAGGGAAGACAAGAGATGGAGGCTCTGTGGTTGGTGCCAGTGTATTCTACAATGATGTAGGAGGTTCGGATGCAGATGGGAACAAGCACCAAACAGGATCTCAGAGTAGTTTAGATAGACTAGACCAGGAACTCAAGGTAAGATCAGTTCTGTTCTATAACGTTGAATGTTTAAACAACATTACCATAAATAATACTTCATTGGTAATCAGTTCTGTTAGTCAGCAATGGATAAGCATGTTTTCTCAGGTAGAATTGAAATGATCAAGACAAAAAAACCTGGTGCTTTGTATTGAATCCACCTACTGAAATAAATATTCACGTTTTGTCTGATGTTTACAGGCTCTGAGGTAAATCTAAATAGCTAAGTATTTTTGCACAATCTGTGTAGTTACTTGATCTAGATACCAGCATTGCCAACTTTCACAATTCTATCATGATTCCACAGTTTTTATGTATTTCTTAAACTTCCAGCTTCTGAACTCGAGATTGCATGAGAATCTGTTTTCATTTTAAAAAGTTTCTATCCTGAATGATTGCAAGTAAAACATGAAGACTTCCTCAGAAACTAGAAAGCAAAGAAAAAACTCAACTTATTTTTAAAAATGCTCATGATTTTTAAACTGAATCTCATGATGCTTTGGGGCCTGACTCACGATTATTAAACACTTGAAGTTGGCAATACTGAGAGTGTGCAGACATGTAAATGTAACTCTTCTTCTGACAACACCAGTCTTAGATTAGTCACTAGTTAAAAATTATAGTTCTTTGTGTCGTTTCGTTATTTTTCATTTAGTTTCCTATTCATGCATGGAACATAAGTTTTATACATTCCTTGTGCATCCAGTCCAAGTACACTTTCCTTTTGTTTTGTAATAGTATTAAACATATGCCTAGCTGTCCAGTATGAATTTTACCTAGTACATGGGTCTATAACTTTAAAACTGCTGCCACCTGCTCCCTTCTAGTATATTAGTACATCCGCTGTTTGTTTGCTCTTGCAGGAACAGCAGAAGCAGTTGAAACATCAGGAAGAATTATCCAGTCTAGTTTGGATCTGTACTAGCACACACTCTGCTACAAAAGTGATCATTGTTGATGCTAACCAGCCGGGAAACATCCTAGACAATTTTATTGTTTGCAATTCTCACGTTCTTTGTATTGCTAGCATTCCAGGTAAGAGAATCAGCCTGTCCTTGGTGCCAGTTGACTTCCCCTGGAGTGGTGAATGTTCATCTCAGAAAATCAGAGCCAGAACGTTTTAGAGGTGACTAACTAAAAGGATACAAGTGCTGTGATTAATCATCATGATAAAAATACGCTGTAGCTGACAGCATAACAAACAACATAGCTGAGGGGAAACTGGGTTTAATCTTACATCAGGCCTGTGCCACTTTTCGAACACCTCAGATCCTGGAATTGGCCATTATCATAAGTTAGAGCAGCCCTTAACCACACCAAGGCAGGAATGTGATTTAATAGGACCAGTAATCTGGCCCGCTATCTTCCTATACTCCAGTTTAGAGGTAAATAGTCTCTTCAGTAGTGAGAGTATTCCGTAGATCTCCACATTGAAGTATGGTTTTAATTTTATTATATTTATTGAGCCCATAGAGATGTATGATACCTTTTACAGGAGACAGTGAGATCCCTCCCCAAGGAGTTTTACCATTTAGCATTTAATTAAGAGACAATAGAGTGTATAGGGAGGGCAAAGAAAAGTAGGTGGATACAACACTTCAGGAGGTGGGGTTGGTTGCTTTGTGTGCATCTTGTTAACTCATTTATTAAAAAAAAAAAAAAAAATCTGTTAAAAATTAGCCTCCGGTGGAGGGTTTGTGCTAGTAGGCTTTGAAAAAGCAAGTTCCTTTGAGTGGAGATTTGAGTGAGGCTGCTAATGTAGCACAGTAAAATCAAGGAGGTTTTTCCATGCAGAAGAGAGCCTGGAAGTAAGGTATGAAGGTGTATATGTGGAGATGAAGGCAGAGCATGTTTAGACATGATACTTTGAGAAGAATAGAATGTGCTGGAGGTGGTGTAGAGAGGCAAGTAGGGGAGTGAAGTTGTACAGACCTTGAAAGTGAGACAGGAAAATGAACTTGCTCTGTTGGAACTATTCCTTGAGTTAGCCTGCATATGATGATTCTTACTACTGGGATTGTCTTGACTGGTCCATATTTCAAACAATATATCATACAAAACAAAAGCAACGTTCTTGCCTCTGGAAATGAGCAGTTACGTGCGTAAATTTAAATCAGAACAAACGGAATTAGATGAGGGTCTGTTAGCATTTTCCTCCTGTTATCAGCATCTGTTTCAATTCTGCTTTTAACCTGGCTGCAAAGTTTTGCTCAAACAGAAACCTGACATACAAGGTAGAAGCATGCAGCACTTCTTTAAATCACTTTGTCCAATTTTAATTTAAAGGCAGCAGCTTGGTTTAAGATACCTTTTCGTGTTATGCCATTAAAGCAAGTTTTATAGGATGTTCTAGTCATGTGACTCTCAGGCTCTGTAGACTGTAAATATATTTGTTTATTGTCTAACTTGGATCTTATTGCTTGATAGATTATGCACTGTGTTTTACTGTATCCAAGAGATTACATGAAGCTTAATCTACCTTTCAGGGGCCAGAGAAACAGATTATCCTGTAGGAGAGGAAGGGTCACAAGAAGCAGACTCTAATCAGGTGGACAGGACCTCTTTGTGTGGAAGTATGACCAGCAACAGCTCAGCAGAAACTGATAGCCTGTTAGGAGGAATCACAGTGGTTGGTTGTACTGCAGAGGGTATTACAGGATCTCTCATAACGCACAATGCTAATGGTGCCTCATCTGTGACAGATAAACAGCCAGGTATGAAAATATTCATCCATGTATGTTTAGAGTTTTAAGTGGGGATACAGGGTAAGTTGTCAACAGCATCAAAACAAATTGAATAGACCTGTTTGAAGGAAGAGGAGGATGCTAACCTCAGCCTCTGGAGACCTGGTCTCCCACACGCTTCTTATGTAACCACGGGGAAGTCATGTAGTCTCTTTGCTTCAGTTCCCCATCTGTAAAATGGTAATTTTACCCTACCTCACAGGGGTGGCAGACTAAATGCACCAAAGGCGGTGAGGTGTTTGGATACTATGGCAATAGGGATATTGCGAAGTACCGCAGATAGAGCAATAAAATAACAGAGCAGAGATGGGTTGAGAGAAACCTGGAGAGAGTGCTAGTTCAGTCAAAAGCTGTCGTTTCATGTCCTTCAATTCCTAATCCTTTCCCATTTAATGGGGCTATTCAGTGGAATCCAAAGGAATAGTCTATCACATAGGGAAATAGAAGGCAAAGAATTAATAGTAATTTGCCCATGAACTTGCCATGGTGTCTATACAGAATGAGTTTTAATTTTAACTGAAATATTTGTCTCATAGAAACTGCAGCTGAAAGTAATGTGGTAGATGAAAACGTTCCAACAGCAGAGGAAGCAACGGAGGCGACGGAAGTCAGTGCTGGGTCAGGAGAAGATTTAGCTGATCCAGCTCAAACTGGAGTGTATACAGAGCATGTCTTCACAGATCCTTTGGGGGTGCAGAATACAACAGAGTGTTCTCCAGTATACCAGCCTAGGTACATGGTCAATGGTCCACACCATTAAAATGTATCAACATTCATAAATATACCGTTTTAGAGTACTATTGAGACAAAGGTTCATATATTTGTAAAGCACTTGAGGCCATCATTTGGAAGACACTATATATAACTGAAGTGTTTCTAGGGGTGTGTGCAGATTAAGCTTTACACAATAGTTATGTAGAATGTCTTGCACTAGTTTCTCTAAAGTGGTCTCGAGTGAGAATGAAGAATAGTTTCGATGTAACTTGATTACGTTTTCTAGGCAGGTACCTCCAAAAGGGAGTGTTAATTTATTTTTTAACTATTTGTTCCTTTCAACCCACCATTTCAGCCAACTGCTGGTTTAGTATTGTTCAACACCTGGTGTACTCATTGATATCACACTTGCTCTATTAGTCATGTCTGGCACTTGGCTCTTCAGAAGTTTATGGGAACAAATGTAACTTGCCTCTTAGTCCAGCCAACTGCTGTGCATTAGCTGTGGCAGTTGAGGCAAAACTTGAATGAGGTTTGTAGGAGTCATTTAATAAATAAAGTTGGAACATCTCAGATTTTTCAAGGCCTTCAACTATTCACATGAGGTTCCACGTGGTGTGTTGGTTTGTATGGGAGCAGAATAATGGGGCTGAATGCCATCTCTCATTCCTCATAAGAGGTAGATAGCCTCATGAAATAATTGACTCTAAAAAGGTATTCATTTCATTCATACAATTGGTATTCTTTCCCTTCTTTAGATATACTACTTATACACAGGATATGCAAACATTTAACAGCTTTGAATTTGGTATCTGGGTTATAGTTTGAGCAGTCTGTGCATTTGTTTTCAGACTATTTTTTTATCACTTTACCATTGTTTTTCTCAGTAGTGAGTCAGACTTGTGTAAAGATGTGGTAGAATTGCCAAATGAGCAAGATCTAGTGAGAGAAGAAGCACAGAAAATGAGTAGTCTTTTACCTACAATGTGGCTTGGAGCACAGAATGGATGGTAAGAAAATGCTAATTATAAAACTACTAAATTAAAAAGATTAGGAGTAATTTTAAACCTGCTTTCAGAAAGAGTTTAAATATCAAACTGGAGGCTCCAAGAACTAAGATGAAGTATGAGAAATCCACAAAAGGAAGAAAATTCTGAACCAAAGCTGCAGTAGTACCATTCAGTATGCCTTATTGTGTCTTGGCATTATAGAACATACAGAATGTATCATTCTGTAGTGTAATATACAGTACTATATATTGTAGGAGTTTAACAAATATATCTTTTTTTCAATACCAAATTAAACAAAGTTGTCTCTGACATGTCTCTAGAAAAGCCTTTCTTTTTATTGAAAGAAATATGGTATTATCTGAGGATTCTGTAGTGCTGAATGTCAGATCACTAGGAACATTTACTATCCCAGTTACAGGCTCTGTGAATAGATGTTCAGTAATGTTTTGGGCAGCCAGTGGATTAGCTGTAGCAATGCTGCAGTTATCAGTGTGAGAGATTTTTTTCCTCCATAATTAAAGCTTTACCCTGGCCGAAATTGATTAAAATTCTTGTATTGTCTGAGACATTAACATGGTCTTGAAGTATTCATGTTTAATTCATCCCAATTATGTCCTTGCAGCTTGTATGTTCATTCTTCAGTGGCCCAGTGGAGGAAATGTGTTCATGCCATTAAACTTAAAGATTCTATTCTCAGTATTGTGTAAGTTGCCTGAAATAATGTTTTGTAAATTTTGCTAACCTAAAATAAACCTTTATTATAGATAGAATAATTACAATGTAGTTTAAGTAGATTTCCAGTCTGAGTTCATTGAGACGCTAGTTAAAAAAAAACTACATTACTTTATTCTTTTGGGGAAGATGATGGAGAGGAGGGTTAAGTCAGCATAATGGGGAGAAGGGGAAATAAAGGGGATTTTATGGATACTGAAATATCAAGGGTATTTCCAGGTTTTGGGGACTCATATAAAGAGGAAACTATAATTTTCCTAGAGATACATCCTACTTACTTTGTAGCTAATGTATTGTTGTTGTCAGTTTTCTGTTTTCAGCCTGTGCGTCTCACAGCCCCTTCTGTTCAATCAACCATATTCTAAAAAGTAGAAAACTATATATTTAAGACCAAATGTGAATTTCATTTATTAAATTATGCTGAACTGTAAAATTATATTTACTGTAAAATGTCCTATTTATATTTTTATATTGATAATATGAATTAAACACTAATGATATACTTTTGCCTCCTTTCTTTTCCCAGACATGTAAAAGGAATAGTATTAGTTGCACTAGCTGATGGAACATTAGCAATATTTCACAGAGGAGTTGGTAAGCATTCTGCTGAATGACCTTAAACAGAATCAATGACCGTACAGAGATGCTTCATGATAGAAACTGAGTAAATAAAATGTATCATTAGTAAATATTTTACTTTGAAAATGAATGCACGGAATTATCTGATTTTTGCAAACAGTGTTACTACGACAAGCATTTCCAGTCTTGTTTTAATGTTTTGTGTACCTTGTCAAAAAACTAATTTGCTAGCATTTTGGTTGATGAAGTGTAGCATTAGATATATTCAGACAAACTTATTTTACAGTAATTAGGAATTCCCCTGTTCTCCCTTTCTTTCTAGTAGATAGCCAAGAATTTCTCCTACTTGGAATCACCACCATGGATCCTCACTCTGAAGTTCTTTTGAGCTGCCTCCAGGACTGTGGAATAATTGAAATTTTGAATGATAGGTACAGTAAGTAAAGTGCATGCATTAAGCCAGTCGACCCTCTGCCTGTATCTCCATTATTGTGCACCCCTTCAGTACAGATTTTTTCAGTCAGCTGAGTCATCTGAACTCCATGTTAGTTTCACTCAGGCCTGTCTCTACTTCAAATTCTTCTTGCTTTTAAAAGAGAAACTTAACATTAGCTTGGTTTGTTTTTCCTTAGTTGGGTATTGTGGTGTTGAGGCTGGTCTTCGGAGACTTGTTTGTCATAGAATGCTTAATGCCCTTACTTGAAAACAGGGTTTGTCATATTTAAGCCCCCACTATACTTTTGAGAACTGTATATATTAAACCTTGGTTATCTATTGATCCTGGCCACACTGTGTAGCTGAATCTAGTCAATAATCCATATTTTATGTTGTCACTATTCTTCTCACCTCTGAGCAATGAGATTGCTGCTTATTTCGGTCTTGTGCCAATTCTGATGTATCAGGTCATAAATACAGGACAGTTTTTTACTGTCACTTATGTCCAAAGTTAAGGCTTTTTGAAGGCTGTTACATATTTTTTGCCTTGAATCCTTAACCATGTAAAGGCCTCCACTCTGACTTGTTCTGCAAGACCTTTCTGTTAATGTCAAATGGTAGAAACCATCCATCAGTTCAAAAAACCTTTGCACCATAGAAGCACTAAAAGTAACACTGGGAGTTAATATACTCCAATATATTTCCCTTTGAAATCAAAGGAGTCAGAAAAAAGTCTTCTAACTGGAAGTTGTCCTTGTCTCGTGAATTTTTGGAGGCTTTTTATTATCTAGTCTCACTTCATCAAGCTTGCATTTTCCTCTGTAGGTTTAGCATTGCTGCAAATATTTCAAATGCATAATTCAAAGCTGTAAGTAATCTCTATAACAATTCATAACTGATCTGTTGTCTGTCGTAGAAGTTTATTTTTAGTTGCAGGCCCTTGGTGGGATCAGTTTTTTCCTCTTGTTCTCCAATCTTTTCCTTAAAACATTCACATTGATTTATATTCTCCATAAACTTCAGTTTAGTCTTCCAGGCTCTTTGAGCATTTCTAAGACTTCCTTTTAGCAGGATAGCCTTTTTTTTTTTTTTCGTTTTTTCTGGCCATTATGTCTGCCAGAAATCTTGTCCCATCAATTATTTTTCCATAAAAATTACATTGTTCTTATTAATGGCATTTGAGGAAAGTGAGGGCTTATTCTGAATTCTACAGAAACCAATCCACTGTCCTAGTTTAAAACTCATTCATATTTTGGGCAGAAGATGGGAGAGCTGGGGAAGTCTCTCTACACAAGCTATGTATCAAAAACTACGTTCTGCTTTGAGAATTGACTTTAGGTTATTCTGCCAATTAGTCATGTCCACAAGATGCACTATATACCCCTGACTCTTTGTGAGCATTAGTAGTTGGTCATGGCTGCCAGCATTAACCTCTTTCTGATAATATTGTTTCTCAAAATCTATATTCAAAATTCTCAGCCCTACCTTTCCTGGACAGGCACTGTTCCTCCGTCTTCTGAGTAAGGATCTCTATGGGAGATCTCAAATAGGAGAGAAGGGGGTGTTCCTTACCAGTAATTGGAATTCTCCTGTTGGATCGTCACCACAGATTCCTCACTTATTTGCTCTCTTCCTTGTGGTGCTTTGGATCCTTGCGATCAGCTTCTAACAATATTAAGCAGGCATGCAGCACTGACGCAAATATAGGGAAAGGCTCAACTGGCTTGATACTGATACGCTCACTTTAGTTACCTAAAATTCCAGTGGCTACAGGGTCCTTGAGGGATCTCAAGTATGTCAAAGAATGATGATCTTTGGAGGAGATTAACCTAGAGGAGAACTCCAGTTAATGGTGAGTGACGCCGTTGTATGTGCTATTTTAAAAAAAGGCATACAGATAGTAGGCAGCATTTAAAGATGTCATAGCACACTTTAGACAACAGAGGGGATAATTTCAGTGCATGGCCAGCATTTCCATGCTCAGTCAAACATCTAATGTTCATTGCTATGTGTAGGCTGTTGCTCATTGTACCTGTTAAATGCCTATCCAAGCAGATGCATTTAGCAGTATCTGACTGCTTTTTAAAATGCTTTGGCATACTTTGACTGAGTCACTATGTACAATCACATTCTGTAAGAACAAAAATTGCACTTATTTCCTTAGACAACAGTCCCACACTTAATTGTTGTTTCAATTTAATGGAAAGTATAACCCTGAATTTGAATTCACTTTTTAAATGAGTGTCTAACACTCGTCTAAAAGGTTTCAGATGAAGTGGGTTCTAGCCCACGAAAGTTTATGCCCAAATAAATGTGTTAGTCTCTAAGGTGCCACAAGGACTGCTCATTGTTTTTACTCTTCTAAAAGTAGAGATGTACCATTTTAAAAGCAAATATGCATGCAAATTAACTTCTGCAAATGATCTTAACCTCTATGAATTATCCCTGTTTGTTTTAAAGATGGTCAGTGGGACTTGACAAACTATCACCTCTTAGACCTGGGCCGACCTCATCACTCCATCCGATGCATGACTGTTGTACATGATAAAGTCTGGTGTGGCTACAGGAACAAAATCTATGTTGTTCAACCAAAGGCCATGAAAATAGAGGCAAGTTAAAACAGTGTTTAGTTAAAGTATAATTAATTTTTGCCATTGTCTTTTTGTCTAAACACCCCCTCCCTTCCCTGTCCATGAATCCTGAGAAGACACTGTTCATCAGCACAAAAATAGGCCATCATTAACAAATTATCTTTTTGGCGAGTCAAATCTCTTCTAAAATTCAAGGATAATATTTCACATTATGGTTTTAAAAAAGCAGCTTTTTTGCTTAGAGTATAAAACTTATCCCACATCTGTTTATAAAAGTGATTTAAATTAATACACCTCTACCCCGATATAACGCTGTCCTCAGGAGCCAAAAAATCTTACCGCGTTATAGGTGAAACCGCGTTATATTGAACTTGCTTTGATCTGCCGGAGCGTGCAGCCCTGCGCTGCCCCACCCCCTGGAGCGCTGCTTTACCATGTTATATCCGAATTTGTGTTATATCAGGGGAGAGGTGTACATCAATTTCTGTGGAATCTGCATCACCAACACTTCCTTTCCCTGAACAGATCCTGTGAAATAAAACCTGGTAACCAACCAGCTGCTGTAATGCCTAGAGGGGGAGCGCACAACACACTGAACTTTGTGGTCTTCCCTCCACCAGCAGCCTCTTCTAGAATTTGGCTTTCCATACTTCTATTTCTAGGGGATGGATTTTTTTAACTTGTAGTATTAGGAGGGCGTTTGCCATCTAGTTCGAGCAAACTTAAAATTTACCTAGAGGACTAAGCTGTTGTTTCTGCAGTGCCCTACAGGTACATGGCATGTTTCAGATACAGGAAATAGCCAACATAAGTGACTAGGGATTTTAGGCACTTTAGTTTTTGGGTGCCTAACTTGAGAACACACTAAAGGGTCTTGATTTTTTTAGAGGTTGAGTGCTCAGCATCTCTGGAAACCAGGTTTCTTTAAAGTGTCTCAAGTTGGGCTCCGAAAATCACTAATCACTCAGGAAATGTTGGCCAAGATCTTTGCTTAGAGCATCTTGCAATCTATCAGGCAATATATGGGAAAAGGAAGTGAAGAATAGAAGGGATTGATGCAGCCTCATTCCAATGCTTATTGTTGAGGTTTGGCATGCATCTTGTAGCTCCAGGATTATTTGGTGTTATATTTAATTGTACACAAGAAGACAGGATAGCAGTGGAAAGAGCCAAATACTTTTTAGGCAAATGTCTCAAGCTGTACCAGCAAACCTAATAACAAAAATATAAATATATATGATCTCTCTCTGTCTCACTCTCTTTCTCACGCTCTCCCTCTAGGTAGAAGGGTTGGTAGATCATAATGGCTCATAAATGGGGATGTAATAGCAAATGACTGTAGAGAGGTGTGTTGTGAGGCAACACTATGCCATGCCTTGACAAAACATTAGAGGCAAGGTTAGTACACAGTTTATGGGAAAAGTTACCAATAAGTATAAGATCTGGCTGAGAAGAGAGATCATCGTGTCTTTTTCCTGACTAATCTAATTCAAAGTACAATCTTCCATAGAAATCGTTTGATGCACACCCAAGGAAAGAGAGCCAAGTGAGACAGCTGGCCTGGGTGGGTGATGGGGTGTGGGTCTCTATTCGTTTGGATTCCACACTCCGACTCTATCACGCACACACATATCAGCATCTACAAGATGTGGACATTGAACCCTATGTAAGCAAAATGCTAGGTAAGTTGCTGACTGTAATAAAATTAACCATCGTGTTTTTCATTCCTGTTGCTACTTAGATCTTTTTTTATCTACCATGGGTCAAACAGCTTGTCTCAACCAAAGAAGAAACTTAAAACAAGACATCAAAAGCCTATAGGGGCATGGAATTTAACTTCCCCAACACATCTGATTCTTCTGTCCAAGTCAAACAGTCTAATACTGACTATAGAGAATCATGGTCCTTTTGGTTCAATCTCCTGATCTTAAGGACACTGTGGACAGCCATTAGGAATTCAGAACTATTTAGGAAGAATAGATGGTAGTGGGAAGAAGTGTATGAAGCCCCTGAGATTTTCCTTTCTAGTTCCCCTCAACTTTTGATTGGAACTGGGCCTCAGTTTTGCAGTTTGTAAATGTGGGAGGAGGCTGTAGGTTGCCTAGGAAAGTTGCCTTGCACTTATATGGGGAGAATACTGAGGCAAAACCTCAGATAATTTGCTTCTCATAAAACTGAATACCTGTTTTCTGATGTTGCTATCATTTTGCTTTTTTTCCCAGATAGCTCTAATTAAAATTAGTCTTTGAGATTTATTTCTGTATTCTTTTTTTTAAAAACAAGAAACAGTATTGTTTTTCTTAACTAGCCAGGAAAAATATGGTGTCAGAGCTTTTTGAACTTGCCTTTAAGTTAAATCCCTTTGCCTTGTAATCCCAGAAGCATTTTACTATAATGTGCAGCATGAAAAAATCATGACATTCTTTAAAATTAACTGTTTATAAGTATAGTATTTTATTCCTTACAGAATCAAGATTAGACTAGAGAACAGGCCTGAAAATTGGCCCACATGAGTTCCCACTCTAGATTGTGACTCTGGACACAACCATTATGCCTTGGTTCTGTGTAAAAGGGAACATTTCCCCATCTCACGTGGATGTTGACGTTATAAAATGCTCTGAGCTCTCTAGAAATCCAGATGATTATTATTGGTGCCCAGAATTTTTACTGAAGCACTTGTTTTTTTTAGGTACTGGAAAACTAGGATTCTCATTTGTGAGAATCACAGCTCTTATGGTGTCTTGTAACCGTTTGTGGGTGGGGACAGGAAATGGTGTCATCATCTCCATTCCATTAACAGAAAGTAAGTAAAATGTGAATGAATGTCTGTAGCTGAATACCAAAAAAGTCAAAGAAACTACTATAGCAATAAGACTAAAATATCAAGTGTCATCCATGGGTTTGGTAAAGGATGTAGATACTCATCTCCAGGTTTGAATCTGCTCTAGGTTAGTAAATATCTGAGGGCTATTTAGCCTGCATAAAATGGATTGGTAGCAGACATCTCTCCATATAAAACACTTCATCCCAAAAGGCACCTTTGGAATGCCATGGATTGGATGGATACTGGGACTTGTACCCTTAAAGAATGTAGGGATATTGGCAGTGATCTGAGTCAGTTTGATAGTACTGCCTGTGACGCATCGCTTGCGAATAGAGGATTTCAACTTCTCCATCATGACAATTTGGCACTTCCCTCGAGCTCTAAATTCACATTTTAAAACTTATTTTGACAGTAAGGGTGTAGTTAGCACAATTCAAAATGGCCTTGTTTTCTCAGAATCCATCACACAGTTGATAATGTCCTTGGTGTCTACGACTAGACAGGCAGTGAAACTGAGCTGCTTTTAAAGGCGTTGCACAAGGGCATATGAGTTGTAACCACATTCTTCAAATAGAGGAGTTCAGTTGGTGGGTAAAATTCAGCCACTGGTTATTCAAAAAGTCTGTATGCTTTAAAAAAAAAAGTTGTCAACTTTTGCTGTATGCTGGTGGTACATTTAAAAATGAAATACTTGCATTCTAGGAAAAGCAGTTAGTCTTTATAAAGGCTAATAGAACTGACAACCTCCTCTCCTCCCCACCCCCCACCAAGAAATAAACCACTGTTAATTCAAACAGAAACAAGTATTAAATGCTATGAACGAATCCCAAACATCTGTTTAAATTCATTCCCTAAAATTTTGATTAAAAAAAAAAGAGCTCCCTGCCAGAGACTTCATTGATGAAATTTGGATCAAAGCTTTTAATAACAGAAAATGCTTGAAAAAGGTTTCTGAAAGGAAAAGATGGCAACTTTAAATATAGTATTAATTGTGATGTTAAACATCCTCCTGTATAAGGTTTTTAAGGTTTGACTGTAAATCAATCCTGAGGAAGACTTTTCTTCTAAATTTGCTGGTGGTAAATCTTCATGTTTTAATTCCTTTGTTGATAGCACATGCATTATGTTTCTCATACTGTTCCATTACATTGATCATCCATTAAATAATGTTTGTTTTTGCATTGCATGGGTGTATTGAGCAAAGACATAAATAATTAAATATGCTTCCAAAAAATAAATAGTTGCACTTAGTTTGTAGCAAAGTCAGTTTTTTAAAAGTTCGGGGATTTTCCTTTTTGCATACTGTGAACTTAAAAAAGGACCCTATCAATGCTGGTAGGCTTAATTTTAGGTCTTTTAATGTTCTGGTTTATGGACACAATTATACTTCTCTCCCTGCATTGTACTTATGAGTAGGCAGGATTTTGTAATTTTCAGTACCCTGCCACTGTAAACGTTCATGATTACGAGAACAGACCGCATAGCTTGCATGCATACACAACTACAAACTCACTCATCCCCTTGGTCTGTTGGTGAGTTGATGAGTTGACATCTTATGTAGTGCATAGTAGTCACTTTCTAGAGCTGATGGATTTTTCAGGGTGAGGAAGAAATATTAAAACATTGGTTAATTATACATTGCTTTGCCCATCAGTTTCGATAGTGTCCATTTAAGAAAAGAGAGAAAGGGGAAACTTTACTATTTAATTATATAACTTAACAGTAACAAAAATATCCCATTAAAGTGACATGGCCTTCGTTGACCATTTATCCTGAAACCATATAACAAGATACTGTTCTTGATTATTTTTATTGAATCTTCTTTAATTAACTAGGTTTTTTAACTTAAGTTAGGAGCTAAAATCTAAAACTCTGTCTTATCAAATACTCAAATATGAGAGTGGCAGGTTCTCATTAATCCTTCTCCTCTACTGTCATACCTATCCATTTCCCCTTTCCTCCTTTCTCACTTTAGCTGTAATCCTCCACCAGGGACGTTTACTGGGGCTGAGGGGTAAGTGCAGATCCTGAACAAAAATCTATTTTCAGGCTTCTAATAGCCACTTTGAGGCTGTTTCCCACTTCTATAGATTGACCCTTTGTATGTTCCTCAATGTTTTTCCACTCAGTTACTGCATTGCAGCAGTTTTATGTTTGCTAAATGGCCACCAATCTGCTCAGCAGTTTAGTGTATCATCCTGTGTTGCAGCTGAACTTTCATACAGACTTTGTTTTTCTTCCAGCAAATAATTTGATACCATATCTCATAACTTTGTCATTAATCCACATCGTTGACTGTCTCATTACAAATCACATTTCTTTCACTCCTTTGATAGTCTTTGGAATGGAGATGGCTTGTCTGTCTAGCATGAATAAGAAGCACTTTTCTGTCAGTGGATTTTAAATCATCCCAGCAAAAACTAAACAGTGTTTATAATGGTGTAGCTCCTTTATGCCCACAGCTGACTATTTTTGGTGGGGTTTGTGCTGGCAATGGGATACCCTATAATCACAGATGCTAAGGAAATCTTCCTTTAACATTTTAATTTAGTTATACATTTGAATGCTTTAGGATTTGTTCATTGAGACATCAATTAGCTGTATTATATATTAGATATTTTCCCCTCATTAATTTAGTGTTTTTTAAAAAGTAAATCTTAAAACAATTATGCTAGACGAATAAGAATCCTACTCCATTTTGTGATGTACTTCAAATAACCAAGCATGCAGTCTTATTTTTTCTTTCCAGCTCTGTCCTGAATTGGCATTTCTGCCCTTCTGTTCCATTTTATCTGAATTGGCTTTAGCTTTTAGATAGTACCGTAAGGTTACTTAACAAATAACCACTTCTACAGACTGAAATTTCAAGTGGAAAACATTTTTGTTCTTTTCTTTTACAGCTAATAAAACAGCAGCAGGCTCTGGAAACCGTCCTGGGAGTGTTATACGTGTATATGGGGATGAAAACAGTGATAAAGTGACTCCTGGAACATTCATACCATATTGTTCAATGGCACATGCACAGCTTTGCTTCCATGGGCACCGTGATGCTGTTAAATTCTTTGTCGCAGTACCTGGTAAGCTCTGTATCCCTGTTTTTAAAATGCGGGGTTTTGCCTTTTTTAGATCTCTGCTCCGTGGATGCAGTGTTGAGACAGGCAGAGCCAATGTGAGGGGAAAACCCCATGTTCAGAAATGGAGTTAGGATTCTAAGACTTCAAACCATAGTGCATTTGGAGGGAGACCTCCTTGCTTCTGAGACAGTGGGTCAGCATTTCAGTTCAGAAAGCCCCACCCTGTTTAATGGTACAAAAATGGTTTGGGCTGTAGCGGAGAAAATGCTTCGCTTTCATCTGTGAGGAGGTGCCATGCAGTGGTGGTGAAGGGAGGAGTTGAGCACTTCACTATTAAAAAAGTAGTGAAATGAAAACTAGATTTCAGCTGTAATGTAAGAATTTGGCATTAGGTAGCCCAGTTCCTGTCATCAAGGAACATTCTGTATGAATGAAGCACAATTGATAGCGAATGCCCCTGTTGTAAAAGAATCTCGGTTAAAAAAGCCAAGCCAAGCCACTTTAAAAAAAAAAAAACTAGAATGCTAGATGCATGCCCTTATTGAATGTGCATGCACTCAGACAAGTCTGCCCCAGGAAGGCAGAAGTTAGATTATTTGCTTCAAAAGATGATGGTGCTTTGATGATATGTAAAGAATTGCAATTGCTCTGCTCTTTTCTAAAGCCTCTGTTGAAAGTGGATTTAAATGTTGTACTGAAACGGAATTAGCTTTACATTTCAATGTCAAGTAACCAAACTAGACTTGTTGCATTCTTTAATTTACAATAAACAAATGATTGCTACCTAAATTCAAGTAACCTACATCAATTTGTCTTGTCCCTAAAACATGAGGGGTTAAAACACAAGATATGTGCAAATATACTCTACCCATGTTTTGCTTCAAACCTTACATGAGAAACTGAACCTGTTTGGATTAGATGTTCCTTAGAAAAAGACTATTTATTCACTGGTATTCCAGTTTGCCTTAGACCATTTCTCTCCTCGTATTCAGCAACAAGTTTACGATCAGCATTATAGCTCTACCAGTCAGGGAGCAGCAGGCATGAATTGACAAGTGAGCTGTTAAACAGAGGTCTTTTTCTGTCTGTTCAATTGGACTGTTCAGGTAGAAGCTGAAATTCTACGAGCACTGGTCCCTATGTGTTTTCCACAGATGGGTACATGTGCACACAAGACCAGAAAATCTTGCAAGTAGTGTCTCTTGGTCCACACCTGCACCCTGGAGCCCACCATGCTCAGTACTGAGAGTATAAAGGCAGGTGCAAACTGACCGCCTCTCCAGTTCTTTTTTTATTGCCTCATGGCCTGAGTTGGAATTCTGTGTCTTTGAAGCTAACTTTGGAAGATCTTTATCTGTAAATATAATGGCATATAGATTTTAGTGGTTTTGGTAGTCTCTTTATAAGTAGTGTAAATTAGTTTTCCTCACCCTCTCCATTTCCCTCCTTACAGGAAGGACTATGCCTAGAGTTTTGGGGTTCAAGAATTGTTTTCTGTGCCTTGCTCCTTCTTGGCCAGTGATGACCACCAGTGCTGTCTTTGCTGCCTTGGGGAGGCCCATATCGCCTCCAAGTGCAGTATCTGCTGCTCTCTCTCTCCCCAGGCCCAAGTAAGATGAGAGCAAGTACCTTATGTAGAAAACCATGAGACCCCAGTCAGATCCAGGCTGAGGAGGGACCCCCCAATACATTGGCCTCAGCCCTCAAGCATCTCCACTCTGAGCACGAGCTCTGAAGCAGAGGCCAGATCTGATAAAAGACCTGTTGTCTTGGGCTTCTCATGAGAGTAGTGGATACTGACACAGAAACAGATCCTTTTCAGATCTGCTCCCAAGAGAAAGGATCTCTCTTGACTCCTTCCAAATTGGGTGAGTTCTCACACTCAGATCCTAAAGACTTTGATCCACTTAATCCTCCTGACCACAAGGATCCAATGGTACCAATTCAGTACCAGCTAGTAAGCCAAAAAATAGGCATCACCAGCACTGGCCAAGAGTTCCAGATGGGACTCTTCTCCTCCAGTGGTACCAGCCCGATCTCATAAGGACCCACCATCTACTAAGCCTGTGGATGTGCCTGTTCTGACAGTACTGACTACTGGGATCCCTCATGCTCAGGATGGACTGAGAGTTAACCTCCCTGGAGGATATCTTCGCCCTCCCATAGCCACAATCTGCTCTGCTTTCAGCTCCAGGCCTTCCGAGAGACATTTCAGCTTCAGAAAAGGAATCTGCCTCCTGCTCTGTCCACAAGCTGGTGTCTCCATCCACCAGCATCAACAGTACCACAGATGGAACCGGATCTGACTGTTTCGTCAGCTGAATCTGATATTTTGACAAGAGGTGGACACTCTCTTCTCAAGCGAGGAGCTATAGAGCAAGGGCCATCTCAACATCGAGGGAAAGAGTTCTACTCTTCACATTTCGTCGTTCCCAAGAAAGGATGGAGGCCCATTCTTGACTTGCATCAACTAAATACTTTCATTTGCAAATTCTTAATAGTTATATTGGCACTGATAATTTCATCTCTGGAAGAAGACACATGGTTTGTGGCTTTCAGCATGAAAGATTATTACTTTCATGTGAATGTTCACCCATAGCACAGAAGATTTCTCAGATTTTTAGTAGGACAGGAACACGACCAGTTCCAGGTACTCCTGTTCTGTTTGGCAACAGCACTCAGGGTCTTCACAAAGGTCTTCTCAGTGGAGGTGGTACATAGGAGACAAAACTGCTATACCATCTTCCGAGATGTGGACTTGCTCCAAACAGGAAGATCCAGCTGCAGAGTTCATCTTTGCTTTGCATCCTGGCATCTCTGGGAATCTGCATGAATGTGGAGAAGTTTACTGACTCTCAGACCGTAGAATTAATAGGAGCGACCCTAGCCTTGACCTCAGCAAGGGCATGCCTCCTTATGGAGAGATTTGAGGCCATGAGCAGCCTGATAAGACATCACTCACAGACCTCCAACTACTGTCAAGGTCTGTCTTTCCCTACTAGGCAACATGGTCTCTTCTTACACTTGCATAATGCTGTTTGACAGGTTTCATCTCCATTGCCTAATGACCGGGCTTTGGTATTTTTACTTGACAGAGAGACAATATGAATACCAAAGTGACAGTCCCCACCAATGTCAGGGCTTCCCTCGCATGGTGGATGAACCCAGAGCAAGTGTGTGCTGGAGTCCCTTTCCTTCCTCCCACATCTGACACAATCATAATCAAGGAGGCATCCGTCATAGGCTAGGGAGCCCATATGGGTGACCACATGACACAAGGTACATTGACACCTTCAGAGGACAGAATGCCCATCAATCTCCTGGAACTAAGAGCAGCCAGACAGGCCTGCAATGCATTCCTCCCATGTATCCGATCCCAACGTGTCCGGATAATGTCAGGCAACTTGATGACTCTCTTCTGTATAAACAAAGGAGGGATGAAATCTCCTTCTTCTGAGCATAGAGTTGATCCTCTGGAATCACATCACACTCTCAGTGACATACCTCCCGGATGCACAAAACTCAGAGGTGGACAGTCTCAGCAAGCACTTCTCCACCTACCACACGTGGGAGTTACACATTCAATGCTAAATGAAATCATCACTCAGTGGGGAATGCTATCTTGGGCCCAATTCGCCTCCCAGACAAACAAGAAATCCAACATCTATTGGGACTTCCAAGAGCAGTGCCCTTCTACTATCCCAGACAGAACACCTGAGGTACACTTTTCCTCCCATTCCACTGCTACAACAGGTTCTGTTGTTGTAGAACTAAGTGCTAACTGGCCCAGGTATTTCTGGTTTCCTGGACCCTCCTGTACATATCAGCCCATCTTCCCATCGTGTATGACCCTTCCCAGATCTGCTAACTTAAGTGAATGGCAGGATTAGATGTTCCCTCTTTGCCATATGGCCTGGTATTTGGATGGGTGTCAGACCTGGAGTGTTCACATTAGAGACCATTCAAATCATTCTCAACCAGAGCAGAAAATTCTCCACCAGAAAATGCTATCTAGGTAAATGGAGGCGTTTCTCTACTTGAGTGCAACAAAATCAGTTATCTCCAGAAACAGCAGGTATTCCTGCTATTCTAGATTACCTCCTTGCTCTCACAAAGTTGGACCAATTCTTTAGCTCCTGCAGGTCCATCTTGGACCAGTCAATGTCTTCCATACTCAAGTAGAGGGCTATTCTGTCCGTATCCACCTGATAACCAGATTCCTGAAGGGTCTCACTAGGACTTTCCCACCAGTAGTGAAGCTAACACTGCAAAGGGATCTCAATCTTATATTTTCACTGCTTACCAGGCCACCTTTTGAATCACTGGACACATGCTCGATGTCCCACCTGTCCATGAAGGTTGTCTTCCTTGTCACCATCATGTCAGCCAAGAGGGTGAGCAAGCTGTGGGCACTTCTGGCTGACCTACTATACGCTACTTTTCATAAAGAAAAGGAATCCATTCGTCTCCACCCGAAATTCATTGGTAAGGTAATTTCAGAGTTGCATATAAATCAATCAACTTACCAGTATTCTTTGCAAAGTGCTCTACCTGCAGAGTACGAAATCAATTAGAAAAATGCCAAGACACTTGCTGTAACAGAGCAAGAATGCCAACAAGTGATATCTGCTCAGAGACTAAGTGGATTTTTGGTTGTATGCTCCTTTTGATATCAGCGCATCTCCCTTCCCTGGATGAGGTGAGCGCACTAGAGCACAGGCAACCTCAGTGGTATCTCTTCAAGTAATGCCTATGCTGGACGCCTTGTAGAGGTTCCAGCCACACCTTCATTACACTTTAGTCCAAGCCTCTTCTGAAGATGCAGCCTTTGGAATGGCAGTATTAGACATCTGCACTGTGTGCATCCTTGCACCCTCTCCTATTTGACTACCTCTTACCTGTCACTCGTGTGAAATACACAGAGAGACCAGCACTCAAAGAAATGGAGGTTACTTATTTGTAACTGGAGGTTCTTTGAGATGTATGGTCCCTATCTGTATTTCATTACCTGCCCTC
This sequence comes from Mauremys reevesii, assembly GCF_016161935.1. NCBI lineage: Eukaryota > Metazoa > Chordata > Testudines > Geoemydidae > Mauremys > Mauremys reevesii. The sequence goes on along the minus strand of NC_052637.1, from coordinate 32,961,683 downwards.
TTCCTCTGCTTTAGATCATGACAGGATTTGCGGTAGAGAAGTAACCGGAGAGGCAGTCCATCCACTCCTCCCTTTATACCCTGAGTGCTGAGTATGAGGAGTCCAGGGCACAGGCATGGATCAACAGACACTACTTGCAAGATTTTCCAATCTTAGGCACATAGTGTACACACATACGAAACACAGATAGGGGCCACTCATCTCAAAGAGCCTCCAGTTACGGGTAAGTAACCTTTATGTCTCCATCTCTTTAAAGAGGGAGTAATCTTAACATAGCCAGCATTCTGTCTCTTGCCAATGGCATCTAGCATCAAGGCTGCGAGTCGCTGAATGCATGGTTGGCCATAAAATAAGTCTAGCAAAGCCACTGCTCTATTAGTCTCTAATCAGTTGGTTTGAAGAGATTTCATATTCAAGGTGCCGAATAAAAACAGTGTTGTTTTTTTCTGAAATACAGGTCAAGTTGTTTGCCCAGCCAGCAGTAGTGGAGCAGAACTATCAGGTGATAAATCTGCCCAAGAATTCTTCAGCCAAACTCCCTTAAAATCTATGTTGGTGATAAGTGGAGGAGAGGGATATATTGACTTCAGGATGGGTAAGAAGTTGGATCTTGCAAAATGTGTTTTCATTTCCTTTGTATAATGCAGTAAAAGTGCTTTATGATAGAGTTAATGACTTGATGATTTTCCTATTTAAAAGCTAAATCTGTTATGAGGCTTCTAAGGAAGGGGACAGTAATTTATGAAAGTTTTTGGTATCTAAATTTGTTTGGATAAATATTAGCACTGTATGGATTTAATATAAGACTGAATTGAAACTGTAACCGTATTCTTTGTGAAAATGAGTTATATTAGTCTTAATGCCTTTCATCCAGAAGGATTTCAGAATGCTTTCGTACATTTAGAAACACTAGTTCATATATTATCTAGGAATCTCTTCACTCACCCACTTCTGAAATGCAGCCACCTTTGGGATAAAACCGAACAGCTGTTTCACAGCTACACTACCTAAGCTAGGACAAACAACTTTATTTTGGGAGTGGCGGACGTCTTCCTATTTTTTATTAGGCAAATAAGTCAGTGATGCATTTGAACACAGGCTGTGGAAAAGTGGAGGAGAGATGGATAAAGTGAAAAGATTTTAGTTAAGTCTTCGTCAAGACTAATGCAATCTGCATACAAATATTCATTCAAACCCCGTTTTTAAGCCCTGAGCCATGTTACTGTATTTCTTGGACTACTTTGACAACAAGGAATTAAGTCCTTTTATGTTAATATATTACATTGCTGGAGCATGTGACCTTGTCTTAATTTACCTTTTAATAAACTGGATTTTTAAAGATTACATGAGAGTCTTTGTCCAGAAAATGTTCATTTCCTTTATAAGAAAAAAGGAAAAATCAGTTTAGTTCTATACTTGCCCTTTTTTCATACAGAAGCTTGTAACAGTTCCTGTTGTTCTGGTAAACTCTTGCATTGATCCAACCTGTATAGCCTTGGTGTACGTTTACCAAATAAACAAGGGTTTACTTAATCAAAAGCCTTTGCTTTAGGAAAGAAATACATGAATGAGAAGTGTAAGAGTTAATAGGTGTAACCACTACAAAGCAATTAACAATGTACAACCCCTTGCCTCTTCTGGCTAAAATTATAAAATCAAATCAAAGTCAGAAATTAATTTACTGGCCTGCAAATGGAGAATTTAGTGAAAAAAGTGTGGCTGATCTCATGTTTGGATCTAGTTTTGACTGCTTCACTTCCAGCACTTTTACATCGCTCTCTAATATAAAGACAAAAAATCTTCTCAAATTCCATGAAGACAGTGCAGTTTTCTAGCGCACTACTATCTGGTCAAAAACAGTAACGTACAACTGAAGTTCAGTCTAAAGATGCAGGCATTGTTTAGCTTCCGAAGTCATACTTTGATTTAATCAGTCTAACCTACCCAGACAACCATTTCAAGCCTTTGTAATGTTTTCAGCCTGTTCCCACATCACCTGGATATATTAAAACTCTTCTGTACAGATGTCACATACAAGCTACAGTGAGGGCTATATGCTGTAGTGGGTTAGTGTGTTAGCCTGTCACCTGTAAACAGACTTCAGATGGTAGTTCCGGTGGTTCAAGGCCAAACCTCCATTTATTCATACGTATTGCAAAATCACTTGTTTTGCCATGACTGGTTTCTGTTCAAGGGCATCAGTGCAGCACTGCAGTACTGGAGGGTTAATGCAGGTTAGGACTGAGGTACAGTGGTTGAGTTGTGAGACAAACGAATGGTGTGAAGCAGTTAAAATGAGAACAAGTAATGAGAAAGGAAAGACTAAAGAATTCACAGCAGATTTAAGTGTTACAGCTTCTGTACAGATTACTTTAACATTTCATGGTGACAGTTCGCATTCAGTTTCCACTCCTAGGTCAGAGAAGCATTTTATGTATCAGGATGCATGGCTCTGTTTATTTGGCTTGTATATCTGCAAACTTTTCCTCTCTGTTGCAGTCCCACTCATGTCAACACTTCTGCTTGGGTGATATACAGGGTAAACATAGTGTCCCTTTTCTACTTTGCTTTATGTACCCTAGCATCAAACCTTAGATTAGCAGAAAATAAATGAAATGAGACATTTATCAGTTACAGTTAACTTAGGCCAGGGCTAGTATTAATAAATATGATCTTCAGAATGCACTGTTGTGGAATATTTGTAGTGCAAGTTTCCAGCTTGCTAACTTAGTTTTTTGTTAAGGGTTTTGAAATCTGCTGCTACTCTAGGGGCAGATGGCAACTGTCTTTTATTGTGTATTCTTGTCTCTTACCACACTGACCCTTCCTGGGGTATAGTGGTAATACCAGTTTATTTTCATTGGTATGTTCAGCTGAATCTAAGTTGTCATTTCTCAGGTGATGAAGGTGGGGAATCTGAACTTCTTGGAGAAGCTCTGCAACTGGAACCTTCTGTAGCCAAAGCTGAGAGGAGTCACCTGATAGTGTGGCAAGTAATGTATGGTAATGAGTGAACCCACTAAGAAGCAGCCAGAGACTGAAAAAAGGCTTCTGCATGTTTTTTTGGTTTTTTATTTTTGCAGAATCTGTTTCACTACATGGTGTTGAAGCATTTTTGCTGTTTAACTTTATATTGCAAATCTGTCAGACCGTAACAATACAGGAATGAGCTTGTGCTGTTTTACTGCACCAGTGTTACATAGGTAAGATCAGTATAATGAAAAAATCAGTGTTTCCTTTCTCAAAACTGATGACCACTGGTAAGCAACCCAGACAGTTTACTGTACCACAACAATCTAATGTAGTTCACTTCTTTTGCTAGTATCACTCTCTATCACTAATTGAGTTAAACTTCATTACAACTGAGATTAATATATCTGCACAACATATTGAGTGAAACAGCAAAGTTATTCCCAGTGTATTATAACATTGACAAACTAATATCAGATGAATTATCAAGATTCATGTATACATTCAGTGAGGGCTAACGTGAATTGTAAATTTTAACTTTTATTTTCAAACCTGACAAATCTTGTTTATATAGTGTATACAGTTTTGTTTGTGGTTTTCATCAAAACTTCTGGGGGAAGAGGGGATTGCATAGAAGAACTTAAAACAACAATATTTAAATTTTCATGTTTGACTGCTGAAGAACTCAAGTTTGAGAACTGCTACCATCAATAATGAACAGTTTGGAGAACAGTCTTCTCGCTTTTTCCTTGTCAAATGGCAACATCTCAGTAATTTCCAAAGGACACTTAGACATTGGGATGATTATAAAACTGAAAAGTTGTAATATCCTTGAGCAGGGGATACATTAATTTTCTTCATGACTTAAATCCATATATCTTCTCTTAGACTCTGGAGAAATTCTTCTCTGCCTAGCTAGTCAAACTCATGAATAACTGTTCTGGAGGTTAGAGACCTCAAACAGAGCAAGAGAACTGACTGACAAAAAAGAAAATACATTCTGCCCAAATGAAATTGCGAAGGAACTTCAGCTCTGTAATTAGGCAAAAAACACATAATTGTTAGTTTCATACCCCTGGTTAGGTAGTGAAATACTATGTTATTTAGAGAGAAGAAAAACTCATTAACAGATTAAGTAACATGAAGATTGAGCTAACTGACAGAAGCCAGGAGAGTCTAATATCAAGGCGGACATTCTGTCTACTCACCATATATTTTTTTAACCACAATAGAGTGAGTTCAGGATTGAGTGTCTTCCTTTTTGCTTTGAATTTCCGGAGTTGGTATCAGAACTGAGTTGAACCCTTTCTGTAGAGTTTCTGTAAAATGTATAATGCTTAGCCAGGAAGTTCCTTAATTTAGTCTCTGAAAAACAGACATTTTTTTAAATCTGAACATTCAGCATGTATCCCCAAAAGACTGGGACTGTCTGAGCAATCTGTCTGTGACAGAATGGAACAGTTTCAAAGGAATAAATGTAGACAAACTTTTTTTAAAACTGCCTAAACATTTTTATGCAATAGGAGCAGTTCTGGTCTATCAGGCAAACGTGTTTATATATTTTTCTTAATTTTTTAAAAGAACACATTTAGCTGAGGTCTATTGTGTAAATATATATTTAGGCAGCTTTTTTCAAATGCATATCATATCTGATAAACCAGAAAAACTCCATTCAGGTCTATTGGTTAGATTTATATGTATAAATACTTTTTAAACAGCATATTTTGTACACATGTTCCACTCTCGTAAATATGTATTTAGGACATAGGCTATGTAGTAAAAATTCTTATTAAAAATGCCTAATATCTTGGTAGTGTATTTTCTCTCCAGAATGCCAAATGTGATGTGTTGTTCACAAATCACTTTCCAAATTTTCATTTTTAAAATCAATCTTGAATTGCTTTGGCTTAAATATGGAATCTGGGAACTAAAAAAAAAATAAAGGCAGACTGTCTTAAACATTGTTATAAGAAAGACCTATTTAAAAAAATATATATTGAGATTTGTATGCTGAACTTCAATGACATTTGAGTTATAGCTCATGAAATTGGTGTCTGAGAAAAATGCTGACTAAACTTTAACAGTGATGCAAACATCACTACAACTGGTGCAATTGTATTGCTCCTCCTGCCATCTTTCCTTTTAAATTTAACTTATTGGCTATTTGGAAAATATTCTACAAGCTTTATGCACCAGTGGATTTTCACATTCATGTATTCTCAGAACGCACAATTCTGTTCCGTAAATCTTGTATAGCATTTTATTTGTAATTATGAATGAACTGTTTCTCTGAACTGCTTCACTGCTGTCAAATAGAGCAGATATGTCTGACAAGTGCATACCTAGTCTTTTTTGCCCAATCTGGTACACTGTGCCATTCTAGTCACTTCAATGGACCAGCTCTTGCAAATGGCTGCAGAGACAGTCGTTTCTGTCCAATGGTGGAGGGGGTTTAAAGGAAACACTACCTATCACTACAGTACAACTGTGGGTGTAGAAGAGGGGGTTGCACACTACTCTGCATTATTCATTTTAAAATTTATCCCCTGTTCTAAGGAACATAGATTAAGGGCGTACTTATTCTCCTCACAATGCACTGGGATTTATAAATTCCAGATCACTTTGAAAGGTGGGTAAAGCACGCAAAACCCATGCATCAAGTTGACAAACTCCTAAGAATCTAAATCTCAAGAATGTGTGTATGCATCACAGACTTGTGGTTTAAAAGTCCTATAAATAGGAATGAATTTCTTGATAGCTACAGCTTGTTAATAGTTTGAAAACATTTCGAGCACAAAATATGCAGCACATTACTTGTCTGGATAAGTGTGTTTGCATGGTAAAGGTAAAATGACTTTTATATAAGCTGCTGTATTGTTAATTTCTTGTAAAGGTCTTCCTGCGTTGGATCAGATAGAGCTGGCAGAGTGTAGACACTTTATCATAGGCTGCCTTAGTAACAAACAAATGTTAAATCTGTTTTATTATACTAACTGTTCTAAAGAACGTATGTCTTTAAAATGGTGTAACTGAATATTTATTTCCATGTGAGTATTATAAAAGTTACCAAAGGATTAAACCTGATTTAGCACTCTTGTAAGTGACCCTGTTGAGCTGGGGTCTTGTAAGTGACCCTCGTCTGTAAAATGAGACACAGTAAAAAAAAATAAGTAAATACAGCTCTATGCGGAAGTTAAATATTTTTTCTAACAGGGTTATGCCCTATTGTAACAACATATGTTGCACCTCAGAGCATTTTTCTATACACTAAATGTCTGTCCCATCCTCTAACAAAATTAAGTTTCCTTTATTAATTTTGTTGCACATTTCTCAACCTTTTAAACATATTTTAAACATTTTATGGTCTGTAATTTGACAGTTTTGTCTGTTAGACACTTTACGCTGAATTTTACTTGCCTCTGTAATCTGAGATGGATACTACAGCGTTCAACTTGCTGTCTGTTAAAATTTGAGGCTTTTCTGTGAGCAAGAAAGCTCATATAGCCGTGTAGTTATTTCAGTATTTATTTCTATTGAATCCTCGGGGTTCAGAATGTAACTTTGTACATTAAATATATATAAATATGTATATGAAACATACATTGGATTTGGTGTTTTCTTTGTAGCCTCATGCTAAACGTGTAACAGTTGGTACCAGAAGACAATTGTCAAATAGTTTTAAACTAATGGCCAAATAACTTCATCTTAAGTAACTGATGTAAATATGTAGAATCTGTAACCAAGAGCCAGGTTGCATACTCCATGGTAAAACCAGCAGGAGGGGGCTAAGGAAACTCTTCATGGAGTTTCTCATTGATTGCTTTGGGGTGGATGGACAGATAGTTTACCTCTAAGGGTAGGTTTACACTTACCTTCCGGGTCGACGCGGTGAGTTCGACTTCTCGGAGTTCGAACTATCGCGTCTGATCTAGACGCGATAGTTCGAACTCCGGAAGCGCTGCGGTCGACTCCGGTACTCCACCACTGCAAACAGCGGTGGCGGAGTCGACGGGGGAGCCGCGAAGTTCGACCCCACCGCGTCTGGACGGGTGAGTAGGTCGAACTAGGGTACTTCGAATTCAGCTACGCTATTCATGTAGCTGAATTTGCGTAGCCTAGTTCGACCCCCCTTCTTAGTGTAGACCAGGCCTCAGTGGAAAGAATTGAATCCATTCACAAACCTCATGACACTGCACCAGCTCTGGCTTCCTCATGGCCCCTGTACCTCTCCTGACCACATCTGTTCAGCAGCCCCATAAATGTGGAGTTCACCACCACAGAGTGGTTGTGGGAAGGGGTTCAGAATTTGGCCTGATCATTCACTTTTCCAAAAAGCATCTCTCTGGGTTGGCTGGGAGATTGCATCCTTGTGGCGCTGCCCCCCACTCTCACAGGGCTACTGGTCCCTACAGAACACTAGACCTTTGGGGTTTTGTAGACAGTAGCCAGGATCTTGATTTTAGTCTAGAAGGATTTAGTACAGAGTATCAAGCACAAGTGTAATTACTGCACTGCTGTATGTGACACAGCTACAGGGCCGGCTCTAGGCACCAGCGCTCCAAGCATGTGCTTGGGGTGGCACTTTCCAAGGGGCGGCACTCCGGCTCTTTTTTTTGCTTGGGGCGCAAAAAAGCCTGGAGCTGGCCCTGAGCGGAGGTGAGCTGTGGTGGTGGGGGGCATGGAGAGGGCCGCAAGAAGTAAGGAACCACTTGACGTGCGAATCAGCTGTTTTGTGGCAAGCCTGGGAGGGAGGGGGGAGAAGCGGAGCAGCGGCGCACTCGGGAGCAGGCGGAGTGGAGGTGAGCTGTGGCGGTGGGGGGTGCAGGGAGGGCTGCAGGAAGGAACCCTGGTGAGGGGGGCAGAGGAATCGCTCCCCCCCAGCTCACCTCTGCCTCCTCCCCTGAGCGTGCCACTGTTCTGCTTCTCCCAAGCCTGGGAGGGAGGGGTAGGAGGAGAAATGCAGTGTGCCCTGGGGAGGAGGTGGGGCTGGGGATTTGGGGAAGGGATTGGAGTTGGGGCGGGGCCAGCAGGGGTATGGGAAAATATTTTTGCTTGGGGTGGCAAACTTGAAGCTGGCCCTGCACAGTTATCCATATTCTACAATAGTTTAAGCTTCTAAGGTGGTCTTCCCAGGGGAGTTAATTCGAGTAAACTCCTCTGGTGTTAGCTTAGCTCAAGAGAAAGCAGCCATGGTGTGATACAGACTTCCAATTGCAGTGGTGATTGGATTACCAGCTAACTCAGAATTGTACAACTACTTTAGCCAGAGGGGAAATATTTAAATTTGCTCATGTCCGGGGGAGGGGAGGCCCCAGCCAGGCTGGAGCTGCCATGGTGAGGCCCAGGATTGGGGCTAGGAGCAGCAGGTAGGAATCCCCAGGACTTTCCTTCTCAGCCTGAATCCATCTCTCTCATCACCCCTCCACCAAGTCTTGGTATCTCCCACTTCCAGACTCAGACTGTAGTGCAGCCAACTCTAGCTTAAAACATCACCACACTCGCATTCAGGGTTTGTGTGTGTGGACAGTTAGGGACAACACATGAGTTAACTGCAGGAAGACAAGTTCTAAGTGACTTTCAGGTTGCACATGATTAACCTTGACATCACAAAGGTATGGTCTCGCCTTCCACGCCGTTCTTCGGGGAGTCAGTCTGGCTGGTTTTGGTGGATTTTAAGTTGTAGCTCCTCCATGCTCAGGCTGTCCCTTTCATTGAACTTTTTTACCCAGGGCTTGTTCAGATGGGGTGGCTTAAAGACTTTTGGTCTTGCTTTTTTTTTCTGGCATTTTCCCTCTGGTCTTGGGAACACATGAAAACTAGCTCCCTTTGTTAGCTATAGCCAGTTCTTGTTTACTGCTTATGACTTCCCTGGTTAACTATTCCTCCCTTTTTAAGAGACATTTTTACTGCCTTATTCACTTCCTAATCAGAGTTTTTGTTTAAAAAAGCTGGCTCTATTCACAGGCAAAAATCAACCTATAATTCATATGTTCAGAATCTAGAGGATTTCCACTTCTGATTGCAGCGCAGATGAAATAGTTTCTGGCCCAGAACTGTATTTTCCAAGTTTTCTTTACACGTTGCCAAAGTATCTGACTTGACTCTTTCAAGCCAAAACACAAGTGGAGCTATTAGAGGCCAGACACACAGGAAATGCATAGTGAATTACAAAGGTAGGCGGAAAGAGGAGAGAATGCCAAGAGATGCATTTTTCATGCCATGGACACAATGTTCAGCTGGAGTCAGCTTCCAGCTTTTGCTGGCTTACCTGCTTCTGTTCAGCCCTCTGTTAGATGTGTGGCTTAGTTTTAAAAGATTTACAGAAAAGTAAACTCAGATGGCCATTTGCTAAAAACTATTGAATATTTTTAACTGCCTTCTAGAATGTTGAAAATACTCCCCCCTCCACAAGGCAACGTGGCTATAGTTCTAACACTAGTTACATCATCTAGTCCATTTCCCTGCCAAGGAAGGCTACAGCTGAGGACAGTGCAGTTCAGCACAGTCCATTGTAGAACCGATGTCAAGTGATATGTATTTAAAAGATACACCTGTCTTGTAAACATTTTATGGTAGATAACAGAGGTGATGGGTGGGGAGACATGAGGGTCATGTACCCTCCCCCCTACAGCTTCTGCCTTTCATTTCTAGCCAGGCATCCACCAGTGCTGGGGGGGCTTATGGGTCAGAGCCCTCGCAGTCCTAGGGGCTCAGCAGGAGCAGCTGAATCCCAGGGCGCTCCCTGGAGGGGACCATTCAGGTGGGCAGTACGTTGGGGCCATTGGAGCAGGTGGGGCAGAGCCAGTGCCTAGCAGTGGGGAGCTGAGCTGGGGGGGACCAGCAGACCCCACCCCCACTTTCCCTGAACTAGCTGCAGGTGCTGGGCTCTGCAGGGGCTTCAGCAGCTGTGGAGCCCAGCTGGAGGCGGCTCAGCAAGGAAGGGCAGCACCACACGTGGCTGCTGCCTCACTCACAAAGCCTAGGGAACAGAGCAGCCCCATGCCAAGCAGCGCAGTGAGGGGCAAGGAGGGGTCTAAGCCCTTGCCCAGGGGGCTTCTGCAGACCCTGCGAGTTTGGGGCAGGAACAGTCTCTAGAAATCGCTTCCTCTCATCCCCCTCCAGCGCTTATCTGAGCTGGTGCTGCTCTGGGTGGCTTTGGCTCATGCAGGGCTTGGCTCCTCCTGGACAGTGGCCCGTGTGGGAGGGTCTTGGGCTTTCCTATGGTGCTGGCCAGGGACGCATGCAAATGGCTGATGGGTGGGCAGCAGAAGTGACATATGGGGTGGTCAGGTGGCCTCCCAGAACCTTTAAATTTTGCCCCCCCCTCAACTGTTACCTGTCTCTGGTAGATAAATTAGCCTCTACTAAAGCAGCTAGAGCACAAGCAAGTAATTGGGGTGCCTCATTTCCCCATGGGATAACACTGAGCTACAGCTGAGAAGTGCAGCGAGGTGCTACGGATTGCTAGGACTACAACACCAGGCCTAAACTGAAGCGTGTGTGCTGGCGTGAAACAGTCCCTGGCTCAGAAAATTTCCACTGTGTGGCTTTACTCACCAGTGTGTTAAAAACTTGGAAGTTTCTTGCAACAGTCTCTTGCCAATGAACATCCATTTAGAGTTGGCCTCCTTAAGTCAGTGCTGAGTATTTGAAACTAGAAAGAAATAGATGTAGAGAGAATGGGTTCTTGAACAAAAGAAAATTCTTATAGATCAAGTTACAAGGGAAGATTGCTAAAGTTCAGCCTCTGAATACATTTTTACACATTCTTTGGTGACAAAAGAGGAAAAAAGGATTAAGAGGGATAGTTAAAAAGCAGGAATGGAAGATTGGGATCAAATAAAGAAGGCCAGTGTGTAGGTCTGCCACGTCTCATCCTGTTTTAAACTTTTGTGTTACCTGGGTTGGTTTTTTTTTGGGGGGGGGGGAGGGGGTGTTTTTGGTTTGGTTTTTTTGCCAGACGCATTCTATTGAGGGTCATAGCAATCTCCCTACGAGCTGGAGTTACTAGCTAGATGGGCTCAGACTCCCTCCTGCAGTGCCTCTGTGTGGAAAAAACAGGAAAGTGACACATGCTAAAGCTGTGAGTGGCTTTTCAAAACTGGTTCTTTGGTCATCTCATTACAGCACTAACTCAGTTAAGTGTACAGCACTTTCACAAGGTAAAGCCTTATAGGATGGATGCTAGTTAAGATGAAGTTAACTCCCCATTACAAGCCTATTTTTTACTTCCTCCCTGCAATTTCCAAGAAGTGCCACATGCCACAGTCACTGTAGGGTATATTGATGTATTTCCCCCCGTAATATCTGGGGCAAATCACAGGTTTGGCACTACAGGGTTGAAACATTCCCTGCAGCTTGTTTTACAAAGATTTTTCAGCTTGTCATCTCTGAACCTGATTTGCTGCCAAAGTTTCCTTTTCCTGGAGCAGTTACCACTGTGCAAGCACAATCACTGGTGTACACAGATGCATGCCAGGCTCCACCCTGGACTTTGACGCTAGGAGCAGGAGTTCTCCCAGCTCTGGCAGTGACTGGAATGACTTTAGGCAAGTCACTTAATCTTTCCTGTTGTCACGGCAGTTAAACCATGAAGAATATCATAAAAGGGAAAGACTAGGATAGCAATAATGACAGCCTGAGATGCAGAGATCGCCAGCAATGACCGGCAAACCCCCCAAAAGAGGCTCTTTAGCTGCAGTGATCTTACAAAACAATGTGCCTCATTTAAATCAAACCACATAGTAGGATCCTAGATGCACAGAAGCCACTGCAGTGGGTATGTTGGGACATACTCATACATTAAGTAGACCTTATATGACTCATCTAACTGTCTGACCTCCCCTCGATGCCAACAGGCAAAGGATTCACTATCCTGTAACAGCAACGCTTACCAGGCCTGACAAACTCAGTACACCTCTAGCCGCGAGAGGTGGAGAGGGAGAGGCAGCTCCTCTAGCCACGGCGGGCACAGAAAGTGTCCCTTAAAAGGTGGCCAGATTTTTATTCCTGTGCACGTCTCTGGATTGTGGCTACATACACTGTACATATGATTTTATTATAAATTTTGCTTGCAAGGCAAGTGACCGGTAGGATAAATTCACTGGGTTTTATGTATAGTTTATAAATATGATCTAATTTTCTTACTATGTTACCTTTCTAGTGAGTAGAAGAATTGGGAATAGAACCCATGAGTCCTGACTCTCAGTTGCTTGCTCTAACTGCCAGAATGGACTCCCCTTCGCAGGGGATTGAGCTAAGCACATTGTGTTATTTACTTGGAAAACAAGAGTGGCTCTACAGATTATATGTTCATAGGCATTTCTATGGTGACTATAACTGTAACATCTGAGCTGATGGTAAAGATCCCTCCTCCTACACTTGAAAGGCCTCAGTATGGGATGGGAGCCAGTAAGGTGCCACCCCCACCTTACTGTCTATGGACTTTGGAAAAGTCACTTCTTATCTTGAGCCTTCATTTTCTCCCCTGCCTTTTTGTAGTGGCCTCCACACCCTATACGACTTACAGTGCTGCCATCAACCATGCACCCAGATCATCCCCCTTGTTTTATCTGATTGAGTGTTAAAGGCTATTTGTTTATTTTATTACATTATAGAGCAGCTTGGGTGCCTTGCTGATGATGGAAGCTTTATAACTTTTAAAAAATACATTGCTAAAATAGATATTATTGAAATTAAATGTTCAGAGAGGCAGTGTGGACAGGACACTGGCCAGGGAGCCAGGCGAGAAGGGGGGCAGGGCTATTCTTGGCTCTGCCACTGATCTCATGTGTGACCTTGGGCAACTCACTTCACCTCTCTGTAACTCTGTTTTGTCTCCTACTGTTTGTCTGGCTCATCTATTTGGATTGTAAGTGATTTGGGGCAGGAATTCTTTCCTAAGACTTGTGTATACAATACCTTAGGGTCCCTGATTGCAGTTGTGGCCTCTAGATGTGACCATAATTCTACTAAGCATTCCTGTGAAAGTCATGGCATTTTAAGATATTCCTGGCACATGCAGAAGCTTTACTCGACTGCCTGTCTGGGCCTATTGTAACCATGTGAGGACATAATTATTTTTAATTAAAAAAACCCCTTTATTTTTAGCCAATAAGCTAAGATTTGGGAAGGCATGGCTTCCCTGTTTTTCGCAATATTTATAGTGAAGCAATGAGAAAGGGAACAGATCATGTGAATTATTGATCATGACATTCAGTGACTATTCCAGATGCATAATGGAAAAATCAAACAAAATCCACAGTGTGCAGTTTGAAGAGCTGACTTGCATTTTGAACACAAGATGGCACCATTGCAATTTCAGAGACAACATGAAGATGTAAAGGGGAAAATATATATCAGGGGCTGCATATTTCTCCTCCCTGCCTTCCTATTTACTTCTGTAAAGTCTCAGGTTATGGATTTCCTCTCTTAAGTACTGGTCCAGGTGAGACTGTTGTAACTATCCTGTGCTCAGTAATCACACATAAGGGAAGGGGAATCCTCTCTCATCGTCAGGGTCTTTGTTGTTTACCACAGGGGTCAGGAAGGAATTCTCCCTCTACAGCACGCTGCAGTTTGCTAGATACATTATAGGTGTTTGTCTGCTTCAAAAGCATTACTTCAGGCACGACTCCAAACTCAATGGACCAGTGATCTGATCCAGTCTAGCAATTACTGTGCAGTATCAGAGATGCAGATTTGATACAGTTCTGTGCTGAGATCTCACTGGGCCTAGCGCACTGGCTTCTGAGAAACAGGACATTGAAGGTATCCAGGAATGTCACACTGCCATGCCGTCTCTTACTAGACTGACTGAATAGGCTGCGATTATTATTTTCCCATTAAAGGAATTCACCCCTGTGCAGAGGGCCAGCCCAAAGGGCGAGGCCACACTTCAGCCCCTGAAATCGGGCCTAAGTGGGATTTAAATTGAGGTCTAACACGGGGGCTGGCTTTATGCATAGAGATGAATTTCACTCTTTGAAAAATGTATCTTCCTCCTTCTTGCCTTCCTGGTGGGTACACTCACACTGCAGCTGGAAAGGCTGGAGGTTAGCAACACACTATGCCAAGTGGGAGGGGTGCAGCATTTCATCCAATAGTTGCACGTGCCAGGCCAAGGGCCTTTTATGGAGGTTTACATAGTAGTTTGCACAAGGCAGGCACTTAAATTATCTCTGATCTAAAGCGTCATACACCTGGATTCTTGCATTGTGGAAACCATGTGTAAGTCTAGAGCCGCTGCCTCCTCAAAGGAGTGGAGCTTGGATTGCTTAGAGAGGGTGGGGTGACAAGAGATAATTGGCCAGACTATCAGTTTCCTCAGAAACTGACATGTTAGTTAAACCTGCCAAAGCTAGCTTGGAATTTCTTCTCCACTGTAACCTTCCCCCGGCCCCCATGACAGCCCTCTTCAGCAGACCAACACACAAAGAAGCTGACTATAAGCAGAATAGTGACCATAACAGAGGTGCTGGCATTGGGGTTGGGGAGAGGGGGAACGTCCATCCAGGCCTCTCTTGAACATGCTGTATACTGCAAATCCCCTTCTCTGGCTGGCGTGACACCCACCCTTCTACAAACTGGCTCACCCAGGTTGTTCTCACTCTAAAATATAATGTCTTTTTAAAAAAAGTGGGAAACAATAATTTAAGAAAAACAAAACCTTTTTCCCTGGCAGGAACTGACCCCATATTCATGTAGACGAGAACAATGCGGCCCACCTAGAGCCAGCTACAAAATGTGGGGAGTGGGTTCCTGTGGGCAAACTACAACTCCCTGAAGGCACTGCAGCACCACAGACCTTTTTTGGCCAACATTTTTCGCTGTTTTGGCACTCACTTTTCCAACAAGAAACTGAAGCATTCCACAGAAAAGGCAGATAATTCTCACACAAAAAAATCTGTTTAGTCAGAAACCTCATTTTTCAATTTGAGGCACAATTTTGACAGAACATTTTTTGACCTGCCCTAACATCGTTACCCAGTCAACTAGCCACACGTGCTATTGCCACGCTCTATTGCTTTCGCACTATCACTAAGAGCACCATGCGGCAGCTTGGCTTCAGTACTGTATTCGGAGCAGTCATGTAAAGGATGTCTCTGGAGGAAGGGCCGCGCAATGACCACTCTGGTTGAGATGCTGACGAAGCCAGGACTACTGACGAGGCTGTCAAGCTATCAAGCAGCAGTAGCACAGGCCCCATCCTTCTTTCCAATTCCTCCCCCACTACAAAATAATCTCCAGAGCCTTATGCAAGAACTAATACATGACAAGAACTTATGAACCTACACTTATTTTCCCATGTTGAAAGACGGGTGGGGAGCCAGGCCAGGTGGCTGGCATCAGCAAGCCTTGCATTTCTTTGCTCAAGCTGCCCATCCTGTTCTACTGATGATAGACTATCTCCCAGAGGATTTTTATTTATTTATTTTATAATAAAGATGAATTTAGAAAGCTTCCCAGATGCCACATCTGCTTTTCACTGCCACCTGTCAGCGCACAAGGAGGCACTGGGGGAAGAATAAGGAATTTTTACAACAGTCCTGAGGTCCCTTTCTCTTTCTTTCTTTCTTTCTTTCTCCCTACTTACTTGGCCAGGACAGTCATCTGTATGCCAGATAGAGCCATACGGTCGGGCCATCTGCAGCATAGCCCATATTCCATTTAACTTAGGCTGAGTTAGCTAAGGGGTGAAGGATGCAGGGGAAGAGACAGCACAGTATACAGGTGCTCTCCTTTGGGTGTCCGTATCCCTTCCCTCGCCCTCCCCCCCACCCCCCATCTCTAGGCAGGGGAACTAAGCACTGAAGGGACAAAAAAATTAGTGCACACCCTAGCAACTCAGAGCCAAGTTCTGCTCTCAGTTACAGCTGTCAGTTTCCAATGGAACCATGAACAACGCACTGGTGTAACCGGGCCGAATTTGCGTCCCTCCCCCCTTCTTTTTTTGGAGAATTTCTCATGGCTAACAAGTACACAGCTTGCTTGTGGTAGCACTGGGCAGGTTAACTGAACTGCCTGCTTCTTGCTGGTGGGGTGAGGAACACAGAAACACACCTTGGGCTGAGTAACTGACATTATGGTTCAGCTATGAGAAAAACAGAACTCTCCTGATTTGGCAGCACTTCAGTAGATCTCCGAAGAGGCCTGGAAGGGAGACTCCCAAAAACACTCACCAATGGATCTGGCTAAATACAGCTTGGGTGATGCAATGTAACAAGAGCTAATCTGCAGAAAGGGGTGGGTAGTTGATTTGGCAAAACACTCGGGAGACGGAGTCACAGATGTGCCTCTGGTGATGCCATATGGAAACATAGCGATTATCATATCAAGGCACAGTGAAGACGAAGGCCACTGGCTACAAAAGAGCTGGGTCTTGGTCAGGCCCCCTGTTCGGAGATCTCTCTCTCTAAGGATATTCAGTCTACAGCCATTTTCAGAGCTCACGAATTCTTCCTGTCAGTCTCCCTTTTCTATCTCCTGTGCATCTGGGTGAAGAGGGAGAGTTTACTGGGAGCAGAAGGGTCTTAGCTATGCCAATGGTCCTTTCGACTGGGTAGCCTGCCCCATCAGGGCAGGCCTGAGGCCGGCCAACCCCATTCCCAGGCTGTGTCCCTTTAAGGACAGGCATTCTGGGACCAAGCTGGCATCCCTGCTGGGAAATGGGGGCAGGACTATATAAAGCAAGTGCTTTATTCACTCCAGGTGAGGATGAACATTGAGGTAAGGCCTGTGTTTAAGTTATTTCATCTGAGTTCAGAGATATCTGGGAGAAGAGCAGCTATCTGAGACTTGGGGAATGAGGTCAGGGAGAAATCCTACAGATAGCTAATGTAGGAAGTGGCCTTGTGAGGCGTGTGGTAGGGTTTGGAGTTTGAGGGCAGCAACCCATTGGGGTGTACAATGTGATGGGCCTGGGCCTGCACTTGCACTCCCCTGAGCGATATCTGGAGGTGGTGTGGGAACTCCTACAAGCAAGGGGAAGGAAGCTGTGGGCCAGGGAGGGCAAATGCTATTGCACCCTGGAAAGAGGAGAAGGTGAGGAGGCTCTGGCTGTAGGGCAGACCCAGCAGAGACTGGAGGAAGTTTGTGTCTTTTTTCCCCCACCCCCACACACTTTGGTTAGACCCTGAGTCAGTCACCCAAGAAGGGGGGCACTTTTTGGCTCAGCAGCAGGGCCAAAGCACTAACTCACCAAGTACCTGAGGAGTGGATGAGGCACCAGTCTCCTGTCATCTGACTGACTAAGTCGCTGCCACAGTCTGGGTTTGTGGCTATTACAATTATAGAATCCCTTTCCACACAGCATCTGTCTGGTGCCGTATGCTCAGCAAGAGCTGTGATCCTTTGCATCCATTTACTTCAGTAGGAATTCTGGTGTGGACAAGCAATGCAGAACTGTGCTCTGAACCACTCAGTCAATGGCAAAGCTTCCTTTGAGTTTGAGGTGGAGGGTTTGGGCCCTAGTTTATCTAAGTAGGTAGGAAGAGGCTTAAGAGAATAAAGATCCTGCCACTGTGATTGGTTGCTTTTTGTTTTGAGAGAGCAAAATCATCCCATCTAGGTTTTTATGAAGATTTTTACCAATATCCTGGTATCTAAGTGCCTAACCTACAGCACACGGTCTCCTAACCAAGCATTAACCAGGCCCATCCCTGTTTATTTTCTTAGATCAGATGAGATTGGGTGCAACCAGGGTGGCAAGCCTGTCACTAGCCCAGTAAAGGTGTGTTTAATAGGAAAATCAGGGTTTGCAGCTGGCAGCCCAGTATCTGCCAATCTTCACAGCATGCTATTTAATGCCTATGCATCATCACTAGGCATCAAGGCTGTGATAATTGTATTAACAAAAGGTGGAGTGAACTATCATGAGGTAACACAATCAGATTCTGATAGAGATGATCATGCGCAGTTGCTGTTCTAGGGTTTAAACAGAACTAGAACTGTTACTACAGCTTCTTAAAAATGACTGTGGTTTCTGGGTTGATCAGCCCCCTGACAATCTTAGAATCATAGAACTGGAGGGCCGGAAGGGCTCTCAAAGTCCAGTCCAGCCCAGCCCCCTGAGCTGTGGCAGGACCAAATGAGCCTAGACCATCCCTGACAGATGTTTGGCCAACCTGTTTTTATTTAAAAAAAAAAAATTAACTTTAAAAATGGGGATTCCACAACCTCCTTCGGAAGCCAGTGCTTAACCACCCTTACAGAGAGAGTTTTTCCTAATGCTGTACCTGCCTTGTCTTACATATGACACTCCAGTTAATATACCCCAGAATGAAATTAGCCTTTTTTGCAACTGCATCTCTGTATGACATATAGCTGCACATGTGGGTGTATAAACCCCGCTACACTTCAGAAAGCTACTCCTTGTGACAGTACTCACTACAGGAACTCAAACACAGCTGGGTTAAAAAAAAAACACAACAACTCTTGAGGGAGCTGGTTACAACATGGCTTTTAATTCTGTCATGGGTAATGATTTACCGTAGCCAGAACTGACCCAGGCTGTAAGCAGGTCCCATAACATGTGGTAGATAGGTACTTAGTGTGCTGATTTCTGAGTTGTTGCCTATAGTCTCCCCAGCTATCTCACAGCTGTGCTGACATTGTCCTGCTGAGGATAATCCAATGGCTGGGGAATGTTGGGGGGTGGGGAGGGGGGCGCACTGAGTCTATTTGTACAGCATGCTTTGCATTTTGGGATGGAGAATGAATGTTGGGGCACACTCACAGCCAGGGCCTGAATCGTACCACAGCCTTCTCTGCTTTTATTTACTAATCACCTCTCAAACAAGCCTATTCCATATATGCAAGATGTAGCTTTTCAGCAAATCCCAGCAGCCCACAGGTTAGGTGAGGTAGCTGAAGTAAAGGTCTGCATAGAGCTCTAGGAGGCACCTGCATGAGAAACACTGAGGGGTAATGGGTTGGGAGGAAAAACTAGGCACCAAAGAGTGCACAAATCAAGATGAAAACTCAAATGGCCAGAGTTAATCATGAGACTGCTAGTCTCTACCAGAGCATGTGCACCTGAGAGAGACAGGGTGGCTGTATTTACAATACTATTACCACTACCCTCCAAGTGGAATGTCACACCTGCTTAAGTGTATCAGTGAGCCCCCATATTGCTACAGTTCATGTGGCAGGGATGAGTGGTTTCTGGAGTGAGAGGCCCCGAGTTCTATTCCTGCTGAATTCCTCGGCAGTCTGTTGCACCCAATTCTGCAGGATGGGAGAGGGTTGCCCAATAAATACATAGCTGAGGATCTACTCTTATCCCCACTCCTCCTCCACCACCATCCCCAGATCTCTCCCCCTGTACCGGGAGCTGTACCCTGGCCTATTGGAATGCAAGTTACTAGCCTCTTGCCCTGTGCAGCAGACCCTCTGAAGCAGGCAGGTCCGTCCATGCCTGTGGAGTAAAGTGGGGGCAGGATTTGCCCTGGGAATGGGATTATGGGGTGCCAGAAACTCCCAAGCTGCTGAAGGGGTGACTCTGCAGCCTCCCTGACCCTGAGCTTTATTTAAACAACCATTTACTTTCCCTCCCAACAATCTTCAGTAGCACTTTTGGCTGGTAGCAAGAGCTGTGGTTCTGATAGACAAGCTCCCTGTGGGCGTGGGAGAGGGGAAAAAAAATCTAAAGTAGATGTAACTGCAGAGAGACAGTTTCTACTGAAGATATAGAGCTGAGCCAGTCTACAGGGGCAGCAGGTTTATTACAGACTTACTAGGTCATGGCCCTGGAGATTGTGATTCCACATTTGGAGTGGGAGGGAAAGGAATCCAATCTGTTTGCGGTTGCATGTTAATAGATCCCTCGGATAACCGCCTGGGGAAATGATGTTAGAGACTGATCTGAAGAGGATTGAATACAGAGGAGAGAGGATGCAGGGGCTTTCTTGGCTTCAAATTGAATTGTTCAGGGAGAGAATGGCAGGATGTCTGTGTGGGCAGGGAAAATAGAATTCTTGTCAAAATTGCCCAATAAATAATGAAAACCCCTGAGACATAGAAGAGGTGACTTGTACGTCACATACAAAACTGTTAGTGTAGGGATGACTCAGCTTGCAAATAATACTTGGCCTGTGTGGGTACCAACCTGCAAAAATCTCTTGTGCATTTTGAGGAGATGCCTATATTGAATTTCCCAATTAAAAGGGGAACGCTACAGTTCTAGGCACCAGAGAACTTTGATTGGAATCCTGTAAGTTCATGTGGCCTCAGAGTCCTAGTCATGGACCATGCCCTCATTGTGCAAGGTGCTATACAAACAGACCAACTAGATGGTCCCTGCCCCAAGGGGCTTACAATCTAAGTGAGAGACAATAGAGGGATGTAAACAGATGGCGTAGTACAAGTGAACAATGAGACAATATTGGTCAGCATGATGCGGGGGGGAGGCGTGTGTGTGAGAGAGCAAGTGCACACACACTATGGGATCCTTCATGACACAGGTGCTCGGGCTCGGGATACAGGGGGTGCTGCTGCACCCCCTGGCTGGATGTGGGTTCCATTATATACAGGGTTTACAGTTTGGTTCAGTGGCTCTCAGCACCCCCACTATATGAGTTGTTCCAGCACCTCTGCTTCATGAAGAAAGATTTTGTTTTTGGTTTTAAAGAGATTATTTCATTTCAACTGTAGCACAAATCCAGAGTTCATGGGGAGTGTTGTGTTTGTGGGGTGTTTTTTTTAGTTCTTGTCAGTAGCTTGTACTTCTACTCTTATTATTTCTGTCAGGATGGTGTAGGTGCCATCAGTGCTGTACACCTGGTGAACTGTTACTTAATTGTGAGGCGCACAAGATCGGCATAAACCTCTGGCTGTGAAAGTGCAGATGGGTGCCGTGGACGGTGGTTGGGGCTCTGGGCTCATTAAAAGGGAACACCACTAACTCCCCATTAAGGATTCCATTCAACCAGGAGGCTTACAGGATTTAGGTTGTAAACGCTTAGTTTAGATTAAGTTCCTTGGGACAGTGACCTGTCACTTGCCGTTTGAACACCTTTCCCAGTTCTGCCACTAGGCAAATAATTGGAGCAATAAAAAACACAACCAAAGTATAACTAGACTATGCATGTTGGTGAGAACATAATCATGAATGGTGAAGCTAAGAATTTAAAATTAAACACTTCTGATCTAGGCGGAGACACTGAAAATAGTCTACAAGGTGGTTTTGTGGTGGAGACACAGGGCTAGATCATCCTGTCATTTAGATGTAAATCGGGAGTAGCCCAGTAGCAGTCAGTGGGGTTACCTCAATGCAGAACTTAGGCAAGGAGAACCAGGCCCATAGAATTCCAACTCACTCCATTTATTCTGTCCTACCGACCCCTATTTTTGTAACTTCACATATGTCATCTCTCCAAACTATTTGTGGATTTGCAAAGTGGCAAGCAGGGGGCTGTTTGCTGGTGATTAATGAAGTGTCCAGCACCACTTCACAAAAGAAGCAAATGCACATTTATTGGCTAATTTTCCATGCAAACTTCTAAAGCATCTGATTCTACCAGCTCCCATCAGTAAGTGGTGAGTATCAAAGTGCATTAATACTGGGCAGAGGTGCCAGCCTAGCTGATAACTAGGATAGGAACCAAAGGCCTGTCCCTTCAGGTAAGGGCAGGGGACTCGGAACTGATGGCCCTGGAGACCAAGCTCCTACATGCCACGTCACATTCTTGGCCTCTGAGTTTGCCAACAGGGGTGGCAGTTGCTGTCAAATGCAGTGGTGGAACTAGGATGAGACCTCCCAAAATCACCCAACAGTCATCAGAAAGTAGCAGCCATGGATCGTGTATTGACTTGGGCAGGATTTCATCTGGAGACAGACTGTAACCCAATACCAGTCCCCTGACCCATCTCATCCATCCCTTTTACAACTTGGTTATTAGATTTCTGCGCAGAATAGCGTGACTCTCACAGAGCAAGTCAGTGGGGCTGCAGCCCAGCTGCTCCAAATAAGGGAATTACAATTACCTAGGACTTCTCTTTTCCACATTTTGCTGCTACCAGAAAGAAGAGCTAGGCCTGTGCAAACAGTGCAGTCACATGGTGTCCTTTTGCACTGGATGCCCCTCAGCACCTTACGTGCTAGGACTGGGAGTGGCAGCAACAGAGTTTACCTTCAGGAGGAAGGTGATGGAAGGGATGAAGATGGCAGGAGCCATCTGGAAAAGAGGGGGACAATTGTTTCTCCCCCATAGGGGAATTCCCTTACATCTTCTAAATACATCTGATCCCTGGTCTACAAGCCACAGCTCAGGAGCATAACAGTGTAACTCTGTTAAAGGATTTTGATCAAGAGGGAAAAAAATAAACCTTTGCTCATATAAATAACACAGATGGGTCTGACCCGAAATCCCGGATCTGGCCACCACTGGACTCTGGATAAGCCTGAATCCCCAAAGCTTAATGTTGTTGCGTGGGCCCCACCCTCCCGATTTTAAGGAACAAAGCCAAGTGACTGCTGTGTGGTCAGCAATATTACGTGAGTGGGTGTCTAAGTGGTGAGCAGTAAGCAGCTAATTTTAGACATGTTGCCTCCATGAATTATGCCTCAAAGACAACATAAGGGGTTTTGTTCTTTGTGTCCTAACACAAACACAGCTCAGGAGGGGATTAGGGGCTATTTGCATTGGGATTGAAGTTCTGTTAATCATAACCCCATAAAAAAAATCGCTGCAACTCTACTTCTGTTGCTATATTACGCTCAGATCAGATGGTGTTAGTAGCTTCTGTGGTTGATGTCAGAACAACGAGCTTTGCATCCTGCACTGGCCACCAGCAATAACGTCACTATAAAACAGTAGGGCAGAGGGTAAAAACTCTGTAATTGGGAATGGGGGCAGGGAAATGGTTTTGCTACCTCCAGGGTGAATAAACTCTGTCAAAGTTCCCTGCTCTCTGCTAGTATAACAAGTCTGATGACTGGCTTTCGCAAGCAGCATTGAAGGCTCGCTGCTTCTCAGCCAAATCGCTGAACTTTTCAAGGTGCTTAAAAGGTCAGTTTACCATGGCAACCTTGATCTGTAACAAAGCCAGAAACATACATTGACTTTGGGCTAAAGTCATGGTTTAACCTCTGCAGTGTGCTGGCTGGGAATGGAGAGTCTGCCGCTTCATCTGCTATCCGTATGAGTTTTGGTTCAAATGCCTGGTAATGGAAGTCCCATATTGAACTCCTTCAAAGAAACTAACTTTTTTCAGGCGGAAGCTAGACACCTGCAGTTATGCAGATATGCAAGGGAGGCACAGCCAGTCAGCCCTGTTGCTTTGTAATAGACTCACCCATTTTGTTGCTCAGACAAATGAGTTTTATGTAGTGAAGAGTCCACAAAGTGCTCACTAGAATTTACCTAGCCGAGTGCTTCACTTTCATTAACAAGGCTACATTCATTGGTGGTGGTAGGGAGTTGTAACCAAGCCACAGAAACCACTTTCTAGCAGCTTTTCAACACTGCTCAGGTCCCAGACAAAGGCCTCATCTCTTTTAGGAATTAGCTCAGTAACCAATGACCAGACTTCAATGTATCTACACCAGAACAGCCCTCACCTATAGGCAAGGAAAGCCACGATTTGCAACAGTAGAGTTTCCCCAGTTTTAAGCAGAAGTAAATGTTACCCAGATTGTGATCTCCTGGGCCAAGGACTGTCGTATCATTATCTGTGTACAGTGCCTAGCACAATGAGGTCCCAATTCCAGATTGGGACAGATCAAACCCAGCTGTGGAAGTGCACAAATTACTACAACATTGCAGGAGGGTGACCATGTGCCTTCATCCTACCTACCTGGCACATGTTCTCACCCAACTCTCTCACCCCAAGAAAGGCCCTGTCTACAGTGGGTGTCTTTGCATTACCTTGCACTACTAAGTTAGCTGGTAATTTACAGGACTCAGGCCTGGCCTACACTGGGGAGGGGTCGATCTAAGGTACGCAACTTCAGCTACGTGAATAGCGTAGCTGAAGTCGAAGTACTTTAGCTCGGATTACTTACCCGTCCTCATGGCGCGGGATCGATGTCACGGCTCCCCTGTCGACTCCGCTACCGCCACTCGCTCCGGTGGAGTTCCGGAGTCGACGGGAGCGCGTTCGGGGTTCGATATATCGCGTCTAGATGAGACGCGATATATCGAACTCCGAGAAATCTATTGCTACCCGCCGATCCGGCGGGTAGTGAAGACGTACCCTAAGTCACTCTCCCGCAATAGGTTTACATTAGGCATTTGCCCCAGTACAAACACATGGGTGTAGCTACACCTCTGCAAACTTCCAAAGTCTCCAACTCTAAAGTCTTAGCGTGAAGGGCCTAAACCCATAAGCAGCAAATATTGAGTCCACGCAGCTCTAGCCAATAAAAGAATCCAGAAGCAATTTGTCATAGCTGCCTTTGCAGTATTTCCTTTAAAGAGGAGATCAGGGCATGTTCTTGCTAGTTATCCAGCTCAGAAATGACACAAAGGATTTTAAAATGTTGAAACAGGCAGCAAGGAAAAAATTTATGGGGAAGGAAGAGATTTTAATAAGCCTCAGCCTGAGCTGGGAGTAATATTTCAGCCTCATAGTGACACTTCCATGTAGAAAGTGTTCTAGTTTTGTGACTTATTTTTTAAGCACTGCAAGGTGTGATCTCAAATGAGATAAAGGAAAAAGGGAATTAAATCTGAATAGCTCATAAAAGAATATCTCAAGCTCTGAGAAGAAGTCCGATGGTATTGGCTTAGCTTATATTGCTGATGTAACAGCATTTCACTTCCAAGCAGCTACTCATGATTAAAACAGACTTGCTTGGTCTCTGTGCCAAAGTGGCTGGGCTTTTAGATGAGAAGCAGGAACAAACTTTACTGCTTGCACAGAACGTTGCTTTAGGCTGGTATCTAGGTGTCATAAATTATAGGTCTACAGTCAGGCTGAGCTAAAAAAGGAAAATTCAGAGATTAAAAAGCTAATCAAAATAATTACTCTACATACTGTGCATAAATCAACCAATTTTTTTTAAAGGTGCTGTTCTTCAGCCTAAGCTTTTCAGCTGTTCCATAATTTCTGCCTCTATGAATGCTAAGTTTATTTACCTTCAGGGCACTGCCCTGCCTTTCTAAGGGCTTGCCTTTCTATGGGAGATGCTATAGTGCTTAGGGAGGAGAAGCATTTATTTTTATTGTGAGACTTTGTGGCTGCTGCAGGTTCCTTTTGCTTTATAGTGATTTCATTTTTTAAATAACTCTCAGGGGTGCCACATGCACATGAGAGAGGCATCTCTTTGCCGTTCTTTTTAAATCCAATAAATAAAGTTAGTTAAATTATCTATCTAATGAATTTTAACTTTCCCCCCAGCCATGAATCATCTAAGACAGCAACTTTCTCAAATTCATTGGCTTGAAGTTGCCACATAATTTGTGTAAATAGATCTTGGCCAGCAGCTCGTTCAAGAAGCAGTTTCTGATTATTCAAAATCTGAGCTATTTTGTCTGGGGTATAGAGCTCGCATGCCTTATTTCTGTTCCCCAACTGGGTGAATGTATGTATTAGAATCAGGGCTTCAGTGCAAATGCTCACAGGTACCCATTCAATATCTACTTTCTGCAAAAATTCTGCAGTCTTCACACTGCATGCCGAAAACCAGCTCAAGTCCTGCTATGGGACCAAGTGGTACTAAGCAGGCACTAGTCCTATACAGGTATGAATTTCACCCACAATATTTGCTATTTCCATATTCGTGGGTTGGTGGTGGTGGAGGGTTTTTGGGAGGGAGCGTTGTTTTGTTCTTTGCAATAGTCATATACCTCTAACTGATGCTTTATAGTTGTATAGAGCCTTCTAGAGGACTTCAAAGCTCTTTACAAAGGTAGGCAAGTATTACCCATAGATAGGAGAGGGAAGTGACAATGAGGCTCAAAGCTGAAAGTTTTCTGTTTTTTTTTTTTTTTTTTTAATATCGTGCTGACTTTACACCTTGTGTTCCATTCTTTGGCAACTACGGCTATCGCCTTAGTGCCATGTAGCCCAGGATTTCAGAATGTTATTTAAGAGCTGCAAAGGAGAGATCAAAAAGACTGGAATTCTTTTGCTTAGAAAAGAGCCAACAAAGGGGGAAGGGGATAGTCTGTAAAATCGTGAATGTTGTGGAAATAGTGAATAAGAAAATATTGTTGTTTACCCCTTCATGTAACACAAGAACCAGAGGTCACCTGATGAAATTAATAGGAATAGGTTTAAAACAAACATAAGGAAGTACTTATGCACACAGTCACCCTGGGGAAATCATTGCCAGGGGATGTTGTGAAGGCAAAAGTATAACTGGATTAAAAAAAAATCAGAAGTTCATGAAAGACAGGTTCATTGATGGCTGTTAGCCAAGATGGTCAGGGACGCATCCCCCTGCTCCAGGTGTTACTAAACCTCTGATTGCCAGAGCTGGGAGAGGACAACAGGGGATGGATCACTCGATCATTGCCCTGTTCTGTTCATTCCCTCTGAAGCAGCTAGCACCAGCTTCTGTTGGAAGACAGGATACTGGGCCAAATGGGTCATTGGTCTGACCCAGTATGCAGCATTCCGTCAGGTCTGTAGGCACTGAGATTGGTGATCTCTCGCTCACAGACCTTGACTATGCTGCTGCTGATGATGTTCTTTTAGTACAGAGCCCCGCAAGGCTTTGTGAGGCACTCCAGCATAAGGCTTTGTGAGGAGTAGTCAGCTAAGGTCGGTCTCCATGTTTCATGGTCAAAGACAAAACTGCAAAATCTAGGACCAGGTCCACCTGCGACTCCAATCTCTTTGAACAATGAAACGGTCAAATCAGTTTCCAGCTTTTGCTATCTGGGTTCTATACTTACCAGCTCCTCCAATTCTCACACGAAGGTTCTCCATCAGATTGGCATCACAGCATCTGCCATGGGCCATTTACAATGGATATGGAATCAACATCATCTTAGTATGATGACCAAGTTCAGGATTTATTCGAGCTGTATCCTTCCCATACTGTTGTACAGCTGCGAAACATGGACACTACTCCGCGCAGACTGGACAAAGCTGGAGGCTTTCCACACAATGTCAACATCATATATTGGGCATAAAGTGGAATGACTTCATCTGCAATGCAGACGTTTATGGTGATTCGGGTCTACAGAGTACTGGGGCCATTGTCTGCAGGCAGCGCCTTACACTTTTTGGACATGTCACAAGGATGCCACAAGACGTTCCAGCAAACGCCATTCTCTGGGCGGCTTGTAACATCCAGGAAAAATCCTATCCAAAGCAATAACGAATTAAGGACCAGCCTGTCCCTCTCCTGTACATGATTAGGACAGGATTGCCTCCAGTCCCAGATTCTGTGGGACTGCCCGGAAATGGACGGGACAATTACACTTTCAGATCATTCACATGCAACTAGAAACACTTGAGTGAAACAGAATCCCACCATGACAGATTGTCCCAGTGGGTGAGGTGATAAAGGTGGCACTCCCTGCATGTGCTGCCACTAGAGAAGAGATGAGTAATCCAGCATTGCTCAATTGCCTGATCTGCCCTATGTAAACCAAGATGTGCATGGGTAGTGTCCATCAGTTCTCCTAATCTCATAGGAAGGATCTGATCAGGGAAGCTAATTCCCTGGAGCGCTCTTACGCAGAGGCTCAAAGTGCATGTGAGCTCTTAAAGAGCCCAAGAAGGGGCGCCAGTGGAGCTTTGAACCCAACCATCCCACTATTAAACCTTTCAGGAAAATCTGTTTCAAGTTCATGTTGAAGGCTTGCAGGAAGGTTAAGAGAGAAATAATTCATCTCATCTCTAACTTTTACAAGTCTATATTTACAGTAAACTGAGTGGAGAAGGATTTATTTTCTTCCAGCATATCCAATTTTTTTTTTCTGAAGCTCAAAGCTTTGAATCTCTCTGGCTCTAACTGCCCCTTGGAAAGCAAGTCTATATTCCCTCCCACAACAAGGTCTTTGAAATAACTGAATGATTAACATTGTTGCATTTTTAACATAGCCTATATAAAAAGAATGCTACAAAATAGGCTTAGTGGGATTGCTTGAAAAGGAACTTCATCCAAGGCTGATAATAAATAAAGTTACATAACCTAGTAGGTCATAGCTCTAACTAAGCATTTTATGGACCATAAATCCACATTTATTTCCTGGATTTTATAGCTTCTGTTAAAAAAAGATACTACGTGACTGGAATAAGCCTCAAAGTCTGTACTCTTGTTTATAGATACAAATACCATTCTATAAAAACCTCAGTTGTCTGCCCATTCTACTAACTTATAAATATGTATGATGGGCATTCCCTTTAAGCAGGCACTTCCTGTAAACTGAGAGATACCAGCAGCAAAGGATTGGAAGCGAAGAAGGTAAACAGTGAAGAGGTATATGTTATAAACAATGGCTTTTGGTCAAAGCTATTAGCTGCATTAAGGTGACATGGAGAGAACACCTGCTTTTCCAGGTTGTGTCCTTACTTCAAATTGTGTGTGAACCTGGAACACTTTGTGTTTGAAGGTAAGATGTTCATCAGAATAAAAGCAAAAACGAACTGACTTTCAGTGTCTTGAAGTTATTTAAAGATCTCAGTGTCTAACTGCACACTGTTTTATGAGCCACTTTGGGGTGTCTTTGTTTTGGAAATTATCTAAAAACATATATTGTCAAACATATTGACTCAAGGATTATCGAATCTGATTCACTGGTAAATGCCATTACAGGGAGAAGTCAAGCATAACTTTAATCCCTGAACTGTAGCTTGCTGTTACAAATGTTAGGGAGTCAAGTGAAAAGCAGGAGTCCAAATATGAACAGGGAAATCTGTTGGTTTTGGGTGAGGGGGAGATCTGACTACAAACCCAGTTTGCTTCCAATTGAGACCACCTACACTGCAGTTCTCAAAGTATCCCACAGGGAACTCCAACACATGCATAGCTTCTAGATAGAAGCTTTTCAACCTTGTGCTGAAGGGCAGAGGATGGGCTCCCATGAAAGTGACCAAAGGTCAGTAGACATCTCTGGACTTTTGAGCCTCAATCCTGAAAACACTTGAGCACACACTTAAAGTTTAAACACGTGACTTCAGTGAGACTCTTTGTGGTTAAAGTTAAGTGTGTGCTTTAAGTGTTTGCAGGAGCAGGCATAATTCTCCAAGCTTCAGCACAAGGATATGTAAGAGAAAAGGGGAGGTAAGGTTTGATCTGAGAATACAATTTGTTAGTTGATTCAGAGTAGCGTTGGCATCAGTCTTGGAAGCGGGGATTTATCTGCCATCTAGACAGGAGGATGAGTGCAGCAATGGCAATTTTAAACCTAAAGGAACTTTTTTTGGGGGGGGAGGGGAGGGGTTTTGTTTTTTCTCATCACTCTTATCTATCTGCTTTTTTCAGTTCGATGACATGATTGATTTACAACTGATTGCTGCTGGGAAATGAGAAAGCAGAGTCTGCTTTCATCTGCGATACAATTTTTTTCCTGTATTCTTTAGTTAGAATACCAATCTTGATACTAGGAGACAACTTGCTGTAGAACAGCAACTGCCATTTAGAGTTCTGGATGGGACTGCGTGTCCTGCGCCAATCTCTCATTACATGTGCTGGCACGAAACTAAACTATGGCATTGAAGTGTGTAATTTGTAAGGGTGCATGAAGCAGGTAGTGATACCCAAATGAAGTAGACCCATACAAGTAGATGCACAGGATGTAAGGAGAGTGACAGCAAGTACATGGATGTTATCAATCTGCTGTGCAGTGCCTGTTTCCTGTACTGAGAAAGTATTATTAAATGTACATCAGAGGCGCCAACTTTCCAATGTGCTGGGGGATGCTCGACCCCGGCTCTGCACCAGGCACCTCTTCCCGCCCTTGCCCCACCGCCTCCACCAAGCACGCCTCACCCTCGCGCCTCCCACTCCCACCCAGCGCCTCCTGCATGCTGCCGAACAGCTGATTGCAGCAGGTGGGAGGTGCTGATTGGTGTGGCGGCTGGTGGGCAGGAGGTGGTGGGGGAGGAGGAGGAGCTGATTGGGGCGGGGCTGCTGGTGGGTACTCAGGCCCCCCCATTTTTTCCCCTTTGTGGGTGCTCCAGCCCCGGAGCACCCACAGACTCAGCGCCTATGATGTATATCGTGTGTAACACTTTGTATCTATAGTGACTTTCACAAAAAGAGCTCTGAACACCTCTGGGAACACTTTCTCACGCCATCCAGAGGAGGTAGATTAGAGTTACCATTATTTTCCAGATGGGGAATATGAGGACGAGAAAGGTGAAGTTGCCCAAGGCAACACTGAATCAGTTCCAAAACCTGGAATAGAACCCAGGAATCCTGAATACTTATCTACTGATCAAACTCTTCTGCTGCTGAACCTGACAGCAATAGAAGGCTGCCCAGCTGACAATTTGGGTTGGTTCAGAACATCTGTAGTGTCTACTTGGACAATTTTTAGGATACATTTGTCTAAAAAGAAAATCATTTCCTGGAATGTGTTGTATAGTGAGATGATTCTGGCTGCGGAGTCAACAAACCTGAATAGAGAACTTTTATAAAGCCATTCAGACTAGAAACTGGAATCCTAGACTCCAACGCCAGAAGGGACCTTTGTGATAATCTAGTCTGATCACCCATATAAAACAGGCCATAGGACGTCCCCAGAATAATTCCTAGATCAGATATAACCATGTATACCTGTTGTGAAATGTGTTGAAGCGATGTTACTTCCCAAAGGGATTTATAGAGGGAGAAATACTGAGACACATACATTTATTCATTGTGAAGCTCTGTGGTTCAGTGACAGGCAAGCCATATGGGATAATCAATGCTATCTTCCATAATCGCAATCACTTGTCCAATTAGACCCATGTCAAGCTTCTTAACAGGCCATATGGAGGAGTTATTCTTCTCCAGAATGCTAATGAAGAGCATTTGCTGAGATAGGATGGGTGTTACTTCACTTACCAGGGGTATAGCCATAAATAGGGAAGGTTAGTCCAGCCTAATCACAGAGGTAAATGTGCATTAATAGCTTACTGAATGTGCTAAAAACTAAGCCTTTCAAAAGTAATAAATGATTTTGGGGTATCCAAATTAAAACATCTTAAAGGGGATCTGATTCTTGCCCATTTGGGGAAAAAAACAGGTCCTCTAAGGTGTCAAGCTGGCACCCAAAATCACTCTCTTGAAAATCTTGGCCTAAATGAATTTTTAGCCTAGTTTACTATTGCTTCTAGAGAGCTGCCATCATCTGGTGGCACTGTATTATGGACAAACAGCGCTGAGACCAAAGGTCTTTCAATAGAAAGAAAAACCTAAAGTTCTCAAATTAGCAGCTTAGTACAGAGGTAACCTTTTGGACAGTACATCTGGACAGTAACTTGGCAAAAGTCAGTACATAAATATTAGAAAACCTGTTTTGTTCCTGGTCAGCAAAACCTGCTCTCAGAGATATGGTTAGGCCAAAACTGTTCAACGGTAGGCACCTAAAGTTACGACCTAAAGAGTGAGATGTTTTCCAGAGGTACTGAACTCTAGCTCAGTGCATTGTCCTAGGTCTTCTACAACACAAAGTAAACAGATAGTTCCTGCCTTGGTCTCCCAATCGACCTTAATTCACAAAATATGTATTGGAAAACTTTCCTTGTCAATATGGACTACTAACATATTTGCTAAAACAAAATTTAAGCTTTTAAAACTCCTTTTGAGTATTTCATCATTTTGTTCCTATGTGCCAAAGAATAAAATATAAAACCCAGCATAGCATGACCTATTGGATAGACTATTCCAGTGGTTCTCAACCAGGGGTTCATGGCCCCCTGGGGGGCTGTGAGCAGGTTTCAGGGGGGCTGCCAAGGCAGGCTAGTATTAGACTTGCTAGGGCCCAGAGCAGAAAGCCGAAGCCCCACTATATGGGGTTGAAGCCTGGGGCCCTGAGCCCGCCATCTGGGGCTGATGCCAAAACCTGATCAATATAGCTTTGCGGGGGCCCCTGTGGCATGAGGGCCCAGGCAATTGCCCAGCTTGCTACCCCCTAACAGCGTCCCTGGGTTTTATATGCAGAAAATCAGTTGTGACACAGGTGGGCCGTGGAGTTTTTATAGCATGTTAGGAGGGGCCACAGAAAGAGGAAGGTTGAGAACCCCTGGACTATTCTTCTTCTTTCCTTGTACAGCGGAAATAAGTTGCATTATATAGGTCCCAACAGAAACTTGATATGGATTAGAAAATCTGCTAGTGCTCTTCCATCTTCACTACCAATGCAGAGTGCTGCTTTCTTAAAGCACAGTTACTGTTCTGTTCACTCTAATGTTGCAAGTCCCAATTCATGGGTCTTCTGTCACTTCCCTAAGGATACTATTCCACAGTCTAATAGATTTCCCCCATAGTCAGCTACTTAATTTAAATAAGCATGAGCTGTCATTCGAGAACATACTCCAGCTATTTACACCCAAACTCTTGGCACAGGAGTATAGTCTTTAAAACAATCACTGAGAGTGGACAGAAAAAATATTTATTTTCCATAGTTAAAGCCTGATACACTGAAGTTGATCAATAGCTTAATCTGTGTCCACTGCTTAGTTTAACTAACATTTCCACGAGATGCCCTTTAGAGGGAGCTCTGACATCTCTGTCCCAGGTCAACCTTTGTTGGACACCACTAAATCAGTAAGAGTGAGTACTTGTCATTTACCTTCTGGGTCTAAATGCTTTCTTTCTTACTGGATGTGTTCTATTTAGCGTTCCCTTTTTTTATTAAAAATTACCACTATACAAAACACATGTGCCTTGATAAAGAAATGGCTAACACATCTCAAAGTAGGGTCAATAGGGTCATTGTAAGAGGGTATTTCTAGTGTTCTGCAGTATTTGTACTAGGCTGAATGCTATTCAATATTTTCTTTAATGATCTGAAAAAACACTGCTGATTAAAATCTGCAGATGACACAAAGACTGGCAGAGTGGTAAATAACGACAGGGCAGTCATATAGAGTGCTCCGTATCATTTTGTAAGCTTGGCCCAGTCAAACAAAATGTGTTGTTGTTTTTTAAATACAGTCAAGTGCAAAGTCACACATTTTAGGAATAAGGAACACAGGCCATTCCTACAGAATGTGGAACTCTTTCCTGGAAAGCAGTGACTCTGAAAAGGATTTAAGAGTCAAAGTGGACAAGCACTTGAACGTGATGAGCTCCTAGTAAGATTTTGTGGCAAAATGGGCTATGTGATCCTTGGATGTACAAACAGGGGAATAGTGAGCAGAAGCAGGGAGGAGTTGATTTATTTATTTTATTTTACTACTATTGGAACAAACTACCAAAGGAAGTGGTGGATTCCCCATCTTTTGATGTCTTCAACTCATGACTGGGTGCCTTTCTGGAAGCTATGCTTTAGCCAAACATGTTATTGGGCTGCTCGATACAGGAATAACTGGGTGCAATGTAATGGCCTGTGTTAAACAGAAGGTCAGACTAGCTGATCTAATAGTCCCTTCTAGTCTAAAACTCTATGAATTTTCTCCAAGTCTGTAAGAAGAAAGCTGACACAATTTCATTGAGTAAGGTTAGCACAAGAGCTTCAAATTTAAGACACCATTGTGGGTTGCCACTTTAGTTTATCACACTATGTAGATTTCCATGCAGCATATGGTTTATATTCAATTGTGGATAATGTAGATCTCCTAGATCTACACTAGACTCAGACTGCGTAATTTTTACTCCCATTAATCTGGCCAATTGAGATTCAACAACAACACTCAGTCATGACTCCTGCAAACTTAGAATTTGGTATAACATGCCCCCTCCAATTTGTCTTCCCGCTTCCACCCAGTGACAATGGCCAACTCCTGCATCATTAGTGGACTCCACTGAGCATGTTCAAGGCTTTCCCTCTGTGATGCAGACAGGGATGCTGCAGAGGAGTAGTAAAGAGGTTTTCTGGTAAGAGGCTGTGTAGGTGCACTTTCTTTTTTTAAAGACTGATCTCAGTTTTACACCTAGGTAACACATTGATTTTTAGTGGAATTCCTGATTCCCACTGGTGTAAGTGGAAGGAGTATCAGATTCTCTCTCTTTGAGAGTTGTAAACACTTTACTCAGCTGAACAGTGCCAAATCCAACCTGCCTCCATTGGCTTCGGAGCCTGAGTTCCAGCCTGAGCTGCGTCAATTTACACAGCTGCTTTTAAGTGCCTTAGCACGAAATGGAGTCTGTAGACCCAGGCTCTGAGACTCATTGCTGCTGGTTTTAAAACGCAGTGTGGATTTACCCACAGACACTTAAGAACCTAAGGGTAACATTTTCTAAAGTCCTTAAATTGCTTCTGAAAATAAGACTTTGGCACTTTTTGAAAATTTTACCCAAGCTTAGTCTCAAAGCTGCTCACTATGACACACATTGGGAGTTGGCAAGAAGAGATAAAAAATCAGACCAAAACAGGATATTAAAGATTAAATTGTGACGTTTGGGGTTTAATTCCCACTTTTTGGGTTGGCACTCCTGTCTAGTATTGGATAGGCAGTCAGTGCAGATCAGAAAGTACTGGTGTCATCTGTGCCCAGAAAGATATACCCTGTAGCAAAAGGAGCTGCTGAATTTTTGTTCTATTTCTTCTCCCTTGTGGGATATGGTCACACTCACTCTATGGTCAGTAATGGAGAATTCTCAATTTGTTCTACCATTTCTGCAGATGAAGAATGAATCCTTTTTCTAAGTGAATGAAAGTGCCATTGAGAGCAACACTATCCTCTTATTTAAGCTACATTTAATTTTATAGGATGGGGCACACACATCTCAAAATTGCCCTTGCAGCCTGATTTTTCAAAGTTGCTCAGCACTCACAGCTCCCATTGACCTGAAGGGTCACTGGCCTTTATGCTACTGAAGGAACTCAGTGTTTCTATAAAACTCAGCCTGAACCTCGCCATACAAGTCCCTATGTCATAAGCAAGTGTTCCTTGGGGACATGGCAGGTTAAAAGCATATCTTTTGTTATTAAAAATCCTTCTTTTAAACCATCGCCTACTATTAAAACTGAAAGGATTTCAAACGTTTCCCCCTCATCCATGCCTCAGGTTCTTGTACTTCTCTCCGCTTTAACAAAGGAAATGTATTAGTCAATTTCACTTGTTTTTATGTTCCATTTCTCATGGTCTAGCACAATGCTGTAATGTCTGAGTTTAAGCTATTCTGTTTGGTTTAATAAGTTGGCTTCCACTGGAAGTGAAGTGGAAACAAACATTTAATGATATGTTAAATCATGTTAAATCCCAACGGGGCCAAATTCTGTGGCGGTAGCCCCTAAATTCCACAGCAACCTTAATTTATTCGATTGCCATAAAATGCCTCTTGTTCCTGTTCCCTCTCCCCATCACATATGCACCTTGCTGAATAGTCATTGACCTAAAACCTGCTGATTGATTTCTGCCATGATAAAGGAGGATGTGTCATAGCTCCACTCCCTGGGCCTCTGCTCCCATGATATTGACCAGTCAGACCACCTCAGAACTACCTTCTTTAGTCTTGGGTACATCCACACTGTAGCTGGAAACATGCTTCCCAGCTCTGGTAAACAGATGTGCTAGCTCTACTAAAGCTGATGTGCTAAATATAGCAGTGTAGGCAGAGGCGTCGGCCCATGCTACACCCAGCTACACTTCTGTTTTTAGCATGCCAGCTAGAGCAGAGCTGGGGAGCACTTTCCTAGCTGCAGTGTAGAGATACCCCATATGTTCCAGG
Organism: Mauremys reevesii; assembly: GCF_016161935.1. NCBI lineage: Eukaryota > Metazoa > Chordata > Testudines > Geoemydidae > Mauremys > Mauremys reevesii. Next base: position 32,925,991 of record NC_052637.1, on the reverse strand, counting down.
GTAGCTTGTGGGTGACTTCAGCAGTTTATCTCCCCAGATCTCAACTGCTGCACTGTCCTCCGAGCTTCTTAGCTCGCCATATTACACTTGTCTCCTCCACTTCTTGGTTGCATACTGGAGTGTAGCTCATGCTCCCACTCCCTGCTGCCTGGCTCCATGGAATTATCAAGTCCACAGGGCTCTGATTTGAGATAAATGGGGCAGGTCATACCTCTCAGAATGCTTGTTTCAGGATCTCTGCAGATAACACTGTATCAGTTTGCGCTCAGCTCATGTTTGAGGCTTCCTGCAATCATAGGGGCTAGAATTTTTATTTTTTTAAAGTCTGGTTCTGGAGCATGATTTTGCAACTAAGGGGAGAGTTTGTTAGCAAATTTCATGACTTTGGAACACCCAAGCTACTGACTATAACACTTCAGTCCGTGTCTGTCTAGCACAGTGGTTCTTAACCCCTGGCCCGCAGGCTGCTTGCGGCCCAATCAACACGCAGCTGCAGCCCATGTGACATCCTCAGAGCCATACAAGTAATATATACATTGTGTGGATGTGGCCCACATAACACATAGAGGGCTGCGTATGCAGCCCACAATGGTAAATAGGTTGAGAACCACTGGTCTAGCAGCTTTTCTTCCTTCACAACCGTCTAGGCCTGTCCACACCTAACCATATTGCGTAACCATGATTTTTGAGTGGTGGGACAGTCTGGGCAGCTATCCTTTAATACTTCAGCCACTGCTGGTCACCTGAAGGACAAAGTCTTTTTTTCCCCCCAAAGCCACCTCCTACTACCCAGGATTATGGCATTTTTAGTGAACTTTAGGGGTCTTTAATCACAACTTCTAATGACTTTTTAATGGGAGCCACAAAACTAAAATCCTGCTCCATACCTAGAAGTTTATGGTTAGTTCTCATATCCACACTGAAGTTCTCTGTAGAAAGTATGGCAGGCTAAACATTTGAGTTGAGGGGATGGCAGTTGCTTCTATGTTTAAATACTGCCACCTTTCCAAAAGGGTTTATAATTCACTACAGCAGTGTTTTGTGTATCATGGAGAGCCAGTTATGGCAGAATCTTTGCTGGAGAGATTATAGATAGTGCTGTTTCATTTGTTCTCTCAGCTGGATGTGCAAGGGGCTGAAAGTTTGCCTGATATATACCATATATGCAAGAAGACTGTCTGGACATGTCAGGAAGTCACCACCTTAGCCCAGAACTCATCTTGCTTTTTTCAGTTTACATGTCTCTTTAAAATGTTAAGTGGTTTAATGTTTTGTTTGCTTCAACTACTTGAGCGGTAACTTGCATTTCAACAAAAAGCGGAGTCTAAAAAACCCAGTAGCCCTCCCATTTTGCATGAGGGTTGGGTGGGGGTGTATGGCCTAAAAATTTGGAAATATTTTCTACCTGGAATATTGGCATTCTAGGAAGCACCAACCACACTGCTTCCACGTAATCACACTTAAACGTTGCCGGTGCTGTGATTTCCTAGCATACCTGAGGCTAGGAAGTATTCACAAAAGCAACTGGACTGGCTCAGGCTCATCTGTACTTGCTTTTCTCCAGTTAACATGAGACACAAGACTTGCATTTTTGAGCACTTTTAATAGCAAAAGGCAGCTGGCCTGTGCTCGGGCTGAAAAAGTGAATTCCCCTCGGCGGTGGAACCTGCCAAATTCACCGTGGCTCTTACTCACCCCTCCAATTAATTCCTAGGAGTGTCAGCAGGCTCGAATCAATGCATTAGATTAGCTCATCTCCCTGGTAAGTCCTGATTCCCACTGCTAGAAGAATTAAGCAAGTGTGGTGATTCACAAATGAAATTAAGGAGGCGGGTGGGGGAGGGAAAGAAATGCTTGTTCTGTAATGCTGCCTGGAGTCAGTGTTGATGCTTGACATCAGCAGGCTTGGGGCCCAGCCATACATAATCTATTTTCAGCCATGGAATGTCAGGAGCCCAGGACACACTGTCTAGGTCATTAAAACCATGTGACTTTCCTATTGCTAGATAGACACTCGCTAGATGTCCTAAGACACTCAAGTGGTTAATTCTGAACTAGAGTATTAAATGGATCATGTCACTGTTATTTTTGGTTCTCTCACTTCTAGTGTGGGGCCTGTGTTTTGTCTTTTTGGTCCTGTGCAGTTTATTTTCAGTTTCTTATTCCCTTTTCCTAAAGTCATCGCATGCACCAGGTGGTCAGCAGCTGGTGAAGTATTTTAGTCTCTGCAAAGCTAAACTAGATTGCTTTGAGGGGAGTGGGGGGGGGAATGAGGGGTTCAGTGGCTTAGACATCAGTGAAACAAGCAGCTGAGCTCTCATTGGGGTAGCAGGTGGATCCAAAATAAGAGCTGAAGTGGACTTAGCAAAAACCCAAGTGCAGTGCAAGTTCCAAACATTCAAGTCTGTTCTGCTGTCTAATTTAATAAGAAGAGAGAACTTAGTCTGTTTCTCAGCTGCAGAGGCCACTCACTGTATCTAAGCTTAGCTGTCTCCATGGCTGAATAGTTTCTGTTGGAAACCTAGAGATGTGGGCGTGTTGGTCTTGGCTGTTTCCAGTTGCATTGGGCTGAAACAAAGAGGTCAGGAATTTTTATTTATTTATTGTAATAGCTTGGGCTGATACAGTTGCGTGGCAAACTCTGCAACTGTCTCTGTACTACATTGCCATGGATCTGCAGGGCTGCCTTTCCTCCTAGCTGCAGGGCAAATGCAGCACCAGGCTGTGACCAGTGCATGAGGCTGGATTATGTGAGGGAGAAATAGGGGATGGTCAATGTTTTTGAACACAATGCCACTCCCATCCCCCCAACTCCAGCCAGTTACCTCAATGCTGAGTCATTGCCTCCAGGATGTTAGGATCCTTGGCATAGGCCTGAGAAGCTGTGCTGGATGAGATCAGGAAACCCAAGCTAAGGGCCAGAGAGACAGGAATGGAAAAGGAATACCCTGCTATGCCACTGATGCACAGTACCAAAATATCTGCAAGTATCATAACTCACAAGTAACCCTGCAGGATGGGGTGGGTGGCTTGTCTCATAGATGGTGCGGGGAACCTCCTACTAAGAACTGCCCCTCTCCAATATTCAGCTGACCCTCCAGTCTGGTTCCCGTCCATGCTCCACCAGTCCTCCCAATTGCTTCCCTAACCCATCTACATGGTTGCCAGTCTCTTCTACCCGTTACTTCTAAGCTCCCTTCTGCAATTGCACTGTAAGATTCTTTCACGTCTCACCCCACAATTCCCCACTCTCAGGACAGAAGTTTATCTGAAAATTTCTAAAAAGATTTAAGACATTGGCAGTGGAATGAGACTTTTTTGTACAGAGCCAAAGCATCTCTTCTGGTCTGTACAAGTTACTGAGTGCTAAATATGCAGGACTGAGGGGCAGGCTGAAATCTTGCTGTAAAATTTTACAGTACAAAAACCTATACTCCATTAGTGTCTATTGCTATATATAGGCTATTGTGTGTGTTTACAGAAATATCAGTCAGACACGTAACTAGCCATTCCTATACATAATTAACCATTTTGCACATTGGGGAATTATGCACAGGAATGTCCTGTTTGCGCCCATAATTATAATAACTGCACAAGCAAATCAGGTGTGCAGATGCACTTGCATTTTTGCACATGTTTAATTACATACAACTGGTTTCAGCACCAGAGCACAACAGAAAAAAACTTAATGGCTTAAGTGAGTAGACAAGACAATCTGTACATGCATGGGTAACAAGCAACGAAAGTTGCGTCCTCTCCAAATGTATAACAACACTTCAAGAAGACTTCCTGTAGAAGCTTTGGAAAGTCTGTTTCTTTAGCTAGCATAGAAGAATTTTGTTGAGTGAAGCACGTCCATTCTATCATAATACATGATAGAAAACAGTGGCTGCACATACCGTATGCATTGAATGACACTTAACCATACTTATCAATGACTCTGTAATTGCTACTTAAGGAGCTTAAATATATTTGAGGTGGCACATGACGTCTGATTACCTTGGGAATTTGGCTGAGGCTTACCTAGCAATGAATTTCTAAACTGTCTCCTGCAACATATAGTTTAAGGCCAGAAGGGATCACCAGATCATCTGTCTGACCTCCTGTACATCACAGGCCACCAACACCACCCAGCACTTGCACACTAAACCCCGAGGTAGAAGAGGATGGGACCAATTATAGATTAAACAAGCAGATGCAACTGCAGGAGTGGGGTGGAGGGAAGTGGAGTCTAAAATCGTAGTGGTGTTTGTGGCCTGTATAACTGACGGTAACATTTTAGTGCCATGAATGCAAGATTACATAGGCATGTATGTATGGGTGATAATCTCTATCGCATGTACCAGTCATACTGGGGAAAGGACTCTCAGTCATCATATTTCAGTTAAATCCTCTCATATCAGCTTCAAGAACTTCTTTCCAGTTTTTTCCTTTTTATTGCCTCTGATTTTTATTGCTGTTTTATATCAACTAATGCTGTAGATTGGGTTCATTTAGTGCAGTTTCTATGATCTGGCTTCCCTGCTGTCTGCTGCTGGCTGTTGTTACAGATACAATAGGTGAGACAGTTTGTATTTTCTCCACGGGATTATACCAGCTGTGGGACTCCATCAATCTTTGTGAAGTGATATTCAAGTTTTAGGAGCAAGTATTGGATGGTTATGATCCAGATAATATTAAAAAGTAGCATAGTATTATTCTTTATTGACTGGTACATGATAGTGATATTAACCCTATTAAAACTGCAAACTTATTTATAGCACCAATAGCACTGAGACGAGGGCACCACTGTGCCAGGCACTATATGAACACACAGAATAATCCCTGCCCCAAAGAGATGCAATCAAAATAGGCAAGACCCGTAATTTGCAGAGGAGGAAACATGCGCAAAAAGCTGAAGCTGGTAAAATCTAAGTCCCTGGGTAGTTCCCTTATCTAAACTTCACTTCACTATGAGGTCCTTATAATAGACAGAACAATAGGTCCTTTTGGGTGGCATAGCCATAGCGTTCACTATATGCATTGTAGTCTCCTAAGAATTTGTTAGAATAGCAGTCTGGAAAATGCTGATAAATAGCAAAGATTTATTTGCACTGTAGTAGCATCTAGGACCAAATTGGACGAGGCACTCAAAAACATAGAGTAGAAAGACTATCCCCTTCTTCGAAGAACTTACAAGCTAGGTTATTGAACAGAATTAACAGATGGATGATGTTCCCGATAGGAATGGGGAATTAGTTTGGGTAAAACACAAAACGTGCTGCACATCTCACCACAAAATTTTGCTCTAAATGCCAACATAAAACTTTTGTAGGTCTGAAAATTTAACTCTGCTTCTTGCATCTGGAGCCACTTCCAGATACTGGATGAATCCAGAGATTGGAAGAGGGGGAAGGAAAAAACAAACAAGCGACCAGCCTGACCAGAAACAGGAAGTACTAGAAATCCCATGGGTTAGTTTCACCCCCAGTTCTGCTAAGAGCTTCCAAACTTGGACTTTTGTCTGCAACCTTTGAGAATGACCCAACAAGAACTAGTTAAACTGCTCGCTACCAAAGCAGAGGCAGCAAATGAAGCAAGTCAGCTATTTTTAATCAATGAGTAAAATGAAAACACACATCTTGAAAGGAAATGGTTACTGATAAATAACTCCATGCTCTCATCCAGAATAGAACCAACTGCTTAGCACTTAGAGCAAATGAGAGAGATTTAGTATAGCATTGATCGTCAAAGAAACATTAACTGAACCCACAATACCTGGGAGCAGGTATTACACATGCACACCCTTCATCCCTAACCTCTTTTCAAATAAAAAATAACTATCAAAATACATTCTAATTAAGATATTTTTTGCATGTGTTATCAGGATTAAGGCATATTCTAAACCAGGCTGCCTAAAGCCATATTTCTGAGTGTTGCTGACTTCACCTGTTTCTCTACTCCTACATTAGTTATCTCTAGTCATGTTAGTGTCTCAGGCAGAGAGCAAGTTTTGAGAACTTGACTGAGGAGGCGGTAAAGCAGTGGTGGATAAAACCAACACCTAAATAGCAATAAATCATTTATGAGTCCTTTTAAGAGTAGGGTAGGAGGAATCCATTCCACTAGGATCCCTGACTCCAAGAGCTCTGATAGCTACCGGATAACTAGTTGACAAGTGCTGTGAAAAACAATAATTCAGCCCCCAAGAGTGGAACTTAAATATACATTCTGGCTCAGTAAACATGCTTTTCTTTGGGATACACTTAAACTTGATTGACATATTTTACATAAAAGGGGATGTGTGTAGGTAAAAAGAGAGAGCTTGCAAAAAAATCAGGGTAATTAATGTTTATCATGAGTCTCACAGTAGTTTTTCTTAAAGCTCTAGCTCCTGGAATCATGTGATGGCATCAGAATCTCTGCTTTTATTTTTAAGTTAGTTTCTAGCCATCATAGTTAGAGAGAGAAGTCTTGAAAACAAGAATGTCCAAGGCTCAAACAGAAGGGAAATAAAAACCCGGAACTCATTTTAAGTCTCAGTTATTAGGAGGCCTGACTCATGACTCCTGAACGCTCTCAGTTGGCCTTGCTGAGAAATGAAACCCAGTCACTCTTTCTCTTTCAACCCAGTGACCAGGGCATATTTTCAGGATTATCTTTGTAAGAAAACAAGCTGGGTTGGTTTTTTTTTTTGTTTGTTTGTTTTTAAATGAAAGTGAGATTTTCCTTCACAAGTCCCAAAAGCCAAGTTCTGCTAAAGACTCGCAGGCAAGCTTCCTCCAGCTCCTTGGTCAAAGTTATAATTAGTCTGGCCTGATCTGGCCCTAGCTTGGTCTCTGAAATCAAGGCCTCCTGCAATGGAAGTTTATTACCATAGCATCAAAGTGGGATCAGGTTGGTTTGTTTGGATATTCTTTCTCTAACTCCCCTCCCCCCAAATCAAATGGCCTTTTACAGACAGCATGAGCAGTGCCTGTCAGTGCTTGCTGTTGAGTCAGCTGTGTCTTTTTGGATCCAATAGCATGATATACAGAGTCCACAAGTCTCATTTTCCCTTGTCATCATCACAAACAGCTGTGCTGTATATCACCAGAAAGAATAACTTAAACATATAAGGGTAGTAGGACAGTTCAGGAAACACTTGCAACTTTCAACTAAATACAGTAAGAATAGTCAACTGTTTACCTACAATTTCAGCTATCCAGTGGGACTGGAGCAAGTCACGGAACGCAAATATTTGGAAAGATAGCTTAGACAGTGCTCAAAACTTCAGCATGAAGACTGGTCAGCAAAATGCAAACCAAAACAGTTTTCTGTATTATAATGGGTCTCATTTCATGTATTTATCCAACCAATTACCAGTGTAAATGTTTCTCACCAAACATCACCTTGATGCTACTTAAGAACTGACTTTGCACTTCATACTGTTCACATTTCTTAAGACAAAGCTGTGGCCAGAGCAATCCACTCGTTTCAAGCAGCCCCCAGAATTTTGGAGGTGTTTAATCAGGCTCTCTATTGTGAGCCAAACTAAAACCCTAGATCATCTGATCTTCTCTGAATGGTGGTGAAATGTGGATCTGTGTCTGTTTAATATGGAGCCATTTACTTCAGATGTATGATGAGTGTCCATGGAAAAAGATTTCTCTGGGTATTACTTCCAAACCAAGCATAACTTTTGAGTGAAGAATTTGGTCCAGACAAGTTTTATGACTCCAACTCTTTTGGCTTTTCAGAGAAAATGAATAACTAGAATGAGACAGTTTTATGAAGGCGATAAATAACCTCTAATTGGTACCATAGTAAACCTCAAACAAGTGTCTGCTACTATGGATAACCTGAAAATTGCCTTCGTCTGAGACTGCATATTTAGTAGCTGGAATTTTCCAAGGAGCCAAAGCGTTATGCATCCAAATCCCACTAAAACTCAATAGGAATTGAGCACCAAACTCCTTTTAGTCTCATTTGAAAAATCCCAGACAGTCTTTACATACAAAAGGGAGGTAAGTCTTCCACATTAAACACGGAAATAAAACTACCCTGATTTATTTGTGGGAGAGGATAATTATATAGTGAGTTAGTAACAGATGATGATCCAGCAGAAGAAGTTATCAAGTCTTGCTTCTGGGCTTTTTCCTGGCTGGTTGAAAGTGAATTCCACTTTAAAGAGGGAAGTAAGTTTGAAAAGAACACTAATATGACTGGGGATGACTTTTTGGTCCTGCCTGCCAAGTACTGTACTGGCCACCAATATTGTTTGGCATAAGCCACTTGTTTGAGGTGGGGAAGGAAAAGAGATTAACCTGGTAAAATCCTCTTTAGAAGCCACCATCTGTGTCACGTAAGCATCCTAGCTCTGCCTATGGTCAGACATTGATTGTTGTTAACATTTCATCTGTAGCTCCAGCGAGGAAAAACCTCACAGAAGGGCTAGTATTTTCTCAAAACTACTTCTTAGTTAATGGTCTTGAGGGTTGAATTATATAAAGCTTGTGAGGAAGCAGGTGGACTGCAGCTTGCTCGTTGCCTGAGAGGGAAAGAAAAAAGTTTAAAACCACCCCTCCCATCTTAAACTTATTTTTAGTTTGACACATCTGTGCTCACCAAGGCTTTTGCCTGCATCAGCCCTCAGTAGTGCAGCAACCAGCCCAGAACAGTAATGGTGGTAAAGCACAGGTGCTAGTTGCTCTGGGCAGAAAAACAAGAAGTATATTCTGCTCTATATGAAGTTCCAATTTGTGGATATGCGATTCTCCCTCTCCATTTTCCTGCAACCCCATCAGAAGGAAACAGGAGTAATTTGTTAACTTCCTTCCCCTTGACTGATTTCAACTACATATATTTTTTATAAATAAAACTGCATAGGTGCAACCAAATTAGAAACAACATTATGGAGGGGGGGATATGAATAAGGAATAACATGGCATATAATGTCTACATTTAGGATTATGGTTTGTTTTTAAAGTAAGGAAAAGATGGAGACCATATTTCACATTGCATAAGATGATAATTTGCATTTCACAGCACCCTTTCAGAGTGTTTTACAAACACTGACTGATCTTCACAACGCCAGTGGGAAGTAGGTAAATAGTTCCCCATTTTAAAGACAGACAAACCAAATGCTACACACACAATTCTCCCCTTGTGGAGAGGATGAGGAACAAGTTCATTAAGTGACACGAGTAACATTTGTCACGACTGGAAGGCGCTCAGAATATTGTGGTGATGGGGGTAACATAAGAATCTACATAGAATAGAATTGGGCATTATAGAATTTTAGAAAAGTGGAACCCATCTGAATTATACATCTGTTCCTCTAATTTACATTTCAGCTGATGAGCTGATGGGGCATCAGCAGGACTCATTTTAATAATTTCTTTATAGACATTTTCCAAGTAAGACTGCTAGTGATGGGTTGATTAATCTCTTTTTAATGATAATCCCAATTCCCCCTCTAGTCCCAGTGTCTGATTGCTGATCTGCGTGCTGGAGAGACACAGCTGCCATGCAGGCTAGCTCCAGTCCATCTGCTGAACACTGCACATGCTGTTTGCTTGACTTGGGGTGGATTGAGAGGAAGAGATATGAAAATGGATGAGTGACGAGACCACAGGACAATTAGTCATTCCCCCCCACTTTTGTCTCCCAGCAGACTCTCAAACTGCAGTAGCTTTTCTCAATTGAGAGGAAACTATATATAATGCAGTACCTAGACTCCACACTCCTTGGGGTGGGATTGTGTCTTTACAGAGAAGAAAGTGTTATAATGCTGTGGGCAATGAGTACAAATCTTCAAAAGCCACCTAAACCCATTGATGTCAATTGGAATTTTCCTGTTGATGTAAGTGGACTTTGAATTAGGCCATTTATATTTTGGAATAACAGGTTATGCTAACAGACCCTCATTCTTGCGGGTGCAGTCTCAGTTCTTAGCAGGTATTTTTCATAAACAGGTCGATTTCAGTGAATAATTTAGTGAACACATTTTAACAAATCTAGCCCTTGTAACAGCTCAGAGAATATTCATCAGCAAACTGCCATTTTCTTGAGTTTATTTAACATTCAATCCAGAGTAAAACATTCATCAAATAAGCTTGACTGTGAATGCCAAATTCAAGATCAGTTGCAATTGATCAGATAAATCACATAGTATTTCTGATCCCTATTTGGACAAAGATATAAATGCTTCTGGAGTAGGATTCCAGGTGTCCGGTTTTCGGGTAAACAGTGAGGTGGCAAAGTTTACAGGTGATACAAAATTACTTTTGATCCTTTAAAGTATCTGGCACTAGCTACTGTCAGAAGACAGGATACTGGCCTAGATGGACCATTGATGGGACCCACTATGGTCATTCTTATGTTCCTAAATCAAAACATAAAAATAGCACAACAATTTCAAAAAGAATCCTAAGAGCTGGCAGAAGTAAAAAAGTAAGTTAAAATGGCCTAACAATGATTCCATTACAGGCACAGAGGAAGAATAAGCAGCCTTCTATAACTATAAAATATCAAACAGTATTCACTGGCAACACATTGATTCTCCTGAAAAGGAAACCTAGGATAAATAGATGCAGTCATGCAGCATGTGTGCACACAGGGGAGGGTATAACTATGACAGCATTTAAGAAGTATCTGATCTCTAAAAGCTCAGGGCCATGTGACCTTTAACAGCACTCAGGATTAAATGTCTGTTTGGGATGTTGTTAAACAAGTCAGGCTCCTCAAAAGGACTAGAACACAGAAGTAACCAGAACTATTTTGAAGCGCAATCAGAAAGATGTGAATGAGGAACATCATAATGCAAAAATACACCCTAGGATAATGATTTTACTGGGCGTCGGGCTTACTGTTCAGGTTTTCTTTGGTATGTCTTAATTGAGACTGATGGTTAGTTTCAGCAGTTCAGGTTTTCCCCCAGTATTCCAGGGGACACTGATTATGAAGGAAAGTTCTCTCCTCATGATGACTTATAATCTTTGATGTAATAATGAACTGATAGCCGCCTGACTCAATGTACTACACAGCCTGGCATACAAATAACTTTGAATCTATGAGGCAAAACTAGATCAACTGGAGTTGTCCTTAAGACCTTGCGTCCTGGCAGCTGAACTTTGCACTCAAATGACTTTGTGATAGCTCACTAGGCTTGAATCTCAATCCCAGGTTTGGAAGGTCAGACTTTTCCACTATCCTGTCCATCGTCTATAGTCTAAAACTAAAGATGAGAGAGTCTCGCATTGCTAGGCAACTTACAGGAGGTGCATTTAAAAAAAAATCTACTCTATATATTTACTTGGCTGTAAGCCAGACCACTTAAGGTTCTGCCATGTACTCTATATATTGTGGCCTTTGTTACATAAAACAGCACCATGTAATGTAACCAAAGCACAATGAATTAATAAATTTTAAATTACAAGTCAGCCAGATTTGTTTAATTAGTAGTAAGTATATCCGTATGATCATGGAAGGATGTCGGTGTATTTTCATCACATCATAAAACTTAACTCAAGAGTCAACAGTGAAAGGCCAGGACATCTCTTCCAGTCACTGATTCCATATGAAATCTAGGCAAGTAGCTTTCTGTTACTGTGACTCAGTTTACTCATCTGTAGAAGGAGGCTAATATTTCCTAAGTCACAGGGTGTTGCAAGGCACCTTATTATTTAATATTCATAATAATCCGGGTTATTTCAGAATTGCTGAAGGACCAAGCAAGAACAGGCCCCCATTTTGCTAGGCACTGTACAGAGTAGTAGATAGATTAGTCTTTTCAGAGCAGAGACTAAATAGACCAGACAGACACAAGGGGAGGGAAGGGGAAGAACACACTAGCAGAGTGAACAATGTAATGGCAGCAACACGTTATTTCCATGTTTTGTTTTGTTTTTCGGGAGGGCATAGTTAGGAGGGGGCAATCTAAATAGAAAGAAAAGTCAAGGGAGAGGAGATAGGGAAGGGAACTGAAGGGGCAGAGGGGCAGCTATTGAGTGAAGACAAGGTGAAGACTGTGAGGGAGGGGGATGGTTGGAGCAAACAGCCAATCAGCACAGGGCAGAGATGGTCCAGTCAAAACTATAGAAAGTTCTCTGAAAGCCCCTGTGTTGGTTGGTTCTGCAGCTGTTTATGCAGGCTGGAGTTTCGCAGGTTCTTCTCTGCACTTATTCCACAAGGTCACATGGTTGGAGGGTGGTGGGAAGGCAGACATCTCCTGGGTCCTAGTTTTTCCAGAGTGGAATGAGGGTGGGATCTCCCTTGTACAATTCTGTTTTTGGGAGGAATGCTGTGAGGAAGGCTGGCCCTGGCTGAGTCCAATTCACAATATTCTTAAGACACATTGAGAACCTCCAGAGAAAGGGTCCTTGAAGTGTGAAGTAACTAGCACAGCTCTTCATATACAGTGCAAGAAGATTTTCCAGTTAATTTGACACACTGGATACACCAAATGTACTTTGCATAACAGGAGGTGGGAAGGAGAAAAAAGAAGTAATTTATTGGTTCAGTGACAGTCAGTCTTCAAAGTTCCATGAGGAAGGAACCATGTCTTGCTCTGGTTTGTATAGCTCCAAGAGGTGGGAGGGATAGCTCAGTGGTTTGAGCATTGGCCTGGAAACCCAGGGTTGTGAGTTCAATCCTTGAGGGGACCATTTAGGGATCTGGGGCAAAATCAGTACTTGGTCCTGCTAGTGAAGGCAGGGGACTGGACTCAATGACCTTCAAGGTTCCTTCCAGTTCTATGAGATAGGTATATCTCTATATGTTAATACTAAAACTCCTCATAATGGTGAATGTTTACAAGCTGCATTATATGTAGTAAACGTGGTATACCTCTCTGGTCCAGCCTCCTTTAAAGCCATAGCCTACTGAAAAAAAGCTGCTTAAACATACTCTTTTAAATAAAGCTTACCATTTCAGGACAATGCTATTGCTAAACTCCAAGAACTGATAAGCCCGGAGAGCTTTTAACCTTTGCCCTAGCAGGCAGACAGCAAAATGGGGAACCCCAACATCTCAAACTTCTGATGATCCCAGAGACATGTCTGTCTATGAGTAAACCAAATTCTCATAAGCAGTTTATGCTTTGGGCTCAGCTCCACCAGGGTCTTCATTCTAACACAGTGGAGAGCAGCATGGTTGGTTATTTTCTAAGGGGGAAGAGGGTGACTTTTGTCCATATGTTAAGGAAAGAAATAGGATGCACAAACTGTAGAAAAGGCAAAAGGCAGACGAGTTAAATGTGGCACAGCACACAAGGGTGGTATTGTGGAACTGTACTTGGAATAGGTGTGCACTTTGGGGTGCCTCAGTAGATAGACTGTTGAACTGTAAGAAGGCAACGATAGATAAGGAGTTTCATGGTAGGTAGGAAGACTGACATTCATTGAACAGTGGCTCTCTAACCATGGTCCATGGAGAGACCTCTTAGAGGATGGAAGTGATAGCTATTGAAGGTGGGGAAAATATATAAGGAGGGAAGATATGAATTGCTGGACTGAATATGGGACTGGTAGTGAGGAATGAATGCTGGTTCCAACATGGACTCCCTCTGACTCTGAGCAAGTCTAAACCCTTCTGCCTCTGTTTCTTCTTCTACAAAATGTGGCTAAGAATTCTTTGGCTCACAGGAGCGCTGAGAGAATTAATTTGTTGGTAAAGTGCCTTGAACATGAAAATGTAATCACATTTACCAAAATGGAGTATAGATTGCCTGCCTTTCTAACATTAAAGACTTGTCTTAGGAGTCTGGTTTGATTATTATGGGTTTGGACAAGCCATGGTTTCAGATCTATTGTTTGAGTTTTCCCAGGTTGGTTATCCTGATGCCTATGACTTGTTAGTTGGAGGCCCTTTGGTCCAAGTTCACTTAAACACTAGCCCAAAATCTAATCTTAAACTCCATGGGACCATATCCAATTTCTATTTTATTATTGACTACAGAAGACAATATTGCAGACTCCCCAACATTCTTAGGAATCTTTTAATTAGTGCCGATCACAGAAACTTGGTAGATGTGCAATTAATTCTTTTAAATGGTCAGAGCAAGCTATTTCAAACAACAAAAGCCAAAACACGAATGGCACTGCATCTTAATGAGAACAAGTGCAGCACAGCTGAGTGTCTTTGTTCTTGCCTTCCTTTTTTTTTTTTTTAACTGGCTTCTGCTTAGGAAAGTGAACACATTCTTCACAATGTTGGCAAGGTTCTAAGAAGGAAATTCCTCCTAAGCCACAGAGGTTGAGCCAGCTATGCAATCCCTCCTTCCTTTGGATTGTCTAGTCTCTCATTTGCCAGCTCCCTTGCTGCTTATTCCACCCCATCACACCACCAGGACCAGTGGTGCTGTTTCTGGAATTCCTTCTCCAATGGCCTTTATTCAGGTTCCGCCCTGGGACCACACTGACAAACGGTACCAATTCAGCAAAACATTGCATGCTTAACTCGAATTGACTGAGATCTTCAGCATGTTAGAAGCATGGAGAGGAACAGTCTCTTCCTCACACCTCAACAACTGACTCCGTTCTCCAGTTCAGTAGTCCACCTCTACTCAGCAGATCACTTGACTGTCTAAAGTTAAGCACATGCTTAAATGAGCCAGACTGCTGAATTGAAGAATGAGGCTCTATCCATGTTTCTAAACAGGCCAAGAATCATGCTGAAGATAAGCTAATCTAACAAAGCACACTGGATAACTTGCAATTCTATAGCACCTTCCATCCATAGATATTCATTAATTAAGCTTCTCACCACAGGTTGGTAGTTATTGTGCTTTGTTTTCAGACAGGGAGACAGTGCTGCAGAGAGGTAAAGAATTTGATTTTTCAGGACTGCTGGACCTGTGTAGTTGCAATTGAAATCAATGGTTGCTGTAGGAGCTCAGTGGCTTTGAATTTCAGGCGTAAGCGATATGTAAATGGTTTCAGAGAGGGGAATCAAATGCTGGAGTGGCCTCCCAGTCCCCTGCTCTAACTGCTAGACTACACTTTCAGTGTAATAATATTGGACCTGTCCACTGATATGGAAAGTTAAATGGAGCCCTTCTAGAAAAGACGGGTTTTAAATCAATTCAAATATTTTGGTTCTGAAGTTTTGATGGGAAAAGTCTTTTTAAACATGTAAATTAAGAGATTTGTAATTTTCCCAGTTTAGATTTTGTTTCTTAAATGAGAAATCATATCAGTGCATCATAATCAAACAACGCCAGCTACAGAGCAGCAAAGTGCTGCACTCATGGAAATAAACAGTGCATCTGCAAAAGCCATAAAGATAGTAGAAAGTACACAAATGCAGACAGGGGACTGTGTGAAATACAGACAGAATAACTGAGAAGCCCCTGATAAAGAACTGAGGGATGTGTATAGGAGGAGGGGTTGCTTGTGGACAAAGGATTACTTATGTACCGATAGAACACAATGTGACAGGGCACTGGGGGAGGGAGGGGAGCTGAAAAAGCTATAGAATGTGGCAATCCTTCCAGTATAGGAAACTCAATATCAACACATGCGGATAGTGAAGTTCTGAGAGATTTTCTCAGAGAGCTATATGAAGTGAGACCCACATACTAGGTGGCTTCAAGCTTTCCCAGTATAACAGGAGCCACCTCTTTGCCATTAAAAGACTTAATATTAGGGGCAACATGTAAAGTACTAGGATGTAGGCCCAAATTAGCCATTTTTGCCGTGGTGATAATTGGAACATAATTCTTATTGCTGGGTGCTTTCACCACAGTTATCTATCACCAGATGTCCCTTCTCACCAGTAATCTTTAAGCCCTTCAGTGATTTAGCAGTTACCTGACCTTACTTCCAACAGTAGAAGTTTTGCTATAGTTCAGGACTGCATAAAGACTTCAGAATTTAGCCCTAAATTTGCACCAGAAGCAGAGAATGTGGCCACGGTTGTCAATCAGTAACTAGGATATGTCTACACAGCACACTAAACCTGGGCCCGCATGACCTGTGCCTAGGGTGACCAGACAGCAAGTGTGAAAAATCAGGATGGGGGGGGGAAGGGGAATAGGAGCCTACATAAGAAAAAGACCCAAAAATTGGGACTGTCCCTATAAAATCGGGACATCTGGCAACCCTACCTGTGCCTGCACACTTGGTATTTTCAAGCCTGCCTTTGAGCATCCACACTGCATGGGAAACCTGGGCCTTACAACCAAGCTGGTGCATCCATACTGCACAATGCAGACTTGAGTCAGAACTTCAGCTGCTGTGGACATATACCATCGTATCCCAAGAGTCCTTGGTGAGTTGTGGGAGAACTTGTCTGTTCTGAGAGAGTTGGCTGGAAGTGCGTTTAGCCTGCAAACACATCCAGTCAAGCCATTTTGCATCTGCATGCCCTCAGCAGCCACAGCCCAAGATGGATCCTGACACAGTGGAAGAACTTCTCCATCTTATACTCTGTCCTGGTTTGGGAAACATGCAGACCATCTGCAAGATGCTGGAGGACATTTCACTGGCAGTTTCTGAACTGCCCAAGGCACCTCTCAGAGGGGGATACTGACATGCCAGCTGCTACCCAGCTGATGCCAGTCATGCCTGTTGCCTTGGTCACATTCCCCTTTTGTAGACCGGCGCTTCTGGAGTGGGGCCACAAGCACAGACTGGTGGGACCATGTTGTCACATGCACCTGGGATGACCAACGCCTAAAGAAGCAGACATTCCTGGAGGTTTGTGATCAGCTTGCACCAACCCTCCAGCACCACATGAGGGAGGACAGGCCAATTCAGAAGCTGGTCCTTATAGCCATCTGGAAGCTGGCTTCTCCCAGACTGCTACAGGTCTGTGGGTAACCCGTTTGGAGTTGACATATCAATTGTGGGGGTGGTTGTGGCAGAGGCTTGTGAGGCGATCAGGACTGTGATATATCCAGAGGCGATGGGTGTTACAAATGTTCCTGAAATAGTTGCTGGGGCCACTGATGTAGCAAGGAGCACATGAATACATAAACCACCAAGGGTATTATTCCATCATTGTGCAGGCCCTGGCTGACCAAAGGGCAGATTCATAGACACTAATGTGGGATGTACAGGCAGGGCGCATGGTGGCAGGGTTTTCTGGAGATCAGGACTTGACCTTCATGGACAAACTGAGACATTATTGTTAGAAACAGAGTCACTGTCCTCACTGTTATTCTAGGGGACCCCACTAACCCCCCGCTGCCGGGCTTATGAAACCAGACCTATCTTTCAGAAGACCTGGCAAAACAGAAAGTTCAGCTACATGGTCAGTAGCTGTAGGATGGTGGTGGAACATGCATTTGGCAGACTGAAATCCTGTTGGCACTGCCTTCAAAACTGTTTGGATGCCAGTGTCATCAATGCAGTCTGCATTATTGTGGCCTGCTGTGTTCTGTACACTGTCTGCCAGGACAAGGGGGAAGCCCTTTTCACCAGGAGTTGCCTCAAGACACTGCTGGATTTCTGAACTGGCGCACACAGCTTGACAGTGCACCTGTCATCTCACACACACACACACACACACACACCCCAACCAGAAATCAGGGATGCTTTGTGTCCCCACATAATGGGTTTGCACGGTCCACGCATGAGGAAGAATGAACTGGTATTTAAGGTGATACTTTGTATGGATGTGGCAGCTGTGGGGTGTTTTTTAAATGTGTTGGTGTTATCTATTAAGAATGTTGTAAACCCTTTCATGAAATGTCTGGAGATGTGTTGTGCATTTTATAAATACTGGCCATGTGCTACAACTCACAGTTTATGGGTTACTGTGATCTCATTTTGTAAATATTTATAAGGAAATGTATTGAGAATGGGCACATGATGACGTTCAGTACCGTTTGTGCTACTTTTAACATTAGACATAATAAGCTTTCTATTGTATCGTGTGCAAATTCAACACTTTTATTTTACACACTACATATGGGCATTTACATACCAGAAAAGCAGACCAGTTGCCGTCAAAACGTACAACATAATCAGCTCACTGCCAAAACAGTGAAAGGTGAATGTTCCCAAACATATCCAGCTATTCCTGGATGTCCCCTGTCCCTCTGTTCTCCTTGGCCCTTCTGGTGCATTTTGCATGTGTGGGCCACAAATAGCCTGGCGTGGATGAATGCACAGGGTACATCTGTCCATTCCATATGCTACTGTTCATTGCACATGACAAGGTGCAGCTACTTCCCGAATTGTCCAAAGGCTGCAGGACACGATAATGTGGAGAGTACTCAGACTGCTTTAATTCAAGGTCAAAAGATTTTTTTTTTTTAAAAATCAGTGAGCTTTATTGTATTCACACAAAACACCAGCCACTTCAGATATTCTTTGGAGCAGCACTGAAAGCCATCACACATCATGGGAAAAATTCAATTGAAATGATTTCTACAACCTCTTCATTTTTGGTGGGGTGAGGGGGAGGGGGACAGGGGGGACGGAGAACTTATGAGTGGCCTAGTCACCAGCTGTGGTTTTTCAATCCTGTCAGGCAGGGGAAGCTCTGGAGAATATGGATATTCTGGAGGTCCCCAAGTGGAAGTGTGAATTTCAGTTTCAGGACAGCCATCCATATGCACTAAGGGTGCATATTTAGGGTCTAGTGACGGACCAGCACATCTCAGAATGGGCGGGGGGGGGGGGGGGGGAGATGGGGGAAGAGGGCTTGTGAGTTACAATGTGGCCATGGCTGGCTTATAAAGTGCGCTGAATAGACAGGAGGGGTATGTGAAGCTACTAATTGTGAAGCTCCAAACCTTACTTATAGCCATCAGTAGCTAGTACACATTTCATGATAACTGCTTGTTTAGCGTCCCCGCCCCCTGCTCTTTTCATGGTGTCCATTTTGAATCTCCTGTGGTTTCAGAGAAAAAGGAGAGGGTGGAAGGGGAATGTTCCACCCTAAATGGAAGCACACCAAACCCACGGTTTGTGTTAATAACTTAATAGGCCCAGAAGCTGGAAATCTCCCATCTACATATTAATACAAACAAACAGAAATGTACCAGGCTCCAGCTCTGGGGCTTGCTTTGACACCAGTTCTGCAGCCTGCTTCTCCCCAGGGCCATCTCCAAACAACTCCTCTGAGTACAGACCTGGGATGTGCTGTAGCTGCTTTGGCAGTATAGCCAGGGCCGCCCAGAGGATTCAGGGGGGCTGGGGCAAAGCAGGGGAGCTGCGGCACTTGTACTCATCCGGCGGCGGTCCGGGTCTTTGGCAGCATTTCGGCGGCAGGGGGCCCTCCAGTCACTCTGCGACTTCGGCAGCACAGAAGCCCTCCCCTGCCCCCGCCAAAGATCCGGAGCGACTGAAGGCCCCTCCCCCCCCCGCTGCTGAAATGGATTTAAAGGTTGCAGTGGCAAAGCTTATACAATGAAGACGCTTGTGGATGCTAAGCAACATGAATGCAGATGTTAGTTGACTAAAGATCCAGTAATAATTCCTAGAATCAATCCAATGAACAAATAAGAATAAGAAAGCAATTCTGAGAAGACTGATGCATTGAGGTGTGGTGTGTGCTGCTTGTTTGTTCCCTGCCCCCACTTTTTCTTCCCCACTCCCCACTCCAGAGTAGCTTTCAGATCTACTAAGCCCTTTGGAGTTTTCAGAAAAATCGGTCTTTTAGGATGGCTAAGTGATTTCCTTAGAGAGGCTTCACTGCACCCAGCTCCAAGGAACACTGGCCAGATGGCTTGCAAAACACTCTCCCAATCAACTATTTTCTAAAAATTAGACTGAAAAGGTGGAGTTTCAGGGACCATGGGTTATTGTAGATCTCGATTACATTCTCCTTTGCTCAGAATGAGGCTTTTGCTGATGCTAAAAGACAGCTTTGAGACCTGAGTGTTGCCTCGAGAGTACAGTATTCAGTCAAGAGGCGAGTGAACTATGAAGAATATTTTTATGTTCTAAGGAGGCTGAGATTTTTTTTTTTAAAGCCAAGAAACCTGAAGCAACAGTGGCAACTCTGTCATCCGCTTGAGACAAGACCGAAGCAGGCTAATTTTAGTCACTATGCACTATGTAAGCTGAAAAATAAAATAACTGAACTAGAGAATGTTAAAGTGCTGACACTGCTGAGCTCTGTGCTGGACCCAAACAAAAAGGCCTTGCCCTAAGGCATTTATAGACTGAGTTACAAAATTAGTTTGTAATTGAAAATAACATTCAGCTTCCCTTTGTGATCCCCTCACTACTGTAAAAGAGAGAGTCCCTGTGGTGTGGGCCCATTTGAAGTCTACATAGTGTACTGGAAATTGAATTGGACGTATCAATGACTGCAGAATGTATATTGCCTAGTTTGTAACTGAAAGTAACATTCTTGTCTGTATGGTCAGACACACACTTTATCTAGCTATCTTTTCCTGTCATTCTATATAGATCACATCACAGTATGAAAAGTAACATTAACCAATTAACATAGATAAGGCGTTCCTCAGTTATATGTGCTCACTGGCTATTTTCACACAGCCATATAGTAAAGAGATCTGTACAGTTTAACTGTGAATGTTCAGTAGTTTAGTATTAACAATGGATTTTCCCCTGGTGAAAAAAGAATTAAAGAATATTCCAGGGTTAGGCTAGTTGGGCAGTGGGTGAACAGTATTGCCAACTCATGGTTTTAAAATCATGAGTGTTCAGTTCCCAGCTCATAGTCAAGTGTGAATCTCAGCTTTCATTTAATAATAATAATAATAATAATAATAATAAAAAATAAAAAATTCTAGCCTTCATTTGTGGAGAAAGGCTTGAAAAAGTGACCTGAGTGCACACTAAAGACTCAAAAGAAAGAAAAAAACCCCACACCAAATCTTACTATATTTTAAAATCACATGTTTTTTCCATCCTAACTCATGTTTGAATGCTTCAGGTTGGTAGTACTGGGTTTAAGGTCACTGGCAATTGAGTTTCCTGAAGGAGGGCCCTGTAGCCCACCCCCTCCCATTCTAGTAGGCAGCCTAGACACTATATACATTTTTCCCCCCAAAAAATCCTTCTGATAAGTTAGATACATAATAGGCACAATACTGCTCCCAGTGAAGACATTGGAAGGGTTCCCATTGACTTCAGTGGTAGAAAGACAATGCCCATTGTGTGTGTATAAAGGAAAACAAGTAGCTCAATGTTTTGTTTTAAATAGTACCGTCCACATATTTGGTATTATTACAGAGTCCTTAGAGAGCTTTTATCGATACTGAACTTTGCTGGTGACAATATTTAATCTGATCCTCTTACGAATTGGTGTGTTTAATTTTAGCTTTGTTATTAACCAGGGCTTGACAGTATATGAGTAAAAGATTGTGGCAGATACAGAGGGATGAAGTACAGTTGACGTAATGCAAGTTATGGGTTACAGTAAATACACAACTTTATTAAGGGTTATCAGTGATCTATTTTTACACAGAGGGGTTCAGAGTTCAGTGCATCTAAACACAAGCAGTAAATCATTCTCTTTAATAAAGGCCCCTCTAATATTAAAGTTACCAGAGGATCTGCAATTCATATTGTCCCTTCTGTCAAAAGTCATTTTATGTTTTTTTTAATTACTTTGTATTTTAAACAAACTACTTCTCTATTCTGTACTTTCAACATTGTGAATAGATTTCAGATTTTTTTTAAACTTTGCTAATAACCGCTTCCAAGTTCAAATATTTCCCACCCAGACTATAAATGACATTTATTCTTTCACTCATTCCGTGAGGACTGCATCTGTAGTTCAAGTGAATACTAGAGATCAACTCATGCAAGGAAAAGGGAATCCAGAACTAGGCAGTGAGCAAAAGGAGGAACTGTTTTTGAAATATAGCATTCTCCAAAATGTAATTTACAATACACACCTACATTCGGTTAGTGACGCTGGACCTTTAAGAGAAGTTCTTGGAAGTTTGGTAAACGATCTTTGTACAGTGGTCAGAATTTCTTCCTAAAATGGGGGAGGGAAGGCGAGAGAGAGAGCAATCTTCACTCACTCTAACGTAAGTCAGTACTCTAGCTGAGTGCTCAGTCTCTTTCTGTACCCTAAGTGTTAGAAAAATGTTTCATAGTATCCTTAACCAAGTCATGTATTTTAGGCACATAGCCTCTCCCAAGGTCAAATTTCTCCCTGGTTATGTTTATGTGGAATGTCATTGCTAGAGAATTTTGAGTTTTATGGCCATTGTTCCCGATGAAGCTCACATTGAAGGACCCATGCAACCAAAGTTAAAACAAATATAGAGCTATATGTAATTCACAAGAATAGCAAACGGAGCATGCTCAGTAGGTGCCCAGCTACCACAGAAGTGGGCCTGGAGTAAGAAGCTAGAGGCAAGATATGTTTAACAATAATGATTCTAAAACAACAGGACAGAGTTGCTATCAACCCATGTGAAAATAAAGCACCTGTGCTTTGGCAGAATTGTAAGGAATTCAGTCACTCCAACTTGCCACTGGATGTCACTGGTCCTTCACACTAATAGCAGAGCAGGGACTGTATTGTTGAGACAGTAGAATATAATTTCAACACTTGGGGATTTCTGGAGCACCTCACGTAGACCCACATAAAATGATTAATCTAGTTATCCACAGGCGCTTCTGAAATATCATTAGGTGTAGGCAGCGTATTCCGTGTCCCAAACCTAAGAAGACAGAGTACGTGAGAAATATTCAAACTGAGATGAAGCTTTCCATTCCATTGGATGTTTTAATGAGACAAATCCACCCACTAACCTTGAAGAATGCTTGTGATCTATTTCTGTACACTCGTCTGTCTCATTTCATTATCCTCTGGCTTCTTGTTCAGTGTGATCCTACCACCATTTTTGATTGGGAAGAGCTTCACCTGCTTATGCTTTAAAACCATATACCAAAGAACTCAACAGATTCACAAGTGTGTCTGGGAGTAAATGTAGTCTAGATTCTGCACTATCATCTTATCCTTCACAAGCACACTTGCATCTGCTCATATGGCTGTGCCTATGGCAATTTGGCAGTGCCACTGCTTGCAATGTGGGGCCATTGTCGAGCTTAAAACCTAACTTGTATCTCATTCCTTCATATAGTCATGGAAGTTAGAAAATGAAAATGGGCTAGTAGGTCCCATCTAGTCCTTCCTCCCTGTTGGTACAGGAACGAGCAGACACCATGGTGATCCAAGCCACGAATACATACCCCAGAGAACAAAGTTACTTACAGCTCAGATTCTCCTTTCCTGTCGCACAGATACTTAAAGCCATTCTTAGGAGAAGGTTTCTTGGGAAATGAGGGTGGGTGGGGAAAGTTGCTTTCAGTAGGTCAGGCACCATCCAGGGCTCGCAGGATTGGGTTGAACTAAGTAGGAAACTAGTTGTTTTTTTGTTTATTTTCTTATTTTGGTAACGTGTCCCTTAAAAAACCTTGCCGGCTGATTTTTTTTCTGCTGAGTCATTCCGTATATTTTTCTACTGCTTTATCTGGTCTCGTTTGAAACATCAGCAGCACTGGGGCTCCTTTCATGAATTTCTTATGTGACTTCTGGTTGCTCTTGTAATAGTCAAATTTAAAAAGAACAATGCTAAACCTGTTGAGCTTGGTGAATTCCGACTGAGCCAGACGCTGCGGCTGGATTTAAAATAAAGATTTTTTTTTTTAAAAAAAGTAAAGAATATGGATAGGAGTCACAAGACGTGTATTCAAATCCCATGCCTCAAATTGTAAACCGATTTGCCAATGGGATCAGGTAGGAATCCTCTTCACCCCTATCTGTACAACTGCCTATCGGTCTAATTTAAAGTCCTTTGAAATCAATGGAACAATCGCTACTTCTCTGTACTTTGGGTCATAACTTATGAGCATTAGTGGTTGGGAGCTTGGCATCTTCACCTTCCTCTGAAGCATCAAGTATTGGCCTCTTCCCACAACAGGATATTGTATCTACCGAAGGTACTTATATGGCCTCCCTTACTGTAGTATCCGAGTGCCTCACAAGCTTTAATGTATTTAGCATCTCAGCAGTGCTGTGAGTTAGGTGAGTGCTATTATTCCACTTTACAGATGGGGAACTGAGGCAAAGAGAGAGACTAGTGCCTCACTTAAGGTCACATAGGTCATGTTTATACTATAGCTGCTACAACAGCATAGTTACAGTGCTGCTGCTGTAGCACCATAGCCTAGATGGTCCTTACATCAACAGAAGGGTTTTCTCTGTTGCTGTAGTTAATCCACCTCCACAAAAGGTGGTAGCTAGGTCGATGGAGAAATTAGTCTGTGGACTTATATGTATTTACCACGGGGTAGATCGATCGAACTAGGGCGCTTAGGGTGCAAAATTTTCTACAGCCCTGAGTGTCACAGCTAGGTTGATCTAATTTTTAAGTGTAGACCAGGCCAAAAGAAGTGGAAGAGCAGGAAATCTGACTGTGGTCTAAATCCCATGCTAATGCCCTAATTACTGCATCAAATTTCCCCTCATATTGGACTTGAGGGACTAATGGTTTGATCCAACGTGACTACTCCTAAAAAGGTGGCCAACACTTCAGGGAAGAAACAGTTCCCCTTCTGTGTAATTTTCCAGTGTGTCTTTATTACCAGGTACTAAGGCTGGGATTGTCAGAGGGATTAAGGGAGTTTTATGTCCAACTCCCATTGAATTTCAGTGTGATGAAGTGGGTATTCACCCATGAAAGCTTATGCTCCAATACTTCTGTTAGTCTATAAGATGCCACAGGACTCTTTGTCGCTTTTTACAGATCCAGACTAACACGGCTACCCCTCTGATAGTCTGAGTTAGACATCTAACTCCCCAAGGCTCCTATGAAAATCTCAGACCCAAAGATAGACTTGTGACTAAGGCCCTACTTGAATTGTGGGATGATCTCCAAATAACTGCGGCTGAGTTGCGGACAAGACATGGAAAATCGTGGAAAAGTAATAATGGACCTTTATTAATAGTGGTAATTTGGAAAAGCCAGAGTAGACCTATTGGCTTAAGAAAAATTTGCTGGAATGAAATAAACACTCAAATATTATGTTATGCCTGCAAATTTTTTTTTTGATAGCCAGACATTTTGCTGTAATTTTTTTTTTAATGAAAGTAATACAAAGTGACCGGTACAATATAAAATGCAGAAGACTAAAACACAACTGCAGTAGAAATTGAGTCCAATCACTTTAGCCTTCTCCATTTTACAGGCATTGATTGTTAGTGCCGCGCTGGTTGTATACTCAAACTGTATGCAAAACTGTGGACTCTGCAAAGTAAGCTAATTAAAATTAAATGGTGGTGAAAGCCTAATATTGCAGGAGCTGCAATATCACAAATGAAGTAGGGCCTTACTCATGGCCTATCCTGGTAATAGCTGAGAAAAATTCTCCTTTAGCTTGAAGCAGAAGGAGCAGACTTCTATCCCAAGTCTAAACGGGTGCCTTAAAATTCTGTGGCCATTGTAGTCGCTTACTAACAACTAAAGTCTTAGATTTCTGATAAATTAAAGAAGAGCTGGATAATTTGTGGGGGAGGAAAGTGTATATATCAAGGTACACACACAATAGTTAGATATGGACCTAAACGCATAGTTTGGCTACTTTCTAGCCCAATATGTTGTGCAATCCTAAACACCAAGCAACTGCAATTAGACTATAATCTGCTTTATTCAAAATAACCACCAGTTAAAGGAGATTTTACCACAGAACTGCAGTCACAAGACATCATGGTTTTCAGGGGGGAAAAAAATGCATGTAGTTTTAAAGCAGAACTGTAGACTGACACAAGCTGCTTTGTATTCAGCTTTCCTGCAGATCCACTGAGCTTCAAGGGCATCGTCTAACTAAAGTAATTGCAAATTACATGCCGAACATGAACGCTAGATGGGAACTGAAAGTTTAGCTTTATTAATAAAACAATTAGCACTCACATGCTTTATCTTAAAGCACATTTCAAATAGTCACTAGTCTTCCTTATTCCTGTGAAGAAAGTCAGTATTATCACCCCCATGTTATAGAGGAGGAAATGGACAGGCAGTTTAAATGTGTAATTATACTAGCAATAGATTGGGGGCAAAGGTGCTTTTTAAAAAATGACTTGGCCAACAGGATTTGAAACATAATTTAGCACGGACGCAGTTTAAACAACTTTATAGTAAATTTAGCTGATTGTCACTAATGGGAGCCTAGATTCAACACAAAGTTAACAGTTGTAAAAGGTGGCATTTTAAACACTTTTTTCCTCTAGTCTATTCCTTGTACAGACAGAACCTAATCAGCATTCAAGAATATAAAGGTCAGGACAGGATTAGTCACAGCCAGGATTAGAATAAGGGTTTCCTAGCTGCCATTCTTGGGCCTTGTCTACACAAGAAAGTTTCACTTTTTTTTTTAAACTAAGCTGATTTAGAAACTAATTAAACTGATGAACCCTCCTGTGTAGACACTTCTTTCATTTTAGGAGTGCCCTATATTTTAGCTGAAGTTGGTAAGGAATCAATGTAAAATAATTTGATATGATGCATTCTTCAACCGAAGTGTTTCCCTACAAGGGAGTTGCATCAGTTTAACTAAAGTTGGGTTGGGGGAAAAAACCAAACACACTTTTAGTTAAAGTGGGGTAAGTTTGTGTAGACAAGGCCTTGCACTCAAATCACTAGCCAACACCTCTTTCCCACTCTCATGTCTGACTTGTTACTTGTCCTATTTAATACACTATTGTTTGTGTGGCTTGGGTGGATCACTGATTGAGAATACACTTCCCTCTTTGCACTAACATTCATGAATTGTTGCAGAAGACACAGTTGCATGCACAGTGATGTGCCACTAATCTTTTCAGTTACAGCTTTGACCTTAAAAAAAAACAAAACAAGCCAAGCTATTTATAGCTGAGCTAATTATTTTGATACCATATGACAGTGTTGGAGTCTGTTTTCCCTTCACTCAGTTAATGCCAGTGGAAAAAGCATTCAGTACCCTTTTAATAGCACACATCAGCTATAATACAAAGACTTTGCTTGATGTTTAAAACTGCAGGATTTTGCAGTACAGCAAAGCATGCAGAAAAGAGCACAATGTGTTGTATTTCTGGGTTGCTATAGGAGAAAGTACAGTCTGTGTGGATGTGAGTAAACAATAATGGGATTGCTGTGTGTTGGGGTTTTTTTTTAAACCCTCTTTATTTAATGAGAGGATAACAAGGACCAAATCTGTGTAAACCATAGATTAACATGGCACTAGAAACTGTCTGCAGCTTCTAGAGTTCTTTCACCTGTAGATCTCAAAGCATTTTATGAAGGTGGTTAAGCTATTGCCCCATTTTACAGATGGGAAAACAAGCACAAGTGAAATGAGGTCACACAGGGATGACAGAATGAGGAATAGAACTCCTGACTCCCAGCCCTCTGATTAATCAATTGAGCCTCTTTCGGGGGTGAGGGGGTGTTTGCAGGATTGTGTACTTTCATCACACAGGGCCCAGTTCTCAGTGCAACAAAAAAGGTGCCTGGACAGGTCTCAGAACAGAACTTTTTAAAAACCAAAATGCCGAATTCCTCCTTTAGGATTAAGCAAATAGTGTATTTTTTTCTCCTAAAAGGAAATAAATGGGAGACTGATTTTATCTTGCACCAGAGCATTTCAGCTTACAAAGAAAATATTTCCTGCTGGACTAAATCAAACTAAAAATTGCTGCATTCCAATGACTCAGCAGCGGCCTATGGGGTGATGAGTTTGGAGCTCAGTCTAGTTGGCACCAGTTGAGCTCCCTGCCTAATTTCCTTCCATACACTGTCCCCTGTGCAGTTTTAGCTGAAAAATATAGGGCTGAGTGGGTATGGGGTGGTGACAATTATGATAGAGGCATATTGGTGATACATCACGGGGGTGGCTTGCCCTGCTCCTGCCTTCTGCTTTAAGTTCTGTGGCTAAGTATTTCAGACTTTCAATACAGCACCTGTATTGCTGAAGCTTTTAAATAAAACCAGAGCCAAACTGAACCTGACAATGAACAATAGTTTGCAAGAAGAGAGCGTTCATGCTGTTTCTGAACCAGTTCACCTACTCATAATTTATTCCAAACCCTTACTGTACTTTCCCCAAGGTGCCACGTGTGTGAGCTGCATTTATTTGCTATGTTATGAACTTGCTGTCGAAGGACCTTGGGTTCTCATACACGAGAAGACGATGAGAAAAACAAAGCGGGGTGGGGAAGGGTTGAGAGGCCCCTATCCCTCTGGAAGGGAGAAGAATGGATTCAAAATGGCATGTTTTCTCCTTCCCTAGAGCTGGTGGGTGCCCATCTACACAAGTCTGTGGTTTCTGGGATTGAAACTTGTAGGGGCAGCAAACAAAGTCATTTAAGCTCAGGCAGCAGAACAGGGTGTCTATGCAGCATGATCCCCCACCAACCCACTGGATTTTCTTTGTAGAAATCTGCAGGAGAGTTAGTGGGCGTGGGAGAGTTGTGTGTACTTTCTAGCCTCCTGAGGCAGTAAGGGGTAGTCACAACTATGGAGGAAAAAGCTAGCAGCCCCAGCAACATGAATCTTGGCATCCAAAGATAAGGACAGAGGAGGTACCTGTGTTAGAGTGAAGCAGGACGCTTTCCCCCATCCCATGAGAATGATTCTGAAGACTTTTCCCACCCTGAATTGGGATAAAAAGTAAAATTTTCACAAACCAATAATCCAAAAAAGGCATTTCAGATCACGTCAATCAAGGCATTTCATTTTGATTTTAATTTATAGTGTTAAAAAAACTAATTAAAATTTTGGAACAGTCATTTTGAAGCAGAAAATGAACATTTTGAACTGTCAACATGGGACATTTAGACAATTTTGAAACTTTTTCTCAAAACATTTGGAATTGAGAGATTTGTCAAAACAGATTCTTTCCTGCAAACAATTTTGGTTTTCGATGAATTGGCAGTTTCTGAAGAAAAATGTTCCAACGATGAATTCCTGACTAGCTCTATCTAAAAGTAATGCCCTCTCCCCAAAATCTGTAGAATAGCTTTTCCCATAGATCCTTGCCCTCTGCAAGGCTTGATGGTCATCATGCCTTCTTCCCCATTACAATAACCTCCCTCTGGAGGATATTCCATGAATTAGAAGTCCTAGCACTCTCCCGCTGTTGCAAGAGGAAAATAAATATATACACAACCTTTAGGCTTTAACAGACCTTTACGTTCTGTGCCTTTCCTAGTTTGCTATTTGTGGCCTTTCAAGCTTTCAAAAAGCAGGTGCTGTTTGTGAAGCCTTTCTGTGAATATTGCTTTGTTTTCATTTTATTTATCTTTTTAAAATCATGTGGGTCAAGCAGCTGCAGGTACCGTGCAATATTCATGACAGGCACTGATTTATGTAGGCATAAAGCTGTGCAGCAGAATTACAGGTTCCTGAATGTTATATGCAGATTTAATTTCTTTTTTATGACCACCGGATACAAGCAGATTTTCTTGAGGGCAAAATTTATGAGACATTCATTCATACGAGTTTTCAGGGGGCATCGCATTTATTCCTGGCAAAGGGAGAAAGGCAGGCAAAGTAATGGTAGTCCTACTTCCTGCTGAATTTGGGTGACCAAAATATGATACTGTACAGAATGTGTCTGAGGAGAACCTGTAGGAGAACACTTCAACCTCCCTGGCCACACAATAGCAGATCTTAAGGTGGCCCCCCCCAAAAAAAAAAAAGGACCAGACTAAAGAGAAACTGCTGAGCTTCAGTTCATTTGCAAATTTGACACCATCAGTTTAGGATTAAAAAAAAAACAAAGAAATTGCTGAATGCAACCAACCAGTTTCTCCTCCCTCCTCCTTCCTCACTCACAACTGCTAGAACCTCATCCTCCTCTCCTCCTGATGATTGATCTAATCTCTAGCTTGCTTCTGGCTTGCTTATTATGCTTACTGCCCCTGGAATCCTCCCATCCGCACATCCGGAGCATTTCACCCTCCACACAGCTCATGCTGCAAAACGTCTGTTAGTCTATAAGGTGCCACAGGATTCTTTGCTGCTTTTACAGAACCAGACTAACACGGCTACCCTGATACTTGTCTGAACAGGGATAGGGAGATTTCCTAATATCAGCTTTGCAACATGAACATTTTAGCTATATTCTTAACAGTGCTCACCACTGGAACATCTGAACACCTTTGGAGTATTTGTGGCTTTACTCTCTCAATCATCCTCTGAGGTAGGTTTTATCCCCATAGTACATAAGCATAGCATCCATTCCTAATTTCAATTTTGAGTATGAAACTGGATTGGATATAATTCAAGTTATTAAATGCAACCACATGGCCCAACAACTTGTGCTTGTCTAATGTGGTGACTTATTTATACTGCCCTGTGAAACAGTGCAACAGAGAGAGGGAAAAGGTATTACCCCTTTAAGGAGCAGGCTGGAGTGTATAGCCTGAGGATAATCAAGGCCACCCTGCCCTGGGGTATGAGCTATATAAACAGGAACAGGAAACAGAACAAGGAATGAGAGGAGGAGCTAGAGCCTGGTAGGCTGCAGCAGGTGCACTCGTAGGAGTCGGGTACCTGGAGACAAGCCTACTCTGATTCAGAGACTTGATGTAGACTGTAAGTTTGGGAGCTGTGAACCCAGAGCCTGATGAAATGTGTGTTGTAAGGATTCCTGGCCTGACACCTGATTAAAAGGAGATGGTATTTTGTTGATATGTATTGGCTTCTCCTTGACCCTGAGCTGTTAAACTGAAACCTATTGCTGCTCCATTTGGTGACATTAAGGTGCACAGGGCTGCAAGAGTGTGCTCAGGAACCACCTTTACAAGCCTCTTCCAGCCTCCTGGAGCCCTAGTTTCATATACTTACACCTAGCTTCAGTCCCTGAAGTCTGTTCCATTCTAGGAAGGGGAGCTTTTGTATTTTTAGTTGCCTGGGGGAAACTGCAATCCACCTGTCCAGTACTCTCCCTTCCCACTGGGGTCCTGCTCAGAGGTTCCCACTAAACACTGTCTGGTCACTGTGTTCAGCTGCTGCAACCTGGGGGAGGGAGGATACAAAGCCTATTCTAGTTTCTGCTTCCCTAAGCGAAATGGCATGTGTCCGGTTTACCAGCCAGTTCACAAACTGTTAATGCACCCATCAGACATTGCTACCTGCAAGGCAGACAGTCCAGTTATGTCCGGTGCTATTATGTCTGCAGGGGCCTAGTACAATTCAGTGTAACCCTTTCCTGGAAAGGGGAGTGAAGCATGGGCTCTCAAATGGGCACTGACCCCCATAATGTTGCTGCAGTAGATCACAGAAATGTGGGGCTGGAAGGGATCGTCAGAAGTGATCAAGTCCAGCCCTCGGTACTGAAGCAGGACCAAGTAACCCTAGGAAAAAAAGCAGTGCCAAGTGTGGTAGCTTACTAGCCTCTCTGCAGTTATCACAATGAGTCTG
Organism: Mauremys reevesii; assembly: GCF_016161935.1. NCBI lineage: Eukaryota > Metazoa > Chordata > Testudines > Geoemydidae > Mauremys > Mauremys reevesii. Next base: position 32,894,685 of record NC_052637.1, on the reverse strand, counting down.
TATTTCTCCAGAACAAGGGGAGCTTTCCCTTCACTCTCCGTTCTCTAGCGTGCTATCCAAGACAACAAAAGGAACCGTTAACATTTGTTTTTCTCTCCACCCACGTGCAGGCTCTCAGTGCTCTATTAAAGCCCCTTCCTACACAGGGTGTAGGCAGGCTTACGCCACATACATCTCAGTATATAATTTTTTCCTATCTCTCGGGAGCAACATTTGCTATGGTGACTGGCAGGGGGTTATTTTTGTTCTTTGCCAGGACTTTTGTTAACATGCTTCTCAGTCTCTGATTGCACCCACTCCGCTAGTGATCGTACCGTATAGCGTGTAATGGCAGGTCTATCATGGAAGATGAGGGAGATGCTGAGAGTGGGTGGAATTGGATTGGGCAACGTATGTAGAAATTTCACGTTGTTAAAACTACACTCAGGTGCATTTACTTTCACCAAGAGTTACTAAGGAAACAAGGAACTGAGCTGCAAAAAAGAGCAGGCATTTCTTCTGATCAACAATAATCTATCCTGTATGCCAGAGTCCTTTAGATAGAGGGCTTGATCTCCGGTACCAAGCGGAGCAGCAGGCTTCTCAGCTACGTCCTTGTGCTCTTGTAGCAGTACTCCCACTGCGCCCCATAGCTATGGCAGCCTGCAAAATACATACCATAGAAGAGGTGAGGTCTGAGTAATTAGGAACTGAAAATTTCACCCTCAAGCTTGACACATTCTGCTATCCTCCCCTCCCCATGGAAATGGGATCACTTAATCAAAAGTTAGTGTTAAACTGATTTTGTTGCAAACAGAGAAAAGCACCACTGTGTCAAATTTGGTAGAAAAATTTAACTTGACAGGCATGAAACAAAAGGGCAATGCCTGGCACGTAAGAAGCTTTGCAGAAAGTTGTTCACTTGTTTCCCCAAGCTCTAATAGAGATCACTGACTAGCTACTCACATACTGTGCAATTTAGCATCATGGTAGGATGGTAGTGTGGAAATAATTGTGTGAATTCCCTCTCCTGCACTGTAGGGCCATAATACCTTGCAGTAGATGGTCCCATGTGTGTTGAGCGTTATTTTGCTGTAACAATGCAAGAGCTGGCAAACATACAAGCAGCAACCCAAGTGCCCTCTGAATTAGTACACCTGCTCTGTGTTGTCTCAGCTGTAAACTACCCTTTGGAGTCTAGTTTTTCCCCAGGCTATCTGTGTTAACATTAGATTTCAGCTAAGGCTTGTTTTAAAAAAAAAATTCATTGACTGTCAACGTGGCAGGGAAAAGAGTAGAGATCTGCCTGCGGGGTACAAAGTGTTAAAGGTATATTAGACACCACAGTCTAAAGTTATTGCTATGAGAGCCTCTCCGTGTGAGGTTTGGAGTCGAATTTTGCAAATTCAAGGTTTGCATAGTTCAAATAAGTATCCAAACAGCCTGAACTCTGACCCTTTGAGGTTCACCCATCAAACTAGTAGAAACTAGTGTATAAATAACGAAGAGTACTTGTGGCATCTTAGAAACTAACAAATTTATTTATAAACAATAACCAGAATTAGACTTGGAGATACACCAATATGATTAGTAGCACCAGGCATTGATAGCAATGCCCAGAATTTTTAGCCACATCAAACCAGAACTGACTTTAAATGATACAGCCTATAAAGAAAAGCAACCTCTTATTACATCATGAACCTTTTGTTGAGCAGTCATAAATCTAAGTAGCTTTTATTGCTCAACAGCAAATTTGGGAAGTTCTATAGGGAAACATTATCAGGAGCAACATTTTTATTATGGAAGGAAGAATGTTTTGAAAAGAAAGCATAATCCCTGACTAAAGTTATCCAGGATTGTAGCAGAGAACAAACAATTGGATTTACTTAATGGACTGTTTAGTTTCTGGGGATATGACATCCTAGTATATTTTCCCACCATGTAGAAAATATTCTCACACAGATATTAAAACAAACAAAAAAACCCACATAGTATCCACTGTAAGGGTTATGCCACTTTAACCATACCAGTTTCAAACAGATTTAAACAAACAAAAACAAACAAAACACCTCTGTAGCCCTAGCCCTGAATTTCTCTGATATGGACAGCCATCCCCAAGGAACTGGTGAGATATTAACACTACATTTCATATAGACTGCCAAATGGCCATCCCATTGTGGCAAGTTTTTGGTCCCTGACAGGCTGGGAGAGATTAAAACTAGTGACCTAGAGGGAGAACAGCTAAAGAAAAGGCCTCTTCTCTTGGCAGCCTTGTTGCACTACCTCGGTATTCTAAATTTTGCTCTTTGGGAGGTACTTCTCCACATGAAATGTCCCATGCAGTCACACAGTAGTTCCAGACATGCAAAAATCAGATCCAAACTATGTTTTTTTCCACAGGATATATCAGAATGAGGAACCTACAGTGGTAATTCTTTGAATTTAGTGGTGATTGTGTAAGAAATTTAACTTATACTGTCGGTTTGGTCATTTTTAAATGATTTATTACCACATCCTTTATAATCTAGTCAGTGTAATGTGTAAATATTTCCATAGCTCTGCCAACATTTTACCTGATCCTTGCGCAAGCAATGAAAGTTACAAATCAGTGAAAATTACAGGATCTCTATACTGACATCTACTTTGGCAAGCTAGCAAAAGAAAAACCTGCTGAATCTGTCAGACCTCTAGGGCTTTCAGAATGAGCGGTGACTGAAACATTTTTAGGTGAGCTAGGATTCCCATTGGGGATCCCAAATATTTCAAGAAGTCCCACAGTTAAAAATGGTTTCTAAATTGCAGAACCAAATACTGTGCCATTAACACCTAGATGGCCATCCACTTTTTAGCAGCAGCAGATCAATATGATGCAGGGTTGAATGTCAAACCCAGAGTCAGTGAGAACATAAATTATGGTTTACACTTAAAACACTAATGAAGTTTTCATAAACTGATTTTGTAGGTTCTTTGTTAGAACCATGGCACTTCTAGAGCAAAACACAACTCTAGTCTGAAATTGAAAAAGGGCAAACTTTTCAAGTGACTTGGCCTCCTAAGTCACTTTTGAAAACAGGACTTGGTCATTTTGAAATTTTTACCCTGTATCTCTCAATGAATAAAAAGACAATTGTCTAATGAACCAGTTATCTGAAAGTGTGGTGGTCTTGCAGAGATGACTTGCAAAGTTGCTATGATTTATGCGGACTGTCCCTATCCATCCAGCACATACCATCTTGGATTCCATCCATTTGAGGAAGGGAATCCTTGACAGATTTTTAGAAACTTTGAGAAGATTCATGTTAGTTTACAAGTGTCAGTGAGTACTGCCTCTGCTGAAAGAGGCATTTTAAAATAAAGCAAAGCTTTTAAACCTTCAAGAAATGTCAGCAGAAAGAAAAGCTGCCATCTGCTGCAGCTTTCTCTTCAGGGAAAGCGTTTTAATTTCACCCTGACAAACGGTGGATCTACACACTCAGCTATGCTGCCCATTTGCAAAGATTCCCTGACCTGGGATTAATCACATATACCAAGCATGTGCATTAGCAAAAGCCTTAAAACACAAACCATGTAACCACCTGTAAATCTTTTAAAGCCATTCTATTGATACTACATTTCAATAGTTCTGTGTATTTCTGTCTCCATTTGCTCATGTTAGATTTACTTTTACACAAGCTTTCTTCAGAGTTCTTCTGTTTGCTATTTATAACATAACCTTAGCAGCCATCAATTTGTTAAGAGAGATGATGTGGATGATGGACTTACATTATCAGGTAGGGGACAGGCGCTAATGTGTTTATGAAACAGACTCTGTTTTCATGCACATGACCCCTACAAACGCAGTGACTGAAAAGCTAGTCAGGTAACATGCACTAAGCAAGCAGAGCTGTCCCTGATAAATATGGTTTTCAAAATCTTTTCCATAAGAAAGTGTAAAAGGGACTTTCCTACTATGGCAAATGTGAAAAATGTACGTAAGTAATTTACTTGGCTCCCAGTAGAGATGAAGAGTACTGAAAGAAATCCATGAATATTTAAATAACTGACTGAACAGGCCCCTTTTGTGTTTGCCTTCCACAAAACAGTCTAGTGATCAAGTTTACTGACAGGATGTTTGTGGGAGCAGTGAATTTTAAAACGAATACTAGAAAATATTGATTTGAGGCAAATTTAAGTTTGCATTCCACAAGCACATGCAAGAAAACCCAATTCTAAGATTTATGTCCAGCCAGAATAGAAACATAACATGCAGCTTAAGGTTACCAATCACAAAGATCATTTTGATAATATCAAATATTCACAACAATCCACTCACTAATGAACTCCACACCAAGAATTTTTCATAACAGTCCCTTGGTAAAATTTCAAAAGCAAATTTTGAGAAAACAGATCTATTGGCAGACAATTCTCAGTCAGAAGAAAGGTGAGATCCGATAAGTTATTATGAATTCAAACAATATATAATAGTAAATGCAAGTTTCTTTTTAAAGAAATAAAAATATTCTTCCTCTGCCTGAGCCTATATCAGAGTCATTGATATAGTGTTACAGGAAAGAGTAAGAGATCAGTGCATCAGAGTAAGAGGACACATGTCAAGACATGAATCTGGCCCATGATTTTTGCCTCTAATTGCCCTCTTCCCCCCAGCCCCCCAAGTTGGGACAATTCTGCAGGTATTTATACCTTGCCTATTTACATCAGGAGATACGGTACAGAAGTTAACTTGCTGGAAGAACCGATTAGGGTTTCTTCCAGCCAGGAGTTAACTACTGACCCAATTGCTACACAAACATTATGTACTAGGTTAAAACAAATCCTGGAACAGCCACGTTTTGTTTCGTTTCAGGTCACCGAGTCTTTCCCTCCAAGCTCCACATCAGCCCAGGTTTGCTTGAAACTCTGACAACCTGGCATGAGACTTTGAAGTGTGAGTAACCAGAGACTTTTGCCTTCTTGTTTTAGTTCCATTATGAAAGTGTTGCATGGTACACTGATGGAGGTGGCAAGTGCTCATTTACAATAGCTTGATCTTTCATAAAAAACATGTAAAAATATATAACTAATTATAAAACACTGGTCAATTTCATGTCTAATCAGTCTAAATGGAACTATTTTGAATTAAATTACATGAAAGATTGCTAGTCTTGTATGTCACATTTTATATACTGTACAGGACAAAAGCCTGTATATATGCCCAACCTTCTACCAAACCGTGAAAAGTTAAGAATGCAGCATATATGAAATGAATTCTCATTGGTACACAAGAGGGCAGATCTGGATATATTTTCCTAGGGAAGCTCACTGCCAGTGTACATCTATGAAAGATCAGATTTTATTTAATCATCTCAAGACCAGCACCACTTGCTTGTACGTGGCAGTGTCTGACCAAAGAGGCTGTGCAGACTGAATGTAAACATGCTGGTTTCCTACAGAGGGCACTCATTATCACAGATGTGTTGGGTTAGGAGTCCATAAGACAGAGTGTTATTTGTTCAGGGAGTGGGTGAGAATGATAACTTTTGATTGGCTCAGAGTTGGTTTGCCGGTGCTGAGAAATGAAGGTCATGAGGTAACTATATCTGGAGTTATTTATAAACCAGGTGCTCGCTGCTGAGAACAGCAACATTTGATCAGTGACCCTTTTCATTGCACAAAACCCCCAGAATGCATCGATCACCAGCAGTTAAACCTCCATTCTTCACTAGCAGAACGGCCTCCTTTCAGGACCTTACCAGAGGGCTAAATGCGTGAGGCAGAACTTGTCTGACCCTACAGCAGCAATTCAATGGCATCAGTGATAAAACTTAAAAAATAAAAAAAAGGCCAGAATCAGCTCTCTGTATCTAAAGCATCTTTCATCCGTATCCAAACGCTAAACTAGCACTAGTAACATTTTCTTTTTTTAAACCCCACAGATCTCTTGCCCTCAGTTTAATTATTTCCTCAGGGGTTGTTTTTCTTCCTCTTCTCTAGACTTTTTTTTTAAACCACTTTCTAGAACTGTTTTTTCTAAATGTGTGTTTTGAATTTACCGCTTGTGAAAGATGCCGGGCTTTGGAGACCTTGCTACTAGGTTCTGAGTACTAACTGGCCCCCAATTCAGCAAAATGCTAAAGCATGCGCTTATCCTTCAGGATGATTCCGCAAAGCGCCAAAGCATATACTTACGACCATGCATGGACTTAAATCCATTCCTATTCAGCAAAGCGCTTCACAATTAAAGTTAAGCGCAAAGGTAAGTCAATGAGACTTACGCACATGCTTAGGGCCCAAAGAACACTGGCTGCCTGTCTATACTACCTCCCTTGCCATTGACAGCATCACTACAGCTGCAGCACTGCTAGAGCAACAAAGGGAAAATTTCATAGAAGTCTGTGTGTAAACAAGATCCTATTTTGCTGGAGAATAGGTCCGGCACAAGCAATAAAAGTGCAAACTTCCATGCACCCATCCTCAACTCTGACATGGAGGAACTGTTCCCAGTCAGTGATCACTCAGTCTCAAGTGACTGTAAGCTCTTTGGGGGCAGGGACAGTGTTTTTATTCTGTGTTTATACAGCACCTAACACCAGGAGGTATCCTGGGGCCATGACTGTGGCTTGTAGGCACTACTGAAATATAAATAAGTGTTTCATCTGATCCTTTACCCCTTTGCTGGAATTGCCTGTTGTGGGGGTACTCTCCTGTAATGCAGCATTGTTTAAGCATTTATACTACTTGTGTGTTTCGGTGTAGGACCTCATTAGTCAAACAGGTTGGGAAAATTCTGGCAAAATACTGTCGGAATTTGTGGATTCAAAACATTGTGGCGATTGTTCAGTTTCGATGAAGCTCGGACAGAACCCTGCCTGGTTTCCTGCCAACGTGCCCATCTGTTTCTTCAGCAGCCTACCTGCTGGATTAATCCATGCCTGGGGAGTCAAGGTCTTAGGCTGTGGTGCAGCTCTGCCAGGCTAGCTGCCCTGACTCCTGGGAACTGGCTGCCTGAAATCCCAGCAGGCTGCTACAGAGTGGCAAAATATCAGAACAAGACACTACATTTTTGGTTTGTTCTTTCTTTTTCAGATTTCTGCTTTGGAGAATTTCAAAGTTTTGTTTTAATTCCAAATCAGAATGAAAATTTTTGAAGTCTCAAAATCCTCCACAAAATGGAATGATAATTCTCCATCCAGCTCTATTCATTAGTCACTTAAAATTGCTGCAGCAATAGAGATGGAGCCAAGCTTTTACCTTTGTATGGGAAATCTTTGGATTTAGAATCATCTGTGGTATTTCTACTTTTATATCTTGCCTTAGCTTTTGGGGATTCTTTTTCCATGTCCTTTGGAAACTCCCCAATATTATATTTTCATAGAAAAATCTGCTAGGTTTTTCCACGACTGGTGTTTCTTATGACAGTATTGCCTGGGTTATGCAATGGCAGTGAATTCTCAACACATCTGTATCATTCAAATTGGTCAAAACTTAGGTGGCCATCTGGACAGCACACTAACTATTGCAACAGAACAAGAAAACCATGCAAAACTCAAGTTTTAATTTTTCAGAGGTTCATGCCGCTGTTTTCTTTGGGTTCAGTTGCAGTGAATGTGACATCTCAATGTGAAACTCTGTTGAAACAATCAAAACTCCACAAAGCAGCTAAATTCCAATTCTTATTTCTTATTCTACTGCACCCTTTAGGTGTATAGGGCATCCACATGTTTCTGACACTTATTTTGGTCTTGTACTGCTCTGTTCAGGCTTCTGAGTGTCATGTTGATGGATCTAGTTTCTTTCTGTATTGTTCTGAATAATGTTTCTCTAGATCACCCTCTCTCTTTCTTTTTCCAGGTAGTGTCCATATTATCACTTGATGGGGAAGTCATGTTAGTGGCATCCTCAAAGCATGACCTAAATATTTCCATCGTTGTCGTCCTACCGTATTTGATTCTGTAGATTGGTGTGCTCTACCGAGAATTTCTGATGTTGTAATGAACTCTTTCTAATGAGCTCTGAAGATATTCCACAGGCATTTACTTTGGAATGAGTTGATCTTTTTATTAATTTCTGTTGTAGATTTCTATGGAGAGTGCTCTATATAAAAGAACAGACATGATGCCAGTGTTAAAAAAAATAATAATTTTTGTGTCCGTGCCAATTATACTACTTTTCCAAATCTTTTCAAGTATGTGAAAGTTTGTTGCTTTTTGGGGGAGGGAGGTGTTATCTAGCATGTCGTCACCATCACCGCACCTCCCTCTCCCTAGGTAGATAAAGTGACTTACTTCTTCTGTGTTTCTTTATCCACTCTAACGATGTCCATATACTTCGTCTTTCCTTTGTTGATGAAGAAACCAACTTGTTTTGCGGTATCTGCCAAAAGTTTCCATTAAGTCATGTGTTGAACTAATCAGGGCAATGTCATCAGTAAAAATGAGGCCATCCAATGGTGCTTTATCATTTGTCCATACAAATTCCTTGGTTGCCTTCTGTGGTTACTTTCCTCATGGCATAGTTAATGACCAGTGCAAACAATAGTGGGGACATAATTCACCCTTGCCTTACTCCAGTTGTCTCTGCAAACCATTGACGGACATCACCATCGCTGACTGTACACTCAGCATTATCATATAGATCCTTGATGATTCTAATTATTTTTGCCTACACTGTGCTATAATTCTCCAGAGACTGCCTTTGTGTATGCTGTCAAAAGACTTCTGGAAACCTATACAATTTATCACAAGAGGTGTTTTCCACCTCACACTCGGTCCTAAAATATGTCTGAGAGCAAAAATATGGTCTGCACATGATCTCAGTGGTCGAAATCCTGCTTGTTCCTCTCGAAGTTTAAGGTCTATTTGTTTCTTGATACATTCCAGGATGATGATGCACATGATTTTCCCCAGGCACTGAGAGTAATATGATTCCTCTCCAGTTATTGCAGATGGTAGGGTCAAGACCATGCATCGACAGGGCACAATTAAAAGACCCAAACACAAAAAGTGCTTTTCATCTTGAACTGAAGAACTGGTTTAGTGTTCTTATGGAGTTAAACTGAAGAAAACCGTGACATTGATATTCTGTGGAAAAACAGAATGTGCCATCTAAAATGTACTAAGAAAGTTTTTTAACAAACACCACCACCATCTTAAAGGGAAGAATGGACTTTGGTAGTAGTGGAAAAGTAGTATAAAGCAAAAACTCATGGATGCTAAGTTGTGAAGAGACAAACAAGTGGCAAGGAGAATACAGAGCTCTAGACAGAGGTAAAAAGGAGTGCTACAAGAGGCTGAGGATGCTAGCCAAAGAGGTGACTTTATAACCTTGTGTAAGACAATTAAACAACTGACAGGAAACTTTAGCAATACTGGGTCCCCTATTAAACATGCAAATAGAAACTCTTAATACTGAAGAACAAAAGAAAAGATGGCAAACCATTTTCAGGCTGTTTTAAATAGACCAAGTCCTAGTCAACTACTACAAATACATGATGAAGACCTAGCACTAGAGCTTGATATTGATTTAGGAGATATTAAAATGGAAACAGTTAGAAAAACCATCAGTAAACTCAAAAATAGGAAAGCAATGAGAGAGGATAAAGCACATGATGAAATAGACCTCCAGGCTTTCATTGTGTTTTTAGATAGAATATGGAAAGAAGTAAAGAACTCAACTCAGTGGAAGAGAGACCATATTGTATAACTGCTAAAGAAGGACGACCTTACCAATTGCAATAACATGATTACAGTGAAAAACCATAAAATCAGCCCAGCTTTGTTAAAACAATTTGCTAACTTTCAGTGAACTTGATCTGAATTCCAGTGAATCCTGAAACTAGGTGAGTGGTTTCAGGTACTACCCAGCTTTATTCATTAGTAGGTATAATAATTAGGGCTCTGATATTGCCCCCAATAGACCCCAGTGCCCAAGTGACGTGCCACTGAAGTCAACAGGGTTCTCGGCAGGTATCAGAGACACTCATCAAGATCCACTTGCAGGGTCAGGGTCTAAATATGGTAGCCGACTCAGATTTCATGGACTGTTAGTAATGTTTTCCTTCTGTGGTTTTATATGTAACTTCTTGGCCCTTCCTTAACTGAGTTAAGGATGTTATTTTTGAAAGAAAATTTGTGGTTCAAACTTTTAAATCAAGAATTGCAGCACAAAGCCTGTTGTCTAACAGACACCAGAAACATGACTGCACTGGCTATGAAGATGTGTCCCCCTACCTATTCTTGTCTGGTATATCCATAACGGCGATAGTAAGTACAAACTGAAAGGCACAGTGTGTAAATGGTCATGCATGTCAATACAAGAATAAATAAAGATTTTCTTCTGTATTAAAAATCTCTTTATTAACTGCACACCTAACACAAATAGCACAAGACATCCTTCCTGCCATCTGCTCCAACTTTGAGATCCTGGACTGTGTGGATGAATGTTGCAAGCATTGGCTATCCTCCTACATGTCCTCATGCAAAATGGTATTAATTGTCCCCATTGTCCCACTTCAGAAACATACAGCAAACATGAGAGGTGAATTGTGTTCACCTGCAGGTGCCAACCTCTGAGCTCAGGGTCTGATGTTCCTCTTGCAATAGCAACAGTACTACTGTCTGAAAGAGACCTCAGCGGGTGTTTCCCGTGCACTTTTAATGTTAATGAGATTAGCCAGTGTTGCAAGAGAAAGATTTACATAATAGCTATTATTCAGTAGATTTTCTCTCCCCCTTGCTTTCCTTCTTTCTCTCTGCCCTGCTCTCTGCTACACTTTATGCTTTTTCCCTGTCCCACTTAATGTCCCCCTTTCACACTCATTGCTTCTTTTGCCATCCTCCTCCCACTCCTAAACAGAATATCCACCACCAACCCAAGACAAAACACACCAGTTTCAGCTGTGCTTTGGGTTCATTCCAAGCACAAAATATGGAACTCCATGGAAAACCCACAGTAAGAGTCCCATCAACACCCATGAAGCAAGGCTGGCAACGGCCATGCAACTCTACCACTAACAAAGGTCTCCAAAACCAAAGAAAGGGCCGGGGGTAGCAGGAGGGGAAGGAAGATTAAGCAGGTCAATGGGCCTGCTAATTTTCAACTAAGGATGGGTCCAAGTACAACCAAGACCATAATGAAGAAGGTCAGATCTCATTCCCAGCCTTGCAGCTGACCCTTATCTCTATTAGCCCTGGATTCTTATCTGTTGAGCCCTAGATCCAAATATCCTTGAACTTTTTGTGTCCAGGCTCCCTAGTTTGCAATTCAGGCTCCATCTCCACTTTCGACTAGTCTCCTGTTTGCCTTGGTTGTATTAAGACAAGGCCCTTTTCTTTCTGCTGAAAGACAAGGTACATTCAGCAAGTCTCTGTTTCTGACCATATTGCCTCATTGCAAAACTTGAGGCTATATCTATCTTTTAAAAAAAAAAGGAAAAAAAAACCCTTAAAATAAAAAAAGCTGGTTGTGGTGTTAACACTATGAAATGAGCTAAATCTTTGCCATTTTTAGCAACCCTGAGACTGAGAGAATCAGAGGAACTGAAAATATATGCTTCATCACCCCTAGGAAACTCTGCCATAATATTTTTGGTTGCATAAGCAAACTAAACTGGAAATCTGGAATATGTTCAAGACCTTTTGATCAGGGAGCTTTGCAAGTGCAGAAAAGTAAAAACACAGACAGATGGGGATTAGAGTTGAGCATCAGGAGAATAATTTCCTCTTTTAATTTCAATTCTGCCAACATATAAAAAGCATTAACAATCCAGTTACATAACCCACATCATCAGAACCCCTCTATACTGAGCAGTAACGCTCAATGTAATTAAGCCATTGCATATTCTATGTTTGCTTCCCAGTGGTAGGCATCTTTTCACATGCGCAAATGAAATGCACTTTGAAAATCTGGACAGACAGATGGATCAAAACCAGAACCATTTATTCAAACCACCAAGAGCTTTGGGAGTTCAGATAAAATGGAAACAGGTTCCAAGCTATTGCTGGTTCTACAAAACCTGACTGACAATCTTTTGCAAACCCCAAGCCACCCCTGTTTTTGTCAGTCTCTACAATTAGATTAATGTTATTGGAGGAGGAAGGTTAGGTTGATGAATAAGCCTAAGTATTTTCACCAAGCGCTTGCCCTTTGTAAGGGTAGTCCTCAGTATATTTTGCATTATTCTACCACCGAGTATGATCTTTGAGACAAGGCAGCACAGTATTCAGAAGCTGGTAATAATGCCACAAATTTAGGACAGGCAGACTATGGATGATAGAACAGGTCAAGTTTTAATTCTTGCCAATGTGTCTCTTACCCTTATAGGGAATACTTTTCCAATCTAGTCATTCCCCTCATGACCAAGCCTATTGGTGAAGCTAGTGAAGCAGTGAAGAACCCAGCTTTTGTCAGCTCAGAAAGCAAAGAGTCAAGTAGCTTCCTTCATCACCATTAAATTCCAGGATCAACTGTCCTGGATGCAGTTGACTTCTTTTGAACAGGTTTTGAAGAACGGGTGATATGACACCTGCATTGGGAACCATTTCCAATAGGGAATGGCCATCTTAGCAATCAGCTCACTATATCGTTAGGCCACATCTGCTAAGCAGCTGATTTTTTTTTTTTGCAGATTTTGCTTTTACTCAGACTTCACTGTAGTTATGTGTACTCAGCTGTTCAGGTGGGGGAAGCGAAGAGGACTGAGCTTTCTCAGTCCATTTCAGTTAACTCAAATAGCAAGGTATTCAGTTTCTTGGTTTTGTTTTTATAACCAAAGTTTCAGAGCAGCCTTAGTAAAGTCTTTGCAGAGCTGTTCTAAAACCAACATATCTGCCCACGGGATGATTTCCCCTGTCGAGGAATCCCAGATTGGCATAGGCCAAAATATTGTGACTAGTGTTGTTGGGTGCCCAACCTGAGAAACCTTAAAAGGGGCCAGATTTACAGAAAGAACTGAGCACCCACTTTTGCAAATGAAGCCCTTTTTAAAGTGTCTCATGTTGGATATTCAGGAATGGAGGTGTTTAAAATCACAAGTCACTTTTAAAAATATTGGCTCCAGAGTTTAGTCCAATGTTGTATTTAAATGTTACAAGGGGTAGTGCTTTCATTACTTATTTTCACTGTCTTAGGGGAGTTTTTTCATAGCAGTCAACCTAAACAATTTAAATTTCTTCCCATCACCAATACTCAAACTCCTTGTGCCTCCTTAAGTAATAATCCTCCCTCTTCTGTGTTTCTACACTGCAGATATGTTCCTCATCCCCTGCTGTTGCTTACCCAAGCTATACATATTTAGCTCTTTTAATCTTTTCTCATAGGTCAATCCTTTCAGCCACCCTCATTTTTGTTGCTCCACAATGAAATCAACAGAGATTAGTATTTTAATCTCAATTTTCCCATTCAAAAACCAGGAACTTTATAAATTGAATGTCTTGCTGAGTTTTGCATAGTAACATTTTTTAAAAAGTTTAGATTTTTTCCCTTCTCTAGTCTGTATCCCCTCCTCTCCCTAATTTTTCCTACTCAATGTTTATTCCCTCTGTGGCCCCATCTAGAAACTGCATTTGTTCTAGTTTTAAACCATGCTGAAATACAGTTGTCAGTTAGCATGGACAGAGTTAAAACTACGAAGAGTCCTTGTGGCACCTTAGAGACTAACAAATGTATTATGCCCAAATACATTTGTTAGTCTCTAAGGTGCCACAAGGACTCCTTGTTGTTTTTACTGATACTGATACAGACTAACACGGCTACCACTCTGAAACCTGTCACCATACAAGAGTTAAAACTGTACTTAAAGTGTATAGTTTTGGGCCTGTCCACACTGGGCAGCAGCAGATTTAGCCCGAACCAGTTTTAAACCAGGTTCGTCAGACAGTTCCTGGCCCAGTGCAGACTGGGGATTTGGGACAGTACCATATAGGTATTAAGGCAAAAGAGTTAGTACCATAAGGGCTACCAGTAGTAACCTCACGTGTGCAAACAAGAACTTGTTCTTACCTTGTTTTCTGCTAAGCAGGACAGCATTCAGTTGCTTCTATTTTCCTTCCAGTTAGCATCCCCTTTCTCCCAAGCTCCCAGTTGTAAAATGAAGCCAGTGAGCGCAGCCTAAGAATTACTGTTAACAATCACTAAACTCATAACCGCTGTTTAAATTACAGGGGGAAGGGGGTGCTTACAGAGGCCAGGCCCCCTTATTACTTTTAAGGACTACCTCACTTCTGTCTCTTGGACCTCTTACTTCTGCTTACTGTTTAAATTAAAGCAAGACACTTGACATTCAGCCTCCCCCCGCAACACTTTTCCCCATAATTCAAGCACTGCTCATAATCCTTTCACCTTCCCCTTGTCCCAGTCAGACTCCTCCTGTACTGGTAAAATACAGCTTCCTAAGCCTTGCCTGGGCCCAAGTTCAGGGAGTTGCAAACAGCTTGAATTATCACTAAGGAGCCTCACAGTTGCCAGTTACTGTTTGTTTAGTGACTGCCCTGGGTCACAGAAGCCTAGGATAGAAGGGGCTGCTAGTTTCAAACAAACAAACAAAGAGACATCCCCAGAGTTAGAGGTACTGATTTCTAAGCAGGAGGTGCCTGTCCCTAATATACCAGCTTCATTTGATGTACATGTGCTGTGGCAAGGAGGCCAGTTCCAGTCTCATGCTTCCTTTGCACTCTCTCTCCTGCTTCCCCACAACCCATCTGAATTATTCCCATTCTCTCTCCTCACCCAGTTACCTCTTCTCTCTCCAGAGCTGACATGAATTACAGCCCTTGATACAAGTACTGGTAACATGAGGGGCTGCATGACTGTAATCTTGGAGGGTATCGTTTGTACAAGCAGCATCTTGCTTGTAAAAGTCCTTTCCCCTCATGGTCCTCCCCTCCAGGCATCTCTCCAGCAGTCCTAGTTCACCACCTAGGCCTTTTCTATACAACTCACGTTCTTGGTTGCACGCCTGGCCTTCACATTCCTCATCCCTGTATCCTAGCTCACGCTCCTGTCCTCCCTTGGCCTCCTCACCACCCCAATTCATACTCCTGGTCATGTCCTCAGGAATTGCCCCCTTCCCTCTCAAACCCCTGGCCTCTCCACAGACGCTTGACTAAGCGCTTCAGCTAATCACTCTCCAAGGTGCTTCCTCACACTGCTGCACTGATTCCCACTGTGGAGGGAGTAAGGGCGGAAGCTGCTCGGTGAGGCCTCCTCAGGCTGTGCATAGCGTCTCCCAGCAGGGGCATAGCAGGAAGTGCTGCGGTCGCTGGTGCTATCCTTCTTTGCAACTTGCTTTGTTGGCAGCATGGATCACCAGGCCTTGGTCAGTGGCAGAGGGTGAGTAGATGGGAGAAGGACACAGTAGGTGGGAGGATGGGGAGGATGTTCAGTTTTGTCTCTCCCCCCACTCAATTTTTCTAATAGAGTTGTGGGGAAGACAGTACTGGAGGGAAGGAAAGTTGGAGGAGTGGGGGATCTCACCCCTCCTTCAATTGCTGTGCATATGAATATAGCCCATAACGGCTTCAAAACCACGCTCTGCACCTGAGAGACCTTGAAGTCCCAGTTCTGTGAAGGCTGTGCCCATACAAACCCTTACTCCTACGCAGAACCCCATCAGCTTCCTAGTGAATGGCCTATGTGTGTGAATCCCTAGGATCGGGGGCCTAATCCAGAGTGTGATTTATTTTTTTTTAAAGAGTTCTGATATGGTGGTGCGCCGGCAAGCCGTGGGAGTCAAACCAACCTTAAGCGGTGTTTGAAACCAGTTCAGTTAGTATTGTTTTAGCCCCACTGTACACAAGGCCTCTGATGGAGACTCCAGCCCTTCCCCTTCTTTAATCATATGTAAATGTGGTTTCCACAAGAGTGGGGATACACAGTTATTTTATTATTTTCTATGGACAAGTAGTAATAAAAATGTTTTTTTAGGTAATACCCACCATTAACACACTGCCAGCTAAAATACCCCCAGCCACCAGCAACCAAGATTTTCTCAACCCCAGTCCCCCCAGGAAAAGCCTAGTTGAATAGGTGGGCGTTTGCAATGTGGCAAAATTTGGACCTAGGTGGGAAAGCAAATTCTAGAGTTCAGGGCTCTCCACTATCTCCAGCCCCAAGATGTAGCTGTCCAGTGTGCCTGTCCATTCCAGCACCAAAGTTGACCTCCACTGTTGCAGTATAACATGGAGAGAGCCAGATTCTCAGATAACGGGGACCCAACATACAAAAGAGTATTGCATAAAAGTCTGATTCCGTTCTTAGTGAAGTCCATGGCAAAATTCCCGTCAGTGTGGGCACAGTTCCTATTGACCGCTCTGCCAAGGCTTCTCAGTCCTAACCTGCATCTCTCCTATCTCCTATTACAGTTCCAAACCTATCTTTAGCTGAGACTGACAGCTGAGCTAAATTGTTCCATTATGCAGTGACTTTGTAATGAGGAAAAATGTATTGTGAAGGGACCACTTTCTAGATGAGATGGTAGTTAAGTCTTCATGACCAATTCAATCATTGACTTCTGATCTGAGGCTTCTGACTAGGGCATAATTGCAGGGGTGATTTTTTTCTTCTTTTTTTTTTTTTTTTTTGGTGATGCGCATACCTATTGATTATGAAGCACATTGCTTATTTCACTGCTTGCTTATTTCATGTAAACTGCCATTATGGAGAAAAATGTTCCAGTCACTACTGAATTCAGGCAGATTTGAACCAGTGACTTGGATGTGAAAAGTTGAGAGACTAGTGTCCCATGCTATACTTTCTCCCACCCCTGCGATAATGATGTCACACAGTGCTTGTGTGCTGATTTACATGCTCAAAGTACTTCAAAACATCAATCTTGAGCCATAACAATAGGACCATCACAATTACATTTATGGAATAGGACATACTTTTAAATACATCAGATGAATTCCAACCCACGCTTTGGAGCATTAAGACAAGCTCTTAAAAACTGAGATTCTGTCTGCTCTATATGGACATTAAAGATCTATGGCACTTTTTTTAAGTTGAGATGTTTGCCACAGCTAAAATTTCCCTGACCACTCCCCACCATTATGCAGCGTGCCATGTGCCAATTGTCCATCTGGCTGCTATTCTCCACCCCAGGAATAGATGCATTTGAGTGCTGCATGAATTGATTCCAGAATGTCTTTTGTAAAATGCTTTGAGATCCTTCTAGATAATTTCAGTGTGAAACATTACTATGAAGGTACAGCTACAAAAGCAATGGCATGAGGGCCAGGATCATGAAAGAGATGGAAAAGGTTTTCAGCAAAACAAGCTTTTAGAGTTTCTCTCTGTGTATACTTTGAAAGGGGTCAAAGGTTCATTGTATGTTGGCAAGCATGTGAGTGCTGTGTGTACACCACAGGCAGTAATTAGATCATCTTTCTAAATTATGTTATCAGGAAATATCTATAATATTTGTATGGGTCTAAAATGCTCTAGATTATACTCTGAGAATAGAATGTTCTCTGCATAAAGAGTGAGCTTGTATTAAATCAATGAGAATGTACTCAGCAACATCAATTAAAGTTAATAGGATTTTTTACCACAGCATCAGGAAGCTGGAATAGTTTAAAATACTTAAGTCTCCTAACCCTCTTTGCTTCCCTAGGAAACTTAAAAAAAAACAAAAAAACCCCAAAGCTTCTGGGACATTCCTAAGATTTTATAATAAAATGCTTTTTTTCTCTTTTACTCAGGATTTTATATATTGCTCATCTGCATAGTATCTGAATCCTTTATATAGATATCTTTGCTTTTCATCCATAGATCTCAAATTCTAGCACATTTTTTGCAGACTGAACTGCAGAGTGATTAAGGTTTCACGTTTTCAACAGTGTCCACTAATATTAGACACCTCATTCTTTAGGTGCCCACCTTGAGATGCTTGAGGCCTGATTTCTGAGTTGCTGAGCGCCCAACACTTTCACTGACGTAAATGGGAGTTGTGGCTGCTCAGCAGTTCTGAAAATTGGGCCCCAGGTGTCTCAAGATGAGCATCTTAAACATTCCACCTTTCCAAAATGAGCAGACACTTTTGACTAGAAGGTCACAAAACAAATCCATGACAGAGCTGGGAATAGAATCAAGGTCTTCAGATTCCCAGTCCAGTGCCTTACTCACTGCATTCAGTTACAGAAATGGCACAAATCTGGGTACTTTGAATGTGATTAGTGGCTGTTTGTAGTACTAGCAAGTGGAGTTCATATTTAAATGCCATACAAACAATTATCTGTTGGGTCCAATGGACACTTGTTGGGGCACTTGGGACACTAACCTTAGTTTACCTTCATTATAATTTCATGCACCATTCACAGTGATTAATTCAGCTGCAAAATTTGGATCTGGATCTAGATATGAACTGCCCCTAAGCTCAAGGCAGTTCATATCAGAGTGTTTTGATTCAGGCCCAGCTCTAATCTCCAAGTTGCTCAAATAGCATGGTGATGAGCTTGTGATAGTTGGATAGCAAATCCCCCCCCTGGATACTTGGTAGAGAAAGGGCCCTCTGTAGAATTAATAAGCTTTTTCAGCTGAGCTAATTATTCAGCTGCTGGTATTTCTCATTCTCTGTATTATACAGGACAGCAGATTCCATTCACAACTCATACACCAAATGACTTTAGGACCTTCAGTTTTAGTGGTTTGTTTTATTAATATTTGTTTTTTAAAATGCTTTTTCCCTTCAGGCAAAACCTGCTCTCTTTTCGTCACAATCCCTGTAATGAATTGAGGTATACAAAGCTGGTCATACAATACGTATCAGCAGCGCGCGGAGAAAGACTCTTAGGGAAGAGTTTCCATAGAAACACTGACGTCCTGCCCTGCTAACAGGACATCGAGTTCCTTGAACGGGAGGTATGTTTTTTTTTTAAAGGAGCAGTTAGATGGCCGAAAGCCAACCGAGCAGAGCTATGATTGCTTCTCCCAGCAGAATAGGATTTGTAGTTGGGGAAAAAAGAAGCTACCCTTGTATTATAAAATTTATGCTTTGATGACTAAATGATACAATATGTATCATGGTAAATAATTAAACTGCTGACCACACAGTGATCAATAGAGAGAGCCAAAAAATGTAAAAACGGTATTTGAGGCTGTGAAATAATGCTTCTAAAACCCTATCAGATTTTGTCACAGATTCCATCCTTAGGTGCCTTAAATTCAGCACAAACCCACATGACGCAGACAAAAAAGCTCCAAGGGGCATCCAAGGTTGCACCTCAATGGTACAGCCTCCCTGGTTGGCCTTGGATTGAGACAAATGTTTTGCTAATGCTCTAGTTCTATATTTTAAATGGCCTCATGCTTACCAGGCTAAACAGTGGCAGAGCAGCTGTGTCTGGAATATATAGCTTCTAAGGGGAAGCACAGTCAAAGGAAATATTTTTATTAGCAGGGTCAGAAATCATGCAAAATAAAACTGGATTATGCAAAAAATCCACCACTGAAAGCTTTCTGGCAGGTTTGTTCATGCTAATGAGATATTTTGGTACAGAGAAAGACACACAGATAATCGTCATAAATCTGACAAACATAACCTTCTCAGAAAATATGGCCTGGTATCTGCAGTAGTGACCTGATTGAAAGCTCATTGAAGTCAATGGGAGTCTTTCCATGGGCTTCAGGAGACTTTTGCTCAGATAACATGCCTGATCCCCAGTCTGAGAAAGAGAGCAGCCATCTGAGTGAATATCCTTTGGCCTCAGCATTATTAACTTCCTTAGGCTATTTTTGCTTAAACCTGGATATCTTTATCAGAATTCAGACAACTATCAGATGCAGTAAAACACATCTCTATTCAGATTCTTATACTTGCCTAACTCCAGAATATCTGAGCAGTCATGATGAGTTATACAACGTGAGGAATATCTGTCATTTACAGTTCTGTCTCCATTCCTCTCCACAGGATGATATAGTGCTTGTGTGTCTTTTTGTTAAAGGTGATGTTCTATGCAGGGGCGGTGAGTTATATGGGCCCGTGGTGCTTTGGCTCCTGCAAATTCAGGGCCCGGCTCCACCTATGTTGGGGGCTGGGTCTCTTCCCCAGCCGCACCTGCCGCCCTCACACGCCTCCCCTGGAGCATCCCCCAGCCCCGTGCGCCTCTCCCAGGCAGCAGGCGGCTGCCCCCTGCAGTTCCACACTGTGCTCCCTCTCTGGCCGCTGCTGGTTACAAGGGAGCAGTGCCAGGGGCAGGCTGAGGCGGCTGCTGTGCCTGCAGAGGGAGGAAGGGAGGAGGCGCATGGCAGCCCCCCCCAAGCCCCGGCAGGCAACTCCGAAGTGTTGGGGAGGGCTTATCCTGGCTGGACCTCCTGAGCAGCAGCCTGGTGGGAGCTTGGGTGAGGGTCGTACTGGGGGAGCTGGGGAGGGGCCCCCTCTTCCCCAGAGCTCACTGCTGCTGGGGAGAGGGCTGGGGGAGTCCTCTCTGGCCCCCAGCCCTGAGGCAATCTCCCTGCTGCACCCCAAACTCCTTATCCCTAGCCCAGCCCCATGCCTTGCACCCCCTCCTGCACCCCAACCCTCTGTCCCAGCCCAGAGCCTGCAGCAAGCACCCAACCTCCCTCCTGCACCCAGCACCCCAAACCCCCTCCTGCACCCCAACCCCCTGTCCCAGCCCAGAGCCTGCACCCAACACCCAAACTCCCTCCCAGAGCCCGCACCCACCTCTGCACCCCAACCCCTGTCCCAGCCCAGAGCCTGCACCCAGCACTCAAACACTGTTCCAGAGCCCGCACCCGTTCTGGGCACCACCAAAAATTATACAAACCTGCCGCTCCTGGTTCTATGCGGTATGCATTTTTATTTGTGAAGACAAGGTGGAGGAAGAGTCTTTTGCATTTGGACTGGAAAGTGTTGAGGTTTCAGGTAGTTTCTACTTCCTGCAGAAGTGGTTCCACAGTTTGGACCAGCCCCAAGAAGGTTCTGTTTCCTGTGCAAACCATGTCCATTTTATTCAAAAATATTTAATAATTTTGAGTGCCTCAGTTCTTGGGCACTCAACTTGAGACACCTTGATTATTCACCTTGATGATTATCAGAGAGTGATGAGCATCCACAATTCCATCAGAAGTTAATAAAAGCTACAAGTGCTTGGCATCTCTGAAAATTAGGCCCAAATTGTCTCAAGTTCGGCATTCAAAATCAGAGGCCACTTTTGAAAATGTTGGCCTCTGTAGCTTTGTACTTGTCATGAGATGGACCAAGCCCATTGGCTGCAGCCCCTGTAGAGTATGTTTTTTGCATTATTATTGTAGCTACTTCAAACTGTATGGTGAAAATAAAATTGCAAACCACTTCAGAACCCTAAGTTTGTGACAATATTTAAAACTCCTGTTAGTGAATTATAGGAAAGGCTCCCATTGACTTCAGTGGGATCAGTCCCTGTCTGCAGAAGGTAGAACTGCTCTATTTGCATAGGGATTGTTTTAATAAAACCTGTTCAACAAGGTGTACTGCAGAAATGGACACACAAAGGAGGACCAGCAGCAGGTATGTGTCTGAGTTCTGGCAAAACATACCTATTGGCCCAAAAAGGTGATGACAGTAAATATTTTCAAGGGAAAGGTAAGAGAAAGAATCATATTAGATAATAGACAAGACTGCCAAACCTCTTCATAGCAGCTGAAGTGTAAATGTTTCTCTATACATTAAAAGAACGACTTATAAATAATCAAGATAACATGGAAGAGTCACTTTATGTAGAGAAACTTCTCTTCTAAGAAACCAGAGGGATCTGAGGGCTAATTATACTCTATGTTAGATTTTATGTCAGTTTGGAAGGTGTTCGTATATATCTGCATGACAAGTGCAGTTTAAATACTTAGACAGCTAAGATGCATGCACACCATGAAGGGCACGCTCAGACCTAGGAATGCACTCTCCCACAAAAACAAAACAACTGAGTCATGGGTGGAGGCTAAAGGAAACACCTTGAATTGTGATCTCATAAGCTAGGTAGTCAGGTGTGGTCAGTATTTGGTTGGTTGCCACAGGGTGGTGTAGAAAGTCCTGATGACTAGTTAGGTGGCACTCTTCCTTCTAAGAACTTGTCTATGCACACACTGCTTTTTCTATCTTGGTTTAGAAACTTAATACTGTTAAAGCGGGACAACTCCCTGGTGTGAATGCGGGCTGCATGCGGCCCATCAGGGTAATCCACTGGCGAGCCACGAGACATTTTGTTTACATTTACAATCTGCAGGCACGGCCCCCCGCAACCCTCAGTGGCCGTGGTTCGCCATTCCTGGCCAATGAGAGCTGCAGGAAACAGCAGCCAGCACGTCCCTGCGGCCCGCCACTTCCCGCAGCTCCCATTGGCCGGGAATGGCAAACCGCGGCCACTGGGAGCTGCGGGAGGCCGTGCCTGTGGACGGTCAATGTAAACAAACTGTCTCACAGACCGGCAGCGGATTATCCTGATGGGCCGCGTGCGACCCGCGAGCTGCTGGTTGCCCACCACTGCTTTATACCATATAAACTATAAACAGTTTGGTTACTAATCTAGGGCCCCAATTCAGCAAAGCACTTAATCTCATGCTTAAGTGTAATTGAAGCCAATGGGATTTAATGCATATACTTAAAGTTAAGCATGTGTTTAAGTGTGTTGCTTAATCGGGGCCTAAAGCCAGATGTGAAAACTCACCAGCAATTGGCAGCATTGCTCAGGGCCAGCTCCTTTTTCTTTGTTTTTATTGGGAAGTGCTGCTTCATAAAACCCAAAAGGTAAAGCGCCAGAATAGGCATGAGAATGGTTATATGTTAAAAAAGGGTAGATGGCAACAGGAAAACAACATGAGAAGAGGAGGTCTCATCTCTTAATCCTTTTCATATATCTATAACTGTAATAGGCAACTAGGGATTCTCATAGTCCCAAATGCTAGTTTATGTGTCTGTCTAACACTATCCCCTGAAATCTATCTCTTTTCGTGTAGGCCCCACTCCATGTCCATTAACTGCAAAAGTCACCATCTATTTGGTTATGAAAATAATTTACAAGAGGACTTCCAGCTTGCCTTGATTTGTAGTTTTCTCCCCTGCAGTGCAGTCATTTCATGTCACCGTTGTTGAGTCTATGGTCGGCCTTAGAGAGACCCTGTGCGTTGATGACACCAAGCAGCATAGATTGTGTGTAGTTAGTTTGGGAGCTGGAGAATCAAAAAGAGCTGTGGGGTCCTATCTGTGTCCAGGTGCATAAATAAATTATTGCATTTATATTCATTATAGCTGAGTCCTGGCTCTTTTCCACTGTAGGCTGCGTGGCCATCCCTCCTTGTCAGTCTCTGGGGGAGGCCAGGCCTCCCTCACTGTCACATACCTGCAAAGGTGAGCTCAAAGGGGGGAATTAGCTACAACTAGTCTTCTGGCTCTCCAGCTGGGCAGAACAGTATAGCAGCCAACAGTTAGTAGGCTCTGACCTGCCAGCAGGGCAGCGTGACTAAGCAGTCTATGAGCCTCAGGCCCAGTCAGAGCGGCGCACGAATAAAGTCTAGGGGCTCAGGCACAGGAGCCCGAGGTGTGCAGGCTTCCGGGCCTAAGGAGGGGGAGTACTGCCATCCCCAGGGGAGGGTTGAAGGGGGGACATGGGCCCACCCAACTCCACCACATCCCAGCCCAAGGCCCTAACAGTGGTGGAGTCGCCTGCCACTGGGTCAGCAGGTAATCCACCCACAGCACACTGACCTTGTATCTGGCCGTTTCCCAACCAGATGGTTGTCTGGTTTCCATGGGTTGCTTCCTACTCTCCCCCTCAGGTGTACCTGTGTCCGTTGACTCAGGGATTGCTGGCCAATCTGCAGGCAGCAGCCCCAACAGCTCGTCAGTGTCTCACTCGGCTAGCAGCCCGGGGAGATCCAGCCAGGGAAGCCCTGGCAGCTCCTCGGTGCCTTGGTCAGCCAACAGTCCTGGGAGTTCTGACCAATCCTCAGGAGGCAACCCCAGGAGTTCCTCTGCTGGCTTCAGCAGCAAGCGGGACGCATCTGTCTCCTATGGCAGCTCCCACCCAACTGAGCTGCAAGGCCCGCCTTTTGGACTTCCCCTTCCTGTCCCACCCTTCCGTTTCAGGCGGGGCAGACATGACTCTTCTGTTTGGCCCACCAGGGAATGTGTTGCGGTCCCTCCTTGTCATTCTCTAAGGGAGGCTACGCCTCCTCA
Source organism: Mauremys reevesii (assembly GCF_016161935.1). Taxonomy (NCBI): domain Eukaryota; kingdom Metazoa; phylum Chordata; order Testudines; family Geoemydidae; genus Mauremys; species Mauremys reevesii. The sequence continues at coordinate 32,870,585 of NC_052637.1, read as the reverse complement.
CTACATCCACATTCATCCATCAGCAATGTCAATGATTGAGGGAGCCATCGTACCCAGCCTCATACTTAGTTCCATCTTCTGATCTTTCATCCACAAGATTTGCAAAATGTTTGCGATATCTGAGAATTATTGCAAACTATATGCATGAAATGATTTACCATCTGAAAAGCCTTGGCCAGGAATCATTTAGTCTTTGATAATTTTTTGCTACTGTCAGAAATCAAAACCGTTTCTTACAATAAAGAAAAATAAGTTGCCATCGCAGGCTTGTAAACAGAGGTTTTTGTTTCCCAAACGCGATACAAATGTGGGACATTGAACCATTTTGCTGTGTTACAGTTACATTCATCACAAGACTATTGCAAAGTCATCAACCTCTCACTTCAAATAACAAACCAGAGGTTGACAGGACAGAATGAAAAATAACAAAATGAAGATTACAACATCTTAAAGACAAGAACCTGGAAAAAAAATTAAACATGACAGTAACAATTACAGCCATCTAGTGGGCAAAGTTAAAAAAATAGCTGATAGAAAAATACATGTACATTTTTTAAAAAATTGCAAATGATTTTTTTAATGGGCTGGTGCCATTTTTTTTTTCTTTCTGATGGATAAATAAGACCTAAACGTTTTTTTAAAATGCGCTTTTTTCCTGCTAATTTTTGACCTTGGAAAGCTCAGGAATGCCAGCTTTGGTCTGCCAATTCTACTTTTGTTCAGAGACTTGAGGTTCTCAGAGGATGTATATTGTTAGCGCTCACATTTTAATTGAAAGGACAGAATTGATTCTTTAACAGAGACTTCCTTTCTCCAAATGGTCCATTAAAATGTGAAGTTAAATATGTGCTAACTTAATCAAACAAAAATCAACAAGTTTTAAACAGTGATTACAAATCTCTTCTCCTTTCAGCTGCTTTACTTTCATTCTCTTGGCTGTTGACATAATCATTTCAGAAGACCTCCAGTCATCATAGAGTCTTTCCTGCGAGACCGGATGTAAGTCTCTAAAGTGAAAAAGCAAATAGAATTTATTTTTTTAAAAACCCTTAAGTTTTTTTTGTCTATCAGAAGGTTTTTATAAAAAGTACTAGCCTATTTATTTTCTTTTGCAGTTCACCTATAAATACAAAACATGGGCCCACATTGTAAACTTAAGATCTGGATTCCAAATACCCCAGTGTTTTTATTTGGCCCGTTATAAAGTTAGGAGCCATCTCTCTCCCTCTTCCCCTTCCCCCGCCCCTCTAGGATGACCAGATGTCCCGATTTTATAGGGACAGTCCTGATTTTTGGGTCTTTTTCTTATATAGGCTCCTATTACTCCCCACCCCGTCCCAATTTTTCACACTTGCTGTCTGGTCTCTCTCTCTCTCTCTCTCTCTCTCTCACACACACACACACACACACACACACACACACACACACACACACATATATATATATATATATATATATTTGGGGCAGTCCCTCGGAGTGGAATAAAGTGCTATAGGATTTTTAATCTCCATGACAAGCAATAACTGACTGTGAATTTGGGAAGTCCTCCTTGGCATGCATTCAAGCCAGTATTAATGGAAAACTCCACATGCCAATCTCATGAGTCACCCCAAACAGCGGTTTCTAATACTCATTGCGCATATTGGCTTGACTTCTCGTAAATAAATAAATAAATAAGCAAATTCACACACAATATGTGCATCACCAGTGATTACAAGTCCATAGTTGTAGAGTCTGGTTACTGTTCCTGTTGACTTCAATGGGGATTTTGTCCTTGGCTCCAACTGGAGCGAGTTTGGGCTCTTAGTCAAGTTACTTTACATCAAACTTATTGATTTCCAAAACTTTACACTGCAAAAAGCTTTATGGTGCTATTCCCGACAGTCCCTATCCCTTCATTTCACATTCTAGGCAGAAACCTTTTGCAGAAAATATGTAAAGTTCTCTGTGCACCCATAATACACATTTCTCTGGAGGTAGATCTACAAAGATGTATGCACATGATGCATCTAAATCCCCTCTGTGTCCTGTACTCCTTTAGCAAAAACAAATATCCAAGTAGCAATTTACCCAAAGCTAGAAAACATTTGGCGAGAGAGGGGGAAAGCTATTTAAATAGTGCAATCCCGCAGAACCTGTTTGGTGTGTTGGAAAACATCTTGGCTCTCCCTTGTACAAATTGTGTGGGTGTCTTTTACTTCCTCCTACAGGACTGTAGGGGTGGGGTGAAGGGCAGAATGTCAGTTACCTGAACTGTGAATTTCCTGGCCTTTGTCATTTTTGAATTGCAGCCCTATTTCGGCTGAGGTAACGCAGTGCAACATGTCATATAAACCCCTAGATAGGCACAGAGCTAGATTTTAGATGTAGTCGCTGAGATTTAATTAACCTTTGTCTTGACAAGTGGAAATAACTTGCTGTGACTCAGGGTGCATTTTTTACAAAGAAAAATGGTACTGAAGGTGGGATCGGGTTAGTTGTATAAGTGCTGACCAGCGTGAATAAAACCCAGTGAGAGTGCTTTTTAGGAGGACTGGAATAAAATATATTATTTATTAGACTGGGAAGCCTTTGGGGCAGGGACTGATTCATAGTTTGCATAGTTTTCAATGTAAAAACCATCCCGAGCTGCCATTATTGGTTAAAAATTATTTGTATTACAGCGGTGCCTAGACGCCCCAGCAAAGAATGTGCTAGGTGCTGTACAGACCCATAATAAGGGATGGTCCCCATCCTGGAGAACTTACAATGGTATGCAGAGATGAAGTGACTTGCCCAATATTGCATTATAGGTCAGTGTTAGATCCAGGAATATCACCCATTTGGCTTCCTGAGTCCCAGTCCAGTGCTCTTCCCGCTATAGTGGGCCACACTATTACAGTAACTACGTGAATCTCTTATCAGCTCCTTTTCTTTCTTTAAATGTAAGTGTATATACAGTCCATACAATGTACCCTTCCAAGTGGAAGGAAATATCTGCAGAGCATGTGTGTGCCCTGCTCCTTGGAGCATTGTTCCTGGCTGGAACACCATTTGACAGCAGCGTCTGTTTACTTTGTCAGTTTTCTATTAAAATGAAAAGTCTGAACACACACAAGAGCAGTGGAATCTGAAACCATTTGAAAATGGGGAGGCAAGGCTGCCGTGTGCAAGGTACTTTCGGAGCTTGGACACCGCACTGGGTAAAAATCCTACTGCCTCTGATACACACAAGCTCTCTTTTAGCCCCTGGGGCTGTGTTTCTTGTTCCATAGTCTCCTCTATGCTGGAGAGCCCTGATATAAGAAGGGTCCCTGAGCAGCAGCAGACACAAATCCCTGCTAGTGGAACTCCACTGGGCCATGGTCTCAGGGGGTGGATGCTAGAGCACAGAACCTCCATGTGGATTGCTCCTGCTTCCTGGCCAAATGACAGGATCTGCCACTTTGTTGGTCCCGTGGTTCATTCCTCAGCTGGGAAGCCCTCCCAAATCCATTGGAGGGATCAAGGAGAAGCTCTGCTAGGGGATTCTCATGTGTTTTTCCTCTTCTTTGATGCCTCCTTCCTTCCTCCTCCTCCCTAGGTTTTACTGCTAGAATGGGCAATCTTTCCGTTCTAATGCACGCAGAGCAGTACACGTGCATGGTAGTTGAGAACCACATGCAAACCATGATCCTTGAACTTAATAAAATATAAGGGTCTAATCCTCTACCCACTGAAGTCGATGAGTGCTTTGCCTGTGACTTCAATGGAAAAATAAAAGGACACAGAAAAGCAAGATGACAAGGGGACAAAGACTGGCCTGGCGATCAATACAGAAAGGCTTTGCGAAAGGGGTTGGGTTTAAAGAGGGATTTGGAATGAAAGTACTTGGCACATATAAAGGCAATAGCATGGAAGAACACATGGGTGCTGGGAGTAGGAGTGCTGAGGGTGCTGCTGCACCCCCGGCTTGAAGTAGTAATAACCCAAATACATGGTTCCCACCTTCAACACCCCCAGTATAAAAATTGTGACAGCACCACTGGAAGAACATGAGCTACAGAGAGTGAGAGAAAGCACAAGGAGCACCTAGGAGAGGAGAGTGAGAGGAGAATAGGAATGAGGTTTAAACTATAGATTTGTGCTAGCCAATGAAATATCTGTACTGAACATATACAATTTGTGTAGCAATCAGAAGTTCTACATAATAACCGAAGACATCCCATCTTGCACAAGGTGAGAGGGGGCAAACTGGCAGTGGCTTGGGAGCAAGGAGCCAACATAGAAAAGAGAAACATGGAAAAATAGCCATAGTATGCACTTACCTGGCATTTTCTGTGCTTATCAAAGTGCTTAACAAAGTGCTTAACAAGCATAAATGGGTTAATTCTCACAACGCCCCCGGGAGATAGGCAAGTATTATGATCCCCATTTGCAGATGGCGAAACTGAAGCAGGGAGAGGTTAAGTGACATACCCAAAGTCACACAGGGTTTAGTGGCAGAGCTGAGAATAGCACCCAGCTCTCCTGACTCTCAGCTCCACGGGTCTCATTCTCTATTGTGCAACTTTACCCTGCTCTCTGGAAACATAAAGGGGAGAGAAACAGGATACTGAGAATATCCTCTGGGCAGGCACTTTCCTAACTGGCACAGAGCTGGCAGAAGGGCTCTATGTTGGTATAGGGGACATATCAAGGGTGGTCCAGGAAACTGGATGGGAACAAGCTCATTGCACTGTGGTTATCCTCGGCTTCTTCGCTGAAGCAAAGCATAAATTACAGCAGCCTCCGGCTGCTCCGAGGCCAAGCACACCGCTTAATTTGTCATGGAAGAGGTACCAGGGCTCAAGCAATTTTTTTTTTACTTTCATAACTGATGTGGCAAGCTCAGAAGTGCTGGGGCTATGAACCGCCAAGCCTAGAGGTGCCAAGGCTCAGCCCTGGCAAGCCCGGGCACAAATTAAGCACTGGCCAAGCAGAATCTCTAGCTACCCCAAAATACATGGAGCACAGGGGTGACTTGGAAAACTCTTTTCCCCTTCTCCTGCCTTCCAGTTATTGCCACAGAATGCAGCCCATTGTAGCTCCATGGTCAGCTCATTGACCCAGTAAAACTGGTAACAGCCAGCAATTTTTATTGAGAAAAAGTGACTCCATTGTCCACGATGGGTGCCTTGGAATTAAAAAAAATATATCAACATTTGGCGCTGGTTGCCACTTTCTGAGCTAAAAACTGAGGGCCAGATGCTCACCTGGTGTATATTGCAATGAAGCTATGTCAATTTGCACCAGATGAAGATCTAGCCCCCAGATTGTCAGCTATGCCTATCATAGACAAGATTGGCTGAGGATTCTCCCTACACAGAAAAACGTGACAGACAGGCAGTGCTGATAGAGTTTGTCTTAACCAACCCCAGCAGGCAGTTCAGTTCAGAAAGACATGCTTGGCAGTTTTGCCAATGGTGGCTCCCTGAAACAAAATCGACAGCCATTTCTCAGAATTATTGCCAGGGTATTAGGACAATTATTGCTTTCCTCTAGCCATGGATGTGTAAAAACGTGATGCCTCTTTTTGCAAAATTCTCATCTCCCTCTGTGGCAAAATTTAGTAACTGTCAGTCATTTCTGCCTTGAGGGGTGGGAGGGAATCCTCTGTCATATCAGAAAATGAGAAAATTGTCAGTATCTTAAGTGTATGTGAAAAATAGCAGCCTTTTACTTCCATTTGGGAAAATGGATCCTGGTTGCAACGATTTGCAAATGTTGGCAGCGTCTTATAGTTTTAAAAATGTTAGTGCTTCTAGGTCAGGGGTCGGCAACCTTTCAGAAGTGGTGTGCCGAGTTGTCTTTTATTCACTCTAAATTAAGGATTACGTGTGCCAGTAATACATTTTAATGTTTTTAGAAGGTCTCTTTCTATAAGTCTATAATATATAACTAAACTATTGTTGTATGTAAAGTAAATAAGGTTTTTAAAATGTTTAAGAAGCTTCATTTAAAATTAAATTAAAATGCAGAGCCCCCCCGGACGGGTGGTCAGGATCCGGGCAGTGTGAGTGCCACTGAAAATCAGCTAGCGTGCCGCCTTCAGCACACGTGCCGTAGGTTGCCTATCCCTGTTCTAGGTATTTAAAAATTCCAGAGTTCTCCGTATTAAAAATATTATCTTGCTCTCAGCAGCATTTCTCAGAAGTCTCTGTCCTTATCAAAGATGAACTAGCCTTGTAGGATACTGGGTATATTTGGAAACCAGTATCTGAGCTGGTGTTTTTATGCAGAGTAAACGGATTTTGATAGGACAATCTCTGAGGATAGCCTGTGTATGTGAATTTAGGATAAAGAACACATGTCTTAGATGAGGCATGAGTCTCATGTTTATAAATATTATCAATTTCCTCTCACTAGAACCAAGAACAGAAAATCAGACAATAAGTATATATTTTTTAAAAGTACCTTGAGTAAGTCATCAATCCCCAAGTGCAGGGGTAGGCAACCTATGGCATGTGTGCCGAAGGCAGCACACGAGCTGATTTTCAGCAGCACTCACACTGCCCGGGTCCTGGCCACCCGTCCGGGGCGGCTCTGCATTTTAATTTAATTTTAAATGAAGCTTCTTAAACATTTTAAAAACCTTATTTACTTTACATACAACAATAGTTTAGTTATATATTATAGACTTATAGAAAGAGACCTTCTAAAAACATTAAAATGTATTACTGGCACACGTAATCCTTAATTTAGAGTGAATAAAAGACAACTCGGCACACCGCTTCTAAAAGGTTGCCGACCCCTGCCCAAGTGCATTACACATACTCTTGGTGACAGACCGGTAGAGAGAACAGGAACTTACTGGGCACAGAGCCAGTCTTAGAATTGGTCCCTCCTTTTTCAGGGCTGAGTCACTTCAGTAGGCTCAGTTTTGCCTACCCCAAGCATTCTAAAATCATGAGCGCTCCTCCTCCTCTCCCAAAGAGGCAAGGGCAACAGCATGGGGTCCTTTCTATGCCCAGAAGTGACAGCACAGGCTGACTTCCCCTCAGGCATAGCAGAGGTGGCAGCCGGGATCCCCTCTAATCCCCTGGCGAGGCAGAGGTGGCAACAAGAGGTTCCACATCTTGTTGCAGTATTTTGGAGGGTATTTGTTTAAACGGGTGGGCCAGACCTGTTGCATTCTTCTATTCTGGCCATGCACAGAGTTCTCTCCTGGGATGGTTTGGGTGGGGAGCCCCAGAGCAGAAGATCTGGGAGTTAACACCCCACTGAAATGCATGGGGCAGCTCATACCTCTGAACTATCATTTCAGGCTGCCTGCAGACTCAGTCAGATATCACAGTATTGGTTACGCTCTGTGCACGCTGTGAAGCTTTAAAGTGAAAACTGAGATTCTGATGTAACCGCATGACTCCAGTGGCCTTAGATACTGCCTACCATGCCTGTGCCTTAAACGAGCCCTGCTTAACTGATGCAAGGCAATGGAGAGTCAAGGCCCAGCATCTCATACCTGGGGATGCCAAAGCGTGGTTTAATTCAAGCCTGAAGCTCAGGTAACTAATACCACCTAGAACCCCTAGTGTTAAAAGTCTAAATCTTGTCTACATTCAAAGGGGTTGGCTTGAGTAAGGTGTCAGGAGCCCGGAGTGACTATTCCTGCTATTCGCGCAGTATTATAGCAGCTAACCTTCTTGGTATCCTTACATTTTGCATCTCTCTGTTGGAATATGTGTGCCTTTTGTTTTTATGATCCATCTCTTATTTTTATTCCCCCATGAGATTTGTTTGCCCTGCTCTTTTTTTGCACTGGGCCTCTATGAGTGACTAGAACTCAGGGCTCTCACTGTCAGTACAGTAGACATGACAGAGCAAAACTAGCAGTTGGCATTCAATGGACACCTGCCCTGTGGCCCCCACAAAACACTTAAAATAGCTTTTGTTTGATAAAATATAGTACCTGTAGCTTGAACAATGGACTATGACAAGGTACATGCTTAATGTGCTTATTGTGCCTAGCGTGACTATCATATGCTAAGGTGAGTGTTTACCTGCCAGACTGAAGGTAGAGTGCTGTAAATGGGCCTAGAAGGCCTAATAATGCCATTATAACATGTGCTTTAAAAAATGATACCAATACACTAAATAAAATAAAGTTTGTTTCATTACTTGGACCCCAAAAGAGTGTCTAAGGGAAACATTATTTAAAATGTTTCTTGAACGAAAATCTGAATGTTGCCAATAAACAATGCAGCACTTTACAGGCGTTCTGTGTCTGTCATCTGTTGATGCTGCAGGAACAGTAGATGGTGCTGTGGGAGTGCTACTACACTAAGGAGATTCAAGGGAGTCATTTGTTTGCTATGATAGTGATACTGGCAGCTGGGCGGTTACTCCTCTGCTCTCTCTCCTTCAAAGAAGTGGATATGGTAACAAATGGACCCTTCATTTCCATGCTTTGGGGCAGATGTGATATTTCTGGGCTTCTCCAGCTCTGAAGCTGAAAGTAAGCGTATAGCTGTATGTCTCAGAGACAGATCCCATATCCAGTTCTGCTTCAGTCTCATCTCAGTGGTTTCTACATTGCACTTGTTCTCCAGCAATTCCTGCTTGGCTGGCTGTGGATGAAGAAGAGCAGCATTTTCAGGAACTGTAGTGAGCCGTTTCTCAAAGCTTGGGCTGGACCTTCCACAAGGGAACTTTGTGCAGTTTGCATGTTTTATTTCAAAGGCTTTTTGTCCATCCTGTGTGTTCTCAGTGAACGAAATAACACATTTTATTTGCATTCATTCCCCAGTTCTGAAACTGAACTGCGTTTCTGATCTAATTATCCCGCCTTACCCAAACAAGTGTAATGGCTTTGAAAATTTTCCCTGTCTTATTTTGACACACCCTACATCTGGGTTTTGGTACAATTGTGAGAGACTTTAAACACTACTTGTAGCATGGAAGAAAAGAGGGTGATATTTAGTAGATCTTCGCCTTGACTTTTAAGGGAAAAAAAACCCCAATCTTCAAACTCATTGCTGGCAATTGAGAATGCTGTTAGACTGAACTCTCTTCTGAGTGAACAAACACTTAAAGATCTATTTATACCTGCCCTTAAGCAGACGTACTGTAGGTGGAAATGCTATAATTATTTCCTGGTACTGGTTTCCACTGTCCTATAAAGGTCTCCTGGCAGCAGTTTGTTAAAGAGCTACTGCCAGATGTAGGAAAAGTTAAAACAAACCCAAGCTAACAACTAAACTGATTTGACTAATACCCAGTTTACCAGCTGTAATAAAGGTAAAACACACAGGAGTGCTGCTAAGAGACAGGTCTTTATTGTCTAGCCCTGGTCACTTGAAATGGTTCAGGATTACAAACTGTTCACATGACAGGGATCAGTATCCAATGTCTCCAATAGCTACTGATACAACAGCCCAATAATTTTTCTGCATTCCCTTTCCCATCAGTGCTTATTTTCAAGTTAATTTTGTTTGTAGAAGAGCACCTCTCCTTTAATCAGCTTCCCACTTCTCTTATTACCCCGGACACCTGGCTTATATCTCTGAGCTGAGGACCCACTCCGCCCGCCACCATGTTAAACAAACAAGATCACAAAAGCTGAAAATAACTTTTACTGGCTGCACATTACAACACAGAAGCATCTCGTCACCAGATAGGAACTACAGCTGCCTCCCAGGCAGCTTATGTGAGAGTTACACACATTCCAGTACTCCCAATATTATGGCCACCGGCCATCATGCTGGATATCAGTTCACAAGTTTTATGGAATTGATTGCAGTGTCATAAATACAGTAGATTGTAGGCCAGGTAGGAGGAAATAATTAACAAAAGAGGAAGGCGCTTCTGTTAACACATGGTGGTAGGCCAGCATACACTATGGAAGTAATTTTTAATGTTCTAGAGTGGGATTTTTGTAAAGGTGTCCGGCAAGTTGATTGATTTGTTTGTTTTACGCTACGGTGTATTACAATGAACTGGCTATTGATTATGTTTACCACTGCCCTCTACTGTGTGGAGTCCAAACTGCTCAGCTGTTTGACATAAGACATATACACAACTAAAGATGATTTTCCTTTAGTTCAAATGACGAGAGCCTGTGTTTTTGGAGCTGTAGGATGTGTGTTCTATCACTGATATTGCCATGAAGTTCTGGCTGGTGTGATGTGCAGAGCAGTGGTAACTGTGAATTACTAAAAAAAGGAGCAATTTAGGGTGGTTTTAGTAAAATATATTTTGGAAGATTTGCCAGACGGCTGGCAAAAGCTTATTAAACTCTTGCATTTTTCAAAGCCAGCCATATTGCCATCCTTCAGACAGTCACTTAGGACTGACATTGCTCAGTAAGGCTGTCTTTTATGTTTGCCTTGTTTCTATTTATTTCTAGCTGCAGATACAGATGGCATGGTTTCTTTTGTTTCATTAAAAGATTCCTTGAGCTAAACTTTAAAAGATTTGTCTTCAGAGATCAAAGTCAGCCAAATGTATGTTTGCCATTTTTCTGTTTCTCAAGGATATAAGCTTTCAGTTCAATCGGGTAAAGGTGACACTCTAACAGAGCACCAGATTGAGACATCGGGTGACTTGGCTAAAGTAGTGCTGATCAGCAAATTACAGGATAATAATAAACACCTATATCATTGAGATTATCAAATGTAAATTTAAACCAAGGACCAATGGAAAATTATGCCCCAGCCACCACCAGTTTACACAGTTTACACAGCTGAGTGAAGGCACTGATTACTAACTTCGGAGCCAAACGCTTCCAAGTTCTAAGTCAGGTCTGTCACAATCATTTGCATACTCTTGAGCAAATCACATACAGACAGTTTTTCAAAAGTGGCCATTGATTTAGCTGCCTCGTGCATTTAATGTTTGGGTGTCCAACTTGAGACACATTGGGCCTGATTTTTTAGATTGACTGCTGTATACAACAGCCAGGACTCATCTGTGTCACTCCTTTACATTGCAGGGGAGTGTGATTTTTTTGGGGGTGCGCTGAACGTATTTTGCATCCTGGCTAGTAAAATTATTCCTTGACCTAGCTGGTGCCAGGTACATTTTTCAGAACCTACGATTTGATGGCGCTGCTGAAAGGATTCAATGTTTGTAAAGTGCTTTGCAGATGTAAAGCCCTATAGAAATGCTGAGCATTAATATGGATGGTTTGAGTATGTCTTAGATATAAATCATCTTACTCTGTCTGACCTAGTCTCCTAATTGAGAATCATTTATTCCTTGGCGACTCATCCGTACCACTATTCTACCTTTTCACAATAGAGCAGCAGCATCAAGCTGCAGATGTTTGCCCTGAGGACCCTGATGCCTCATTGCATGACAAATTAGAGGGGATTTAGTAATCTGACATGCTGAATTCTGGTTCCATCCCTAAAGGTGACATTCAATCCAAACCCCTGAGTTTTGCATTTCTTTTTGTCTTAGATTCAGACTAGGACATGGCTCTTCAGTTGATTGTGTGAATTCTGCTTCTGTGTATGCTCCAGTAGGATTAGAAGGCCTTAGAAAGGGATTCTGTTCAAGCCTTTTTGTCTCTGTCATTGACTTTAGACACACTAGCTATATTTTAGGGCATGGAGCACAAACCACAAGGCATAACCAAAGCCGTTGCACTCATTTCATTCTGTGGGTACTGCTGCAAAAAACCTAAATAACCTCCTAAGTCCTTACTAAGAAATGCTGCTACTACTGCTGCCATTGTTTCTGCAGCACTAATTTTAAATACATTACTTCACCTGGATCATGCTGCCTTTTCCTCTGTTTGCTATGGAGGACCGTGGTTTAAAGGACATTCTCTCCTGGAACTTAATTTAACTGGATTCATCACTGCTCCAAGACCACCCTGGGATGAGACCCTGCCCTTTTTGCTCTGGGTATTCCCCTGTATATTTGAAGAATTTCTTTCCAAGGGCTGGTTTTCACTGCAAAATTAACTCAAGTTCTCACTCGAGTCCCGTCCACTCACCAAAACCTCTCATTTGTGTATGATGGTGCTTTGCATTCTAGTTGGCTGGCCCAACAGGGGGTATAGGTTAAAGCTTGAGTGACGCTAGACCTCCACTGCCACCCCACAATTCCAGAGAGGAACAGAATAAAGGAGAGAGGGGGGTGAGGAAGAGGAAGCAGAAGCTGTGATGGAGGCTGCAGTTAGTGGGAAGCTCCTGCAGGAGACCCTTGACCATAGAATCATAGATTATTAGGGTTGGAAGGGACCTCAGGAGGTCATCTAGTCCAACCCCTCAACCAGTGGAAAGAGTTTTGTCCTGGAAGCCAGAGCTAGAGGACACTGTAGAGAGATTGCAGAGAGTGAGAAAGGCTTCTGCAGGGAAGAGATTGGTTTGTTAACCAAGCTTCTGACTTGCTTTCCCTAGAGTGAAAAGAAGATGTATTTGAACACTTCCCCAGACACAAGCAAACCTCCCAAACAAGAAAGTACAATTCACAGCTGCAAAAATACGCCCCAAAAAATGCAGATGGGTCTGAGCTATGAAGTTCAGAGTTTAGTTTAGAGCCAAGTCAGAACTTAGCCAAAGTTCAGGCATACATTTAGTGTTCTGGTTCAAAATCATCTCCGCAATCATTGGCCAATAATTTAGAAAACCATGACATGATAAAAAGACATTTTAAAAGCATCAGGGAAAAAAGAGGAAACCCATATGATGGGGAAATACCACATTCATTGAGATAAAAGACTGTCTGAAGCTTTCAAAAATGACAGAGGAGAGATGCAAGTACATACTCTTCACACCAGTAAAAGGGACACATTTCCAGTCCAGGCTGCATTTGACAGAGAACACACTCATATTATAAGAGGCCTGTTTTCAGCTTCACCACCTAAGACTAAAGAGAGATTCAAGACCCTGGTTTTTTCTGTGTAGTTCCCTTTGCTTACAAGTCCCTCTGCATACCTCATACCCTTCCAACTTTCCTATGTACACTAATCATTCAATCATCCAAACATGACAAGGAGAAGTTTAACTCTCTCTTGTTCTTTTGAAGAAGGGAAATGGGTAGATGACAAGAAAATATGGCCCAGACGTGCCATCAGTAGACTGAGCCATGGCAATCCTTAGAGTGTGGAGGACACCATTTTGCTCCACATGGCGCACGCAAGGTAACAATGCCTTGAGGATGCCATTTGGCTGTACAAAATGACATTCTCCGTGCTGTCTGGGTTCCTGGGATGAAATAATTCATTAAAATGGAGTCATGCCAGCAAAAAGTTTGGGAACCTTCAATCTAGGTATATATTCATCAATCTTAAAATCACCCAAATTAAAGCTTAACTAAATTGTCAGTGTTGAACCAACGCTCCTCAAGTGGCAAAGGAATTCAAAGTAACCCACAGGCAAGTGAGGCCTGTGTGAATAGATAGGCTTCCTTCCATTTCATTGCAAAACCGTCCTGATTTTATGAAAAGTACTCATATTATGTCTCAGAATACAGGATTACAATGAGGGGGCATTTTCAAGCAAAAGGATATTTCCAATGAAAACATTTGGAAACATATTTGCATTTTCACATGCTTTTGAATGGAACAAATGCATTATGAGAAGCTTCACAAATTAAAAATTATGTGACTCAAAATCAAATGATAAGAATGAAATGATAAGCATTTCTAGGGAAAAGAATTAAATGTTGACATTCATGAAGTCTTAGTTATTAGAGGGTTATGAGTCAGAGTCCAGGGAGAGGAGATGAGTTTAGAGAGTTGGGAGTTTGAAAGACCACAGTGGGGGGAATTGCACCTGTCAAGATGACAGATAAATGAACAGATAAGGTTGCAGCAGAAAATTGATCAAGATAATGCAGAAGGAAAGTGAAGTCTTATGACAGCAGGTGGATTTGTAGCATCTAGCCCCAAGAAGTGGAAATAGGACTATGGTGAAAGTAAACAGTAGATTTATTTATTTGGAGCACAGATAGCTAAATCAAGAGCTTTCAACTCTGAACATGAATCTCAAAGAAGTTCCAAGACAGTTTAAAATGCTCCACCATTCACTCTAATCAGAGAGTGAGTCAGTACTCAATTATATTCATCCAATTTTGTATTCCATTTTCTATGTGTTGGTGACAAAGCAGTTGAGATAATATGGTCATATGGCAGAATCATCTTCTTGACAAAAGCTGAGATATATTAGCTAAAATAAAAATTATGTGGCTCTCAATCCTAATGCTCCAATGCATAAGCTAATCATCAAAAAGAATCAGGAAGAAATCTCTCTCTCCCATCCCCAAACCTGGTCTGGTAGTGTATCATAGGGTAGGGTTTATATGCCTTCCTCTAAAGTATATAGTTATTGTGGATAGTTCTCTGAAAATATCCACTCAATGTGCAGTGGCAGTCAAAAAAGTGAACAGAATGTTGGGAATCATTAAGAAAGGGATAGATAATAGGACAGAAAATATCATGTTGCCGCTATATAAATCCATGGTACGCCCCACATCTTGACTACTGTGTGCAGATGTGGTCGCCCCATCTTAAAGATATATTGGAATTGAAAAAGATTCACAAAAGGGCAACAAAGATTATTAGGGGTATGGAATGGCTGCCATATGGGGAGAGATTAATAATACTGTTGGAAAAAAAAGATGCCTATGTGGGGCTATGATAGAGGTCTATAAAACCATGACTGGTGTGGAAAAAGTAAATAAGGAGGTGTTATTTACTCCATCTCATAACACAAGAACCAGGGGTTACCAAATGAAATTAATAGGCAGCAGGTTTAAAACAAACAAAAGGAAGTATTTTTTCACACAATGCACAGTCAACCTGTGGAACCTTGCCGGAGGATGTTGTGAAGGCCAAGACTATAACAGGATTCAAAAAAGAACTAGATAAATTCATGGAGTATAGGTCCATCAATGGCTATTAGCCAGGATGGGCAGGGATGGTGTCCATAGCCTCTGTTTGCCAGAAGCTGGGAATGGGTGACAGGGAATGGATCACTTGATGATTGCCTGTTCTATTCAATCCCTCTGGGGCACCTGGCATTGGCCACTGTCAGAAGACAGGATACTGGGCTAGATGGACCTTTGGTCTGACCGTTCTTATGTTTCTTATGTGCTTGTGGCTACTGTTAGATACAGAATATTGGACTAGACTGGCCATTAGTCTGTTAACAATATAGCAATTGCTACTGTGTTCAAGTTTCTACTTGCTTGTCAATTCAAGAGAAAATATTCTGTTGTAAAGAATGAGCTGGCTTGTGTGTGTGTGTGTGTGTGAGTGTGTGTGTGTACATGTATCACTGCCCTGCACTGGGTAGATTCAGAATTGCTCAGCTATGTATTATAGGCTCTTTACTAGTAATGACAAACAAATCTTCTTCTTTGGTTGAAATGGTAAGGACCTGTGATTTTTGGAGAAGGAGGATCTGAGTTTTATCCTCACTGCCACTAAAGTACCAAGTAGCCATAATGTGCAAAATGGTAGTCATAAAATCCTGGGAGACCTAGACTGGTCGCAACAGATTTGACATAGTGTATTGCCATTACAGGAGGTTGGTGCAGGGTTAGATGGACCATTCGTCCAATCTAGTAAGGTAAATACAGCACTATGTTAATTTGGAAAAAGTAAGAATTAGAAAGAATTAGGGGGTTGGAGAAGAGAGTCAGTGGGTTCACTATACTTTGGAGTTGTTGTAATAAGTGGATGATTTAGTCTGAGTGACCAGTGACAGATTCAGTCCTCCTGTAGTGATGCCTTATAAAAATTGGGAAATAGGACCGTGTTAGAACCTGCTTTTCACCTCTCAGGAAGAAACATGGGACCTGAGTCTTCTCTCCATTACACTAGTTTCACATCTGTGTAACTCCATCGTTTTTAATAATTAGCGGAATTGTGGCCAGATCCGAAGCCCACTGAAGTCAACAGGAGATTCCCATTCACTTCCTGGGGCTTTGGGTCACATCCTTAGAGAATTGGGACCAAATCCTCAGCTGTTGTAAACTGGTGTAGCTCTATTGGGTTCAGCTGGCTCTTTATGTCTGCAGTGGTTATTTCAGACATCTGGAATTTTTTTCTCTATCCCTCACTCATTTCCTTCTGCAACCTGTTTTATCTGCACAGCCCTCTAACAAAGGTACATTTTAACTGGCATGGTTTCATAAAGCAGAGACTCCAGTTAGTCTCTCCTCAAGCTAGTATCCTCTTTGGAGCTGGAAAGTTTGATGGGTTCACAGCAGGGGGAAAAGATAGTACCTACAAAGGAGTCTTAAGTGATGTTCAGTCTTGGAGGAATTGTCCTTTGAAATTTAGTGCCCCAAGTTCAAATCTCACTTTATCTGGATGGAGACTTCCTCATTTAAGGCAGCTTTGAAAGCCTGTTCCTCTTATGAAAACAATTTCCATGCTGTGTGTTTTAACGAGACATTGACATTCAAACTCACTCTACTTTGAAGTCACCATCATTCAAATTGTCACAGCTTGACAGCACAGCAGGTTACTGGAGGCTTCTTGAATTAATGCTCTAAGACTCAGTATTAATGAATGTAACTATCAGCTTTACTGACTATGTCTACTCTGCATGATATCTATTAAGGACTGACTAAGCTACCAAATTCCTGTTCCAGCACACCCTGGGCTGTATATAAAATACTATTAATTATTATTATTTATTATTTGAATTGCAATAGCATTTAAGAGCCCCAGTCATGGACCAGGACATTGCACTGTGCTAGGTGCTGTACAAACACGGAACCAAAAGATGGTATTTGCCCCGAGATCTTACAATCCACGTAAAATACAGGATTAATTCTTTAGGGGCTGTTTCAGAGTGGAAGCCGTGTTAGTCTGTATCAGCAAAAATGTGGAGTCCTTGTGGCACTTTAGAGACTAACAAATTTATTTGGGCACAAGGTGCCTCAATGATTCCTCTTTAAGGGCTGTGTCATCAATAGTTGTTCTAAGATATTGATCAGGAATGTGATGAGATCTCCCATGGACATTACAATTTTTTTTATTTTGCTTTAGACTTTTTTTCTTTTAAATAAACACTGTACAGCAAGAATTCAGTCATCAGTGCTTAGGAAAAGGTCATAAAAGCAGTTCAAACAAGGTGTCTCTTTTACAGACTACATTACAGGAGCAGTTGACTAACAAGCAATGCTTCCTTTTAAAGGTGACGTGAAAAGGAGAGCGGGAAAGAAATAGCGGTTTTGCCCTCTTTTCTTCCCAAGATGAATAAGGCCAGAAGGTTGGGGTTCTCCCATCCTTATACACAGCCAAAAGGTTAGCTTTTTTTTTTTTTTTTTTTTAACATGACAAATTCAGGACATATTTACCTTGTTTTTCCTGAAAGACTAGAGAACAAGGAGAGGCTGATCCTCTTCCCACTGGCTTTATGGGAACGTTGCTAGTGGCTTCAATTGGAACAATTGAAGACTCGCGGCTTACAGGATCAGATAGTAAGGAACTGTTGAAGACTTTTATTCATATTATTTAACACTCTTTGGTTGTTTTATTTTTCTGAAAAAGGAGAGGTTCTGCTTAAAAAAAACAACTCATAGAAATGGAAGGAATATCATGTCTTGTCTGGTTTCAGAGTAGCAGCCATGTTAGTCTGTATCCGCAAAAAGAACAGGAGTACTTGTGGCACCTTAGAGACTAACAAATTTATTTGCGCATAAGCTTTTGTGGGCTACAGCCCACTTCTTCGGATGCATAGAATGGACCATATAGTGAGGAGATATATATACACATACAGAGAGCATGAAAAGGTGGAAGTTGTCTTACCAACTCTGAGAGGCCAATTAAGTAAGAGAAAAAAAAATGTCTTGTCTGTTTGTTCTAGGTCTCTGATGGAGGATCCAGAAGTGTGGACTGAAAGCTCACTGTTTTAAATGAAGAGCCAAGGGTGTTAAAACTTTAACAGAAAAGCTTCTTTCTCTTCTGTTTTTCAGGACTTTGTGCTAAACAGATGTTTAAAAACGAACAAAAATGAAGAGTTTAAAACGTCTGAATGAAAATCACTTTCTCTTTCAGTTATTCAAGTTTCACAACCTTAATATCTTTGATAAACTTACTAGTTTTCCAGGAAAAGAGGGTTTCCATCAAAATACAGCGTAGATAAGACCTGAATTCATAATGTTGAAAAACTGACTAACAACCCCTGGTTCCCTTTAAAGGTGATCTGAAAGGAAGAAGAGACAAGAAATAGGGGTTGTGCCCTTTTTTGCTCACTGAATAACAGTTAGACAGTCACAACTCCATAATTTGGACTATAATCAGGTACCATGGAACTAACTGACCATAAATTGTCATTCTTCCATTTAAAAGGTGCACTATAGAAGAAAAAACATCCTGAGTTTTAATAAAATTTTCCTTAGATGCTGGCCAATCTAGTGGATAAAACATTTAAATAGCAAGCCTTCTAGAGGTGGTTTTTAAAAAAAAGTTTTCTTTCTTTCTTGGCTTGTTTTCCTCATTTTCTACAGATTTTTTTTTTTGCTACTCATTAACAATTCCCCATTTCTTTTTTTATATCATTAATCCTGTAAATTTATATACACCTCTACCCCGATATAATGCGACCCAATATAACGCGGTAAAGCAATGCTCCGGGGGGGGCTGCGCACTCTGGCAGATCAAAGCAAGTTCAATATAACGTGGTTTCACCTATAATGCGGTAAGGTTTTGTTGGCTCCCGAGGACAGCGTTATATCGGGGTAGAGGTATATATATTTCTCTTTGTTATTTTTCTTGATATTTTTATTTATATTCCTCCTTATTCCCTACATTCTCTCACTTCTCTTTTTGGCTGGCCATCCCAGGACCTCCTCCAACACTCAGATTACCTGAGGCTTTCCTGTTGGCCTGTTACTCTAGGACAGATCCTTCCCAGGGAATAGAAAATATGGGAGCTGAAGCTAAATGGGGAGTGGGGCTTTGACCCCTGATCTTCACAAAAGGATGTCAGGTTTGTCCTATTTTTATTCCTCTCTCTTAGCCAGCAACTGAATTCTGTGTCTTGCCCAAGACTATAGTGATTTTTCCCAAGGAAGAGGCAAACTTTGATACATTTCACTTTAGATTAACAGAGAACACCACCCCTACCAGCACACTGCTGATGAATGACAGATCACCTTTTCCTTATAGGCACAGCGGTGCTTTGTACAACAGAGCATATTCCATAGTGGTGTTTAATGGCATTTTATAAAAATCAGTTGTGCCTATCCTGCAAAGACAACACAGGCTTGGAGAAGTTTTTCCATAGTGAACTGATTGCAAGGGGCTGGATGTAACCATACTGGGGTATTGAGGCCTGACCCTTGATAGTCAAGCTCTAGCTCTTGGTAACAATGCATCTAGAATGTGAACCAATGAAAGACTCTTATTGACTTCACTGGATTTTGGAACAGGACCACAGAGCTTCTAGACACTGGACAAAGGTAATTTTTTCTCTTTTGGATACAGTAACCCAATATAAAACCCAAATATAAATCTTGACCTGAAGAAGGCCCTGAAATGAATTGTTTCTAGACCCAAATAATGATCTCTGCAACAGAATCCAATCACTCTGAATTACTTGTTTGAGTGACAATAGAAAATAGAAAATAATGTCTTCATTACCCATCAGTCCTGCTGGTGAAATCTTTAGTGACAGCTACAGAAAAATCACTTTTTCCACATTCCAGAGACTGTCTTTATTTATCTCAGTTCCTACTTCATTATCACCATGGCTGCTAACACCAGCAAAGACCTAAGACTGGATCTCACAATAAAGTCAGGACTTGTCTCATGCAGTCCACCTCAAATCCCTAGAACATCACCACTTTGTCTGAACTCCTCTGCTGTTAGCTATTCCACATTTTATGGGCCTGATTTTTCACTTTGTTAAAGCAGTTTTACAGCAAGGTTCTTCCACTGACTGAGCCTGATCAAAGTCCTTCGGAAGTGGTGGTCAAAGATCTCTTGAAGTTAAGCAGCATCTGATGCAGTCATGTTTATGGAGAAGTTATTGCCTGAGTTGATGAAGTTAAATGTAAGAGAATCTACTCCACATTTCAGGATCACAGTAATAGGAGAAATGTGTGGGAGAGCAATCAGGATGCATGACGGTGGTCACGTTTTAGATAATAGGGATAAGTGTGCTAAAAGCTGCTGCAAGGGTAGAAATGTGTGTGTTGGGGGGGCATACAGGGGAAATACATTCAATATTTTCCAAATCCAAGCTCCAGTCCCGGCTGAAAGGAGAGATTTGCTTCCACAAAGAAAAGCATTTAAAAAGAGACTGTGTCTGCTTCAGTCCTGTACCCTATAAAGCTTTGTTTCATTGTCAGCATAAATGTTATATACTCTGCAAAAATCAGCATTCACTCAGAGGAGAAGATCAAAAGAAATATAGTCACTGAAGATGTGGATAGTGAGAATAAATTCTGTGTGTATATCAATATACTGACAATTCTGAAGATGTTGCTTCACTTAAGCTATCAGTATTTATACAGCACTAGTAATACATTTTCCCAAGATAGTGTAAATCTTTTAACTTGTAATTTGGTACTTGTGGGTTTACCAGTAAGTGAGGACCCAGAACTCTATAATCCACAAGTACCTTTAATATTAATTAATATTTTATGTAAAAGATGCACTATCAGTTATTTTAGGTACCAAATTTAGATTGTATTTTGGGGGGGAAAGAGGTAGGTATTTTTGTTCTAAATGTACACAGTCCTTTGCTGTGTTACATGAAGCCAAACAGCACTAGGCCAGTGCCTGCACTGGAAAGTGACTAGGATTAGAAACAAGCAAAGGTGCAGATCCTTCAACTGAATGTATGTGGGGTAGAGCGCTGTGCCCTTGCTGAATTTCTGGGGCTCTATGTGAGGGTAGGACCTGATCCTAAACCTAACCAATCTATTTATTTATAGTTTGTCCAGTTTGAGGGAAATGTAAAAAATACACACGTTGGAAAGATGAAAAATAAAAGCCTATTCAGGACAGCACTTCTGCATGTGCTTAAATCCCACGGGCTTCAAGTTAAGCAAGTGCTTAAATGCAGTTCTGAATCAAGATGTTTTCCTGAATTGGGGCCTTAATAATTAATGGTGGTGATAGTATTTCTCATTGACAATGTCCTTTATTTAACAAAAAACAAACAACAGTCTCCCTGAAGATAATGCTTTATCCAGCAAGCTTGTGTTCTAGAAAAGTATGTTTGCTGCAGCCATGTTTGTAAATCAATATCAGAATAAAGGCGGATACACACTGTGAGCTTGATTCTCCCCTTCCTTGTATGTCATAGAGTTATTTACATCTTGTGCAAATTGGGTGTAAAACCATTCTGATGTTGTAGCTCTTTGCCCCTACTTTTCACAGATGGAAATGACTACACAAGGGCAAGGCAGTGGAGAATCAAGCCTAGTGTATTAAGCTGGCTCTGCTGAGATTCCGTATTATTAGAGTTCTTTTTGGTTTCCTTTACTGCCATTTGCTATAAGTAAATGAAGTCTCAAGTTCCTCTATCATAGAGCTTGGGTCCCACCTTTTCAGAGACCACCTCTCTCCCTACGCTACTGTAACCCATTGGTAACTGTACATTACAGGTCCCTCTCTGAAGATGTGAGTCTGTTACAACTCTCCACTGTAGAGCTTAGCTCGTTAGTTCAGACTGTAGCGATTCATTTATTTTAGCTCTAGAGGTTCCTGATTCAGTCCCTGGTGTTGGCCAAGATGGCAGCCACCACATGATACTGCCACTGTTGTGATTGGTGGCTAGGCTCAAGATGGAGCTCCCCCCTTTGGTTTAAGAGAGGGAACTGCTAATAGGGCCTCCCCTGTGGCCTTTGACTCTCCCTCCTCCCTCCCCACATTGGTCTGAAATAGCTCTCATATTGTGCTGGTATGTTAGGGAAGAAGATGGGCTAGGTTTTTCAGGAAGGAAAAGGCACTACACATGTTTTCTCTTAAAATTAATCATCTGGTTGGATAACCTTAGTAATGTGGGTGAAGTTTCACTACTGGACTTATTTTTTATTGGTTTTATTTTTAAAGATTTCCCTAGAGCATAGGGATAGGTGCTTTTTTGTTGTATATTAATAAAAATAAATAAAAGACATTGCAGGTGCAATTCCACGTTCCTCGTGAACCCAAAACTCTTGTTTAAAATCAATTGAGGAGTTTTGGTGTGCAAGGAATGCTGGATTAGACCCTGTATCTTTTAAGATTCTGGTAATTCAATATTAAAGCATTATGGAACCCTACTTATGATGTACTATATGTGGAAGGCATAAAATAGTCACTACAGTGTTGGAGTCAGTGTTCTCTTCCTAGACAGATGAAGGACAATGTCAAGACTTCCTTTGGAAGTGGATTTCATTCTTGCTGCTGCTAACGCATCCTCTGAAGAGGTTGAGGTTATGGTTATGGTTAGCGTCTTTTCTTGCAGTGAGAACCATGTGTCCCAAAGAGTAATGATTTTTTCTATAGTGTATGATATTTGCATTACTACATTAAACATTTTCTTTAAACTATAAAAATGTCCATCTCTATCTTTAGAGCTATAAAAGAGTTAAGGATCCCACAGCTGCCTTAATTCTGAATCTGTTTGCTTTGTGTATTTAATTCAGATCACAACAGTTTCATGTATTTAACGTTAGAAGCACTTAAAAGAAAAAGCTTCCATTTTTATAACCTTTTAAGGCTTGATCATCAAGATTTTGTTTAGCAGCCCACCAGCAGAATTCTTCTGTTTTTCAAGACCACTTGCTAAGCAGATTTCCAGTTGGTGACTTATAAATGCAGTGAAAGTACTGAAATTTAGAGGCGGAGTGAGGGGCAGCATTAATAGGGTTAATTCTCATTCCAGCCTCCAAAATCCTGTCTTCACCATTGGACCTAAAAAGAAGCCATTTCCTTTATCTGATCCATGAAGTTGTGTGCAGCTTTTTACTGCTCCCCAACAAGCTGCTTAGATGGGGAAAACTCCTACTTCCATCTCCATTGAGACCAGAATCTTAAGCAAAATAACATGATGGAATGTTTATTGAAGCAATTGACACCTGCTAATCTGTTGCAACAACAATCAATTCCATTTTTTTTGCCCCAAGTAGCCCAATGATATTTTAATTTAAAAAATATAGCTTTGTCTTTTTACTTGAAATTGCTTTTTGCAATTATTTCACATTATTTTTAAATCAAATTGTAAAAATAATAATACCTCCCCCCTCCCCCCAAAGCCCAAAACAAAACAAAACCACACTGTCCTTAAGTCGCATCTGGGGACTAGATCCTGCAATGATTACTCATGGTACCAATATTGCAAAAGCTTGCAATTTTATCATGAGTCTTGTGATATTTGATGATTTTTTAAAACCCCAGCTCCTGGAGTCTTGTGATAACATGAGAATCCCAACTTCTAGACTCCAAAGAGTTAAGAGTCTTGGTGTTTCCTCTGACTGGTACTTTCAAATCTCTCCTGGGACTCATGCAGCCTTCATGCCAAAATTCTGTGTTATTACACAAACACAGAAAAGGAGGGGGAGGGGGCAGCTTATATTTTGTTTTCTAAAGCCTGTCCCTGCTCATTTGGCTTATTGTCAGGTTTGAAGGTATCCATAAAAACTCAGGTTTAAAACCACAATTGGGGCCTAATAATACACACGACTGATGTTAAAAAAACAAGACAGCGGACTGACTTTTGAGGAGCCTGCATACTGAGGGCCTGATTCTCCACTCACGTAGAATGGTTTTAATCTGATATGACTCCATTGAATTAAATGGTACTACTCCTGATTTCCATTGGTGTGTGAGGAAAACCGCTTCTGAATATTTGGACTCTTGACATTCCAGTGCTGCATTCTCTGTTACATGCAATGATTTTTTTTTTTCTTTTTTAGTTGTGGCAAGGCCCCATCTAAAATCATATGCTTCTATCATTAGTCTTTATCCAGTTAAGAGGTAAACAAGTGCTCTGTTTTACTATTGCTTTTGTGGGTAGTGCCTAAAGGCCCAAATCAGGATCTGGGCCCCATTGTACTAAGCTCTGTACAAACATTTTGGCATCTGCCTCTGTTTTCACTAGGGCACACAGCTCATTTTAGATTAGCTGCTGCTGAACTTTCTTAACCAGTTGTGTGCTGCTTTCCTTGCTCCTGGGCAAGTCAGCCCAGTGGCTGGTGTTTTTCCATGGTGTGCCCCTTTAATGCCACTGAATATGGAAAGTGAGGAGATGGCTTCTCCATTCACTGCTTCTTTCTTTCTCCCCCCTCCCTTTAATTATTTCCCCTCCAAACTGGAGTTTGACGTATTCCTCCTAGATACTGAATGACCAATCAGATGGTTACTAAGGAGTGAATCTAGCCAATCGGCCATCGTTGCTACCTGTGGGTAATATTTTTAGCAGGGGGAAAAAAAAGAGAAGGAGAAAATAAATACACAAGACAATTACATTCCAATCACCTGGTGTGTTCCTGGGTGCTGGTTGTGGCTCCCCTGCCTCCCCCACCAAAAAAACTGGTTTTGAACTCTGCCCCTCCCACTTTCCCTACACTTCTGGGGATGTAACTCTCTCTCTTCCCCCCTTCAGCAGGGTGGTGCCAGCTGCAGTGAGCCTGGCCTAGTGTGGCTCATCGTCACGCCTATAGAAACAGGATCTCTGCCTGCTCTCCTCTTTCCTCATCTCCTTCCTCCCAACCTCCGCTCTCTGAGCGACAGTTTTCCTCACCCAATGGCTTTTCAAGGATGTCCCTTCCCACCTTCTCTAGCCGTCTTTCCTCCCTCCTTGCCTACCCCTCTAACTCCTCCCCCTCTCCCTCCCCTCTGACTCTCTCAGTCTCTAAAATGCCGCAAGAATTCCTTGTTTTTGCTGATACAGACTAACACGGCTCCTACTCTGAAACCTTCCTCCTTTGTGCGTTCCTCACCCTCCCTTTTCTTCTCTCCCTGCCCCCCCTCCCAAGGTGACTCAAGTGGCAGCCCAGCCTCACACTGGGAGGAGGAGGTGACACCAGTGGGTGGGGCTGGGCCGGGCCCTTGGTGACTGACACCTCTGGCAACCAGTGGCAGGAGACCAGGAGGTGTGGCTGCTCCCTGCGTTACCACCCCCCCCCATGTCCCTTCCCATGGAGAAGGGAGATAGGGGATGGAGGGGCAGGCCCAGGTAGCCCCCTTGCCCTTGAGGTGGCCGCGAAGGGGGATAGGGTGGCCTAGCAGGCAGCCTCCGCAGTAACACTTCTGGGGGGTGGGGGTGTTGTGCCACATTCACCTCACCAGCTCCCTCCTCCCTAACTGGTTCCCCCCTCCCACTGCCTTCCAGGGCGCGTCCTTTCCAGGCACCCCAGAGATCATGGGAGATGTAGTTCCATGCTAGCTGCCCCCATTACTGAAGGGGTGGGAAAGGGGTGAGGTAGGGTGTTGATGCAACCAGGCTCTGAGACTGGGAGGGGAGAAAGGTGCGGAGGGGGTGAATGAGATGACATAGCAGGCACTCCTCCCTGGCCCCTGAGATGGGGGGGGGTGGGACACAAAGGGAATGGGGGGAGGGTATATGGAACTGGGGTGTGTGCGGAAGCACAGGGAGGAGTAGATAGATAGAGCGATTAGATAGATTTAGGGGGAAGGAGAGAGCTGGGAGGGGATATATAGGGAGGTAGTAGAGAATGAGATGGGGATGGGAGGGAATGTATGGAGAAGGGGAAGGGATAAAGAGCTAGGAAGAGACATGGCTGGGATGGGATGCACAGCAGTAGGGATGGGGGAGAGGGGTATATTAGGGAGGAATTAGGGGATAATCAAGGGACAGAAGCAGGGGAAGGGAGATTACAGGGGGAAGGGAGATGGAGGCAGCAAGGGAATGGCAAGTGAGGAAGGGCCAGCAGGGCAGTGGGAGGGGGAATAGGGAAGGAGGAATCAATCAAGGTGTGGGAAGCAGCATGGGAGAAGTAAGGCAGAGGTAAGGGATGGGGATGGGTGTTGGGTGGGAAAGGCAGGTATATGGGAGAGGGAAGGAGTAGGAGGGGGTATAAGGGTTGGGAGGAGAAGGGGCTTGGGAGGGGGAGGGCGTTGGGAGGGACAGACAGGTATATGGGAGAGAGGGAGGGGGTAGGCAGCATCAGTGGGGTTGGGAGAAGAAGGGGCCAGGCAGAGTGGTGGGAGGGGGATGGGAGAAGCAGGGGGCAGATGGGTTGGAAGGAGAAGGGAACAGGCAGGGTGGGAGTGTGAGGATGGGCAGGGGTAGGGGATAGAGATGGAGGGGCAGTCAGGGAGAAGGAGGGGTAGATGGGTTGGGAGGAGAAGGGGCCAGGCAAGGTGGGGGTGTGAGGGATGGGCAGGGGTGGGGGGCTGAGTGAGCGGGGCAAGCAGGAGATGGGAGAAGTAGGGGATAGATGGGTTGGGAGGAGAAGGGGCCAGGCAGGGTGTGTGAGGGATGGGCAGGGGTAGGGGTCTGAGTGGGAGGGGCAGGGGCAGGCAGGGAGATGGGAGAAGGAGGGGGTAGATGGGTTGAGAGGGAGTGCCAGGCAGGGTGGGGGTGTGGGGAAGGGGCAGGGGTATGGGGTTGAGAGGGTGGGGCAGGCAGGGAGATGGGAGGAGGAGGGGGTAGATGGGTTGGGAGGAGAAGGGGCCAGGCAGGGTGGGGGTGTGAGGAGGGGCAGGCAGGGAGATGGGTGGAGGAGGGGGTTGATGGGTTGGGTGGAGAAGGGGCCAGGCAGGGTGGGGGTGTGAGGAATGGGCTGGGGTAAGGGGTTGAGAGGGAGGGGCTGGCAGGGTGGGGTGTGAGGAGGGGCAGGCAGGGAGATGGGAGGAGGAGGGGTAGATGGGTTGAGAGGGAAGGGCAGGCAGGGTGGGGGTGTGAGGGAGGGGCAGGCAGGGAGATGGGAGGAGGAGGAGGGGGTAGATGGGCTGGGAGGAGAAGGGGCCAGGCAGGGTGGGGGTGTGAGGAATGGGCAGGGGTAAGGGGTTGAGAGGGAGGGACCGGCAGGGTGGGGGTGTGAGGGAGGGGCAGGCAGGGAGATGGGAGGAGGAGGGGGTAGATGGGTTGAGAGGGAGGGGCAGGCAGGGGAGTGGCGGAGGGAGGGTGGTAGGGGGAGGGGCGGCGCTGGCAGTGCGGTGGGAGGGGAAGGCAGGTCATGGCGGTGAGCGGTGGGAGGGACACGCAGGGCACGGCAGTGCGCGGGGGGCGGTGCCCTGAGGGGCGGGGCAAGGGAGGGGATATATATGGGCGCGGTGGGAGCCCCGCGCAGGAGAAGGAGTGAAGCTGCTGTGGCGGAGCTCGCCTGTCCCGGGGTGTGAGCAGCGCAGCCCCCCCACCCCCTTTCCCCGCAGCGAGCCGGTTCTCGGACATGGGGGTTCGGCACTGAGCCCCCCGCACTCTCACTGGAACTGTTTGCACTACCCCCTGCACCCACCCCGGGTGAGTACCGCTCGCCGGGGCCGCGCTCCTGCAGCCGGGTCGGGGGCGAGTGCCGGCTGGGCGGGCTCGCTGGGGCGAGGGGGAGGAACAGACTCGGTGAGGTGGCTGTGAATGAGCTGCCGGCACAGCCCGGGAGAGGCAGTGGAGCGGGGGAGGGGGGGGCTGGCACACCCCTGGGGGGAGGGCTGGCAGGCACACTGCTGGAGGGGAGGACGGCGGGGTGGGCAGGTTGGCACCCCTGGAGGGGAGAGCACTGGAGCGGGGAGGGGAGTTGGCACACCCCTGGGGGAGGGAGGGCAGGCACACTGCTGGAGGAGGACGGCGGGGTGGGCAGGTTGGCACCCCTGGAGGGGAGAGCACTGGAGCGGGGGAGGGGGGGTTGGCACACCCCTGGGGGGGGAGGAGGGGTTGGCACACCCCTGGAGGGGAGGGCGGTGGGGGGGAAGGTTGGCACACATCCATGGGGGGAGGGCACTGCCCCTGGGGGGGGGGGAAGCAGCAGGACCAGGGGTGTGGGATTGGTGGTGTGGTGGGGGGATTGACCCAGCCCCATGGGGAGGGGATCGGATCGGAGGGAATCAGGGAAAAGCGAACGTAGGTAGGGCCTGACACAACTGCATAGAGGAGAAATGGTCCTCCGGCTGGGAAGGAGGTGCTTCGGTCAGCGGCACAGCCAAGGCATGGGGGGTGAGGACCTTCCCAAAGGGGTTCATTGTACGCATCATGGCTCAGAGGGAGTGAGTTTTGCATAAACTGACTAATATATATCGTGCTGGGCATTTTAACCAGTGCTAACAGCCCTCTCCTCTAGGGCCCTGCCAAATAAGAGAAGGTTGAGAGGTGTCACAGGAGTGGGGTGCACAGGAGAACTGGGTTTGGCCTTGCTGGTGCAGGAGAGAGTGCTTGCAGGAGAGAGTGCTTCCTCTCCACTCATCCCTCTTCCCCTTCATTTTGTCTCTTGTGCACTCAGA
This sequence comes from Mauremys reevesii, assembly GCF_016161935.1. NCBI lineage: Eukaryota > Metazoa > Chordata > Testudines > Geoemydidae > Mauremys > Mauremys reevesii. The sequence continues at coordinate 32,842,288 of NC_052637.1, read as the reverse complement.
AAATGCTCTTCCTCCTTCTCTTGCTGCTGGAGCTCCCAGGGCTGTGAGCAGAAATCTAATGAGACCAAACTGCCTGGTTATGTAACTCCCCACACACTGCTTAACGCTCTTGTTTTTAACCCCCACCGCCATTAGAATAATTAACATGCTTAGATACCTTAGAAATGGCGTCCTCCTTTTTAAAAAAACAAAAACAAAAAACCTGTTTGCAGTGTTCAAGCTGTTTGGTTTATTCAGTTGCTTGTTCCAAGGCTCAATTCTGAGGCTTACAAGAATTTGTAGTTTCTGCTCAGTGTTTTTGAGGATCCTTTTCTCCTAAAGGACATTGGGAAGGGGAGATGAAACAGATGGATTAATAAATCATTGTAAGTGTCCCTTTTAGTTACCCCAATCAACTTTTCCATACCGAATTAGTCCCCTTTTGTAAATATCTTCTGTTTGCCCTTGATCTTTCCTTATCCCCACCCAGTGCTGATCCAGCAAATGTTTAAAGGTCGCCTTATCATACAGCCTCTCAGGCTGTTCCCATATCATGTTTGAGGGGGAAGAGGGGGGAGATGAAAGGAAGCTTTAAAAATGTGGTTAAACTTTGCAAAACTACCCAATTGGGGCAGGAAATAAAAATGGGATTGCAGAATTTGGAAATTGGCTTTGACTTTTCCCATTCCTTAATGACTGATTTACTAAATTTTGTAAATAATTGTTATGCTGTGCCAAACAAAAAACTTGAAGTAAAATACTGCTGTAGGTGTTAACTCAAAATGTATTGTTTTTTTCTGCTTAAGCTATGATTGAAACTCCATCTTTAAATCAGACTGTTATACTAAGGTATTGCAGGATTTTCAGTAGTGAGGCATGTTATTTTATATATTGCTCTTGTCCCTTGTTTTATTGTATATTTATGTGAATTTCTGTTATACCCTTAATGAAGGAGGGACTTCCATGGCTCCATTTTATATATAGTATAAAATCTGAAGAAGGAGAGAGGCAATCTCATGAAAATGAGGATTGACCCTATTGGCTATAATAGCTTTATAAAATTCCCAAATATGTTGACATGTTTTAAAATGTGCATTTCGCTGATATTTAAGCAGTTTTATAGAAGATGAAAATTTTTGAACCAGTAGATAGGAATGGATTAATTGACCATTACTACTAGCCATAATTAAGACAGAAAATGTGTATTTGCTCTATTGTGTGTGCACAGTGTGTATTTAAAGTATTCTTATAATAGTTCTAGAGGGAGAGGAAAAGAATCCCTGTCCTTCATCAGTAGACACTTTCTTCAGTTGTATTTTTCATCAGATGCACAGTTGGTGCAGGTGTTTGGCTTTGACTTAAAAAGATATATGTGACATAATTAAATTATCCAAGTGCCAAAATGCATCTAAAACAACCAGTAGATTTTTTTTTTAGTATATCTGTTACTTAAAGCCCAACTGATATGTTTGCAAACCTTAAAATGAGAAGTGGTTCTTTGACTGAGACCTTTTATGCTAAATTAATAGCTTGGTGCTAAATTTTGCAGCTGAGTTCTATAAATCACCCAGAATAGGGGGTTGGTAATTGAACCCCTGACAGGGCTGGCACGGTTAGCATTGCTATGAAGTCGTAGACACACACTTGCTGCTTTGCAAATAACTTAAGGGCTGAACTGCAAACTCAAATGATTTTTAAATTACTTATGCTGTACTCATTAAACACTTTCCTAATGCATCTTCCATAGTATTGTTTGTAAGTTCTGTGGAATGTATTTGAGGCCCTCTGTTTTGAGTCGTGTTGAAGCACAGTATGTTACAAATGTCTTCTGATGAGAAATAACCTATTCTAGGTAGAGTATGAGGCCAAAATATTAGGCCTTGGAGCCTGATCTTATGCTTTCCTTATTTGGATATATTTGCTTTTGTTTTTTCTTAAAGGAACAAGAACACTCAAGGTGAAGGATAATAATCTACTAGAATCAGCACTTTGAATGAAATTTTGTTTCCCTGTGGCATCTTGAACATTTTTTCTTCTTCTTTGGGCTTTGAAACAGACGTTAAACTTTGGCATAGCAGCTATGCAGGTTGAAATCCAAGTAGCACTCAATTTTATTATTTCATATTTGTACAATAAGCTTCCCAGACGCCGTGTCAACATTTTTGGTGAAGAGCTTGAAAGACTTCTTAAAAAGAAGTATGAAGGGCACTGGTATCCGGAAAAGCCATACAAAGGATCAGGGTATAGATGTATACATGTAGGGGAGAAAGTGGACCCAGTCATAGAACAAGCATCCAAAGAGAGTGGTTTGGACATTGATGATGTTCGTGGCAACCTGCCTCAGGATCTTAGTGTTTGGATTGACCCATTTGAGGTTTCATATCAAATTGGTGAAAAGGGACCAGTGAAAGTGCTTTATATGGATGATAATGAAAATGGATGTGAGTTGGATAAGGAAATCAAGAACAGCTTTAACCCAGAGGCCCAGGTGTTCATGCCAATTAGTGACCCAGCATCTTCAGTGTCTAGCTCTCCTTCTCCTCCCTTTGGTCACTCTGCTGCTGTGAGCCCAACTTTCATGCCCCGCTCCACTCAGCCTTTAACCTTCACCACTGCCACATTTGCTGCCACCAAGTTTGGCTCGACCAAAATGAAGAATAGTGGCCGTAGCAACAAGGTCGCCCGCACTTCTCCCACCAACCTTGGTTTGAATGTCAATGACTTGTTGAAGCAGAAAGCCCTTTCCTCCTCCATGCATTCGCTGTATGGGCTTGGCCTAGGCAGTCAGCAGCAGCAACAGCAGAAGACGTCTGCCCTTTCTCCTAATGCAAAGGAGTTCATTTTCCCTAACATACAGGGTCAAGGTAGTACCAGTAGCATATTTCCTGGTGACAGCCCCCTTAACCTCAGTCCTCTCCAGTACAGTAATGCCTTTGATATGTTTGCAGCCTATGGAGGTCTAAATGAGAAATCTTTTGTTGATGGCTTGAATTTTAGTTTAAACAACATGCAGTATTCTAACCAGCAATTCCAGCCTGTTATGGCTAACTAAAAATAAAACAAATGAAATACAAATAAATCCTATTGTATAAGTTCAAATGCACGTACCCAAGGGTGTATCTTTTTTCCACTTCTTGAGACTTTTTTAAAGCTTGTAGTATGAATACATTCAAGCTTGGTTAGATAAATACAACATGCATCTTTTTTCATTTGCCAGCCAAGCACAAAGTTATTTTATACTGACTGTACATTAAAAAAATATACTCAAAATATGGCCTCTTACAGTATTTAAGATATAGCAAGGACATGGCTGATTTTTATATATATATATAAAAAATTGGCACTAATAAGTGGGTTTATTGGTCTTTTTCTAATTGTATAATTTAATTTAGTACAAAGTTTGTAAAATATCAGAGTATATATATTGTTTCTACAACATGGTATTGCATTTATATCTTTTTACTACAGTGATCTGTGACAGCTGCAGCAGCTTCATGTTGTATTTTTTTTACTGAAATTGTAAAATATCCATCTTAGACATCAATTATTCTAAAAAAAAAAAAAAAATTAAAAGTGTACAGAATATTCCTTAGTGGTGGAATTAAAATGTACAAAATATTTGCTTTTTTCAAAAAGAAACACAAATTGTATTTTCTGTTAAAAGTTTAAAGATTTTTGCTATATATTATGGAAGAAAATGTAATCGTATATATTAATTTTGTACCTACATTGTGCAATACTTGAAAAAATGGTATAAAAGTATTTTGAGTCAGTGTCTTACATGTTAAGAGGGACTGAAATAGTTTATATTAAGTTTGTATTAAAATTCTTTAAAATTAAATGGCTGTTGTGGTCTTTGTTTTACTATTGTGCTGAAGATAAGAGCACTGCAGTTATTGTGTTGTAAATGCTAATGATGCAGAAAGGTCTGACTCAGTGTATCACAAAGGGATGATGGAAAGTGGTTGCTGTACTTGACACACCGCAATAATGGGTTGCTTTACCTAAAATAGTTCTGGAAAAGCATACAGCTTGATTAAGTACTTGCCTAGCATTATTTGAACAAACGTTCACAAACAAATTTTCCATATATGCAGTCCTTTACAACTGGATCAGGTGGTGGTTTTTAGTTTACCCTTGAGAATTAAGATTACAAGTTTTTTTAATGTTGAGTTACTGTGTGATATGACATATCTAGAAAGGACTCAGGTGATGCAGTGAAATTTACTTCCCATGTAATCTGAGTGGATTTGAACTATTATCTCTAGAGGTCATAGACAAATGCATCAGCATTACGTTTCTGTATTAAGAAGTAATAGCTCAGAAAGTAGAGTGAATAAAATTTTTGATTTACAGTCAAGTAAACTGGTCCTTAAACTTTCATTTTATAATCTATTAAAAATGAATGTAACTACAGTATTTGACAATGAATAAGTTATATTCCAGAAATAGATGGAACAACTGCTGTTCTAATTTACTGGGCTTCCAAAGCATGAACGTTTTACTTGAGTTGTCCGTATGAGTGGCCAGAAGAAAATTCAGAGGCTGTTTGACTAGCCTGCTGCCTTGAACTGATAAAACAGGTGGACTGACAATATTTTGGAGGTATTTTCCCCCATTCTTGCATGTTCTTTTGAGCATTGATGCTCATTGATTTTCTTGAGGGGTATTGGAACTGTCTTGCATTATTTTTAATCCTTGAAGCAGCTAACAGAATCAACAGTTCGTAAAACTAGAATTACAGTGGGCAGTTTAAACAATGGGAGCAAGTTAATAGAAGTATAATTGACGGTATAGTTCTTCATATTAAAAATGCATTTTAAGCTAAAGCTCGATAGTTAAATTTGTCTGAACCTTGATTTTTCTAAAACCGGCCTTTGTGAATGAGGCTTGGTCCTAGCCCACTTGAGTTTAAAAGACCTGGGCACAAAATCACCACACGGTTTGGTTTAAGTAGAAGAGTCTCGCTTTTTCTGGGAGTAGCCAAGTAGTGGAAGTAAAAACAAGGATGTCTGTTAACACTATGGAGAGGCGTTTGTCCTGCAGTGGAGAGAATGGGGCTATGAAGAAGTATTGGGCTAGCAAAGGGATTTGTTAGAGATGCAGGACTGACAATGCTATCCTAAGTCCCATGATGACTAAGTTCAAACGCAGTAATGGTGTGGGGTTTTTTTAGGCATTCATTCCTCCCTATGTTTAACTAGCTTGTTTGTATTAAGTTCACCATCTGGCTTACCTTGACACTAATCAAGCAACAATGAACAAGTATAAATGAAATTCTGCAGCTTAGTATCCAATTTTAAATGGTGCTTATTTTAAAAAGGAAATAAGTACCTCTCAAAGGTTTTCAAATTCAAATCTGGAAAATGTCAAGTAAATAATACCCTGAAAAATGCACTCTTTAACCTAATAATGCTGTTATGTATTATTCGTGTTCATGTGTCTAGAGTTAAGGTGTCTTTTTTAACAATTATCCAAACATTCAGCCTGAATGATCATTATCTGAGCTTCCTAGGAATAAGGTGGAAAGACGTGCAGCTGGTTTAGGAGGCTTGGATAACTGGGATCATAATACATAGTCGAGTTTTTTCATTCCCCATGTTTTAAATAGGTGATCTTTCCTATTTCAGGCTATTGGGTTTCTTCTATCCTCTGCCCATTCCAAGTCATTCACTTTCATAGTATCCACCTATGGTGTTTTATAGATGGAGGATGATACCAGGTGAGGAATAATCTGCAGGAAGGAGAGACTTTTTTTTATAAAAATCTGGTTTGCGGCCTATTTTATCCACTTAGTTGATCATGCACTAAAGTCTTGGAGTTCAATGTTACATCAAACATTTACATTGCAACATTCTGTCCTAAATGAGTGCCAAGTAAATCTTCTCTTCTTCAGTTTACACATACCCAGTATTCTCCCATCACAGAAATACTTCCTTGTGAATACAGTGAAAAAATTGCCAAAAGGGGGTGGGTGGAGGAAGAAGAATTTGCCCATCTGAGCAAGTTCTGCATATTTTCTCTTCTGAATGTGCAATTTGTTCCTTTAAAATTGCCATCTTTCAACTTCCAAAGATGCCTTTAACATTGAAGAAAGGGGCAAAGGTGTAAGTCTGCTTCTTTCCTCTGTGCATGAGTAAGTCCTGATCTTCTTTTGAGATACTACCAGCACAAGCTGGAAAAAAAATTCCCATGTCCCACCCTTAAAATATTAAACCAATCCAAGGTAATAGAATCCTTAGATATAACTAAGTTTTATAAATTGTGCAGGCTTGCAATTGTCTTGATTTTTGTATTGAATATGCACTAATTAATGCTTGTATAATCACCATTTGTGATGTTTAAGTGCAATTTGTTATTTTAATAGTTCTTTAAAATACTGGCAGGCTGTACATATTTTTCCGTGATCTCACAGACATAAAATATGTGGAGATCCTAAGCACCTCCCCAAGCAGGAAATAATGCAGGCATTGCACATGTGATACTTATATCCTTGTTCAGCTAGAATAGCATCTTTTGTTATAAACAGATTGTAGGACTTCATGGCAGTGAAGATGAATCTGATTTGTGGAGATAAAAATAGAACACCTATCCTCACATATTAGTAGGAAATCTCAATTACTCTAAATAATCACCTATTTTGCCATCCCTGTCCTTCAGGTTGAGCACCTGATGTATCTCTTTATTTAGATCAATATTGTGCTTGTTTTGTACAACTGGGACCAGAGTCTGATTGCCGTTATGTAATCAGATGGTTACCCTGGTGTAAACCTGTAGTGTATCAAAGTAAGTGAAATAACTCCAGATGTACTGGTGTTATCTCCATTGAAGTTACAGGAGCTGCTGTGGTGTAAATGAGATCACCCACTGCTAGAGTATCGTGCTGCAAAGTGCCCACAAAGGGCACTCTGCATTACCACAGTTGGAGCTATGGCATTTTTTCACTCGGCTCCTTGGGGCTGCTTTAGAACTGATTTTTGTTTTGCTTGCACTCTTTTCTCAATCTTACTTTTTTTAATTACTCGAGTTCATTTCAAATATCTAGCTTTTTACTTTCCATTACTTAACATGTTAAGTATCAGACTAAATTTGTAATTTAAATAGAGCCTAGACTTCAGAGTGACAAAAAGTTGAAGTAAGATTATTATTGCAGAGCACACAGGAGTTAAGAGCAAATCCTGTCCTAGCCTTCAGGCTCTCAAAGGCTCCCTTTGCAACACAAGGTGGGGAATAATTTGAGGGATGCGGGTGCACACCCCTTTATGCAGTGTGAAGCAAAGTTCTAAGCTCCTGCTGTGTGGCAAGGGTGTGCAGGCCCAGCATGAGATGGATACAGACTCTACTCCACAGATCTTCCATGGTGAGTGGGTTTTTGGGATAGAGTAGGTTGTGGGGGCTGCTGCAGAAGGATTTCCTTCTGCCCCCAAATATCTGCTTCGCTCAGTTACTTGGGCTAAGTATAGTATTTTCCCCATATATCATGTTAAAATCAACTACAAAACCCCAGTGGAAATAAGTTCAGGACTGTAGCAAGTATCTTTCTAGCGTGATGACCCTTAATTTTATTTTAACTTAAAGACAAGCCTACATAATATTTTAGTCTTTTAAAAATAAGCTTTTAGGCTGGGGCTTGGCAAGAATTCCTCATATTTTATGAATTTCTTTTGTTTGTGCAATAACTCAAAATGGGTAAAGGTCTGAAGCCTTTATTTTATTAAATGGATCTTGGTTAATAAATTTTAGCCACAAGTTCTTTAAAAGAATTCTGATGATAAACCTATAATTTCAAGGTTTATAGTGGATATTCTGGCATAAATGTAAGTGGTGCACAGAATTCCATAATGAAACCAGAGCCTAGCAGGGAAAATATTTTCAGGACAGAATTTTACCCCATTTAATAGTATTGTAAATGGAGAAATAATTTTGAGGGCATTTTTAAAGGTTAATTTTAAAAAATGCTGCATTTTTGCAATGTTTTTTATTTTTTCATTGAAAATTTTTCTGATTTAAAAAGCTATAGATTCTAAAATTGGAAAGGAACATTATGATCATTTAGCCTGAGGTGCTGCATAATACAAGCCAAAGAACCTCATCCTATAATTTCTGCATCAAGCTATTGCATATCTTTTAAGAGATGCTGTATAAATAGGGCCCTATCAAATTCAAGGCCATGAAAAATGGACTCTCAAATCTGGTCTCCCCTTCTACACCCCCCCACCCCATCCCGGTGAAATCTGGTCTTTTGTGTGCTTTTACCCTATACTATACAGATTTCAAGGGGGAGATCAGCATTTCTCAAACTGGGGGTCCTGATCCAAAAGGGTTGCTGCGGGGGTTGCAGTATTGCCACTCTGTTGCCTTCAGAGTTGGGTGGCTGGAGGATGGCAGCTGTTGACTGGGTGACCAGGTATGAAGGCAGCGCCCCGCCAGTAGCAGCGGAGAAGTAAGGGTGGCAATACCATACTATGCCACCCTTCTGCACTGCTGCCTTCAGAGCAGGGTGGCCAGAGAGCGGCGGCTGCTGACAAGGGCCAAGCTCTGCAGGCAGCAGCACAGAAGTAATGGTGGCAATGCCATGCCATGCCATCCTTGCTTCTGTGCTGCTGCTGGCAACGGCTCTGCCTTCAGAGCTGGGATCCTGGCCAGCAACCGCCACTCTGGCTGCCCTGCTCTGAAGGCAGCGCCGCTACCACCACCAGCAGCACAGAAATAAAAGTAGCAGTACTGTAACCCCATAACCTTGTGATTCCCCCCCGCCACAACTCCTTTTTGGGATAGGACCTCTACAATTACACCACCATGAAAATTCAGATTTAAATAACAGATTGTGAAATTTATGATTTTTAAAATCCTAATGACCATGAAATACACCAAAATGGACCATGAATTTGGTAGGGCCCTATGTATAAAGCTATCTTATCCAAATGATTTATTTTGCATTTTTGCAAAATTGATATTTACCAGTGTCTCCTCCTTTCACAATACAGTCAATATAAAATATATTCCTGCTTTACTTGTATAGTGTAGGCTCAGACAAAAATAAGTATCAAATGTGAGCAAACGGAATAAATTTGCAATAAATCTGACAGCATGTATATAATTTGACCAAAACAACAAACTTGGCCAGATGCACAAAGGCAATGAACAGTTTTTAGCTGAGACAGACTAGTACCATCAATAATGTAGCAAATGTTTTAAAAAAATCAAATCATAAGTTTAAAATCAGATTAACTTATAGCTGATGGCTTAGGGACTGGTAACGGCAGACATAAGCTTTCATTTTTAAGTCTATCCCAGTCCAGGATGATAGCATTTAAAAAGTCACATCTGAGGTATTTGTGAAATGAGATTAGAGGCTCATTGGCATAGCAGGGTGTGGAAGATTCCACAGCTGATGCCTAGTTATGCCACTTCTGTGGATAAAGGATCTCACTCTTCTGGGCTGAAATCCAGCACCTTTCACCAGCACAATTCTGCTTTTTAGTTTTGCTAAGAAGGAGATTCAGCTCATTTACTAATCATACAGCTACTCTGTGGTGCTGGAACAATTTTTATAGTGGGGGGTGCTGAAGGCAGAAACAATGTAGTTGGGTGGTTATTACTACTTCACACCAGGAGATGTGCCCGTACCCCTATTTCCAGCACATATGCAGCTATTTAGACAAGAAGTTACTAGGTGGTATGTCACGTGACTTCTTGGGGACTCTAGCCATTGTTGTTACAGTATCTTCCAGTCCATTCTAAAATCAACAGTGTGAACCAAGGGGGATGATGGCACTCGGAATAAAGAGGGAATTGAATGGCAGCAAGCCAGATCTTCAGCTGGTATAAATTGTAGAGTTGCCAACCCTCCATGATTGTCCTGGTGTCTCCAGGAATTAAAGATTAATCTTTAATTGAAGATTGTCATGTGGTGATAGCTCCAGGAATACCTCCAACCAAAATTGGCAACCCTAGTTGTAGCCTCAACTACAATTGATTTGAACTATAATGATAAGTCCACATGTTGAGGATCAGTCCTGATGCACATAGGGATCTGCCTCCTATATATTCCCTTTCCATTTTATTTCACATAACAATCTTAGGCTGCTGCACAAAATAGCTTTTGGTGTGGCCAGCCAGCCATGGCAGATGATTACCCCGGTTGCTATAGGAAAGTCACATGGCCAACAGTCTAGTACTTTGTCTGTGCCACTGCTTTGATTGAGATGTTTACCAACAAAAAAAAGGCTGTGACTGGTAAACCATCCAGTTGCATTTCTGAAATATCAAGTAACCAAACAACTAGTTGTTAAATCAGCGGTTTGAACCAACATGGGACCAAATCAGAGTTCACTTTAGAGCTCTAATACCCTAGACTGTTCTATTAATGTTTCAGTAATAAATACCTCAGTTTGTATCCCTAGTTTTGAAGCAGATGAAGCAAACTGACAGTTCAGCACTCTTTTTTCATATCATCAGCAAGTTGATTTAAATTGATTGTACAATGTTGGCTGCATTCCTTTCATGAGCTGCATAAAAAGTTTGCTAAATTGAAGTGTCAGAATTGTAAAATCCTGCTGAAGTGATTGTTTCCAGAAAACAGTAATGGGACTAGTTAACACCGGTACTGTGGTAGCGTGTGTGGCTTTTGTCCTGCTGGCTTTATTTTAGTGCAGGTAGTAAGGAGGTTTGCATTACAGAACGGAAAAACATTTAAGACATATCGATAAACTGCATTCCTTTTGGCATTATATGAGTTCTTTACCTCACTGATCAGTGTGCACAACTGAGAACAGGTGTAAAATATTTTTTAGAAAAACCTTGGCATTTAGTACAGACCTCCACCCCTTTTTCCTATATTCCTCTTTTTATTAAAAGAAACTTCATGGAATATTGATGTTTGTAGATTTTATGGAACTTGCTATGTTTTATTGTGTATATCTGATGATATCTGTGTCACTTCATCAGAGTAACTGAGACTGGCGTGACCTCTCCTCCTCCAGTTGTTCACTGTGGCTATTTTAAAACTAACTTGTTATCTACATGCTTTCATACAGTTTACATAACTGCATTTTCTTTCCTCCATTCCCGAGAAGAAAGCTAAAGGAGAACAGTGGCATCTTGGTTGGAAGCTAATTGTTGGAGTTAGCTCAGCATCCATATCAGTTTCTATGAACGGCTTATGATATCAACAGATCTGGGCAATGCATTTAAGTAACTTGACATCATAGACTTTAAAGCCAGAATGTGCCATTGTGATCATCTAATTTGATCTGCACATCGCAGACCACAGAACCTCACCCCACCCGCTCCTGTAATAGACCTATAACCTCTGGCTGAGTTACAGAAGTCCCCAAATCATGATTTTAAAGACTTCAAGTTACAGAGATTCCACCATTTACTCTAGTTTAAACCAGCAAGAGATCCGGGCCCCATGCCGCAGAGGAAGGCGACCCCCCCCCCCAAGGTGTTTGTCAATCTGACCTTGGGGAAAATTCCTTCCCAACCCTGAATATGGCGATCAGTTGAATACTAAGCATGTCAGCAAGACCCACCAGCCAAGCACCTGGGAAAGAATTCTCTGTAGTAACTCAGAGCCCTCCCCATCTAATGTCCCATCTCTGGCTGTTGGGGATTTTTGCTGCTAGCAGTCACAGATAGGCTACATGCCATTCTGGGTATCCCATCATACCAACCCCTCCATAAATTTACCAAGCTTTGTCTTGTCCCCACTGCTGCCATTGGAAGGCTGTTCCAGAACTTCACTCCTGTTTAACAATACACTAATTCCCAGCTCTTCCCCTCAAAAGTCTTCTCTTGCTTTTCTGCCTCTCCCTCCCAACCCTGGTAAGGACTTGCTGGTCTGGTGCTCCTCTCATTCAGAAACTGATCTCCAGTTGCTCTGCTTCACTAGGATCACTTATCCTGCTACTCTGCTCATCCCGACCTCCTTTACGCTCCATTTCATCCCATTCTCATCTCTTAAAACCAAATGTCCTGCCAGCCCCACACATCCACATCAGAAACTGTTTCAACCCTGACTAGCAGCATCAGTAAGAGGCCTGGCATTAACTGGTCCATGGAGCCTGAGCCACACTTTCATCCCAGTTCCTCCAAGTTGAGCCACAGTGGACTTCAGTTTCTCGGCTGTTGAGAGAGCATCCAGTCACCAGCACTCCCCTAAGTAAAAACAAAGCAAAAATCAACGCAAGCTTATAAGGATAATACAGTGCAAGCATGGTAGAGTTAAGGTATATACAGACATGATGAGTGCTCTGTGTCACTGATATAAAGCCCAAGTGCACTTGGTGTCTCAGAGCTCCAGGGTTCCCCCGCCAACTGCACCAGCTCGGAGCTCCGGGTCCCACCATGATGGCTGGGAGCTGCGGGGACCCCCACCACCCATAGTGGCTCAGAGCTCCAGGGCCCCTGCCGGCTGACAGCTCCAGCCCTGCCACCCCGGGGCTGAAGCAGAAAATCTCACAGACATAATCTTAACCTTTCCTATAAATGAAGGGGCCCATTCAGGTATCTGTGAGTGCCCTATTAAGAGGGTGACCAGATGTCCCGATATTTGGGGCTTTGTCTTATATAGGTGCCTATTACCTCCCACCCCCATCTCAGTTTTTCACAGTTGCTGTCCGGTCACCCTACCTATTAATGCTGAGACAAATCAAGGGAGGCAGTGTGGCATAGTGGATAGAGCACTGGCCTGGGACTCAGGAGCCCTGGATCTGCCACTGGCCTGTTGGATGACCTTGGGTAAGCCACTTCACCTCTCTTGTTCCTCTGTTTCCCCATCTGTAAAATGCATTTAATGATACTGACCTCTTGTGTAAAGCATTTTGAGACGTACTGATACAAATTCTATATAAGAGCTTAGTATTATATTATTAGTACTTTTCTGCCGTCAGTAGTGACCTTGTACTGAGCTTGTCCAGTTTTCTCAATACCCAGTACATTTCCTCAGTGGCCAGCCTGGCATTCTCTGCTTTCATCTCCTTAAAGTTTTATGGCCTTTGATGGTCTATTTTGCATCCTGCAGTTCAGCACATTAAGATGACCTTTAGTTTTCAAAACAAGAAATGAACAAAATAAGCAAAGCACTTGACTTCCATCATTGGTCGTGTGCAAGAGCCTGACTCATCCACCAGTGAAGCAGGAAAGCTCCCACAGTAGCAGGATCTGACTCGTAGTCTGTTGTGTATCTATATTTATGAGCATTTGTGTGTGTGCATGCAATGCACCTTTATGTATATAAGTGTAGCAACTTGTATGGAACTTGAAGGGAGGAGCACAGATTACAGGAGGGAAGGGCTTGGAGGAGGTATCAGGAAGTTAGTCTGTATGTACATGGCTTGAATGCTAGCTGCACCTGCAGCATCTCTGTAAACAGTTCTCTTAATAAAGAGCCAGTTTAGTTTAAGAAACATGGAGATCTCGTGTTTTTACCTAGCATGTACTACATGAAACAATAAGTATATATATTTTAAGATAAATTATGTGAAATTCCTGCACCAGCATATATACTGAAACTGCCTGCAGACAAATAAAAGATTAGACTCACACGAACATTCTGCAGAGTAAAAAGAAAATAAAAAAACCTTGTGACTTATATGAGATTCTTAAGGTGCTGCCCCCCACATGTGGGCACAGAACAGGGAGTCGGGACTCTTGAATTCTATTCCTGGTTCCTCTGCTGCTTCCCTGTATGATCTTAAGCAAGGTATTTGGCCCATTGTCAAAAGCTGCCTATGATTTTTGGGCATCCAACTTGAACCTGATTTTCAGACGTGCTGGGCACCCCCAACTCCTGTCAAAGTTAATGGCAGCTGTGGGTTCTCAGTCACTCTCAAAATCAGACATTTAAAGTGTCTCAGATTGGGTATCCCAAAATCAGAGGCCAGATTATAAACGTTACTCATCTGGAGGTAATGCCTGCTTTACAGGGATTTGTGAATCTCACATTATGCAGAGTCACGGAGTTTAATGCCAAAATTAGTCCAAAGTATTACAGCCCACATACAGGCAGACAAAAGGAGGGACCAAGGTGCACCAATGCCTGAGGCCTGTGCAAAGGCAGGAATTGATAAAGTCAGATATATTCAGATGATCCTGGCAAATGATCAGAGGAAGCTGAAAAAACCCTAAAGTCACTGCCAATCTGACCCAGGAGAAAACTTCTGCCCATCACCACAGGAGCAAGGGAGAGCTCAGTGGTTTGCGCATTGGCCTGCTAAACCCAGGGTTGTGAGTTAAATCCTTGAGGGGGCCATTTAGGGATCTAGGGAGTTGGGGATTGGTCCTGCTTTGAGCAGGGGGTTGGACTAGATGACCTCCTGAGGTCCCTTCCAACCCTGGTTTTCTATGATTCTCACATCTGGTGATCAGTTATGCTGTGAGCAAAAGCCAGCTAAGCACCTGAGAGCAAAGCTAATTGGTGCCCCTGCAGAGCCCAGGTCCACCCCATCTCCAGCTGTGACCATATCTGATGCTTCAGAGGAAAAAGGAGGGGGGAAAACCTTCCTGACCACTGCAGGTGACAAGCTGAAGCCCTGAAGCATGAGATTTGTAAAGTGCTTTGAGTTTCTTGGATGAAAGGTGCTGTTTACCTTAAGCACAATTTCTTTAGTATGTAATGCATGATGATTACAGCCACAATTTTGTCATAGCGGGGAAAAAGTTACAGACCGTGATTTTCCCATTAGTCCTGGCTTTTTTGTGTGTCCCTGACTCACCCCACAGCAGCGGCTCCTGAGGCTCCTCTCATGGGGCTGGGCCTGGCTCCCTGCTCCAGCTGTTGCAACCATGCATGTGGGGTTGCACTGCCACTCAGGTTTGGCCCAGCCACCCCTCCATCTGACAAGGGGATGAACAAATGCTAAGCAGCTGTGCCACCTGGCACACAAGGTCACAAATTACAATGCCCAAAGGGGAGAGCCAGCCCTAGCGCTGTTGCTGTCTGTGCTCAAGGTAAGTGTGGGGTGGGCTCTCAATACCCCTCCCCTCCCCACACCAGCTGGGTTGGGATTCAGGTCGCAGTGCCGTGGCAAAGGGTTCTGCTGCTGGTAGTCAGTTCCCCCTCATTTATCAGGGCTTTTTATTTATTTATTATTTATTTTTTTCCAAAAATCATGGAGCAGTCTCTAAGCCTGTGACTTTTACTAAATTTACCATGACTGCTCCAAGATTTTTGGATAAAAGATGCTGCAGCCCTAATGATGATATTCCCTGTTAGTTCATTAAACCATTACAATGCTGTCCTTAAAGACTCATCATTTCAGTATTGCCAACCCCATCCGATCAAAAATCATGATTCAGGCCTTGCAAAATCATGAGATTAGTTTAAAAATCTTGAGATTTTAAAAAAAGCTTTGGAGGAATTCAGAGTCTGATTCTAACCGTTGTGCCTTTTGGGCCTTTCTCTAATATTTTTATATGCTTAACTGTTCTTTCTCCCATCTGGTTATTCTTGTATGTTTCAAACCATCCAGCTCTCTCTCTTTTCCCATCTCTGGATTTTATGCCACCTTCAACTCCTCCTTCTCTTCCACAAATTCCCTCCTAAGTCTCACTTCTTTTACTTACATTTCCGAAATCAAGCCCCTCTCCCCATACCACACCAGCTCCATGATTTGTGCCTGATCATTTATAGTTTGTTCCAGTTTTGTCTGAGCTGAACTGTAAACTCCTCAGAGCAGGGCTCTTCCTCTGTTTCCAGAGCCCTGTGTACACCTCTGCTGGTCTGTTGGGGAAGACTTGGAGAAGTGAACAAACACTCTTCAGTAATCTGTGCTCTCGTTAACACCATTCAAGGAGCAAATGTTGCAAGAATGACTGTTATAAGCAATACCGTTTACATAATATAATTAATTAATCTCGTAATCATGCTGTAATAATCTCTTGTATGTATATAACCCCTTCCATCCCACAGCATCCCAAAGCACTTTGCAAACTGATTCACAAACTATATATATGGGGATTATGATGCCGGCTACTGAAATGCAGCCATCTTGTGGGTGGAATGCCGCAATACACAGCAACGTGATACAACAGTTTCTGATAGGAAATGAAGCTAACTCTATCTACTTGGAACTGCTGGAGCGAATTTAGAGAGTCAAAATATAGCTATTCAAGTTGGTATTTGCCTAGGACACTGAGGTTAATTCCCCTTCTTTTAAGATGAGTTTTGGTGCAGGATTTTTTAATAAGAGATCAGGACTTTGGTTTGAGATCTCATCTGAATCTGGTATTTTGATTGATGCACAAGCTGCTTCCTCATGCTTAAACTTCGGACTGTGATTCCTGTGCTGAAATAGAAGATGAACTATGTATAAGAGGAGTGGGGATGATATGTGAAGTAGACTTAACTCTGATGCTCCCCAAAATTCAGGGTATTTGGATTGAATATCCTCATGTGGCCCATTATAAAGGTAGGCCTAAGCCATGCCGTTCTGATCCAAATCCAGCATTCCTGGGCTTTGGCTCTGGAATCCTTATATCTGCAGTTGCTTGAACAAAAGGGTTCATTTTAACTGGGTGCACTGAGGAGGGGCTCTCTTTTCACGTGATTCCCAGTTGGCTTTCTGGAAACAACTAGCTGTGCTAGAGTACTCAGCTTTGAATAACTTTGGAGAGTGGTCCTCCATAGGACATTGTTGCATCAGATATTTTTGTCTTTTGTCAGATGTAATTATCTATATTTGCTAGCAACAAGTCATCCAGTAGCTGGAGCAGGGTTGTTTTTTGGAAGGGGGTCAGGATCATATAACTCTTTCACAGCCAGAGGGGAAATGCCCATAGCTGTTGGCATTTGTCAAATTACTGCTGTAATTATCTGTTTGATCCATAGACTCTTCTTTTATTCCCCACTCATGCTCCTGGACTCCAATCCTGGGTCACATTCTTCAGCCTTCTCCGTAATCCCATTTATTTTAGGGGTTTGAAATCAGACGGGTAGCAAAGACTGAATAATTTTCTGGCAGTTGTTTCTTTCTTTACATATTTTTTTCTTAGCCATGTAATCTTTCTGTGGAGACAAGACTGCTACTTAGGGATGAAGGGATATGGCCTATTGATTGAGCACAAAGCTCAGTGTCTGTTACTGTCCTGGGGCAAATCTCTTCACCTTGCTGTGCCTCAATTTCCCCATCATTACAACAAGGTTATAATAATGTTTACCTGCTTCACAGAGGGGTTGTGGGGTTCATTTAATGTTTGAGTTCCTCAAGTGAAATCTATCTATATGAGGTATTTATATGGCCCTTATCATCATAGTATCTGAGCACCACACAATCATTAATGGATTTTATCCTTACAACAACACCATGAAGTAATAGCAGTCTCCCCATTTTACAGATGAGGAACTGGGTAGATTAAGGGTAGGCCACAGATCACCTCGGAAGTCGGTAACTTAGCTATGCATTGAACCTTTGCATGGTGAGTCCCGTCCAATGTCCTGTCAAGTATCCTTCCAAAAGTGACTACAGAAGTGACACTATTAATTTATTTTTCAACTGTACCGTATACTCCACTTAATCAGGAGGTACTTAATTGGGACAGCTCCTTTATTGGGACAGCTTCATGGGAACTGATGTAGCGCCTAACAAGTTAATGGCAATGATTGCTGCTTAACTCAGACAATAGAAGCATAAATTCTTCTCAACAGGGACACATTTGGCTGCATGGTGCCAAGGGCTGATGTAACACTTCATCAGGTGTTAAGTCGGTATGTAACTCTAAACTCCAGCTTTTCTGTACAGGGTTGGTAAGAACGGATTAAACGAAGAAGAGATTAAATACAACTGGAATTCTGTTAATATTATTTTCACCCATTGGAAGTCCTTTTTTGACTGTTTTCTAAATGGTTTCTTTTAAATGGCCACTCCGTCAGTGCAATCGGCTGTCTCAGTTAAAGGCATTCTGTGGTGTCTGGTTTGTTCTCATGTTGCCAGCCAGCACTGACCTTTTGCTGTTTGTGGCATAAGAGCTGTCTGTTTTTACATAGATCAGGTGCCAGTGATGCTAAGCAAAGCACTAACAGCAGCAGAAGCCTTGATGACCATATGTCTCTCTGGTTCACATTTTGTTAGTGAATGAGAAGAACCTGAAACGCCTGTGAAACAGGGATTCATGCAACCACTTTTCTCTTTGGATATTTTCCCCTATATTTAAAAATGACACATGATGTTTTTTCGGCTGATCCTTTTGAAAAGGCGATTAATGCTGAATGCTAGTCTGAGACCTGGTTGAGATGCAGAGCAACACCAAAACATATGTGACAAATATCCATATGTGCTGTATCAACGACTCATTCGCTGAGGTACAGCTGTCCCATTAGCTGTTGTAATGTACTGGAATAAACGATTATTCAGCCATGCCCTGATATTGCAGAAAGATAAGGGAGAAAATATTTCCTTCCCTTTTCCTTTTTTTAAAAAAACCCTAATTGCGCTAAAATTATACAAAGGTTCACAAATAAAAGTGGCGAGAAGTTTTGGGGGTTTTTTAGTCAGTGATAACAGCATTAAGCAAGTAGTGAAGGAAACTAGAGAGAAAGAGAAAAGAACTAACAAAGAAAAGAAATAGAGAGGAAATACAGAAGAGGGGAAATTTCCCCAGCATTCCCCTAAGCTTCCTCTTTAGTGAACACTCCAGTTTATTCCTTTCTTTTTTATTTTATTTTTTACAACATTAATAAAAATGGAATGTCAAGGAAAGATGTTGGACTGACAGCTCTGCAGACTAAGGGCCTGATTTACAGCCCGTTGTAGTCAATGACTGAATGGACTTTAGCTCAGGCGCTGTAGTCCCCTGCCTATCCACAGCGCAGGCAAAGGTGGCAGTGCAAGCTTTCCCCACATCTCTGGGATGGAGGTTCCACTTCTAAGGGTGAGAGCGTAGTTCAGTTTGCATGCCTGAACCATACCTGGCTTCTGTCTTATGACAGCCAACAAGGGTGTCCAACCAGAAGATTTTTTGAATGTGTTGTTGACATCTGTGCATTAGGAATGGGGTTGAAACCACCAGCTCATTTGATGCAGGCAGCTGACCAGCCACTGGATAGTACGGTGACCTAGGCCTTCAGTGGGGCATTTTATTAATATTAATGAATGGCAGTATGTTCTTGTGTGTGAACTGACTTTTTCAGCCAAAGAAGGAAACTGATGATGGAGGATGGAGAATTGGGTTCATATGAGGGTCAATACCATCTAGGATGCTCGGTTCCCTCAGATGAGACAGGGGAGTGGATGGTCCTATCTGGGGTGCCAACCCCTAGGTGGAGGAGCAAGAGTCCAAGCTCTGCCTGCTCATAACCTCTGCAGCCCACCTCCAGCAAAGCTTACCTTCTCCTCCCATTCCATGGAGAATGCACATTGAGGCTGCAGAAACTTTTACCCTGTGGAGCAGAGCAAAGCAGATACTTGGGCTGCATGCTACTGCCTAGGACTTGGTCCCATGGGTCTGAACATGCACCAGTCAAAGGCCGTGACAAATTTTGCATTGACCTCAGTGGGAACAGCTTCAGACCCTATGGGTCTGTGTCATGGAAAGAAAATAGACAGTAGTTGTGTGATGCTGAAGAAGCCTTGTGATGGATGAATGGGCATGTGGGGGTGGGAGGAGAAGGAGATAGCCCTGTGTTTCCACACCCCTGTGTGACAGTAGCCTAGGGCTGGCTCACCACTCTGTGCACTCTATAATGCCCATCTCCCCCCACCACTCTGCATGGGCCAAATTGGGAGATAATTGATTAGACTGGGTGATTAATTAGTTAACAGAGGGATTCAGCTGTCAGCGGGGGACTGTTAAATGGGAAAGGGAATGGGAAAAATGGAGGTTGAAAGCAAGGGTAAGGAAGCAGAGATCTCAGAGAGGTAAGACCTCCCTCCCCTGTGCCACAGGAGCACCATTGGGGTCTCACAAGTGGTCGGAGGGGAGGTTGCCAACAGGCCCTTATTACAAGGGACATCCCTTATTTTTTCATCTCTGTACACCAAGATCGGGAGTTGCTGAGTGCTGCAAAAAGCAGCAAGAAATATGCCTGGTGAATGTAGGTGAATACTGCTTAGTTTTATTATTTATTATTAATGATGACGATGATAATAATATCAGGGGGGGTGCTAAGAAAACAGGCCCTTATTTTTGAAATACACTACAATGTTGGCAACCGGGTGAAGGTGAAAAGACATATTGAATATTTACTGAAATTTTACTGAATAGTATAAATTTTGCAAGCTAGCACAGGAATTTTGCAGCCTATGAAGAAAGGGGTTGGGGGACAGGCTTTGCTAGGTCTGATCCTGAGCCAGGAGCTTGAGTTGCTGAGTGGGGTTGGTGCTTTTCTGTGCCATCCCCCTTCTCCACCCTAGTGCCTGCTGGCGACTGGGCTGGGCCCTTTGCTCTGGCCACATGCCTGGTGCTGAACCAGCCCGGCTCTGCCCTGCCCCAGGCGTTGTTAGGAGATGGTGGTGCAGTATGGGCTCCTCGGTGGGGCTTGTGCAGGCTGCGCAGCAAGGCCTGGCAGTGGCAATCCTGTTCCCTTGGCAACCACTGCTCCTCCCTGAGCCAGCTCCTCGGCCTCGCCCCCAGCGCCCCCAGAGCCAGCATCGAGTGCTCAGCATCCTCCCTCCTGCTCAGGCAGCCTGCGGGGAGCCCTGGAGAGGCCGTGTCACCCCCGCCAGCTGGCAGCAGTAGCAGCCTGAGCTCCTCCGCCACTTCCATTCTCTATGGGTAGAGGGAGGAGACCCGCCTGTGGTGGCTTGGCA
This sequence comes from Mauremys reevesii, assembly GCF_016161935.1. NCBI lineage: Eukaryota > Metazoa > Chordata > Testudines > Geoemydidae > Mauremys > Mauremys reevesii. The sequence continues at coordinate 32,821,559 of NC_052637.1, read as the reverse complement.
CCACGTTGCCTCTGAGGCCACCGCGGCAGCAGCACTACCAGCCAGGGGACAAAATTTTACCACATCTGTTGGGTGGGCTTTTCCCCTCTCTGCCTCCCCCTTTGGGCGCCCCTACCAGGGGCACGTTGAAGCTTGGGGAAAGCCTGATGGTGATAGGGCCTGAAGCAGCATAAGACATTGGTAAATAAAGTACACTGGTGAACTGACATAACAGTGTGTGAGGACTGCTGGCAAAGAGAACTCCAGAGTGAGGGAGCGCGGCCTGTGACACCATCACAAATCAGGGTTGTTTTGTTTTTCAAAGCCCCCTGAATCTGGGATTGTCGTAGGAAGACGGCATGGCAGTGGCATAGTACAATGCAGCCCAAGGAATAGCTGTATCTAAACAGAGTAAGGCAGTGGTTTTCAACCAGGGTTACGCGTACCCCGGCGGGGTACATCAACTCATCTAGAAATTTGCTTAGTTTTACAACAGGCTACATGAAAAGTACCCACAAAGTCAATACGAACTAAAATTTCATACAGACAATGACTTGTTTATACTGCTCTGCATACTATACACTGAAATGTAAGTGCAATATTTATATTCCATTTGATTTATTTTATAACTATATGGTAAAAATGAGAAAGTCAGCAATTTTTCAGGAATAGTGTGCTGTGACACTTTTGTATTTTTATGTCTCATTCTGTAAGCAAGCAGATTTTAAGCGAGGTGTAACTTGTGGGTATGCAAGACAAATCAGACTCCTTAAAGTAGTCAGGGGAGGTTGAAAGCCATTGCAGTAATGGGCCATCTCGTCTGGCCACCAATGCCAGATATTGCAACCCCTCAGCAGCCAAGATTAACTAGGACACTCAAGCTGAGAGTGGTTTTTAATGTGGGTGGGGCTGCAGGCAGGGCATTCCCAGGCACTGGTGTTGGAATTTAGGGTGCTGCCGCACCCCCTGGCTTGAAGTGGTTTCCATTATATACAGTACAGCCTTTACAGTTTGGTTCAATGGCTCTCATCACCCCCTCTATACAAATTGTTCCAGCGCCCCTGTTCCCAAGGGGGATCCTGAACTTGGGAACTCAGAGGCATGTATTCTGTTGAATTTTAAGGTATTCTGCAAGGCCCATCTGTATCTCTCACTTTGTGAGTGGGGGTTGGGTTAGAAAGGGGTGTAGTGGCTGGGGTAGGGGTGGTGATTTCTAGGATGCCACAATAACACTTCCCTCCTCTATATACAATGCTGTAGCATGCTGCTTGGGGTTGGAAAGATGGAGTATTATGGCTCCCTCTAAAACCACCCCCTCCTAAACCCATTTCTTTGAACCCCAGCCAGCGATGAGCTAACAGCCTGCCTGGAGCATAAGCATAGATAGGTTTCATAATTTCATCCTAGCTCCTATAACTGCAGATGCTGTTCATATAAATCTCTGATCCTCTTTTTAAAAACGTGCTAAGCTATTTGCCACTCAGTAATATCTTGTGGCCTTCCAGCTTTCACACCACCCAGAGAGCAGAACCTCTGTTTCGCAGCCACTACTGATCTGTGCTATTTGAGTGGCCATTTAGCTCCAATGCTGATTGAAAAAACCATAAAGACCAGAATTTTCAGCCACAAAAAAAGAACAGAAACATACTCAAAGACATTTCCCCTCAGGTCCTTTAATCAGCTGATGGGATTTCTTTTTTCAGTTGCTTTTTTTGGGGTGGGGAAAATGTGGCTTTTCCTCTTTTTTATTTTACTCCCTGGATACTGCTCCCAACTCAAATGATACTTGGGAAACACTTGCCCAGGATTGCTTAAAATGGAGTGAAGTCCTACGTGATGGTCGCCTGCATTTTGAATTTGCTCGCCGACAAGCTGACAAGGACAAAGAGGCGCAGGAGGAAGGAGAGACTGGTTTCCAGTCATGGTCAACAACCTCCTGCTGAGCCTGAAAACATCTGCCCTCATTGTAATAGAACTTGTGGTTCAAAGATTGGCCTTATTAGCCACGTGAGGACCCATAACTCCCTCGGAAGATGATCATACTCGGTAATGAGTGATCGCCCATCACATCATCATCACTCACTGCTAGTTGAAGCCTTCCCCAATCCACAACTCAAAAAATCTGTCGCCTCCAAAATAAACACACCAGCACAAAATTCTGCCTTCAGTTTCATGTGTGTAACACCCTCTGGACTTTAATGGACGTCCCATGTGACTATCTTTATTCGTGTGATCAGTCCAGGTGAGATCAATGGGTCTGCTTGCATGAATAAATTTGCTCCCCACTTCAGTATTTGTGGAATCAGACCGTTTGAATCTGTTTTCACCCAAGCCCATTTTGTACTGACAGGCAGAGCAACATACTATCGCTGATTCAAATTAATATTAAATGAAACAACTGCCTTGCACATAAACCACTAATGCTTTATGTAAACTTTACAAATACGTAGTGGTTCTAGATCCACATTTGAACAAACAAATTTATTTTTTAGACAAACCAATATACCCTGCATGAAAACGAAGCGAACTGAAACTCCAAGCCAGTAACAGTTTTGGATGAATGCAGGTTCTGGCCTCACTACATTATATAAACAAACTAACATGTTTGAAAGCAAAACCAACAGAGTTTGCAAACATTTATTTTAGCCACAAACCCATCTGCTACTACCAATAATGGATTCACAAAATGATTGTGTATTTGCTCAGTTCACAGTCCGATGAGTTCTGCATAAATAGCATGATTCACATAAATCAGTAACACACACACACACACACACACACACAGTGATGATAGGCGTTAGCATTGTCATCTGTGCAGCATCTAATGTTGTTTGGGTTTTAGAGCGGATATATAAAGTTTTTAAAAGCCCTGTGATATTTTAATAGGCAGTCTATAAAACTGTAACAATGCACACTTAATAATTTTGTACGACTCCTGCAGAATGGAGCTTCTGTTAGCACCAGTCCTGGAGCTACTTCCTAGCAAGCTACAGCTATAAGTGAAGGAAAACTCCAAATTACAAAGGAACATAGGCCAACTAGATCTAATATCTAATCACTGCAAGTGAGTACAGATACTGTTCTTCTCTGGGTGCACTAAAGGAAAAGCTTTAGAGGAAAGGAGAAAATATTTGGGCTACAATATGAGAAACATATAGAGTGATTAAAAAAGTTACCTACTGATAACGTAGAGCCTGATCCTGCAAAGTGCTGAGTTGTCAGTGGGAATTGAACCCAGAATGGCACACACTATAAAGCATAGACCTCCACTGGTATGAACGAAATACTGTAGCAGACTTATTCAGCCACTAGAGGGGGGATGTTGTCCCCTACAGTGGTAATGTGGGCTACTCTGAACGCTCAGCTCTTACTGAAGTCATATCCCCTAGCTTGAACTGGAGCTGAGCAAAGGGTGCAAAATACTATCTGCAGATGTTTGGCTGACTCTTCGTGCCCCTGTAGCATTGGCTGTTCTTTTTTCTGGGAAACTAGTTTCCTGGCAGGGCTGTTTGTGGAAACAGCACATTTTTTCTGTTTAGTTCAGAATGTTTCTGGAAATTAAATTTCAAATTCACAGTTGTGATCATTTACACTGGAATTGTGATCCAAAGAGTTATGCTCATCCGGTCATACAAAAGAAGCCAGTCCAGTCGAAACAATAGGTCAAGGGAATATCAAACAGTTGAAACAATCCCCATTATGGTTATTATGATCATTTTATTCTTTTCAGTTTAGTAGTGCCCGGTGGCCCAAATTAGGGATCAGAGTCTCATTGTGTTAGGTGCTGTAGGTATTTATAATAAAAGTCAGTCTCTGTCCAAAAGTGCTTACACTCTAAACAGCCTGAGAGTAGATCATGGGCTGTAATGTGTCTCCATAAAACATGCATGGAATAATTTAAAATACAGCTGTAGAAAATAAAACAAACAAACAAATAAAACAAAGCTGTAGAAAGACAAAACAAACAAATCCCCGCCCCCCCAAAATCCACCAGCTATGTGTGAATAAGAAAACAGACTCAATTTGTCAAATACTTCATTTGTTACAAATCACTTGCTAGTGAGCAAATCTCACCACCCAACAGTAGTAGTGGCAGCAGCAGCAGCAGCAACTCCTCCTGAACTTTTCTTCCTTTTGCCTGCTTAAAAAAGTTGTAAAGCTAACCCTGAAAAATAAAATTAATAAGTAGCTGGCGTTCAGGTGCATCTTGGGATGAATAAATTACACCAACCCATGAATGAATGACTCTGTGTGTGTGTGTGTGTGTGTGTGTGTGTGTGTGTGTGTGTGACAAGGTTTGTGTTTATGTGTCAGCTGTCTAGATATATGGGTGTGTTTGTGACTGTCATGCAGGACTTATAATTTTGCAGGATAAAAGCCGGATCAGGAAGACCCCGTCTAAAGGATGAAGGGGGGGAAAAAGGCACACAGAATCTTAAATTAAATCTTTTTTAAAAAAATAACATAAAGTCTAGAGGCAGAGAGAAGGGCACAATGTTGCCAACCCTTATAATTTTTTTTTATCAGGTGTCTTGTGATATTTGATGGGTTTTTGAAAGCTCCAGCTGCTGGAGTCTTGTGGCTAGGTGAGACTCTCAGCTTTCATTTAAAAAAAGTTTGTAGCCCTTGTGGTTGCAAAAAAAGCTTGAAAATGTGACACCGCCTGCCAGTGGCCCAGACATCTTAGCAGAACTGTATTTAAATCCTGTTTTATGCCAAAAAAAACAAATTACTAGAGTAGATCTGATCAATCAGTGAACATTTGTTTGGCCGTGATCACCACATGTGATCACCACATGAACATTCAAGCACTGGAGCTTTGCTTACATTAATACTTCTGAAAATCTCCTTTTTACCATGAGTGCCAAAACCAAAGGGAGAATTTTGTCTTTGCCATTTACCCCGTGCTGGTTAGTTACATCAGACACAAGATACGGTGTTCATCCCCTGATTAAAGGACTCTTTTAACTCACTAACACAGTGCAAATTGTGAGTTGCAAATATTAAAACCAAATATACAATTTGAAAGTCATGGTGTGTTAGTTAATTACCTGAGTCGGACACATCTGTTAGCTACAATAAGTTGTACCAGGAATTGTGAATTTGATTGCAGTGTTGATCTTTCAGATGATCTGCCGATCAAAGATTATTCACTGAAGTGATTCATGAATAACTGGGCCAATACAGTTAGATATTTTACTACCCATTCTCAGAAAAATGTGATACTTTTGCCTCCCGCTCTGTTCAGAAATAAATTATTCATTGTGGATTATTTCCCCAGCTCTAGAAATGTTTGATTGGCTCATTGTATTTTCTAATGAGTGTTTTCACAACACACCCCAAATCTCTCCTTCCATATGACAGAGCAGCTAAAAATAAAGTCAATGAAATGGGAGTTTTGCCCCAGATTTCAGTGGGGCCAGGATTTTACCCTGAAAGTATAAATAATTCAGCAGAGTATCTAAATATCAGTTCAATCAATTAAAGCAAGACAAATCTATTCATAATTTTAAAAAATCTTCAATTTAAAGGGTTAATTAAATAAACAAATACAAAGTCAACAATTACAAAAATAAAAGGTCTTGCTAGCAATTCATACTGTGATGTCAAGTGCCACCTGGTGTTAGTTTTAGGGACAGCAACAGGATATTGCCTCTTGAGCACCATGGGGTGTAATTTTAATAAAATAGCAGTAGCACGTTTAATTTTTTCCAGAGTTGCAGAAAGGAATTTTTAGCTGTGCTGGGGACTTGGGCCTCCTATATGCTGGGATCATATTTGCTGTAGTAGCTGCACATGACACTTTTCAGCTGATGGCATTGTATTTTGCCATGAGTAACTGAAGTCATAAATGGTTAGATTTTGTTGGACAGACCCAGAGCCTAATCCTACCTATTTTTATTCAGATGACTAGTCCCATTAACCTTAATGAGATCAGTCAAGGGTTTCAGGATTGGGTCCAAAATGACCTCACAGCATGGGAAGGGATGGTTAGGACGAGGATCCATATTCCTCTGCTTGTTTGTACTTATCACACACTCATCAGGCAGCACCTTCTCTACACGGTGATGATAATACTTTGTGCTTCTAGCGTGCCTTTCATCCAAGGATCTTTAAAAATGGATTAAATCTCAGAACACCCCAGTAAGGAGACAAGATGGTGAGGAGATGAAGTGACTTGACTCGTTATGTGACTTAGCAGAATTGGGAGGAGAACGCAGATCTATCAAACACCTAGTTCCAGCTCTACCCACCATAACACATGCCCTATGGCGTGATCTGGTCCGGTTAGACTGAGGGCCCCAGAGTGTGAAGCTTGTGTGATCATGGCTATTGCCATTCCCTTTCCTCTAGCTGTAATGTGTGTATTGTATTTTTGGGGACAGGGAGGACAGCATGGTAGGAGATTTTGTCTTTAGCAGAATTGAACTTTATGGGTTTTGGAAAACTCATGGATAAAGCTGTCCCCAATTTTTAAGGGAATCCCAGTTTGCTGGACAGCCCCCGACTGGATGTGGGACTGTGAGGTCTCTGTCTGCTCAGGTTTGTCTCTGTTCATTACTAGCATCTACTGGATGGAATAGCATTGAACACTGTTCAGCAGATCCAGCTATGTAGCAGATCTATCAGCTGCAGCCGATCTGAATCAGAGTAAAGATTTGAGGAGGGAAAGAGAGCTTGGAGGTGAGTGGCACATCACAAGTGACCTTATTGGGGGCACCCATATTCCAAAAGCTGGCCCTGCTCTCACCAGCTGTAGTTGTTGCATCGTTCCCTTCAGGTCTCTACTGAGAATAGCTTTCCTGCTGCTCCTATGACTATCAGTGTTGGGCTGGTAGAGAGCACTGCAGTCTGCATTCTTCTTCCTCTACCACACGTTCCCCATTCAGTGTGATTCAGTCCATCACTTATGTGAAAAGCTTCTGTGAAAAGCTTGGTCTTCACCAGCTGAGGCTCTGGAGTACAATGGTCACCCCTAGTTCCTAGCTATCCTCATAGGATGGCACAACTTACTGTGGATAAACAGAGAACTACAGAGCTGATAGTTTGACATCTTTCACTAGCTCTGAATTCTCTCGCCTTGACTCACATGCACACCCAGAGATGTATGTCCCACACACGCGCACACTTGCTGAGCCTCACAGTTTATTCTCAGGACACATGGATTCGATGTGTAGATATGTACATACAGTTCTCAGTAAAACTGGCATTAGGTGCAGGATAGACTGTACTTCTCCAAGAGAATTTGCATGTATGGATGACATCAGAGAGTACAGCAGCTGGTAAAACGACAGGACAGCCTAGTGAAGCCAAAGCCCTGGGAGGGTGAGTTGTGGGATAAAGCAAAACCATATGAGAGTTTTTTTTCTTCTTCTTCCATGACAACAGCTCCTGTCCTCTGCAAATGGTTCAGCTACAGAGAAATACATGTGGACTTCACAGGCTGAACCATCTCTGACACAATGGGGAATGGGTTCTTCATGCTATAAGGAGTCCTTTCCTCTTTGCAAGCCTGCAGGGACCATGATGCTGCAAGCACAAAGGGAAGCACTTATACATTGGCATGCCAGAAAGTAAATTTGCAGTTTGTGGGAGGCTTGCAGTTTCATTCCTGTGTGGTACTCCTCCAGCACAAGCTTTTCTTTTCCTGAAGGGCAGGATATTTGTTGTTCTGAAAATACGAGTTATTCGTGCATGTTCTCAGCTTGGTTTGGTTCTCATGTTTTCTGACAAAGTTGGCCGCAATCTGAACTGTGTGGAGCATAATATGCAGATGTGTAAGTTTCACAGAAGGATGAGAGATTGAAAAGAAATAGCTTAATGTAAGGGCAGATGCTATGATAAACAGCACAGCTCAGATTCAACCCTCATGTAACTTCATGGACTGAAGTGGACCTACAGCATTGATGGATTTTGCCCTCTTAGATGATGCTACAAAGACTAGAGGTCTCGACTCTCTTCGCACAGAGAAGCAGTGCAATGAACTGCAATGTCTGACCTGGCAGCCCTGCAGAGAGGTGCTTACAAAAGGCTCCAGGGCTAGTTTTACAAAGCTGTTTAGGTGCTGAAAGATGAAGATAGATGTCGAGTGAAAATCAATGGGAGTTAGGCACCTAGTCTGCACAGGCACTTTTGAAAATTCCACTAGGCACCTATCTGCATATTTAGGTGCCTCGACGCCTCTGAAAATCTGGACCCAAGTGACTTGAAAAACTTCAGGAAACATGGGGCCCAATTCTGCTCTAGGTTACTCTGGTGTTGATCTGGACCAACTGTGAATTAGTCAATTGAATTCAGCCTTTGAGGAAGTCACATATGAATCTGGATGTGAACTTTGTGGCTTAAGCCCATCTCAGAAGATGGATCCAAACCAGTATTCCAGATCCAAACCCGCACAGACATTGTGGAGAGTCGGTATGAATCTAATTCAAATTTCATGGCTCAGAGTCATCAGCCGACAGTCTTTAAAGCCACCAAACTTCAAAACCAAGCCATTTTTTATTTAGCTATCAAAAAAGATACAAATCTGAGAATCTGAGGGTGATGTGGTGTTTTTTTTAACAAAGTACGTACATTTCTATGCATACGAATTGTAGCCCTCAGGTTCTCAGCAAGTGTTTGGAGTGGCCCTCAGAGCTGTGATATTAGGGCCTCACTTCTTCAACCTGCACAGCTTGATCTGCTGAACACTGCTTGATTATATTCTATCCAGTAGAGGGTAGTAATGCACAGAAACAAGCTGACCCTTTACAATCCTAATCCTTTTTGGATATGGTAATCAATTCAGCAGCTACTCTTCCATTCAGAGCACTGAGCCCTTCATGATTCAGGTCTAGTATGCTTGGGCTGAGAGACAGAGAGATTGAACAGGCCTGAAACTCTATATAGTTAGTTTCTTTCCAAGTTCCTTTTCCGCCTGCACGTAGTCAGCTCAGCCTGACTCTAAAGTGCTTTGCCAAGCCAGTCCACAATGAGTATTGGAAAGCCTGAGATTTCTTTCAGGATGGATCACTGACTTCCTCATTCTCTCCTGCTCCCCACCCTTCCACCTGCATTGCTTTGTGGCCTTGGTAAAATCAGACACCAATAAGAGTATAGAAATTACTAGACCAGATCCATGGTCTTTACTATCCTGTATGCTGTCTCTGACAGTGGCCAGAACCAGATGCTTCAGAGAAAGGTGCAAAATGCCCCCAAATGGAAAATTATGCAATAAAATGCCCATTGGGGAAGTTTCTTCCTAACTCCAAACAGGCAGTGCCTGACCTATGCTCTGAAGCAGGAGAGGTTGTATTCATCCTCTGTTCTAATGAATGTCACTTTGGCTCTGGCCCCTGCAGAACCCACAGAATCATGGCCCAACAAAAGTCCTGTGAGTTCTGGAGGAAATCCAAAAGCCTGTGGGTGGGCAACTGCGCACTCTGCATGCTTTATTAAGAAAGTTCTTCTGTGGGACTAATGAAATACGAGCAAGTTCGGGGTCTCATTGTAGCCAGAAAGAGTTTCGCTTGATTAAGGACCCCAGAGTCTTACCTACAGCACAGCCTTAAATGCCTTTCTATTAGGTCCCTTAACTCTCAGATTTGAATGTCACATCATTTGTCCAGCCATAAATAGCTGTGAATTAAACAGGCTGTGCTGTAGATATGTGCAGTAACATTGTGGTGTTATCTTCGTATCCCACCAGTGTTTGCATTAGTAGGTCAGGAGCTGGAGCTGACGTTTTTGATGAGATTTAGGAAGTGGGAAGAACTTTGATTCAGTTGTATAATTTCCATTCAGAACATGTCTCAGCATCTGGGCCTGGGTTTCATTTTTTTTTGTTCTCTGACAGCAACAGTAAATCAATAAGGCAGTTGGAGGTCAGGTGTAGTCAATCATTAACCACAGCCTGCTTTGGGGGAAATATTTAATATTTGACTTTAAAGCACAGGGCCTAAACCTGAAGTTCTCACTGATAAGGCCTAGAAAAGCTTTGCTGGCTTAGTTATACTGGCAAATACACTTATACAGGCATAAAAGTGCTCCTGCTGGCATAGTTTACACCAGTTCCCTGAATGCTTGTCTACACTACAGAGCCTTAGCCAGTATAGTTATACCAGTAGAGCCCCCTAGTGTAGCCACAGTGTAAGCAGGCAGGAGTTCTTTTGTGAACATAGCTACCCCACCTCCCCCAAACAATATTGGCTATGCCAACAGAAGCACTCTTTAGTTGGCATAGTTGCATCTACACTGTGGGTTCTAATGGCATAGTTTTTCCAGGTAGGGAGTGTAGGTAGGAAGGTAGCCAAATTTTGTAATGTAAATCCGGCCCAAGAGATATACCAACAAAACCACTGTTCAGGATAGTGTAAGTGCGTTAATGCTAGGGCTTATGCCAGCATAGATATGTCAGCTAAAAAAAAAATCTCACCCTCTAGGTAACATAGCTATGCCAATATTTTAAGTGTAGACCAGACCTCAGGGTCAGGTTCTCCCACTCATACTCACACTGAATAGCGTGGTGCTCCGTGATTGGGCCCACTGAAAGCAATTCTTGACATTACTTGGAGAATGAAATACAGCTTAGTGTAAGAGTTATGGAATCTAGGCCTCTGTTTTTATTCAAGCACAATCCCATTGATCTCTCTGAGAATTTTTGCCTGAATTAGAACTCAAGAGTTCAGAGGATTGGGTCCTCAAATTTTCAAACCTGGACACCCAGAGATAGATACTTTTGAAAATCCCACCGTAGGTGCCTAAGGTAGTAAGGTACCCAAATCCCACTAAAAGTCCATGAAAATCTCACCCCTAAATTCATATTTAGATGCCTGATTAAGTGGCCTCATTTTCAGAAATGGCTATCATTTGACTTCAGAGGTAAATCTGGGATCTCAGCACCTTTGAAAACCATGCTCCATGAAGTCTGGCCTTAGGCACCCAAGTCTGAAAATGTTGGACAAATTCACACGGCATACACCCCAAGCTCCAACGCCCCCTTCTGCTTTGACATACTCATTTCAGTTTCACCTTCCCAGACCCCCTCCTTCTGCAGAAGTACATCTATGTGCCTGTTGAAGTCATTCATGTTCTTTGTTTCAATCACCTTCCCTAGTGTCTTATTCCATGGATCTATTGCATTCTGGGTGATTGGTCTTCATTCCTACTTCTTGAAACCGTGTCATTTTCTGATTCATATGCTGGTTGGCTTCCATTTAACTGTAGGCTCATTTTGTGAGGCATAATGTATTGCCCTTCTCATTCTCGCAACAGAGGAGGAGGTGAGTAAGTATCACTGGCTTCCATTACTCTGTCTGCTTTTGGTTCTCCTCCTACCTCTCTAATTGCTCCTTCAGCATGTCTTTTGGAGAGTCCTCTTTAGAACCCCCTCCAATTGTCAATAGGGGTTCCACAGAACTCTGTTCTTGGTCTCCTTCTCTTCTCCCTCTGCATGTTATTTCTGAGTAATCTCATCCACAATCACAAATATAGCTACCATCTCTATGCTGCCAACTCTCAGATCTATCTCTCTACCCTAGACCTGTCTCCTTCTGTGCAAATTAAAACCTCAGCCTCTCTCTCTGACATCCCTCATGAATTCCAGCCAACATCTCAAGTTCAACGTGGCTAAAACAGAGTTCTTAATCTTCTCCCAAAACCTGCCCTGCTACCTCCTTTCTCGAACACTGTGGACCATCATCCTGCCTGCCACTCAAGACTAAGGGAAAATTCACTAGCCTTTTGTCATGTTTACGAGACAGGTTAAAAAAATTGCTAAAGTCACAATAAAATTGCAAGAGTTGGCAATCCTGTAAGCCCTGACCTTGTGGTTATAGATGGGCCCCGTAGCACTTTTGGAAGAACAGGGATTCTAAACCTAGTGTTCCTTCCCAATTTCAACTCAGTCAGTTACATTCTGCCTGTCTTAACTTGCCCAACAGTTTCAGGCCTTGTCTACACTAGAAAGCCATACTGCCTTAACTAAACCAGTCCAGTCCAGTCTAGTGCAATCTATACCAACCCAGTGCACGCTCCCTACTGTGGATACAGTTATGCCAGTATAAAGATGCTTTATACCAGTATAGCTATTCCCAGAAAGGAAAGGGCACAGGCTATACCATTATAAGGCACCATTAGCCAGTATAACTATTAAGGTGGCAACGTGTCCAGGTTTTCCTAGGATCGTCCCTCTTTTGAGTAGCTGTCCTGGGAAATAGATAAGGGTGCTCAGTACCCACTTAGGGTTGACACCTGGCCAGTTTTTGTCAGTGCTGGGGTTTTTGTTTCACTGGGGACACATTACAGTGCTCTAAAGCTCATACCCGCAAAGTCCAGACAGTGGTGCTGTAGGTAGGAAAAGGTAAGAAAAATTATAAAAGTGTGTGTGTGTGTGTGTGTGTGTGTGTGTGTGTGTGTGTGTGTGTGTAAAATAGTTATCTCACATTGTAGACCCTTTTTCTTAGGGAAGATTGGGGTGCAGCCAGTGGCTGCTTTTTGTTGGTGGAAGGTTGGCCAGTGGGTAGTTTTTCTGCATCAAACAGCCAGCTGTCGAGTTTTGTGGGCTCAGAATCATTTTTTTGTACTTCAGAGGTGGCAATCCTAAAAACTGTGTGCATACTAGGGGTTGCATCAGTATAGCTGTATCAGTTTTAAATAAAATCATACACTCTAACCAACATAGTTATACCAGCATAAAAGCAGTGTGGTGTAGACTAGGCCTTAGCTGGATACAGTACTACTCCTCATGTCCTGGTCTAAACTGTTGTCTAATAGCACATAGAAACATTAAACAGCTGCCAAACTGCCCCTCACAGCACTTTGTTGGTAGGTGACCTGATCTCGATAGACCCCTTATCTACACACAATGGAGTGTTGTGAAGTTCAATTAACTAATATTTGGGAAGTGCGTTGAGATCTTCAGATGAGATGCGATGGCTCATTCCAATGCTAAGTATTATTAGTGGATTGCACCCCTTTTCTGGGATCCGCAGAATGTCATAATGATGTTCTTTTCTTGCCCAAAGATGGGGTAGCCAGGAGACATGACAGTATTTTATCTTTTTTAATAAATGTCAGAAAGGAGCATAATCCTGAAAGAAAAAGTGGGTGTATTCCATTTGCTTTGGTGCATATCCAGATCTGCACCTTGCCAGCAGGTTTGTAATTTAAAAAAAAAAAAAAATCGCCACAGATGAATTCTACAAAACCTACTGCAGTGCAGCCTCCCTCATATTTTGATCATAGCAACTCCTGTCACTTTGAAATAATCAGTTGATATTGCTCTCTGCATGACCCCCACAGCTTTCAGTGTTCATTTTATTGTCACATGGGCCTTGTACGGACTTTGTTTTAATTCTGTCTCCTTCCAAATTTTGGCCACTCCCTTCGAGCCGGCCTGTCCTGACCATTGTATTGGTATGCAGCAGGGGAAGGGTTTCAAGGGGACTTTCCCCCATGCACCCTGTGCAAAGGTTAGCATCAATCACAATCTCTGTGCAGGGGGGAGCACAGGAATTTTGCACTCCCCTCGGCAGCAGTATGCCCCAGAGTGCGACAGGAGGAGGTGGGCCACACACCCTCTTTACCCTGAGCTGTAGAGCTGGTGGGTAGGGCGGATGGAGGAGGCCATACCATACCAAGGGGTGAGTAAACTGGCACAATTCTACATGCTGGCATAGGGACCGAGCCACCAGCACTCACACTGGTGAGGGGCACCTCCACACAGCTCACACTGCAGGCCAGATTTACTTACAGTCTGTCCCTTAGCAACCAGAAACTGAATTATCCCGTAATACATGCCTGTATGGAGGGGAGGGGTGGAAACAATTAGAATAAATGCTGAATGCTATTTTTAATACCCATGTTTTTGCTCCATTTGATTTCAGTGGAGCTATTCACGGAATAAGGTAATCGGTGTTATCGTTTTTATGAGGCTGATTCATCAGTCCATCCCTAGTCATCAGAGTTCACTTTGCACACATGCACTTAAACACATGCTTAACTTTAGGTCACACTGAAGTCAATGGGACTTAAGCACATACCTAATAGTTAAGTATGTGCATAAGTGCTTTCCTGAATAGTGATCCTGAGATTAGTTCTGACACCAGATTTCAGGGCTTTAATCTACTACCTGAAAGCAGAAACAATTGCCTGATATTTGCTACTCAGTACATTTTCACCCCTCAGAGTATGTCTCCAGAGTCATTTGATCATTCCCCTATTTGCAAAGAAATCCTCTAAGCTCTTGGAGAAAATAACTGTAGAAACCCAGCCTTTATTAAACATTCACACTTAGATTCCTTCATGTCAGAAAAGGCAATTCAGTCTGGAAGGAATATGCCAGACCTTATTTCCTGGCTGCCTGAAAAATGACAAACAAGCTGCAGTAATGTTGGTGAATGACACATAGCAGAATTACCTACAGTAAGTGCAGAACTTCAGTGGAATGCAAAGCATGACAGACATTGGCATAGCCCAGCCCATAATACGATCCTCACAAGAATGTATGTAAATGTTATTATGTTTTTATTGTAATTCTTCTTACATCCATTTAAGAAAGAGATAAAAATCATACAGTTATTGTGCTGGACAATGTGCTGCTGTAGAGACCAATAGCACACTTGGCTTTTAAAAAAATTGGTAGCTAAGAAGAGCCTTAATACTGACTTTGTTTTTTGAAACCCTTCTGTCAGGCTTTGCTTAGAACGTGCATGTTGATGAATTGTATCCCAGACCAGGGTAAAACAAACGGGTTTGATTCTCACTTACACTAAAATCCCTTTACACTGTTTAGGAGCCTTAAGGTGGGTGAAAATGCACTTTAAGGCATCTTCATATTGCCAGAGTAGCGTAAAGGAGCCCTAGTGTAAATAAGTCAGGCCCTATATTTAAAAGTTGCATCAGGCCATATTTAAGCATTCTTATTGTCCATTAAATTTCATCCTTGAAGTCTATGTTGCCACTTGCAAAATATACAATATATGTGGATTTTAGGGATTAGGAGTCTCCAGTGAAGTGCTTAAATTCAGCATCTAGCCAGGTAAACTTTTTACACAGACTTCCCCATGTCTTATTCATAATCAGACCCAACATACACCTGCAAGAGTGTGTGTGTGTGTGTGTGTGTGTGTGTGTGTGTGTGTGAGAGAGAGAGAGAGAGAGAGAGAGAGAGAGAGACTGCTGTCTCAGGACCTTTTACCATCTGGAATGCAAGGCTCTAGCTACCTCCTGCTGGCTCTTGGATTAGCCAGTAGATGGCACCACAGAGTAATATTAACAACACCCTCTTACCTTTAAGCTAAAACATTTCTCAACCCAGATCCGTGCTTGAGCTGGTCTTTCGTGCAACAGTAGACGCTATTGTTGGAGCTCACTTAAACAACTGAACAAAGAGAATAGTAATAATGATAAGAATGACATATGTAAGCATATACGCGCATAATCTCAGCTCAGTGACATTCCTTAACCGAGGCAGGGTATTTCTGAGATCACCCTTTTTGTTATTAAAAATTGTGCATATGCAAAATTTACCTTTTAGACACATAAGTATTAGTAATGATCAATAGTGTTTATACACACATGCCTATTTCTTTCTCTTGCTGCATGCGTATTTATACATACACATATATACAGTGGCCATACTTCGAATGTTTTATCTGATTTCAGAGAGATTTCCTATATATAATGGGGAATACTGTTGAGAATGGGGGGGAGTTCAGATTAATTGAAGCTTTTAAAGTGCACCCACTGTGTGTTTGTTTATGAATGTGTCTATAATGTGTGTACGCCGCTCTGCTTTTCTCTCTGGCTGTGTCACATAATTGTTAGAATGTGTATGGCACTTTTCTATCTTTAATTGTATTCTGACTGCTATAATTCTACTCTATTACCTGGAAAATCAGGCATGTTAACAATTAAGCAATAGATCCCCACACATGCTCAGATGCAATGGCCTTCCAAAACCAAGATGGCAGACATCCCACTTCCAAAGACTCTTCACATTAGCTTTACACCACATTGATTTAAAACAAAAATAGGAATGAATGGTGTTGATGTTGGACTCAAAACATTGTGAAATCGTGGTTTTGCCTTTGGACGTGTATTTGTTTTCATGGTTATTAGACCCAGGATGATTGCCCAGTTTACTTCAATGTTTTTTTCCCCGTGAGTAAGGACTGCAGGCCTTGTATTCAAAATTGGCACAATCCAGAGAAAATTGCTATGTGGATTTCTGTGAAAAGGTGAGCAAATTCATAATGCATAGATTGACTTGACATGTATAATTATAGTCAATATAGACAATCATTTACAATTTCTTCTCTTGTAATGTACTTAGTGTTACCATGAGGAAACAGAAGTTTGTGACTTATTTTTAATGATTTACCATAACATTTGCATGCTGTAAGTGAGACAGATTAAATCGACAGTACGTGCAATTTAGCTATGTATCAATTAGCTACAAAAATGCGATGAATTTGGTCATTTATGTTGGAAACTACACAAAAATATATAATTATTGCATAAATCCGCTAGTTAAATGGCAATTCTATACAAACAGGTTGATTTCAAAGTAAGATTAATAGCCATTCATTGATATTTTATGTGCTTGCCAAAGGGCATACTACATTGTTGCCAAGCATGATTAATGGATTAAAATAAGGGTTCTGCATATTACATACATTGTATCTTCAGACAGTAGCTTGTCTTTAGTTTCCACACTAGCCTTGCTTTTGTTAGCCCTATATAATAAACAGAGCTGAAAGGCTGACACACGTGAGTAAGGTTAGTGTAGTCCTAAGAATTCTTTCAGAAGCTCACAGGTTTTCTTGTGGATGACTTCACGGAGCTTCCGTACACGCCGGACACTGGAAATGCCCACAAAGCTGTCTGGCTGCAGCACGGCCATCCCATTGTGGACATCACCCATGATGATAAGCTGACCATCCACTGTGGTCATATTGGGGCATGGGCAGCTCCAGTCCATATTTAAAAGGGTGATTTCTAGAGGTTCCTTCCCCAGGAATTTTAATCCCATTTTTTCATCTTTTAGAATCTCCTCCACTGTCACCAATGCGTGTCCCGAGTCTTGGTCTTCAGTTAGTTCTGTTATACGGCCCAGGATAACAAAGTCGCTTTTGCAGAAGCTCGTCACCAGCTTTTGGCGAGGCTTGCAGGCTTTGCAGTGAGTGTTTTTAGGGAAAGGGCACATCTCTTCGCAGGCCTCTTTGCTCTCAAAGTTATTCTCATTGCCTCCACAGCCACCATAAATGAAAGATTGGCATTGCTTTGTCAAACTGTTGTACGCCCATCTGGGCTCATAGGCTTTGCAATGACCCTGAAGGGCTGGCAGGTTGCAGATGTTGATTGGGCCATTCATACATGTTAACATACAGTTCTCATAGGTCTCAAAGTGGTTCAGGTTGCTATTACAGTTCCCATAAATGAATGTAAAGCAGTTGTTTTTCTTTGCATCATAATACCA
Source organism: Mauremys reevesii (assembly GCF_016161935.1). NCBI lineage: Eukaryota > Metazoa > Chordata > Testudines > Geoemydidae > Mauremys > Mauremys reevesii. The sequence goes on along the minus strand of NC_052637.1, from coordinate 32,804,119 downwards.
CCTCGTCTGCTCTTCCCCACAGTCTTCACTGTCTGGCTGCTTTAGACACTCATCAGTTGGGAAATGGGTTTTGTTTTGGGATGCTTCTTTTGATGCAGGTTCTCCTTTGACAACTGACAATGGGAAATCAACTCTGAGAAGACCACCGATGTTTTTTGCAGTGCATGTGTAAATGCCTGCATCTTGCAGCTGGGTGTTATAGATTACCAGCTGGGCAATGTTGGTAACCACGACATTCCCCCTGACGTGATTCGGCCTCATAATGATTTTTTCCTTACTGTCTATTTGCTTCTCCCAAGTAATTTCTGGTTTGGGTCTGCCTGTGACATCGCAAAGAAAGCTCACAGTCTCTCCCACATAGACTGACTGATGGACTGGATTGTTAACTAGAGCGGGTGGCAGGATATCAATGATGGTTGTCTCTGAATAGGCTGTGGTAGGGCGCACTGTAGTCTCTGGAGGGATAGGGCTGGTATTTGGCCAGGTGAGATGGTACCGGCAAGTGACTACATTTAGAGTAATGCCTTTGGTGCAAGCTTCTGCATCCATATAACACTTGTTGTAATAGGTGAGTCCATCAGAGGCACAGGTAAAGCTGGGCTCTTTTTCACACCTATCTTTGCATTTGCATACAGGCTGTCCATCCCAGATATCACACTCTGAGCCTTGCTGGATACACATGAAACGGTCACAAGTTGCCTCTTTAGGCATCCCGACGGGTCCTTTCTTCCCCTTGATGTCCATGTACCGAGCTGCCACGCAACTCTTTGTCCCACAGACATTAGGACAGCACTTCTCAAAGGTCTCACATTCCTAAGGAAAAACAAAACAACCAAACTGTTATTGGGATGGTTTATCATTTGAGAACTACAGACAGATGGAGAAATTCCTTCTTGTGGTGACAGGGTGCTTTTGTGATTAAATCACAGGGCTAGGCTCCAGGGGACAGGGGTTTTATTTCCAGTTCTGCTGAGGACATCTTGTATGACCTAAGGTAAGTCATTTCATTTCTTTGAATCTCCACTTGCCCATCAAGAATATGGGAACAACATCACTCCCTTATCTCAGCGGGGGTGCTGTGAGGCTACATTAATTGGGTTTGTCAAATATTTTGAGATCTTTGAATGGAAGGTGTGAGAAGGGCCAGGGGCGCCAAGCACGGCGGCACGCCGCGGGAGGCGCTCTGGCAGTCGCCGGTCCCGCGGCTCCGGTGGACCTCCTGCAGACGTGCCTGCGGAGGGTCTGCTGGTCCCGCAGCTCCAGTGGAGCATCCACGGGCATGCCTGCGGGAGGTCCACCGGAGCCGCGGGACCAGCGGACCCTCCGCAGGCACGCCTGAGGGAGGTCCACCGGAGCCGCCTGCCACCCTCCTGGCGACAGGCAGAGCGCCCCCCGCAGCATGCCGCCCCAAGCACGCGCTTGGCGCGCTGGGGTCTGGAGCCGGCCCTGAGAAGGGCAGTATTTCTTAGCACCTAAAGCCATAGTAAATCCTTCATAAAATCATACTGAACATTTGGTTACAGACGTAACAGCAACCCCCACCCAAACAAACCCTCTTTTAGTGCCAAAGGACAAGCCCCCTGAAGTAAGAGCAGGTGGAAAGTCTTATCATATGGTTATAGTCCTTAATCCCTTGGATTGTCCTCAGAAGTATGTAGAGTATTATTTGAATTCCCTGACAGTAGCAGAATACTCTTTGAGTGGAAATTGCCAAGCATCTTTAATTGTTCACAACATATTATAAATGGAATAGCTCAGAACTAAGGCAAAACTAAGTTTTTGCTCCAAAATTATTTTGTTTTCCATGGAAAATAAAGTATCCACTTATGGGCTTGCCGTCACTTATACGTCTGTGTCAGTCTTACTTTTAAATGTAGCATCCGTGTTAAACATAATGTTATATCCAGTGTTGGTTATGGTCATTTCTAAATTGTGGTTAATTATATTCATTGTTTGCCTTTCTAAACAGAAAATGTATTTGTTGTGTGGTTTGTAGAACTGTAGACAATACGTTGTTTGTGGATTATTTTAATGAAACATGAACATTGTTACCCTATACAGAATAGGACAAATTCTGCCCTTAGTTACACGATTTTGATCTCACTGAAGTCAGTTGGGCAAAAAAGGCTCAGAATCTGAATGAGGCTCTGTGCTACCATGCTGCAAACCTGATTTTTTTTCTTTAAGTGGCTTCTGGATTTTCATTTTTTGACCAGGAAGCTATGAAAGGAATGCCCACAACCTTCGAAAGGGAGTAGTAATCATTCTTTAGTGCACCTGATGGTTGAATTTAAAAGGCAACTTAATATGCCATTGTAATCAGAAAAGTAATATAAAAATAGCATCTTAATATATTAGCTCCTTTTTTGTCTTTAAACAATATCTGCCTAATTGACTGCCAAAGATAAGTATTGGCTACTTTTAGCATTGCAGAAACTATCCAGTTAGTGGAAAGTGAGCTGAATCTTTTCCTGCATCAGACTGTCAGCTTGGTTCTGACTGCAAAATCTTTCCTGCTGGGGATGTTGTAAGAAGCAGAAAGAGCAAGCGTGGATTTTCAGATGCCATTGAGTGGCTATGCGGGCAGTTTTAAAAATGACCTTTTGACTTGTAAGCTATGTGAATTTTGATCTGGAGGCATCATATGAGAGAGCATCTGCATGGTTATTTTTACCATGTTATTTTTGGACTACAGTCAGGCTTTACATTTCAAGTGTAGCAAAGGCTGGTGATGTGTATGCCAACCCACAGGCATCATACAGAACTCTCTCTTGGGAAACATAACACTTGATGATGGCAACAAAGAATGATGAGGTTGGTGAAAATGCTAAAATGCAGTGAGCTGGCCAAATAACATGTCAAATTCCCGAGTCTACGCTGTTGAGATTCTCTTTGGTGAGGCAGTGAGTGAGAAGGATGAACTACGGAAGCCATGTTGTCACAAAGTCATATGGTCAGTTAAAGAAGTGATTCCATTAAAATACCTCTTGACTTAACCATCAAGTCATCAAACATTTTTTATAAACAGAGTTTCAGTTAAACACGAGTTGTCTGGATTGGATCATGTACACATTATCAGTGCTCTTCCATTTATAATCAAAATAGACTGCAACACTATGGAGTAAACAAACTAACAAACCAACTGACAAAAAAATCCATTTCCCATGATGAAGCATATAAAAATGTGCATCACTCACCAGGTCTGTATCACATTCTCTCTTGCAGGTGCTCTGTGCATCTACCCACAGGTTGGGGTTCATCTCATTTGGACATATCCCAGCGTGAGAATACCGTATTGGAGGTAAAGCGTTACCCTCTAGAGGGACCTCCAGAAGCAACAGGACAGTGGTCTTTCCCAGCAAGATCCACATCCACCGAGTGAATAATGCCAACAACATCTCAGAACTTCTCCAGAGAAACGTCAACAATTGGGTTGGGTTTAGGTTTTTTTTGTGTGCCTTATATTTTCAAAGAAGTCCAAATCCACCTGCCCTCTATCAAACTTCTGCAGGTTTCCTTCCTGTCTTTGTTGGTAGTGCAGTCTGGTCTAGACTGCACTGGATTAAAGGTCTTAGGAAGTAACCCCCTTATTTTAAGAGAAATGCTAATAGTCCGTACAGAGTTAGCGGTATTTATACCCTGCCTCCGTTTAACAAGTCGGAAAAGGTAAACTTGATTTCTTTGACAGGCACACGTTTCCTATGTCCTGGTGGCAGTCAGGCAGATTTGTTGCAAGAAAAAAAAGCTGGAAAGAGTTTAAAAGGCTGGAACCGGCACGGTGGGACCCCTGCATGTTTCTGAATGCAAGGAGGCCTTCTTAACCCCTTTAGACCTAAAGTACTTCCCTACGCTAGGAATGGCATTTACTACTGAAAGAGTGCTTGTCTAAATAATATGAAGCCACAATCAGAGGGATTTCTGTACACCAAAGGAATACACAATCACGTGTTTAAAAGAACAACTAATAGGATTGAAGCAATTAAAGCTAGGATACCACATTTTAACAAAGGAAGCGGGGGAAAAATAACATATTTAAACTTAGGATCTGCAAAGCAATATGTCTTTGCAAATTGCCCCTGGACTCCTAGGCTTCTTTCTTCTCTGCAGCACTGGGATTTCCAATGTGCTTTTTTTATACTGCACTCCAACCCCACCATCTACCCATGAAAAGTTTCTCTGAATTCCTCCACATTTCATGAAAGTGAAATCCCATTGTACAGAGCTTTGCTGACCTCTTTAACAGGAAAAAAAAAAAAAAAAAAAAAAGGAGTAACAGTTCAACTCTATGGAAACCTACCTAAAGGAATGTACAGCATTTTTGCATAGGGGAAAAAATGCAATCCAGCTATGGTCATAGTTCCTTAGTTATTACAGTAAGGGGCTGATCCTGCAAAGTGCTGAACACTTGCCAAGAGCTAAAGGGGAGTCATAGAAGTCCATGGGGGATGAGGTTGCTCAGCACTTCGTAGAATTAGACCCTTTGGGGGCAAGATTCTTGTCTCGCTTAGGGCCTGATCCTGCAAGATCCTGAGTGCTTGGAAGGCCCTTAACTCCCATTTGATTTCAGTGTCTGAGGAGGGCTCTCAGGACTATGCAAGATTGTACCTCTCTACCAGACTTACACTGTTGTAACCCCATTGAGTTCAGTCAAGTTACTCCTGCTTTATATTGCTACTAATGAGAGCAGCATAAGGTCCTGTGTCAGGAGGTTTTCCTATGGGACTTACCACCCAGATGTAGTTTTTCAGTGCACAGTTTTGTCCGATTCCCCTCTGGCTTACACTGGTTTCACACCAATCTAACACGATCTCTATAGTGTTACTCCTGAATATAAGCAAGCTGCCCAATAAATACAGGGCCCGTTCTTCAGCTTTTGTACATCAGCAGAGCTCCGTTGTCTTGAATGGAGCAGTGTCTCTTTGCATTAGTTGAGGAGCTGGCTTAATTTTTTTTTTAAAAAGGAGAAGGAGAAAAAAGCAAATTGGAAAAAATAAAATAAGACACAGCTGTGAAATGCATGTTCTTCCCCATTCCTAGTAAACAGTTCTATCTGCTATGGATTGTGCAAAGCCACTTGATAATATGCATAAAATTTGAATTTCATATGAATGTTCAGAAAGGAGTGGGTTTTTTTTTGTAAATTAGATATTCACGAGTAACTGTCATGCAACATTTTACAATTGATTTATTCCCTCTGAAACTTTACAAACCTATGTGATGCTTGTACAAAACATGGCTGGGATCAAAATGTTTTATTCACTAGTCGTTTACAAAGACAAGTACAACACCCTGTGATGTCTAGAAAAGCCAACTAAAAATGACACACTTCCAAGAGGGAAGTACCAAGCAGTACTTAAAATTCTTACAGCTCTATTAACAACAAAATCATTTGTATTAGTGCGTCTATTGACTAAACAAAGACACTTTTTATATTGTAAAACTGAGTCAGGAAGGAATCTTGGTAAGCTTTGAGACTGATGTTTACATGCAAAATTAGAAAGAAATATAATAATTATTATTTCTATTACAGGGCCACCTAGATGACCCAAAGGAGATCAGGCTCCCTTCTCACCTAGTCATACAAACAGGAGAGTTTAAGTGGGATTTAAGAGTTGTTTGACAATAGGGCAATAGATTGGAAAACTTGAAGGTTCCTGGCTCTGCCCTGATGTGTAACCTTGGGTAAGTTATCTCACCTTTCCATACTCAGTTTCCACTGCTACCCTTTGACTGTCTTGTCTGTTTAACCTGTAAGCTATCTGGGAAAAGAACTGTCTCTGACAATGTGTCTGTACCCTGCTTAGCACAATGACAATAAGTGCCTAGACCTTGTGTTGGCCTTCTGCATAGGAGTGAATTTCACCCTATGTTTGGAGATGCTATATTTAGCGTCTATGGTGCCTAAATGTCTCCTCCAAGGTACAAACTGATCACTTCCTGGGAGTAGGAAGGAATAAAATTTCTTCCATATGCAGTCCTGCCCAAGGGCATAATCTGTGGGTTGCGGAGAGGCAGAAAGTGTACCTTCCTCTAAAGAATCAGGCATTGGCCAGTAGATGCCAGACTTGGTCAATCAATAGTCTGCTTCATTGTGGCAAATCCTATGTCTCCCACAGAGTTTCTGAAAATACCCTACTGCCATAATGAAATAGAGCTCTGGAAAATATTTCATTCTTCTTAGAGGTGCCCAGATACTCCTGGCATGGGTGTATTCAAAATGCATAAATAGACAGACTGAGCTATACAGCTAGAAAGATTAGGTGGAACTCCATAATACACAGAAGAATTCTATGAAATGTTTTGGGAATGACTTGAAAACATTCTAAAGATCAATGACTCCATTTGATGTGGTGATTGTATCAAATATCCATCCCAGCTGACTTAGATGATTGTCTGTTGCAAGTCTATTGAAATTTTCAAAGAAAGTCCATTAAAATGTCTACACTTGATGTGTTTATGCCCATGATCTTGTGGGCGACCACACTAAGGTTGTAAATGAAGTATAGGAAATAGGTGTTTGCTGAGAAATCAGCCATTTTTAAAAAAGCTTTTACATAGGGAACCTGTGAGAGAATCAACTCACAGCCCATTCCTCTAAGGTGCTGAACATCTTCTACTTAGACTTACATGAGTGGACAGCCCTTGGATTTGTATCTCAGCTGATTTTTTCCCCCTGCTGGACTGGAGCAATAATAGAGATGCACTAACAGAGTGACCCAAAGGCCATTGACATCAATGGTGTGTCTCCTGTTGAATGTCGTGGGCTTTCCTTAGATTCGGTGGCAGAGTAGTGATGAGTTCTGTTGAGCAGGTCTGCACTACTTGGGCATCTATCCAGCACTGACTAAACCTCCCCATAGTCCCATCCCAGAATGCTCTGGGTGATGTGTAGAAAAATTAGGATGGTCATATGCAGAGAATGGTCTCTTCATTTGTTGGTCATGAATCTAGAGGGGGATCTTTGCAAGACATTTCACGCTGGAACATCCAAACTTCCTACTCAACTCTTCATTGCTGCAGGAGTGCCACCTTCCCGAGCGATGGTAGCTAGGTCAACGGAAGTGTTCTGCCATCCAGCTAGCTGTGTGTGTACTTCACGGGTTAGGTTGACATAGCTGTGGTGCTCAGCGGTGTGGATTTTTCATATCTCTGCACACTGTAGCTATGTTGACCTTAAATTTACGGGTAGACCGGACCTGTAATACAATGGCTGTCAAAGATAGGAAGAGGCAAAAAAGTGGAGGAAGGAGAACAGGCAGATCCTCAGGGGTCCATTACAATGCAAATAATTTCTCTGTGTTGTTTGGAAACAAGATCCCTAAGACCGCCCTTGTGGCTCTCCACTCGTGACCTCATTCCAGCCAGAAAAGCTGCTTTCTGGCTCCTGATGTGGAGCCAGATTTATTCTGACCAAAATTCTAGGTTACTCCCAATTCCATGGCTTTTTATGTTAGCCAGTAATCCTCACCCCAGGGATTGCGTTTGAAACTCCACGGCTGTAATGTCAGCAGTGGCAATTATACCTTCCTAAATGCTCTCCAAATGTCCCCCACCTCCCTGAAAGGTTGAATACCCTCTTTCATATCCACAAAGTTTCTTCAATCCGCACCATTTCTGGGGCATCCTAATACAGATTTTCTCCCTCTTTACATTCATGGAGTAGCCAGATAAATACTCCTTTCTCCTTTAAGTGAGGAGGCATCAGCCCCCAGGTGCGGGCCTGGTGATGGATGGGCTACGCAGGGAGTATCAAGGGAGCTTGATCTGTGATCTGCTCCTGAGGACTCACATATAGTGAGAAGGGGCTGAAGACAGTGGAGAAGAACATGTGCAGCGTGTCCTATGTATTTTGCCTTCAGTATACTTGCTTGGGGCAAAGATCTGGCCTGTTTCTCACTGATGCTCTGGGGAGTGGTGGGGCGGGGGGCAGAAGAGGGCCCAGATGAAACCTCCCTCTCTATCCCCATTTGGGCAAGAGCAGGGCAAGATGAGGAACTAGCATTCTGAGTCTAGAGTACTAGGTGAGGAGATGACTAATGAACAGAATGGTCCCTGGGGGTATGCCCAGCCAGCCCGGCAGTGTCACTGGACCTCCGGCCTTCCTGCACCTGCCTCATCAGCAGGCACCTCTTGCAGCAGTGATGAAGGGCTGTAGAACATATTTCCCTCTTGACTCTGGGGCACCATCCTCTTCTTGCACACACAGAAGGCCCCAGGCAGCCCTCAGTTCTCCACCCCAGTGTGTATGCCTCCCAAGAGCTTGCTCTTTGGTGGTGGTCCAGTTTAGTGCACAGCAAGAGTAAAGAGCAGATGAAAGGTGAAGGCCTAAAAAGACTCTGGAGAAAAAAATATTTTAAAAAAAACCTCTCTGTAGCTCATTTAAAATTAAACATGTTCTGTTTTGTATGATCATTTTATTGCATGTTAATGTTGACTCTGATTGCTGATGCACTCATAGAAAACGACACTGCCAGAGACCTCCTGGAGCACAAAGATGGTGAGGGAGCTACCAATTGCTTTAAATTAGAGATGAACTTGAGCTGCAAATCAGTTGAGCTTCATATCTGAACTCTGTGGCTTTGGTTTATGTTGTTTAAGGTCTTCAGGGGCCAAATACTTCCCTCAGAGACATGCACGATTCCCCCTGACTTCACTGGAAGATGTGCAGAGTCTGAGATACTTGGGATGTCAAGGAATCCCTGTTGGTGTGTGATCAGTGGCCAGTGCAGGCCTGGCTTTTGGCCTGGTCTGAGGGACTGGTGACCTTTCAAAGTATGACAGACAGCTCCTGAATCACAAGAATTAGAATCTCAGACTCTAAACCAGTGGAGAATCAGGAATCCCAGCTTCCTAGTATAGTAGACTGCTATTGTCTAGCTTTGATCATGCACAGGAGATCAGATGTTACATTCACGTGAAGTGAATTATACTCTTGCATGTCCATTGTTTACTCTCCAGACAGCTGCAAAGAGAGACAGAAGTTGGAATAACATACACCAGGCTCTATCCTGCTCTCTCTGATACTCCACACAGATTGTCACGTAACTTGGAAGGTTGCCTCCATTGTGCTTGCAATGTGCATGCAGATTAACTGAATGAACAAGCTTCTCTATGCCACATGAGGCACATTAGGTCAGATCTAATCCATAGAGTTGATTAGATTCATGCATTATTATTATTATTTATTTGTATTTCCATAGTTCTTAGGGGCGCTCATCATAGATCAGGATCCTATTGTGCTTAGTTGCACAAAGGAGCAAAAAGATGGTCCCAGCCCCATGGGGCTTTCAACCTAAAGAGAAGACAAGAGACAACACATGGATACAGGCCGATGGGGGAGTACAAGTGAACAATGAGACTGTATGGGTCAGCATGACGGGCTGCTGTGCACATTAATAGCCTAACTGTTGTCAATCTTTTTGTTTAGGCATCATAGCAAAGGAGAGTTTTGAGGAGGGAGCGGAAGATGGATAATGAAGCAGCTTTGTGGATGGTGACTGGGAGCCCTCCCATGTGTGTGTGGGGAAGCATGGGAGACGCATGAAGGTGCATGTTTGAAAATGTAACAAGTGGGCAATGGAGGCTGGCCTGATGGGCTGATCAGAGGTGAGCATCGACAGTTTGCTAGAGAATGAGAGATGATTGGTAGCATGGGGAGTGACTGTGAAGGGCCTTGAAAGTGAATATAACCCCACTGAAATAGCACATTTGTACCCGAGGACAGATTTGGGCCCAATAGACACGATAAGAATAGTGTGTCTGGGCCATATTTCCGAGGCTATTTGCATGTACAGTTAGTGACAGAAGCATATTTCAAAATCCCCACATGTCAGATTTTGCAGGTGTTTGCTGTTAGCGTCCATAGCTAATAAATTTGTTTCTGAATTCTGAAATAACTAATCTCAGCAGATAATGGTGTGTGAGGACAAACGGTGGGAACGGAGACATGTTTTAGAGCTGCAATCGCTCACTGAAATGAAGCTGATGTTTGTTTGTGCACGTTCTGATGCTCAGTAAGCAGAAGTTAATATAGTTAGACAACAGGGCTCAGTTTGGGGGGAAAATCAATAATGTCAGGGAATTTATTACAGGGTTATGAGCCACCTGCTAGAAGTCAGCATTAGGCCTGTCTTACGTTACATTTCAGCGGGATCTATTAACATTGCAGTAAGTCCAGGCTAGTGCTAGAATTGTTATTTTATGCTTCACCAGATGGCTTCTGCTCAGGGGGATTTATCTTGGAGTGCAGACATGACTAATCATCACTTGCTTTCTCTTTCTCTGCTAACGCAAGTGGGGCAGCAATCGCTACTCTGATGGTTCATTATTGCTGGGTTTATTCTGTCTGAAACAGCACAGCAAGAGGTGAAGAGGGTACAAAAGAAGATAATCAACCACTTATCAATGAGATCAGAGTTACCCCATCTCTCTCTCTCTCTTTATTTTGTTTACAGCTGGGCCAAAAAAAAAAAAGAGTAATAGAAAAATGCACTTTTGGGGTTGAATTCAGAGAATAGTTTTGACTGAAAAAAATAGGGAAAAAATTCTGACAAAGTCAAAACATTTTATTTCAATATTTTCGAAACAAAAATGTTTTGACTCATTACACAGCAACTACCACAATATAATTCCAAGTATCAGAGGGGTAGTCGTGTTAGTCTGGATCTGTAAAAAGCGACAGAGTCCTGTGACACCTTATAGACTAACAGACGTAATTAGTTAATTAATTAACAGACGTAATTAAATAATTCCAGACACTCTTCGACTATCAACAACAAACATAATAATAATAATAAACATAATAATAATAATACACATTACTTGTTCTATAGTAGTGCCAATTGTCTGTAATTGAGACAGGGCCCCATTGTGCTAGGTACTTACAATAGTTATTTACATACTGTACAAAGGTAAATGAAGAGTTTTGAGGTCTGTCTAAGGCTTTGTCTACACTGGAACTTCGTCGGCAAAACTTTTGTCATTCAGGGGTGTTACCCACCCGCCCGGTGGAAGTTTTTGTCAGCAGAAGCGCTCTCTCCTGCCGACAAAGAGCAGCAACGCTGCGTGGCTTTCAGGGGCGGCTCTAGGTATTTTGCCACCCCAAGCTTTCGGTGGCTTGCCTGCAGGAGGTCCCCGGTCCCGCAGATTCGGCAGCACGCCTGCGGGAGGTCTGCCGAAGCCGCGGGACCAGCGGACCCTCAGCAGGCATGCCGCCGAAGGCAGCCTGCCTGCCGCCCTCGCGGCGACCGGCAGAGCGCCCTCCATGGCTTGCCGCCCCAGGCATGCGCTTGGCGTGCTAGTGCCTGGAGCCGCCCCTGCTGGCTTTTAGCAGCACCACTATAGCGGCACAGCTGTGTCGCTAAAAGTTGTGTGGTGTAGACAAAGCCTGAAAGTAACAGCAAAGTATGGCAATTCAAGGTTAAATATCAGCCCTTCCATATCAAAACACAACAGGGCTCAGCTACTGTAGATAATGTTAAGGATGCTACCTTGTTTTGAGCAATGATCTGGGGTTTGAATATGAGCTGTAGTGCTTTAGTGAACTTAAGCCAAAATGCATAATGTTATTTTAATGATTTTTTTAATGTAAATGTCCTTTGGTTATTTTAATGTGTTTTTATTGCAGTATGATCGGTAGCATTAGAACAATGCTATGCACTTTTATAGCATCTTTCATCCAAGCAAATCAAGGCACTCTACAGCTATGCATTAATTTAGTCTGAAGCGGAGCCGTGACTATTATTAAGCCCATTTTGCAGATCAGTCTAGATGCACAAATGGCCCTTATGGATACAGTATCTGAGCACTTCTGTCTATTTACAGGTACTTGCAGTGAGGGAAACTGATGTGTTAAGTGACTTGTTCAGTGCCACATAATGGCAGCTTTAGGAAGACTCCTGCTTCTAAGCACTTGACACACTACTTTCATTTTTCAAAGCTGATGAGTTGCAAATACAATTGCCATGCTGGTTATTTGTGATCTGATATTATCTAACGCAAGGATCTGTTCTTTAACCTCTCCATCTTTAAAACTCTCACCTTGCCTCCCTTTTCTAATTAAAAACCAACAGTTTCACCTCATTTTGCATTGTAACTGGGGATTTCATATAATTTAGATACAATAACCATAAATCATCCCAGATTCACTCCAGACTGGGCCCCCTGGTTCCCCTGAAAGGTTTCTAAACCTTTTAATGAATGTGGTCTGAGTTGTGTGTTTGTAATGAAAGACAACACCGGGAGATTTTTGCCTGGTTTTGTGTTTCACTGCAACCTCAGCTCCAGTGGGAACTAGAAACTGGGTTGTACCAAACCACTGGACCCAGAGTCCCCTGAATTTTGGAAAAGTTGGGAACCAGATTTGGATTCAAACATTGCAGCTTGGGCATATCACATGCATCATTCTGAGGGACTGGGCTTAGTACCAAAATATGAATAGTGAGCACATATTTTTATATAGCTAGGCGGGGGTTTTCAAAGCAGCCTAAGGGAGTTAGATACCCCAGTCCAAACCTTAAACAATAACTAGCTTGCATCAAAAGGAAAATTTTCAATTTCTGCAAATGGCATGGGATCATTTTAGACTATGTTCCATCCTCTCAGATTTAAATATAAATGTGGTCAAAATCTTTTTCACTGAAGAGTTATTACATTCCCTTAGGCTTTCCTGGTTGTTAGTACTTCTCTATCAGTTGCACAACAAACACGCTCAGCTCTCTGCTTCTGATCATGCTCACAGTATGTACTCTGAGAGTAATGATTCCCATAACTGGTAAGTTGAACATATTCCTAGCCTTTCCAAAAGGCGTCTTCATCCTGTAAGCTATTTTGTTTCCATTTGCAAGAGCCCTGCCTACCCTTTCGCCATCAAAAACCAAGACTTCACATTCTCAGCATAACACAATCCCAGATGAAGGCTGTCACAAACAGTTAGCAAATCTGTTCAGGCTCCACAATATCTGTAGAGCAATAATACACAAAGACGACCAAATTCAGATCTGATGTTTTCTCCATTGACACCAGATCTGCATGTGTCCTGGGGGGGGTTTACATTATTGCCTACCAGTCAATTTTGATTTATTTTGACTGACCACTACATTAGTGAGATAATCCTAAATGCTCTGGTTATAGGATATTTATCAGCAGTGTAGCATTTAATGGCCCTTAACAAAGTTGATGTTTTCAATTTTCAGATAATTAACTAATATTTTATTTTAATTGCTTATTATTCATAGTATGTCTAGTCATTTTCAAAGAGTATCATTGCAGTTTTGAATGAGCTGTTGCTTTCAGCACTTTCTTCTACCCTCCTAAGTTCCAAGAAATCAGACCTTGATGTCAGGGAAAAGCTATTTTCGATAATATTTGGAAGGGTCTTACACTTTATTAGTTATAATTTTCTCTGCCTCCAAGGCCTGTACAGTGGTATTAATAATCTATCCAGGTGGTAGCCTTGTATTTTAATGATCAGAGCAGCAAGTCTTTGTGAGTGGAGAGGTACAATGATAGTATCATCAGAGAGCGAGTTTGGCAAAAGCCTAATTCTGGCCCCATTCATGTCAAATGATAAGACTCCCATTGACTTGAATGTGGGCACCAGGCTAATGCTGAGCCCTCCCTGAAACTTTCCATCCATACAGCTTGACTCTCATTTACATAAAGGCCCCATTATAGTGCTCTGGGGATCAGGGGTGGCTCTATGTTTTTTGCCACCCCAAGCACGGCAGTCAGGCGGCTTTCAGTTGCGTGCCTGCGAGTGATCCGCTGGTAACGCGGATTCGGCGGCGTGCCCGTGGGAGGTCCGCTGGTGCTACACCATCGGCGTCCCCGCTGCCTAATTGCCGCCGAAGCTGCGGGACCGGAGGATCTCCCGCAGGCATGCTGCTGAAGGCAGCCTGACTGCCGCCCTCACGGCGACCGGCAGGCCGCCCCCCGTGGCTTGCTGCCCTAGGCACGCGCTTGGTGCGCTGGTGACTGGAGCCGCCCCTGCTGGTGATATAGAGAGGGCCTTAAAAGTGTCCTGTTACACTGCCAGAGTGGTCTTGATGTAAAATGAGAATCAGGCTCATAATGTGTTAAAATCTCTACTTTTCTGAATCCTATGGATTACATATAGAATACCTGATGCTGTGGTGTGGTATAAACATTTCAGATGCCCTACATAAATCATTCCTGCCTTTGTCACACATCCTAAACTCCTGTCAATAAAACCCTATATGATACCATCATGTATTTGCTTTCTGTGTCTCACATAATTTAGGTTGTAATCATTCTTCCTTCCACTGTAAGTTGTGAATTCAAAACCCTTCTATCTCTGTCAAATACAAACACAGAGCAAACAAAAGTTTGGTTGGTTTTTTATTTTTTTTTTAAAGCACCAGTTTTATTTATGGACATTTGACAGATTTTACTCACTAAATAGTTTATTTTAAAAATGATATATTATAAAAATACAGAAAAATGACAATCTATGCCCCCCAAAATCATGATCCTTGTAAACCACTATTAAGAGTAGAGCTGCAGATGGGAGAGAGAACAAAAGTAGCCAATGGGTCAAAATGAAAAGTAGCCGATGGGTCAGACAACATCGATTTGTTCTGCATTTGCTGAGTGCCCAGCACATGGGGGTCTTGTTCCATGGCTCTGGCTCTTGGACGGTGTGGTGAAATGCATAGTAATTTTATTAGTAGTAGTTGGTTATAGTGCCCAACTTGGTGCCACGACTCCTGGGTTTCCTTCCCATCTCTGCCTTTGTCTCAGTCTATGACCTTGGGCAAGCCACTTATTCTTTGTGCTGCAGTTTCCTCCTCTCTATAATGGGGATGATATATTCTCACATAATTTGTAAACATGCAATGACAGGATTTGGTATTTTATATTCCTTCTTGTTGTTGTTCCAGAAAATCAGGCAGTGGAAGCAAAAATACAAACAGTCTCTCACCCTCATCCAAAAATTGTTTTTCATAATATCCATATCCATTGCTTCGTATTTCTTAAAAGAAAATATATATATATATATATATATATATATATATATTACTGAGAGATTTGAACTGATGTTGGTTACTGATGGGTAGTTACACAGAAAGCATTTACATTCCAAAGTTCCTAGCACCTTTACAATGGTTAGCATTACAAGCACAATCCTACCTTCCCATTATGTTTTTTAACTTAACCAATATTCCTCAAGCTCTGGGAACCTAATGGTGGTAGCATCTCTAAGGGTACATCTACACTGCAATTAAACACTGGTGGCTGACCCGTGTCTACTGGCTCCAGCTATGGGACTGTTTAATTACAGTGTAGCTGTTTGTGTTTGGGCTGGAGCAGGCTCCGGAACCCCACAAGATGGGAGGGGAGGTGTGTGTGTGTCGGGGGAGTCAGGGCTTCAGCTCAAGCCTGAATGTCTACACCACAATTAAACAACCCCTTAGCCCAAGCCAGCTGACATGGGCCAGCTACCTGTGTTCAATTGCAGTGTAGACATATGCTCAGACTGTACACTTGGTTTCTAAGTTCCCAGTTCCTTCCTGATTTCTTTGAGGAATTTCTGCTGTACCAATGAGTAGCACATAAAACCAGGTTAATGCACAGTAGAACCTTTCATGGCCTCTAATCTTGATGATAAAACTCTTCGAACAAACACGTCTTGTGTCACCAATATATATTATGTAAAACCTTGTGACTTTGATTATGTATCTATAATACAGATTAGTCTGTTTGGGTGTTTGGTGCTGACCTCCAATAAGCTCCTAAAGTATTAGCAAGAATTTGCAAGTGACAGGCAGGCAGAGGCGCTACTCTGTCTAATCCTGTTCTCGGAACGCCAATCATATTGTTCTAAACAGTTTGTTTCTCTCCTTATGGCATGGATTATTTCTACCCCTCTCCCTCCCCACACACAACTGCTTTGATGTATCACAGATATTGAAAGATTTAGCTAACGTTATGGACTCAAGCCAGGGTGACAGCAAAAACAACTTTGAAATAGGACACAGGGACTGTACCAGCAGGAAGGTAATGCTGTCAATCACCAAGGCGAGTACAAGCTACCCTTTAGTTACAGCTCTGCTGATTACTGTATTGAATGGTATAGGGTCTGATCCAAAGCCCAGTCTAGTCAATTGAAAGACTCTTACTGATTTTATTGGCCATGTATCAGGAACATGGAGAGGAATAACAGCCATAGAGGTATAGTCCGTAAATTTAAAACACCGTGATTCACATTTGTGACAGTTTTGCACACTCACCAGAAAAGGCAAAACGTTCTTTGCTTTATGCAGACAAATAAGGCTTAAGTGGTGCATGAGTCTCACCCTGACCTTCTGCAGAGGGGTCAATTTCATGTAAAGAAAATAAACCAGTTGAACCAAATTTAGGCCTCACCTCAGCAAAGTACTTAAGCAGTTGCTTAACTTTATGCATGTGCTGAAGTGCATTGCTGAATTGAGGCCCTGCCCTTGTTATAAGCAGCTACAACTCCCGGTGTAATCATAAGAATATAAGAATGGCCGTACTGGGTCAGACCAAAGGTCCATCTAGCCCAGTATCCTGTCTTCCAACAGTGGCCAGTGCCATGTGCCCCAGACGGAATGAACAGAACAGGCAATCATCAAGTGATCCATTCCCAGTCGCCCATTCCCAGCTTCTGGCAAACAGAGGCTAGGGACACCATCCCTGCCCATCCTGGCTAATAGCCATTGATGGACCTATCCTCCATGAACTTATCTAGTTCTTTTTTTGAACCCTGTTATAGTCTTGGCCTTCACAACATCAAAAGGAGTTAGCCCTTAGTCATCCCTGAGAGGGGTTTGGATCCATACATTGCAGCTGAGTCTTGCTATGAGTCTGAGCCAACCCAGTTATAGGCATTAATCCACGGAACAATTTTCAGTTATCATCCAAACTTGTTGGACTTCTTAACATGAGCCTCTAAGCTGATGTACCACTACCCTTGGGTTCCAAATTCCCTGCTTTGGTTGTTCAGAAATGATCTGTGCACTCCCCAAGGAGCAGCAGTGCAAAGTGACTCATTCCGCCGCACTTAGTACAAACATTTCAAAGTGTGCAGATTGAGCACTGATGTAGATGAGACAATAATAAAAATCACAAGGCCAACTGAGAATATGATTGAATGATATACACCTATATTCATAGCAGTTACTTGTGTGGTGATGTTCTTCCCAATACTGCAGTCCTTACATAAGCAAAATTCCCATTAAAGTCAATAGGAATTATACCTGTGTAAGGAGTGTAGAGGACCTGGCTTCAGCTATATATCCCATCACAAGATGTGTCAGTTTCATGAGTCTGATGTCATCAGAACTCTATTCTGTATAGGTTCTTATGTTGTGCTCGTCACAAGAGTATCTGGTTACATGCGGTGGCTGCTGTGAAATAAGACAGTTTTAAAGTGTAAAAAATCTCAAACAGCTCTCACATTTTAGCCAGAGTTCTGTATACAAATGAATTAAGATCAATTGAATGTTGATTGGCTGAGTCATATATGATGTCACAATTCAACCACACAAAACTTTGGAAAAGAATATTGGAAAAAAGATAGAAAAAACAACTTTGTTTATTTAGAACACTTTCAAAGGAAAACAACTTTGAAATTTTGATTTCCCCTTCCTCTCCCTAAAACAGGGTTTTGACCAGCTCTATTCAAAGTTTCTCTGAGCAATATAGGGTGACCAGATGTCCCGATTTTACAGGGACAGCCCCGATTTTTGGGTCTTTTTCTTATATAGGCTCCTATTTACTCCCCACCCCCGTCCCAATTTTTCACACTTGCTGTCTGGTCACTCTAAAGCAATAGCAACTTATACTGTATTGTTATTTAGGCTGAAATAAGTCAGAGAACCATAGCATAGTGGAACTTGGAAGCCACTAATCAGTGCCAGCTTAGAGCCTCCATATCTGAGCTTGTGTTTATCATCTAATTGATAAACACTGTGTAACTACCAAGGCAAAGCCTGGGGATTTATGGGTTTGTTTTAGACCATATTGGAGCAACTAGAGGTCACAGCAGGATTTACTTTCTTGGATTGGTTTGCATGCATGGATTAAAAAAGAATATCCAAAAAAATATGTGGTGAATGACCAGCATCCGCACCTCATATTAGAAATGTTACCTCAAGTCAAAGTCCCTCTGAGAACAAGCAGGCAGTAGCAGCTGTTAGTGGAAAATAGCATAGCAGAAGGTATGGTGCGTTCACCACACTAAGTTAATGGGATGGAGTGAGACAGGACTGACATCCCCAAAAGTCTTAGAGTGGGAATTTTAAAAGCACTCAGCATGGGCCTAACCCTGCTCCCATTGGTGTCATGGCAAAACTCTCATCATCTTGAGTGGGAGAAGAGGCAAGCACTTGTGAAAATCTAAGTGAAATCCACCCTTGTGTAGAGAACTGGCACAAGTCTTAAGCCTTCGCCATCTCAACCATGCATAAGTGGGACTGAAGTGGCACCTAAGCCTCATGCATTTGGACTGTCACTTGAGATGGAGATGAAGCAAACAGCAGAGGTGACTAAATCGAGCCAACATAACCCGCTAGAGACGTTTGGCCCCCCCACCAGATAAACACAAAACTTGAAAAGTTTCAGACTAACAGTGACCTGTTTTGAAGATCAGTGGTTTGTCAATCATACTATTGTGTGATACTACTTAGCACTGCCACAATGCATTCCAGCTGAGGAACTTTAGATACAAGCACGGAATCTTTGGTTTCAGTTAAGTGCTTTTATCTAACAAGCACATAAATGACATCATAGATGAAAATTGATTAAATATTTTACTCAGAGAGCCCCTAAACTGACTGTCTCCACTTTCTTTGTAGCCAACTTCCTGTTACCTACCTTCATGATCCACAAGATGGCACCATGCCACACTCACACCTTCATTAATTTAGCTTCACAGCACCCCAGAGTGGTATTATTATGATTGTTTAATACTTACATTAAGGTAGCAGCCACAGGTGCCCAATCAGGATCAAAGGCCCATTGCATGAGGCACTGTACAAAACACAAAGATAGACACAGCCCAAGCCCCGCTGAGCTAATGATCTAAGAAAAGTGACACAGGAACAGTGGGACGAGGGTATAACTGAAACGTGCCTCCACTTTACTGGTTTTAGGGATGGGCAAAATGAGGTGCAACGAGGCTATAGCCAAAATTTTCAAACCTGGCTGCTTAAAGATATGCAGTAACCTCCATATTTAGGCTGTAAAGTTAAGCACATGTAAATCTTTGCTGCTTACATTGACTCTGTCTCTGTCACTCATTAGATTTTTAACTGAAATCCCCAATGGAGTTTAGCTTTTCATGCAGAGACCTTTCTGGGAAAACCACAGGAGTGATGGGGACAGGGAAGTTTCCCATCTTCCTCTGATCCCTCTTTATTCAAACACTCAAGTTTCTTCAAACACTCAAACTGGGTAGCACCAATCAGGTTAAATGAATGTTTTAATCTGGGCGTTGAGTTTTAGCTCCTCCCCTTTTCTCCCCCACCAGACCCTTCACCCACCCAGCCTTAAAGCCATAAGAACTTTAAAAATGTTTTATAAAAGTACAAATTTTAAGGTCCCTGGCTCTACCTAAATCGTATTTCTAATCGCCTTAACCAAGCCCTGGGGTATGTTCAAATTGTTATAAACATCATTTTGGATGGGTGGGAGGGATTATATGTTTCAAATGCGATTATACAGCGATATATACGTTCCCTGTGTAATCAGGAATAAAACAATTGTAATCCTCAAAAAGATGTTTAACAACAATTCTAAACTACTGAGGATTTGACTAAGGGTGTTGGGGAATTAGAAATGAAATGTGAAAAGGGAGAAGGGAAAAGACTTCAAATGCTATTTTCAAAACAATAGGCCATGGTTTTCCAAAAAGGCTTATACAAGGAACAGAAAATGGATCAGTGAGGCTGCTTCATTTTTAAAGCAATTGATACGGAGTTTGAGTTACATTAAGTAGTTCACAGAAGATGCGAAAGTAAGAAACAATCAAACAACTCCTCACAGGAGCCTTGATCTCAGACCAGAAAAGGCAAAAATTAAGGCCCTGATCCTGCAAATATTTTTCCGTCTCTTTAAGTAGGTGAGTAGTCCTATTGATATCAATGCAACTACTCACATGCTTAAAGTTAAGCACATGGTTAAGTGTTTGCAGGATCAGGGCCTAAATGTTGCTCCCAAGGTTATATAGAAGAACTGTATTCTGTTTTATTAATGGAGTTGCCAACATTATATTTAAAAAATATGGACCAGACCTCAGCTGTCCCCAAGCTTGACTTGAACCTCTGGGGGCAAGACCCTCCCCCCCCTCCCCATGCTTCCTAGGGGTTCTCTTTCTCCAGCTCTGGATGCTGCAGACAACCCAGGGCCTCAGGTGCTGGGCCAGCAGCTGCTGCAACTCCTGTTTAGGTTCTGCACAGAGCTGTATACCCTCAAGTCTCAAAAGTTTCCAGGAGAGTGCAGGGTGTTCATAACTTTACACAGAGCCTGATTCTCTGCTACGTTGTATTACCATTTATTTCTGTGCCAAATGCTCTCAGACCAGACCACTCCACTCCCAGCAATGGTAGCATTTTACATTCACCCTGCAGAAGGCAGTGGAGAACCAGATCCTGGATGAGCTCAGCACTTGACAGGCTTGGGCACTAAATTGGATGTAATACAGGGGTAGGGGAGGTGGGGGCATGTGATTTGGTCTGTTTTTTCTGGCATACATTTTCTTACTTCCAGTGTTTAGGGGTATTAGATGAGTCAGAAAATCCAGAGTACATGGGGAAAAGAGGGAAGGCTAGTGGTGACAGCCTGGAGGCAAGTAAACCCTCAGCTAATCCTCTCTTACATAGACTTTCATGAGAGAGCCAGCCTCACCACTCTAGAGAGAACACTGTGTAATTATGGGGTGGTGAACCTACATAGCATTTAAGTATAAACACAGTAATTTGGGCATAAGAACCAGAGATGAAGGTTCTAGCCCCAGATTCTCAAAGGACTATTATAGGCACCTAACACCAATTGAAATGATTTGGAGTTAGGCACCTAAATACCATTGAGGGCCTAAGCTTTAGTCCCAGCTAGGAAACTATCTTGTTGAGTGACCTGCTGACTTGAAGTGCTCAGATGCCAGGAATGATGTGATGGGTGTGGTGGTATAAAACCTTGAGTAGAATCAAACTGAATTCTGAATTTGGGCGGTCAGGGAATTGCTCTGTGCCTCAATTTCCCCCATTTTTAAAACGTTGCTTAATACACTTTTTATTGAGAAGCACTTTGAAATCTGCTCTGCGAAAACGCTAAGGCTGTTGGGTTTTGATTGTTTTTTGCATTGAAGGACTATGACAGTATTACACAAGCGCAAAACCGGGCTCTGAAGCTCTTATTGTTGTTCCAATTGCGACCCCTAGTGTCTCAATATATTTTTACTAATAAAACTGTTGATTATTCGGGGCCCACTCACTTAAGCCTTCCACACACAGAATCCCGCTTCTGTTACAGTGGGAGTAACACAGAGGGAGAACTTTTGAATAGGGCCTTCTGTCCTTTTTTCCTTTTGTGTGGAGCAGTAATTCTGCCCTCATCTTTATGGATTTTCCAGGCCTATATATGTTCAGATTTCTTGCGGTTCTGATAGTGCCCCAGAAAGTATTTGATGTTAGGAATTAACATTTATTCCCACAAATCTTAAACTTCATTTTGTGTACCTGTGGTATCGAATGATGTCAGAGACATTGAGGGCCATCCGCTCAGCCGTCTGAAAGGGTCTGACAAAGGGTTGGAGCTGTGGAATTGAATCACTGGGCCCATCTGAAGGTCAAGTTTTAATGCACAAGCCTGTGAGCAAGACTAGGGAGACGCATGGCAATGAAGTCACTGCAAGGGGTACAGGAGCAGGTGGCCTGGGTTCTGTTTCTGGACTGACTTGTTGCTGGGGCCTTGGATATGTCACTTGACATTGAGCTAATCAGAAGGTGAATAAAAAGAGCCTAAAGCTTTAGTAATTATTATTATTATTTAAATCTCATGATTTTGTTTTGGGGGGTGGGGAGCTGACTTCTGACCACTTGCTCGGGCTTGGCACCCCAGCCAAAGGGTGGGAGCCGCCGGCTGACCGCGATGCCCCCCCCCGAGGGCTGACTGAGCCTCAGCCCCCGCCCGGGCGTGGGGCCACCGCGTTCCGCCCCACAGCCAGGCCCGAGGCGCTGGGCTGGGCCGGGCGCGGAACGGAAGGGCCGGGCGCGGGGTGCCACTGAGAAGAGGGCCCCTCGCCGGAGCGCTCCGGAGCGGCTGCCGGCCGGGCGGTGCCATCCCGGGGGGCAGGAAGGGCCCCACCGGGAGAGCGATGAGCGGCCCCCGGGAGGAGCGGGAGCGGCACGAGAGGCTGCGGGAAGCGGCCGCTCTGGGGGACCTGGAGGAGGTTCGGCGCCTGCTGCAGAGAGGGGCCGACGTCAACTCCCCCAATGAGGTCAACGGCTGGTAAGTGCCCCCCCCCGCTGCTCTGGCATCCTCCGCCCCCCCCCGAAGTTACAACCTCCTGCGCTCCCCGCTGCTCTGGCATCCTCCGCCCCGAAGTTACAACCTCCTGCGCCCCGCGCTGCTACAATCTCCTGTGTGGTCCCCCACTGCTCTGGCATCTCCCCGAAGTTACACCCTCCTGCGCTCCCCCCGCTGCTATAACCTCCTGCGTGCCCTCCCTCCCGCTGCTCTGGCTTCCTCCGCCCCTCCCCGCTGCTCCAACCTCCTGGGCCGCTTCCTCCCCCCCGCTGGGACAGCTCAGCCGGTCACCCCCCCGCCAGGTTTCTGCTGGGAGAGCTGGGGCTGGGTAGCGCTGCCTAAGGCAGGGGCTGTGTGAGAGCAGGACTGGCAGGCCGAGGGCTGGTGTGTGAGTGTGGAGCCCCCATCCCTGTTGGTATCAGAGGAGGAGTTTGTGCTGGTGCCCTTGTTCTAAGTCTCTCTGACCCGCCCTGCTCTCCCGCTCCAGAAGTGGCTGCATAACTCTTGCTAACGTTTGTACAGTGCCTTGGCATCATTGGGGCTGAAAGGCTCAGTGCTGGGAAATCCTGGGAACGTCACGTCAGTGCTCTGTGCCTTGGTTTCCCCCTCTGTAAAATGGGATAATTATATTGGTCTCCTTTGTAGCGTGCTTTGAGACCTAGCCATGAAAAATGCTATCTAAGAGCTAAGCCTTATTATTAGCAAAAGTGTGAATTCATGTAGCCTGTAAGCTTGGCACCATGCTTTATTCACTGTGATTGTGTTAACGTGGTAGTACCCTGATTTGTAGTACCAGGGCTTGGCTTTTCTGTGTAGATGGGACCAAACTGACATATAGCATGTTACTGAACCATGGTAAAGCCCTTGGCCAACATTTTCAGGAGTTTAACCGTAACATGGGGTCCCAAAGTCCTTATTTAGGTGTCCAAGTCAGTAGCTGGATTTTTCAAAAGTGCTGAGCACCCTGCATCTCCCATTGACTTTGTTGAGAGCAGTCTGATGCACTGTAGTATTGAAAAAAAACTGACAGTTTTTAGTGGAGAAGGGCGTAAGAAGACTCAATAGTTGGGAGCTGAAGTACAAATTTTTGACAGTGCAGGTGATTTACCACTGAAACAAACTACCAAGGGCAGTGGTAGATTCTCCATCTCTCTATGTCTTCAACTCTGGATGCCTTTCTGGAAGATTTGCTTTAATCAAACAAATTGGACTCAGAACCTGGCTGAAATTGAATGGCCTGTGATACACAGGTCAGACTTGGTAATCTATAGTCCCTTCTGGCCTTAAAAATCTATGAATATATAATTGTATATGCCCAAATATGGACTTAGGTATAACGTTAGGCCCTTGTTTTTGAAGATTTTAGTCCAAGTCTTTACAGGGGTCTACTAAGTCTATTGTTCTCTTTAATTTCTATTACACTATATATTGTGTAACAGTTAACATTGCTCAAGTACAGGGACCCCCAACACTATATTTTATTAATAGCATGAAGCAGTGTTATTGTTTTTGTTTGTTTAGCACGGTCAGTGTACTCGGTGTACACCAACTGATCAAGGTAAAGGAAGTCCCTCCCCCAAGGAATTTACAACTGAATCATGTTCAGTTTAAATGTGGAAGCGACTCTGGTGTCTCCCAAGTTACGCTTGTTCTATGTGCAGCCTCAGGCAAATGGATTATTGTTGGCACATAATGGTTTAGAACTCTGGATTTTGTGTGTGGGGTATAATTCATTGGAACTACAACGTCACCAATATATTTTCTTTACACACAGGACTTGTTTGCACTGGGCATGCAAACGGAATCATGCTGAAGTGGTCTCTTGCCTGATTGATGCTGGTGCTGATAAGGAGATTCTCACAGCTAAAGGAGAACTGGCAGCCCAGTTAACGTCAAAGAAAGAAATCAGGAAGATTATGGGAGGTACAACTTACATATTTTAACATTTATTCTAAAATAGTTGATCTTAGTATTTACTGGTTTTCCCTAGTTCCATAGACTGACAGCATTTCTATTATAAAGACAGGGTCCAGTCCTGTCCTTAAGTTCCACCACTAATGCTTAGTTCCATTGACTTCAGTGGCACAGTTTGTGCAAGGAAGGGTTGCAGGTTTTTCTAGGGTTTATATCTTTGCTGTGAACATGTTTTGTGCCAAGATGAAACTTGTGTTAGATGAATTTTTGTGGCAGTGAATTTTATGAGTTTACTTTTTTACTCACTTTCAAAAAAGTTTTGCTCTTCCAATTCAGGTTTTTAAAATTTTTTTAGATGGAGTGTGCCTTTCTATAACTGGTAATCCCTTATCTATATGAGTTTAAAAGATTATACCCCATGTAGGTAAATATGTTAACGTCTTTGATCTTCCATATGTACCTAGTGCCTTGTAGATATTTGTAAGTGTATTCTAATACGTTGTAAGAAATTGTTGGAATCAGGACTGCTGAATTTTACTCCTGCTTCTGATACTGATTTACTCTGGGTAAGTTACTTTGGCCTTAGTCATGCTCCTGTGGAAATCAGTATAAACATAAGTGCAAGAATATTTTATGTCAAGCAAAGCTGACTGAGACACAGCAGGTCGATATGGACTTTGCTGTGGAGAGGAGACAGAGAATAAGAGGGTGTATACCATTTGATTTGCATGACACATTCAGGTTTAAAGGTGATTACTGATGTATTTCCTCATATGATCTTCAAATTTGTTTAGTGTGGTTATTTCACTAGTAGATAAACCTGTTTTACTCTTTTAATATGATACTATAAACTGATGGTTGTCAACTGCAATTCAAAAACTCCATTCTTGCTAGGAAAGTGCTTTTTAAGGCTTGTCTACATGGGGAAATTTACTGCAATAATTATACCATTGTAGTGAAAGTGACATAAGATAAACTGGAAAAAGGTACTCCTATTCTGGAATAAAAAGTGTGTGCACCTATGGAATTATACTGGTATAATTATTGCAATATAATTATACTGGTATAACTATATTAGTAAATTTCCCTGTGTAGATAAGCCCTTCGAGTCCTCTTTTTAGCTACAGAACTCAGAATGAAACTGCTTCTCCAGCTCTCATGGAAATGTTTCCATTGACTTAAATGGAGTTGAATCAAGCCTCAAGCCAAAGGCTTTTATATATAAGCATAAATAGATCTGGTCAAGCTGAACCAAAAGTCTTACAGGGCCATTGTATACAGAAGCAACTGCTACATTTTAGGAGTGATGGCTTCTGAGAATTTCATAGCTGAGTTATGAGTTCCTGGCAGTAAAACTTAACCTTCTCCATACACATAACAAAACACGTTGGTATATTTAAAAAGCTTATTCCCCACACGTACCGAGAAGCAAGCCCCAAATTAGATACATGACACTCTTAGAAATGGTGCAGATATGTCTGATTGAGTCGTGTTTCCGTACCATAGAAATTTCACCTTTTGTAACTTTCAGTGGGCATGCTTGTATATGTTAATGATATTTGTATGGGGAATGGGCCTCTTAAATTAAGGCTGATAACTTTGACAATCCATGAAGAGTGTGTAATAGCTGCATGACTGCTGTGTAAATGCATGTGTAGCTAAGTACAGGCTGCCATTACTATTTTCACAGTCATTTGTGTGATTGGTATAATCTTTGAAAACTGTTTTTTTCCTTCTTCTGGGCAAAAATCTGCAGCTATTACACACACAGTAGGACAACAGGACTTGGGTTTTGACTTTTGAAGGTTTAGGCTGTCATGTCCAAGGGAAATGAACTCACACATAATTCCTGCCTGGTATGTTTGTCTGGTCACTAATCATTCATGCCCAGATTTTTAAAGGCATTTAGGTGTCTAGCTCCCATTGATTTCAAAGGGAGTTAGGTACCTAAATACCTATAAAACCTGGGCCTCACTTACCAGGTATGGGATATGTGTCACTTTCACCCTCCTAAACAAATTTAGTTATGCATCCCCAGGAAAACTGAGAGCATCTTGTTTGGGCTTCCATGGCATTGTTACTGTTAATGGGCTTACTCTTGCTGTTCTTATTCAAGCCAAATTTGTTGCAATAGTTTGGTGAATGTGAGGACTGCGAGATTGGACCCAACTAAGTGAGAAAAACATTCCACTTCCTTTACTGGCATCTATGAAAACCAATTATTTTAAATAATGTCTTTAAAAAAAAATCACATCAAAACTACTTCTCAATCTGATCGTTTCAGAGATGGTGAACTGTCATTGCTGTATTTAAAGGCATCACTTGTATCTACTTTTGATGGTTTAATTATTTTTCTTTGGCCTTTTTTTTTTTTTTTTTTTTTGCTTCCAGACAGTTTGTACAAAAATTTCTTTTCCTCTTGATTTTTAGTCTTTAATTTCACACTCCCAGCATTTTGCCATGCTTCCAAGTGCCCATAGGCTCAAGCTACGTGGGGAAGGATAGCTCAGTGGTTTGAGCATTGGCCTGCTAAACCCAGGGTTGTGAGTTCAATCCTTGAGGGGGCCACTTAGGGATCTGGGGCAAAATCAGTACTTGGCCCTGCTAGTGAAGGCAGGGGGCTGCTGCACTCAATGACCTTTCAGGGTCCCTTCTAGTTCTATGAGATAGGTATATTTCCATATAGTATTATTATATTTAAGCTACATTGGTGCAATTCTTGTGATTTTGTGCAAGATGATGTAATTTTGTGAGACAGTAGGAAAAATCTAATTTTATATTTGAATTGGGGAAGATGGTAATATTTAAGTAACAAGTTTTTTTTGTTTTTTTTTCTCTCTCTCTCTCCCTCTCCCCCTGAAGTGGAGGAAAATGAATTTCAAGAAGTGGAAGACTTAAACTTGCCAATTGTTGCAAACTACTTGGCCAATCCACCCTTCCCTTATGTTTACACTAAAGAAAACAGCAGCATTCCATCCATTTCAACAGCATCCCAGAATGAAAGCACGTCCGTCTCTTCTGTTTCTCCGTGTGAAACTAGTCCTTGTTCATCAGCAACTCAGGCCAAAAGCATTTGCACACCCACGTCATCACACAGCGAAGATGGTTTTCCTGTGGCACACTCTAAGGAAGGCCAGCCCACCCCATCAGCAGACATGGTGCCAGAATATCCAAAACCTAGAGTCCAGAATGGCTCCATTTGTCAGCCATCCATGTCGCATAATAGAGGCCTCTTTTCTCCAGTAGCATCTAAACAGCCTGTACCTCAGCAACAGGATGGCTCTCATACTGGGGCTGCACCGACATTTCAGCCACTTTTCTTCACTGGAACTTTTCCATATAATATGCAAGGTAACAAAGTGTAATTTTCCAAGATCATGCATCTTGCTACCACACTACTGATCCATGTTTGCATCACTAGTCGGGAACTGAAGTGAGGGTGTATTTCATGCTGATCTCAATCTGTCTCTTTCCATCCTCTTGGAGGAGAGGTGGAAATGTCAAAGGGACAGTATGGTGGCAGAGAGAGCGATCTATTCCCTTTCTTATTTCAAATGCTGTCCCCACCCTGCTAACTAGATTAAGTGTAGTATTATTTATACAGTACTATAAATGTGTTACAGACAATTACAACTGCTTTTCCTCTGCTGGAGAGATTCCAGTCTAAAACCCAAACAATATAAAAATCATAAACCCTGCCAAATATAATACAAGGTTTAATAACTCTCTTGTAAACCAATACAACTTGTAATTTAGGGCTTGTCTATAGAGGGAGTTATTCTGGAATAGCTGGAATAAGAGTTAATCCACTTCAAATTCACACCCTGCTTTATTCCAGATTATTCTGTGTGTAGACAAGCCCTTAGTAACAAAACTTAGCTTCTTTTTCTGAGGTTCCTTTATATCTCCTAATGCTTTTTTCAAATGAATTTCATTGCTGTTGAAACAAAACCTTTCATTAGTCATACTGGGTCTACTCTGTTACACTGATGTGAACCCAGAAAACCTTTCTTAAAGTCAGTGGAGTTATTCGCAATTTACTCTAGTGTAACTGACCAGAATGTGGATAATTACATGCATTCTGTTTGCTCTCACAAGTGGAACAGGTTTGATATGTCATTATAACATTATTATGAAGCTGTGCTGCTGTTTGTGTTTAGTGAGAAAAATCTGTTTTAATTCCCATTTCAGCCATAAACTGAATTGTTAAGAACCCCCAGAATAGAAATTGTATTCCAAGCCAGTCATCTTGTTCTGTCTGGATGTGAGGCTTGGCAGGGGGTCTGGGTATGGGAGGTCCAGATGCATAGGGGTTGGGTGGATGGGGGAGCAGCTCCCCCACAGTTGAGGAGCAATGGGGGCAGGAGGATGCTGAGCTTCCTGCAGCTGGGGGGGGGTTTCTGGGGGTGGGTCTGACAAAGCCCCAGACACTTCTTGAAAGGGAACTGGAAGTCCTGTCCTCTCCTCCCTCCAGCTCAGCCAGGACTAGCAGCTGATCCCGGCTCTGGGTAGGAGCCACTGGCTGGGGTGTCCCCAGTCCCACGGTGATTCACCTGTGCTGGCTGCTCTGGGTGCCTGAAACAATGTACCTTCTCCTCTAGGGAGTGGTGTGTGACTGCTCTTGCAGCTTCCCTGTCAGAAAGTCATTTTTCTGCTGGAAAGCAAAATAATCTGGGGGCGACATGAATTCTGTACATGCGCAGTGGCGCAGAATTCCCCATGCCGTATACAGTAGTATCTGTGCTATCACGAGCACTAAATTCAAGGGGGAGAAGAGGAATTCATTCTGATAGAGGCTTTAGAATATTGCATTTTTTTTAAATATGCCCATATCATTTTAAGGTTTCCTCTGTAGTTTTGGGTTGTTTCCTTCATTGTGGATATGAGTTACTGGACTTTCTATGAGTATCTCAGGTTTAAATCCTTGTAAGAGTGATTCTGGTGTTATGCTAAAAAATTCTGAGTTTAAATAATAAAATGTAAATTCTCCGTCTGTTTCAGTCTATTATACTGATTATTTTAATTTGTAAGATTATATCAGACCTCCTCCCATACCTTTTTTTTTTCTAGAACTGGTGCTTAAGGTAAGAATTCAGAACCTTAGGGAAAATGACTTCATTGAGATTGAATTAGACAGACAAGAACTGACCTATCAGGATCTACTCAGAGTCAGTTGCTGTGAATTGGGTGTTAATCAAGAGCAAGTGGAGAAGATTAGAAAGTTACCAAATACGTTGGTAAGAAAGGTAAGAGGAACTTCCATATTTAATTGCTAATTGGATATTATTCATTTTATTTCTGTTATCTTGGATTCTGGAGTACAAAGATCAGCTACTGACTTTAGACTCCAAAGAATTGCACTGTGTTCACGAACTGACTGCCACGTTTTGTTACGTATTTAGGCCCAAAAGAAGATTTCATAGGAGGGAAATAATGCAGTTTCATCATGATCTATTAAAAATATTTCTTTTTATCAATGTGAATGTTCATCTCTTGAGCATGTCATTAGTATGTGGAAATGGAAGTATCTTTTTGTGAGTGTGTGTGGGGGGGAGAATGCCCTACCTCAGCTTTTGTTGCAAATAATGTATAAGTGTACCCCATCAACATTCCTTTGTGTTCAGACAACACAGCTCTCATGGTTCTGTGTCTGAAATCAACTGGCCTTGTCTGCATGATTTTCAGTTAATCTGACACATGCACTGACTTCCTGAGTAATGTTCTGGTCAGATCCTTTCACTGCGTAATTCACTAAGTACAAATAGTGGGTACCTGAAGAATGGAAAAGTCATCTTAATGATATTGAAAGATTCCATCATAGAGCAAAACAAATAGTGACACATCTGCTAACTAGAAAAAATAGTACTTATGTACCTTGTTGGGTAGAATTGTACCTGGCAGTTGTTTAATCCTTGCTTTCACAGGCCTGACCTTGTTTAGACACATTAATGGTAAATATATTTATAGACATTTGCTTTTTTTGTTTTCATCCTTTTAAGGACAAAGATGTTGCAAGACTTCAGGATTTTCAAGAACTGGAGCTGGTTCTAATGAAAAGTGACAACTCTCCTTTTAGAAATGCTGCGTCAACACTGACGGAGAGGTCTTGCTACAATAGTAAAGCATCAAAGCTGACTTACTGAGCTTTCTAGAATGTGAGAATTATATGCTGCTGTCTTCTGAAGCAGTGGATTAATTGTGTGTGAAACCTTAAGTTATTGTTAGGGTTAATATTTTAACTAGTAATAGTATATCTTTGATATTTACTATCCCTTTCCATTTTTTTAACTTTATATTGTATTCAGATAAAGGGTACCTCATTTGTCTATTAAGCCGACATGCATCAGATACAAGTCAATGAATTTTATTGGTTGTACTTGGCATAAGAAGACAGCTGGTCAACTGTTGGCATGAAAAGTAAAGACTTCTAGAAAAATCAGGCACAGTTAGATATCTATATTTTTTTTGCATAAATTATAAATTTGTGCTTCTCTGGCTTGTGGCCCCCTTGAAAATGTAAATACTGCCCTTATTTCTCAGACTCCTCAAGGTGCAGTCTCTCTCTGCTGTCATCAAAACTTTTAAGTGAACCAATGAAGGATGTAAGGGTTTGTGTTAGAGAGTTTTCAAGAATTTGGTTTTGTACTGCTTTCTC
This sequence comes from Mauremys reevesii, assembly GCF_016161935.1. NCBI lineage: Eukaryota > Metazoa > Chordata > Testudines > Geoemydidae > Mauremys > Mauremys reevesii. The sequence continues at coordinate 32,773,041 of NC_052637.1, read as the reverse complement.
CTTCCTCAAACTATTCAATCTATGAACAGTCTCACATCCATGTTTGGGAATGGAGTTTAGCTGTCTGATTACTGTACACAGTACCTGGCTCACTGAGTCTCTTACAACTGCCCTAAGTGTGGGAATAAATATTAATTCCTAACATCAAATACTTTCTGGGGCGCTATCAAAACTGCAAGAAATCTGAACATATATGGGCCTGGAAAATCCATAAAGATGAAGGCAGAATTACTGCTCCACACAAAAGGAAAAAAGGACAGAAGGCCCTAAGTGTGAAGTAGCATGTCATGCTGTCTTCTAGAGCAGTGGTATTTCCGGCTCCAAACAGTCCACAGAACACCCATTATAACAACCACACAGGGACAGCTTGCTAAAACCAGATTCCCAGATGTCAAACTGCCATTGATGTTTATTAAACCCCTTCATTTCTCTTCTCCAAACTAATAGGTGACCCAACTGAACAAAATGGGATAACTTTTAATATTTTGTTCTTAAAATACTAATTTTTTTTTTAGAAGTAAATCTGAGCTGCACTGTTGAACAATTGTATTAGATCATCAAAGCAAATGAAAGTTACATATGTGGTTGTGCTTAAAAGGACTGTATATTTACATTATTTTTGTGGGTGTCAATTGCTTTTAAAAACCTATATACTTCTAAAAGAATTCATTCCCTAACACTTGTCCACTTGGCAAGCATTAATTACTCCCTATGATTCTAGTAGTGCTTTAATGATTTTTTAAAAATCTCTTCTAGGAACTAGCCTCATTGATGCTAACAGTTCAGGGAATCTGGGTTAAATTCAGCATCCTGTGCACTAGGAGCACAATACTAGAAAATATTTGTTGTTGAGAAGTGGAAGTATTAACTCCAGAGGAGACAGTCTGCTCTGCTTAGCCAAACCCAGTTAAGGGAACATGTGAATGGAAATAGAGGCATCATCAGAAGCAATTAACATATTTACTTGGAGCTGTTTTTAAATTGATTCTGTATGACACATTCTTCCCACCACTGTTGCATTATGTTCCATGAGCTGATGTCACTTAAAGCCTGTCAAAAGCTTCAGCCAGTTGAGTAATCCAAATAGCTTAATGTTGCTGGATGCTTTATGCACTATGTTAAAAACTTGAATCTCAGCCTAGTTGAGCTCTTAATTTTTCAGAGCTTATCCTGGGCAGTGTTAATTTAAAACATGTATCACATTTGCTACCAAATACTCTATTTTCAAGTTGTTTTTTCTCCCAAGGAGCCTGGGCTTACTTTTGTTGCTGGAAGTACTTATCTCCAGCAGTTCTCAAAACACTCGGCTACCCTGAGACTGATGAAGGCCAGGCTGATGTGCAGAAAAACTAGAAATGGCAATTCCAGATTGAGTAGGAAATATGACCTTTCTTATGACAAACAAAAACACTTCCTACCAGTGTCTTCCAATTAAAAGCGTAACCTAATTTATAAGAGCTCTACTATTGAGTCCAACGCTATTTCTTTATTAAGCTATACTAGAGCAGCTGCCTTTAAATAGCTTCTTCCTGCACTACTACCCCAAGAAGAACTTGATACAACAGTAGGGATTATTTTTTATGCGGCTTGCAGTGTATAATATTGGAAATGATTTAGTGTAATACACTGCATAGGGGGATAGCTTCCCCTTGCAGTAGCTGCTGCTCTTTTTGACCAATATGTTTTCACATGCTGAACAACTGATGGCACATTTTGGTTTATTAAGTAGACATTTCTGAATTTGACTAGACAATAATAGAATGTGGCAAATTGTTTTGCAACATGACAGGTAAAATCCAAAATATAAAGATGTTAAAGTTATTAGCACTTTCCTTTTGATCACTGGATGCTGTTTAATTGGTTTAAAATTGATTACTGCATTCTAGGTCCTTTCCCTATTCCAACTAACACTCCACCAATGAAAGCCTCCAGTGATATGCATCTGTGGTCTAATCCTTCTGCCATCTAATCCACTCTGCCAGTACTCTCCCCTGTCCTGTCCATACAGTGGCTGGACAAGCGCGTAAGGCCTGATTCAACTTCTACTCACCTGAAGGCTGCTATTGACATCAGTACTTAGTCAAACCTGATTCTCCCTGTGGTGGGGATTTGGCCTACCTACTTGCCACTGTAGTGCAGGGGTTATTTCAAAGTGAATGCTAAACTGTTTGGAAAAAACAGTAGCTATGTAGCTCAAAATTAAGAGTATTCACAGCTAGTTTTGCAGATCCTCTGGTTTAATGCATGTAGGACAGTCACTTTTACATAAACAACGTAACAGAATTGTCCAGTAACTAATGGAAGCGATTCTATTTCAATAAGCTTTATTTCCTCTAATTCACAACAACTGTTAACTTGATATGCAACACAACCTTTGCTAAAGAACTACTGACTGTAAAAATAATAGTGCTGGTAACTGAGCAAATCTATGCATTCAGAGAAATATTTTTGTATGTTTTATGAAGTTTGATAAAATTTAAAGCACACTAACTATGTTAATGGTGAATTTATTTCTGTTCATAGAATAATAAAGATGTCAGTGGGAAAAGCGTTTAAACTTCTTCCAGGAACTTTTTTTTGGCATTACCAACTTGTATTGAAATGACCAGGCTACTTTTAAAGCTTGCAGATTTCTTTCACATTTGTTTCTAGTCCTAAGCCTTAGTTCCTAAAGGCAGCACCTTAAAAGTCAATTAATAATGAATATTTAACACCAACCATGTAAGGTCAAGTGTGAGAGCAGATGAGGAAAGAGGCTTGAGGTGGTTTCCAACTCTATGCATCTTGTCTTCAGTATACTGTAGGAGCTAGTCAAACAAACAGCCACTGAGCTTAACGCTGGCAGAGCTTTGTCACTTTCTATAAGGGTGGATTTGTGCCCAATTTTACACCAAGGGGGTGTAAAAATGCAGATTGCTAAACAAGTGCCATTTGCCTTTGTAAAAGAACACAATGCTAATGCAGAAAGAGGCTCAGGAATGGTAAATAAGTTACTAAAAGACAGGCCAGCTAAGTCTTCAAAAATAGGATTAAAAAGGCTTTAAGTAGCTCAACTCAGCCTCCAGGCCCTAAGAATAGCCATGCTGTGTCAGACCAATGGTTGCAGTAGCCTGATGGCCAAAAGTGGCCAACGCCAGGTGCATCAAAGAGAATGCCCAGAACAGGCACTGTGTGAGCTAGCTTCTGGCAATCAGAGGCTAGGAACAGCCAGATGCATCCGTGACCATCTTAGCTCATACCCATTGCTGGCCCTATCTGCCATGGTTCTTTTTGGCCTTCACACCATGTTCTTCTGTGCGAAGATGTACTTCCTCTTAATTTCATTGGGTGACACACATCCTGGGTCTTGTGTTAGGTGAAGGGCTAAATAACACTTTCTCCACACTGGTCTGGATTTTGTAGACCTTTGTCCCAGTCTTTTTAATCTCTCCTCATATGGAAGCTGTGCTATACCTTAATCATTTTTGTTTCCCTTTGCTCTCTCTCTTTTCTAATTCCACATATCTTTTTTGCGATGGGGGCAACCAAAACTGCATGCAGTATTCAGGGTGTGGGCCGGGGTCTCAAACACAAATGACCACGAGGGCCAGTTCTTCGGCCCGAGGGCTGCATCACTGACACACCCCCCCCCCCCCCGGCGCTGCCTCCAGCCCTACCCACTCCACTCCCTCCATTAAGCCCCCCCCGCCTCTTCCAACCCCCCATTCCAATAGTCCCCATCCCCAGAGGGCACATGAGGGGCATGGCAGGGGGCTCAGGGCAGGCAGTTGGGGTGCAGGGGTGTGGGATGCAGCGGGGGGCTCAGGGCAGGGATTTGGGAGGGGGCGGGTGTGGAGGCAGGGTGAGCAGATGTCCTGATTTTATCGGGACTGTCCCGCTATTTGCTTGTTTGTCCTGAGCCATGTGCGGTTGGGACACTGGACAAACAAGCAATTTTGCCCTCCGGGAGGGACTGTCGCACTCCTGCCCCAATCCCTATTGGATCCCTCTCCAAATCCCCAAGCACGTCATTCCTCCTCCTGCCCAGGCTCGCAGCTGTCATGGCGGCTGGAGCTGGTGGTGAGGACGAGCTCTGGCACAGGGCGGGCAAGGGGGACAGGCCAGGGGAACTGCTCCCCCAGGAGGGAGACTGGGGGGGCTTAGCTGAGGAGCCAGGATGAGGGGGGAACTCAGCTTCTTACCTGGCCTGCGGCGGGACATACTGGCGCCGCACGGGGATGCTAACCCCCCCCCCACACCTTACAAGGGCAAGGAGCCAGCTGGAGTCGTGTTCCCCCCTCCAAGCTGACAAACTTTACATGGCCCCAGGGGCAGCTCTAGACATTTCGCCGCCCCAAGCAGGGCGGCACGCCGCAGGAGGCGCTCTGCCGGTCCCGCGGCTCGGGTCGACCTCCTGCAGGCATGCCTGCGGAGGGTGCGCTGGTCCTGCGCGGCTTTGCCCGGCAACCGGCAGAGCGCCCCCCGCGGCATGCTGCCCCAAGCACACACTTGGCATGCTGGGGCCTAGAGCCTCCCCTGCATGGCCCACTTGCGCGGCCCCCCGCTGCTGCCAGTGTCCCAAGCTCCGCACCTCTCCTGCTCGGCTGCGCTCTAGGCATGGCTCCTTCCCCCCGGGACGCACCGCATGTGCCGGGGGCCACGGGGAGGGCGGCCTGCTAATTTCCCCAGCCCCTGTGAAACAGCTTTTTTTTTGCTCCCCCCGCTGTTTCATTTCTATGCTCTGGTCACCCTAGGTGCAGGAGGGCTCGGGGCGGGGGGGGGGAAGCCCCGGGAAGCAACTAGAACCATGTCCCTGCGGACGCTGTGGGAGGGCAGAGGCAGGGCTCCGCATGCTGCTTGCCATGCCTCCAGGTACCTCCCCCAAAGCTCCCATTGGCCACAGTTCCTGGCCCATGGGAGCTGTGCTAGGGCAGTACCTGGAAGCCAGGGCAACACACAGATCCAGCCCTCTGCATCTCTTCCCCCCCCCCCTCCCCAGGGGTGTGATACCAGCCTCTTCAGGGAGCAGCACAGGGCTCAAGGGAGACACTCCCGCAGCTGTAGCTTGCCCACCCCTGGCCTGGAGGCAGGCATGGGCTACTTGGCAGGCTGCAGGAAATAGCCCCTTGGCCTGCATGCCTCCCGCATATTTGAGCCTCCTGGTGTGGGTATACCATTAACTTTTAGAGTGGCATTATGCTATTGTCTTATTTATCCTTTTCCTAATGGTTCCTAAAATTTAGCTTTGTTGATTGCTGCTGCATGTTGAGCAGATGTTTTCAGCAAACTAGCCCCACTCACTCCACAATCTTTTTAAGCGGTAAGAGCTAAATTAGAGCCCATCATTTTACATGTACAGGTGGAATTATGTTTTCCAGTGTGCATTACTTAATTTCACCAGCCATGTTGTTGCATCATCACTCAGTTTTGTGAGACCCCCTTTGTAATTTTTCAAGCTGCTTTGGTCTTGGGTAATTTTGTATCTACACCTTCTGTCACCTCACTGTTTTCCAGCTCATTTGTATGTTGAGTACCTCAGCTCCCAGTAGTCCAGGGTCACTACTCTCCATTCTGAAAACTGACCATTTTTTCCTACGCTTTGTTTGCTATCTTTTACTGATCCATGAGCACACCCCTCTTATCCCATGACTGCTTACTTGGCTTAAGAGCTTTTGGTGCCCAGGGCCAGGCTGCAGCCCGCATGGTTCCCGCTCCCACAGCAGCGCACCCCCAGCCAGGGTGGGGCTGGAAGAGGAATGACATCACTTCCTGGCCAGCTAGAGCCCATCAAAGCCACAGCACCCCCTCGCACAGCAGGGGAAAGTGGGTTACATGTTTAGGTGGGGCTGGACAGGCATCCCAGACACGGAGATCCTGCAGGTAACTCTAGGCTTACCATACCTCTCTATTTCCCCAGACATGTTCAGCTTTTTGGAAACCTCCCCGCCAGTGATTTGAGAACCAAAAAGCTGGATGTGTCCAGGAAAATACAGACATTAGACCAAGGATGGCAAACCTGTGGCTCTGGAGCCACATGCGGCTCTTCAGAAGTTAATCTGTGGCTCCTTGTACAGGCACCGGCTCCAGGGCTGGAGCTACAGGAACCAACTTTCCAATGTGCTGGGGGGTGCTCACTGCTAAACCCCTGGCTCTGCCACCAGCCCTGCCCCCACTCCACCCCTTGCCATGCTCTCCAACCCCCACCCCCACCCACCCACCCACCCAAGCCTTCTGCATGCCACAAAACAGGGAGGGGGACACTGGGTGGGAGGTGCTGTGAAGCAGGGGGAGCTGCTGACCTATTTCTGTGGCTCTTTGGCAATATACATTGGTAAATTCTGTTTCCTTCTCAGGCTCAGGATGGCCACTCCCTATCTTAGATCAAGTTAGCTAGCTCAATTTAATTTTAAATCTTACGCAAGACAAGGCGTAAGCTCATCTAGGGCTGAAGTTCCACTGCCTTGCCTCCAAACCTTGTTTAATCATTTATAAAACGTGTAAAGCGCAAAATACTACTACATCTCTACCTTGATATAACGCTGTCCTTGGGAGCCAAAAAACCTTACCGCATTATAGGTGAAACCGTGTTATATTGAACTTGCTTTGATCCACCAGAGTGCGCAACCCCGTGCCCCCGGAGCACTGCTTTACAATGTTATATCCAAATTCGTATTATATCAGATGGCATTATATTGAGGTAGTGGTATATTTAACAGTGAGGTCACGCGCACTGAATGAGCAGGATAGATTGGAGCATCATCTCTACAGTTTCAACTACAGTGACCAATACCTACAGATCACATATCATATCACATTTTCAACTTGAACAAGATCTCCAATTTCTAAGGACTGAGAAAGTCCATTTGATATTAATGCTAAGATAGATAATTAAATTTTAAATGTCTCTAATTATCACTCCCCCAAACTATTAAATTGTGTGTGCACGCAACTCCATATAGCACTCAAATGTGTGAGATTCTTTCCTGCCTTTTGAAACAATGTTTACTATAGAAGACACTTATCTGTATGCAGAAGGGCAAATATCAGTATGAAGAGACACTGCTTTAGTAAGATTTGAGCCACAAAATGCAGTGTACAAATCACATGCAATCAGAATTCCATTGTTTACTATTTCATCAAAAAAAGTACCATTTTTGTGAATTCTCCATTTTCAAGATGAGATGGAATATGCTTTAAAATTCATCTGAAACTGCTGAAAGGAAAAGGCACCATATTAACTTCTCTCAAGCCACAGGTTTTAATAAAAACATTTATCATTCCTTCATAAATCGGTGTTTAAGTTCAGGATACATACAACTAACATGAAGGAAAAGTCTGATATGGCCACAGCCACCATATTACCTTCTTGTCACTTCATTCTGAAGAGTGTAATGCAGCAAAATGTTTCCTTTAAACACATTTTCAAAAAGCACCCTCATTATTTAATCCGTTAAGCTACCCTTTAATACAATAAAAGTATCAC